>NC_141081.1:17746105-18946105 GCF_041138505.1 Cibotium barometz
CAAGTCATGAGCATGCGATGGCCACCTGGATCGAATATGAAGTAACACTACCCTGCTATTGAAAGGTGGTCCCTGAATCAAATGAAAATCCATGAGATATGCCACCACCAAGGTCATGGTCTACATATCCACCAAGGTCAAAGATGAATGTGTCGTGT
The DNA here is from genome assembly GCF_041138505.1 of Cibotium barometz. Lineage (NCBI taxonomy): Eukaryota > Viridiplantae > Streptophyta > Polypodiopsida > Cyatheales > Cibotiaceae > Cibotium > Cibotium barometz. The sequence continues at coordinate 17,746,264 of NC_141081.1, forward strand.
GCCACGCCAGTAAAGCACAAGGCTCTCAAGATGATCTTTGGTATTGACCAAGAATGAATGCCCAATAAACTAAAACCACATCAATGCATAAGCATCCATGAGCACATCACAACAAAATGCCTCATAATCCAAGTTAAGAACTGGATCAAAATTTAATGTATCATCACAAGTATGGTATGCCTACATCAATGGTGCCTCCATAATCATTGGATCTATTGTGAAAATGCCTAAGCCAAATGCAAAGCTCTCAAAATCCATGTGATCTATGTGCATATTCATGCCTCGCCTATGAGATCTCACCTCAATGAAGTCATCACTACTCTCATGCACTATACTTGACTGCTCAAACACATAAATTGTAACCAAACGAACATTGCCAGCAGGTACACTATGAAAGCTAGGAGGAGTGGTCAAAACCATAGATATCCCTACATGTGAACTCTCTAGAAGAATAGCCCAACACATCTAACATAGGAACCTCAGGCTTAAGCTCCTCATGGTCCATCATATGCTCATGGGTATCCTGTGGAGTATTTGTAACCTCATGTGTAATAGATGAATACTCAAGATCTTCTAATCGGTCCTCACTGGGGCTGTGATCTCTAGAGAAGCAGGTAGACATACTAGACGTATCATCATCTACAATGCTCGATGTACTCGATGTCATCCCTGCCCTCGAGATCCATGGCTAGATGATCCAACTCAAACAACACTATCACATACATCATCATATGCATATGTGTCCATGTCATCATGTGCACAAATATCACTATTATCATGTATATATATCATCATGTGCACATGTATCATCATGTGCACGTGTGTGTGATACATCAATATCATCATATGTGTGTGTGTGATACATCATCATGTGTATATGATCATCATCTAGATCCATGTCAATGTAATCTACACCATAAGGAACATAATCATGTTGGTTCAAGAGTGTGGGGGACACTCGTACAAGTTACCAAAAGAGGACTCATCCCATTGCAAACAATGCCAAACCATTTATGTCAAGATAATCAAGCAACGAGTCGATGATGAAGTCACTATATGCAGACCATCTAGACACTCAGTAGTACTTCTTTTCTGAGGGGCTTCAGTTGGCAGGGCTTCGGTAGTACTTCTTTTCTGCTTCCTTTCCTCTCCAACTCTTTAGAAGTAAATTTTGCATCTCTGTCGCTTACAATCCTCCAAGGTAATCCATGTAAATGGAAGATCTCTCGCAAGAATATCTTGGCTATATCCAAGGCAATGAAGGTATTTTTGATTGGTATAAGATGTGAAACCTTGGTAAGCCTATCAACCACTACAAATATGGAACTAGAAGGCACCCCGATGATGAAATCCATACGAGTGCACTCCCATTTCATCGTTGTTGGAATTTCCAAAGGATGCAATTTTTGAGGTAATTTTACTCTTTCAGCTCTAATCTTTTGACAAATAAGGCATTGAGACGCGCATAATTTAGCACATCCTTTTTTATCCTTGGCCAAAAGAGGCTTTTCTTGACTAAAGTAAAGGTCTTTACACATAACTAAGATATCGTGTAATTGGGCTATCATGAGCCTCAACTAAGATTATTTTCTTGAAATTCCTATTGCTTGGGACACATAAGTGACTGTTGAAATACAAGCATCCATCTTTAAGTTTGTATCCTTGAACCTTGTTCATTTCTTAAACAGTTTTACTTTCTTGTACCAACAAAGAGATAATTAGAGTAAAGAATACATATATCCCAAACTTCTCCTTAATTTCCATAGGAGGAGATTTGATATCACTGTTATTACACAAGGATACTTTTTGACTTACAGCATCTACAACTACATTTTCTTTTCTAGATTTGTACTTGAATTCAAAATCAAAACTCTTACAATATTTACGTCCATCTCCTTTGATGCATGTTGAGATCACTCTGCGTAATATTGATTTCAAACTTTTGTAGTTAAAGTAAATATTTGTCCAAGAAGAGAATGCCTCCATACTTTTAATGCATGAGTTACTAGAAAAAGTTCTAAGTCACGGATTGCATAATTTCTCTCACGGGGCTTGAGCTTTCATGACACATAGGCTAGTGGCCTTCCTTCTTGCATAAGGATTTTGTCAACTACAAAGCCACTTGCATCAGATATTGCCTCAAAAGGCTTGTTAAATTCTAGCAATTTGAGCATGAGGTTGTTCACCAAGGCAATTTTGAGTTTATCAAATACACTTTGGCACATCAACATCCAGCTAAAGGGTATATCCTTCTTTAGAAGAGCCATCCAAGGTGAAGCAATCTTGGCATATCTTTGGACGAATATGTGATACCATCCTGTCAACCCAAGAAAGCCTCAAACTTCTTTTATAGTCTTTGGTTCTAGCCAGTCTATAACAGCTTATACCTTGGCAGGGTCAATTGAGATACCATCCTTGAACATATTAAACCCCGAGTATTTTATGCAATCAGTGAAAAAACTGCATTTACTCATCTTAGCAAAGAGTTTGTGCCTCCTTAAGATGTCAAGAACTTTTTGGACATGCTTTTCATGATCAACTGCATTCTTGGAGTAAACCAAGATGATGTCATCAGAATACCAGAACAAAATCATCCAGATGCTCTCTAAAGATCTCTTGCATTATAGTTGATTAAAAGTCGTAGGTTCATTGGTCAACCCAAAAGGTATAATTGTGAATTCGTAGTGCCCATATTTGATATTGAATGCCATCTTTGGTCTATCTTGTTCCTCGATTCGGATTTGGTAATATTTAGACCTTAAATCAATTTTGTTGAACATCTATGCACTATGCAATCGATCTAAAAGTTCATCAATCCTGGTAGTGAACTAATTCAACCCTCTATAGTCAGTACATAATCTTAGAGTTATGTTCTTCTTTGAAAAAGAACTGGTGCACCATATGGGGATACACTAAGCTTCATGAAATTATGTTCCAAGTGTTGCTTTAACTACTCCTTAAGCTTAATTGCTTTAGGTTTATCCATTTTATAATCCCTTCTCACAACAACTGGCTCGGCTTTGGGTACAAGATCTATCTCATGATCCACTTCTCGAGTTGGGGGCATTTATGTCAACTCCTTAGGAAACATATCCATATATTCACTTAGCCATTTAGGTTCAAATGAACCCAAGCCTTTCTTAGTAGAGTTGAGATTAACAAGATAGATTACTTCTTTCTTCCTAGTCCCTTTCATCATTCTAGATGTCTTAACCAACTGTAACTTTGGAGATCAAGTGACTCCAATACCTTGGACCACGTGGCACACTCGGTGGAACGATCTATCTTGTGGATGAAAGTCAAACCCACTTGATGACGAGGATAGGTAGAAGTAAAACTAAATTCTGTAACTACTTCAAAGAAATCCTCCTGAAAACCTAATCCAGTCCTATCTAATCTATAATATGGGTTGATGGATGTGCTTGCCTATAAGAGTGAAATTAAGATTGTAAAAAATTTGAAAAAGAATGTGAAGGATTATTCGGATTATCTAGATTGCCAGCTTCCTGTTCATCTTCTTTCTGCTCCTCTACTTTTGACTAGTTACCCTGACCATATAGTCATGTAACGGCACCTCGGCATTGTGCTCGAGTTGCTCCTCTCTCGAAGACTGACCTTGAGCCTTCTGTGTAGATTCCTTGAATCTTCTGGATCACTCTGCACTTTGTTGTCGTCGTTGGTCCTCCAGCGGTTGCTGGTTTAATGGTGGTACATCTCTGCTGAAATGTACAACTATTTTCTACACTATTCTCCAATTGGAGGGAAGAGGCAAATTATTGAATTGCAATGTTTTCATTGCCTGCCTCCAATATACAGATAGAACACTTATGTATCTCCCTCTCTAGCACCTTCCCTGATTCCCGGAGTTCTCCTATCTTGCCTTCACTTTCTTTGACATATTCGTTATGTTGGAGTCTTTGTAGATCTATCTTGTATTCATTCAGCTTCTTTACTGTGTCTTTTAATTCTTTATTACCTTTGTCCTTCAATTTATTAATTCTGGCCAAATCTTGAGCTACTAAATCTTACAGTCGTGCATTGTGCTCCTCCAGGTCGATTTGCCAGCTTTAAGACTTCAACTTCATTTTCGAATTGTTCCACATTATGATGGAATTCTCACGCTTGCTCTTGATCAAAACATGCTGCATTCAGAGTTGAGCTAGTGCTAGATCTTTAGATGGGCTGGCATGGTCTCCTTTGCCTTTTCCTACAGATTGTCCTTGCTTTATCTATGTACTTTCTATCTTGGTCTTGGAATTGGGCCCAATTTTCTTTAGTTCCCCCTTCAATTGTTGATGGTACAAAATGTGAGCCCAAGCAACTGGCTTTTCTGTAGATGCATAGAAATATAGACTCATAGCTCTTTTTGACATGTATTGTTACCTTTTGGGTCAAGATTATCATTTCGATCAAAAATAAAAAATGCAATTTGTTGTGGGCGTCTTGATTATTGCTGAGCTTATGAGCACCAATTCACATGAAGAGCTCGTGGTGTCGGAGTGCCAATTCACATGAATAGCTTAAGAAGTAAGCAAGAGGCAAGCACAAAGGAAGCGATACACATGTAACGGTGATTTTATCTCTTTCCCTTTGATTCCCAACAACAATCATAGTAGGAGGGGGTATACTATGCATCAGCCTCATAGGGCTTTGATATCTCAATATCGATTCGGAGTCACTTCGAGCCTAGTTTTAGACCTGTAAGATTTTTCATAGACACGCTGATCAAGTGTCGATAGTGTGACTATTTTGTCATGTGTAGTGTTTCTGTGCTTTTTATGCACAAACACCTTACACCTAGTGTAAGAAGAGCCCAAGCAGGATTAAAAACAAAAGGACAGTGATCCAAGTGTATACAAGTCTACTAGGATTAGATATCATGTTGACACATTGAGGTATAATAAGTATACAACTCATCATTATGGTCAAAGCCATTCAAGAAATTGAGCCAACATGTTTTGAGAAGGAATTTAGACATGGGGAGACACCATAGATGAAGAGATGGTTATGGTTGCATTAGATACAAATATGACATGGGATTTGGTGCCTTGCCTAAGAAGAAGAAGATAGTTGGATATAAGTTGGTTTTCAAAGTGAAGCACAATTCAGATGGATTGGTTAGTAGGTATAAGGAAAGTTTGGGTGCCAAGGGATTTGCACAGACATATGGCATTGACTATGAGGAGTCACTCATTGCAATTGTTGGGATGGCAACCATGAGAGCAGTCATTGCTATGGCGAACATGAAGTTGCTTTGTAGATGTTGGTGGTGATCTTTTGGAGGACCCTACTATATATAGGCACATAGTAGTAGGGAGGTTGATCTACAAGACTAACACTAGGCTAGATTTGAGTTATGATGTTAGATTGGTGAGTCAATATATGCAGGCCCCAAGTAAGCCACACTTAGATGTGGCTAAGAGGATACTAGGGTACATAAAGTCCACAATACATTATTATGAAATTTTCTATGAGGCTAGGATATAGGTATGTGTACATAGGTATATAGAGGCACATTGGGTTGGTAGTGTCTTAGAGAGGAGATCTACTAATGGATTTATGTTTTCTTTTAGGAGTGTTGCTATTATTAGCTAGAGTAACAAGAAGCAGCATGCTTTGTTAAGTATAGAGGTTGAGTATAGGGGTGCTGCTATGGAGACATGTAAGGTAGCTTAGTTGCCAAAAGCTACTTGCAAATATGGGTAAGCTCATGGATAGGGCTGTCGTTGCCCTTTTGGTTGAGGAGACATTAAGAATTACCCTTATGGAACACTTGGGTTTAGTTGCCAAAAGCTACTTGCAAATATGGGTAAGCTCATGGATAGGGCTGTCGTTGCCCTTTTGGTTGAGGAGACATTAAGAATTACCCTTATGGAACACTTGGGTTTGAGGTAGGCCCTAAGTGTATGTTGAGAGATGAATCACATCGAGGTGCATTCTCATTTTGTGAGGGAAAAGGTTCTAGCAAGTGATGTGGAGGATCAGGTAGGTGACATCTTCACAGAGGCATTGGGTACAAAGAAGTTCCGAAGGTTCAGGAGCTTATGAAGCTTACTTAGACTACATGGTATGGAGCTCGAGGAGGAGGGTTGACATATCAAGCTACAGATATGGATGACACACTAGGTTGATATCTCAGCACTTATGCCACTAGTATGATTTGTGATGCTGCTTGTGGTTTGTAGACTATGTGACAACAATCACTTTGGTTTACTAAAGTTATGACATAGCTATAGTGCCAACTCATATAGTGAGATTCATACTATGGATCAAACTTGCATGTTTTAGTAATACTTTCTCTTATACTCTTATCTTTATGTTATGATTGCTGAGAAGTAAGAAGATAAAAAAAATTTCAGTCATCCATGTCTCTCTTGTGTGCTTGTCTACTCTTTTGTGTGTGTGAAGAAGTTTGCTCGTAAAGGAACTCAAGCTCACCCTCTCCCCCACATTCTTCTCACTTTGGTTGGGACAAAGTTGGAAGGAGGTCATCATTTTTGTCTCTATATCTCTCTCTCTTTTTATTTTTACTACCTCATTTTTTTTGGCAGGCGATGCTCTGTGTACAGCAGCCTCTGAAGAGGTGACCATCTTTGTCTCTCTCTCTTTCTCTTTCTCTTTCTCTCGTAGGGGGTAGACATGGTCTCTCTTATCTCTTTGGCTGCATCACTCTTTTCACCTCTTAAAGGAAACTTTCTCTCTTTTTCAGGTTTCAATGTTCTCTTTCTAGCTATCCAACTGGATCTCTCTCTCTCTCTCTCTCTCTCTCTCTCTCTCAAACACACACACACACACACACACACACACACACACACACACACACACTCACTTAAGCATCTAGTAGAAGGGTAGGGAAATTATAGGAGAGGAGGAGGAGGACTATTGTAGGAGAGGGGATAATGATGTGGGGTGGTTTTTTGTGAGTTAGACAAGGAGAACTTACTATGGCATGTGGCACCTCGACCTTAGATTATTAATAATTAAGGTGCATGTGTGAGCAGTAATTTTAGTGAACAAGGCACCAAAATCATCCTTTAATGGTCGTTAATTAATTGAAGGATTAAAAAAAACAAAAACTTATATTAAAATGGGAGCCAACTTAAGAAATAGCTCATATACATCAGCAGAGACCATAACAATACATAGTGGTTGTGAAAGCTACATTGGATGAAAGGAAACATACTATCACCAAAAAGGACCCAATAATACATGACCAGTTATCAGAGAATGCGCAACATCGAGACTAAGTTGAAATACCTCTCTCTCATAGCTGGTAATTTAAGGAATTATTATAGAAATTATCAGCTTTTATGCTAAAGTTTTATATTGAACTAAAAATAATAATTCTAAAATTTTGGGATATTATCAGATGCGTGTGGCATCTCCTCATGCACAGTCTAGAGTAGCCTTCGGCCTCTCTCTCTCTCTCTCTCTCTCTCTCACACACACACACACACACACACACACACGCGCACACAAGGGCTTCTACTTGGTTTAAGAGAATCTCTCTCTAGAGATGCATCCCTCTCTCTCTCTCTCTCTCTCTCTCTCTCCTGAGGTGGCAGGGCAATAGACTTTGGTTCATACAAGCTGTGTGGTAGGTTGTAGCTTGTTTCTCTTTGCAAGCAACTATCTTTGGCTTGCTTGAAGGTTGTGAGCAACTAAACCCCTCTCTCTAGCTCTCTCTTTTTCACGAGACTAGGAGTTTCTTGGTTTAAGAAGTTGAGCCTATGCTACATGTATCAAAGATCCAACCTTAGATAGTAAGGTTGGAATTTAGGAGCGATTATAAATGCTCACACTATTTATTAAAAACAGGCTACGAAGGGAAGCCTGGAATGAGAGAGATCGATTTCCCACTCGGCGTCCAGACGCACACTTTCTTTCCGGTTCCGTCTGAAGGGACGCCATAAGAAACCTACCTTCGAAGGACGGTCTCAACTCATATATTTTGGGCCTGGTTGTAGGGTTGGAATTCGTGGTTGCGGCAATCATGTATCTCATGTATTACACCAACGAAAATGGCGAGAAGGTCTACACATTGCAGGTATTCACTCATCACTTCCATGGCTGTGAGGTCTACGCATTGCAGGTACTCACTTTTTCACTTGCGTGTGCGTGTGTGTAGGTTGTAACGTCGTAAGAAAATATCTCAAGAACCCTTCAAGAATTGAGAGAGAGTGTGTTCTAAGAAACAACTCAAAATTGGGTCTCTCTTGTTGGAAGTGCATGAAGATGCAACCCTATGGAAGGAAGCACATTATCTGGATGGCCATTTTTGCCGGTTTTAAAGAAGGATTACCTCCTCTAGAGAGAGGATACATTATGTAGGGCAGGAAAAGATTTGTTGTAGGCCCCTCCATAGCTCGCCCCTCTAGAAGCTTAGTTGCAGAATCCTCCCATGGCTTGTCCTCTACGGGATAGAGCTTGAATGCCAGAAGAGACAAGGTGAAGACCCTTCTAGCGATAGAGAAGAGAAGGTGACTTCCTCCGAGGCTTGTGCCTTTGATGAGAGGCTACACTGTTGCGACTTGGGAACAGCTATGTCTGAGGTTGTATTTAGAGAGAAGATATTCTTGCAATGCCAAGGAAGATTGCTTCTGCACATGTTGACAGGACATGATAAAGTCTCCACCAACCCAACTGCCATGACTAATAACTGTCCTTGGCATTAGTCAAATGATAGGCTGACAAAGCCTAGAGTTGTCTGAAATGATTTTGTTGGCACGTGAAGTTCAAAATGATCTTTTTAAAAAGTATGCTTTTACAACAGCATTGGCAACATAGGTCCTATCCAAGTAACACTTGTTAAAGATCCAGTTATCTTGCTGGTAGTTGGTGCTTGGTACTCCTTTGTGTTAAGTCTGGAGTACCCTTGAGATATGTAGGCCAGAGCTATAATATGCCGCCAAGTCACTTGGGTGTATTACTAGGTTTATTTCCAATGGTTGGAAACTTTTACTTATAAGTGTCATGAGGGAGCTTCTTGATGAAAGCCTTCTTTGCTTGTTTGACCTTAGTCTCGCTGCATCAGTTATCAATGTTGTGGACCATTTGATGTGCACATTCTGTAGAATGCTTGGGGAGTTTCAATGAGTTTGCTGATGGCATGTTTTTCAAATGGCTCCCTAAGAGTTCGGGCAGCACTACTTAGGCATGGAAATTACTGACATAAGCGTGGCCATAAGCAGTGAGTAGTGCCAAAATGAAGGCTAGTCTCTAGTGAAGACTGATAAAATAATGGGGCAAGCTTACCGGCACAGTCTTCTGAACCTCATTGTCAGCTTTGGTCGCTAGAGTGTTCTGTGACTCTGCCTTTTTCGCATAATAGTGTTGTGTAACACTTAAGTCTTTACTTAAGCCTTAATCCAAATAAAGCTTGACTCCCTAAAGTTGATCAAGGATGTTACTTACAAGTTCTAGTATTGCTTGCATCAAGCCTCAGATGCATGTCGATAATGGGGACAGATTAGGAGAGTTCATGCCATTGTGAGCACTAGTTGTTAGAAGGGAGTGTACAGGCAGATAGGGATGGACTAGGGTAAAGTAGATGCATGTCTCTAGTCGGCTGAATCTGTGCTTTGCAACTGGCCTATGAGAATGACAGGTGGGAAATAGTAGGAGCAGAATGGAGCATTGTGTGGAGGATTAGAGTAAAATCTACCTACTCCATGTCATCATATCATAAGATTTGTCAATCTTGAGAAGGATGCCCTCTTGCCCATATTTTCATGGTGAGTTTGGGCCTTCCCATAATAAGATGATAGCATCCAAGATGTAGTCGCCTTTTATGAACTTATTTTTCTAGGGATGGATGATGTCCGTCATCCAATCTCATAATATGAGACCGTAATCTAAGAGCCATGGATTTAATAATAATTTTATAAGAGACATTGAGAAGGTTGATGAGTCTCTAATTAGTGCAATGCATTGCTTATTACCCCCTTTATCTAGGAGTTTCATCACACCAAAGTTCAAACCCTCAAGCAGCCTGCCGTATTCATGCCTTTCTGTTGAACCATGTTCCAATCATCATCCTCTATACAATCCCATTTCCATATAAGAATTAGGCCCCAATGATTTCTCAAGCTCCATGACTATTGCTACTGCAACACTCATCCTTGGTCAAAGGCTTCTCAAATTGAGTTTTGGCATATGGATTAACCACATTCGATAGTGCTCTCACTGCAAACCTCTATTAGAGTAAGCACTTATGGACTAGGTCTTCATTGCTCTTTTGGAAAAAGCTCTAATAGGATTCCCTAAGGGCATACTTTAATGGTCAACCTGGTCATTTTTTGCATTTGATCATTAACCTCTATGGCTAGATGGTTTCACTGTTGTGCTTGGTGCTTCAACATTTGAAGAAACCTTTACCTTCAATGTTCCCATGTTTGTGCCATCAATAGCTTTCTACACCTCTTGCATTTCCCACCTGCACTATTCCTTGGCATCCCCTACTATCATGATCTCTTTTCTCCAACATTTGAAGAAAGCCTTACCTTCAGATGGTGTTTGTATTGTGTTTGGCCCTTCAAATTTAAAGAAATATTTGCCTTCAATGTCTCCATGTTTACACCACCAATGTGACATTTGAGTTTTTTCTTTCCACACCTTTTGCATTTCCCACCTACCTATTCTTTGGCATCCATCACTATCATGATCTCTTTCCTCCACCACTGCAATCTTATTTAGAAAATATTGTAATAAAAAACATTCACATTTTTTAAACTAAGAGACAATCTAATACACAACTAAGTGTAGCCTTTGTAAAAGGCATGCATAAAAGAACTATTGCTAATAAGGTGTTCAAAAGTTGGTTTTTTTGGTGAAATTAAATAACTAATGCTTTTATGGAAAATAACATCAAGGTTTTCATTGCTTTTTTTCTCATTTTTTGAGGTTTAAAATTTAAACTTTTCAGAAACACAAATAAAGAAAAATCTTCTTAACATAGTTATCTTGATTTGCACACTTCTCTCCCTATGTTTGGGACACATCAGGGTCCCTTGTTGCGATATTGAGCTCTAGTATGGGTATAGATGACACATTAGGATGCTAGCTATGCACTTATGGCACTGGCATGGTTAGTGAGACTATGGTTTGATACCACCACTCATTTTATGGGTTGTGTGATAGTCACTTTGGTTTACTAGAGTTATGGCATAGTTAGAGTGCCAGCTCATATAGTTAGGTTCACACTATGAACCATACATTCCCTTATAGTATGTATGCTTATCTTTAAGTTATGGTTGTAGAGAAGTTAGAAGAAAATTGAGGTATCCATCTCTCTCGTGTGCTTATCTACCCTTGTATGTGTGTGTGTGTGTGTGTGTGTGTGTGAAGAAGTTTTGCTTGTAAGGATCTTAAGCTCACCCTCTCCCCTGCATTCTTCTCAATCATTCTAATAAAGCAAATACACCATCCGTGGTGGGGGCCCTACAGAGGGTATTTGGGACCCAATACTGTGTCCTCTCCATCTCTCCCTCTCTCTCTCTCTCTCTCTCTCTCTCTCTCTATTTTCTGCACATCTTCATTCAGTTTGTGCGTTAATTCCGTCACAAAAAGAGTGCTGATTTTTGAGCATTGAAGTTACCGATCTTCTCCGAAGCTTCCGCATGTTACAGTGGTATTAGAGCCTACTTCAAGTGCAAAGATTCAGCAAAGAAACCATAATTTTTTCACTCGTGTGGCTGGTTTTCAGACACCGGTGGACTACCCTTTTCGGGGTGACTCCTGTCCCTCGAAGGACGGTTGGTTTTCAGCCTCCGGAGGCCTTCGGACGTCTCCCACACAGATAGTGGATGGTCAGATAGCGTTCCGGAAAGGAAGTGCGTTTTCTTGCTATGGCGAGCTTCGACGACGAGAGAGACCAAGAACCATGGGACCAGAGTGCATGAGGTAGCCCAGCTAGGGCACCAGGCTTGAGTGTTACAGATATGGTCCAGCAGATGATACGAGCAATCGCAGACCAGACAACCAAGATGAACGAGCAGAAGGCACAGACCTTGGCTTGGAACTGGTTCTCCAGCGTCGCGTTTTCCATCTCCTCTCTCCCTCTCCTTCCGTATCCCAGATTCCAGATTCTCGACACATGGACCCTCTCGCGGGGTCACAGCCGCGGCCGAGCTCTTTGCTTGAGTTGCAGATGCGTGCATTGGAGATCCGACAACGTGAAGACGAAGCCATGCGACGCGTGGAGCACGAGTGTTACCTAGCAGCTTTGGACGCCAGATTGACACCGGCGGCGCCCTCGAATCATTTTCGCGAGAAAATGAACTTCAGTAAGTATAATGGTAAACTCGATCCCACAACTCTCTATTCATGGTTGCATCAGTTTGAAGCTTACTTTGCCGCAGTTAGAAAGACAGATATTGACAGAGTGATCTTAGCCGGTTGGTACTTGGACGATGAGGCCATTCCTTGGTGGACTTAGTGGGCTCATGCCCACACCAGATTAGGTATGGCAGCTTATGTGTGGGACGAGTTTGTCCGCGACCTTAAGCAGCGGCTTCTATTGCCCCACTACCTTGAGCGAGAGAAAGAGAAAAGCCTATCTCTAGTCTCTTGCATCAAGTAGGTTTGGGGAAAATCTGTCGTACAATAGCAACAGGAGCATCAATAGCAGCCCTGCTCGGCCGTACAATCCACACAAAGTCGCCACAATAGCAGCCGAGAGCAACACGGAGGCGCGCACAACAGCAGCCTAACAGAGGCGCTATACATCAGCGCGAACGTCCACAGCACGAAGGCGTGCACAACAGCAGCCCACATGTGCGCTTCCTATCTTGCAGTCGCTGGCCTACCCCGGCTGACTTGCGCAAACCAGCTCAGCCCTCGTGCGCTTCTTGTCTTGCAGTCTTGCGAGTTGCTTGTGATCTCTGGCGACCAGCCACCCAAGGAGAGAAACGCCGCACACACACCGAATGCTGTGCTCTCTGGTGATCAGCCTTAGATGCGCCTCACACCACACGCCACAAGACGACTCCTGTAGCCAGCCTACGTGAGAGAGATATTCAAGCTGCGATCCCAAGGTGATGCGCCACCCTTCGCTTTTATAACTAAAGATGCGATTCAGTTCGCTTTCTCCAAAAAGCCAAAAGCAAATAGCAAAAACGCATCTTTCAAAAAAAATATTTTCTTTATCATCAAAGGTTATATAAAACCTTTAAACTTAAAATCCCTTTTTGTCCCTTTGACACTTGGGGTGGCCACATATGGGTTTCCTTCTCGATTCCGAGCTGATGCCGTTCACATTGTCCATCCCGTGCTCGTGCCCGTACCCACCTGTATACTGTCTTGAGGAAAACACAGGGTCGTAACATTGCCCGTTGTCTTTCTCTCCTTCTCGGAATCCACCGCTTGTACAAAGTATGTGTCTAGAGGAGAAGACACAAGTATGTTGATGATTCCGCTCTTCTTTCTATCCCTCCACCCATCAGAGGGGATGCTACACCCATACTCGGTCCATCCTGCTCGTACGGGTGGTAGAGAATTATCAATTCTCTCCCTCTCTCGTCAAGTCGTTTCGTGCGCATGTCATGGTATGAGACGCCGGTCCATCCATCGTGTGTCGGGCTCACATTTGCAATGACTTTCACCATTGTCTTCCATTGCTCCACCTTGAGCACATTAAAAGAGAGATTGCACTCAATAATGGTGCGTGCAATCTCGATCTCCGCTTGATGTTGACGCTCTCAAAGATGTGATAGGGGACCCATGGAACCCCCGGTAGCTTTAGCTAAAGTAGGTCGCCTCGTGCCTTTGTCCGGACCTTGGCCTCTTTGTGGAGGCGGTGGGAGTGGAAGTATCCCATTTTGGGGAAATGACCTCATCATGGGCGCTTGAGTTCCTACTTGGGCGGTTGACACCCCTAATGGCTCTAAACATCTCATCGGCGATGTTTTGAGGCACTCCCACCTTTGCAATGTGCTTCCGAAGCCTAGTGAGGCCGCTCACATAAGGCTTGCCACAATATTTGCACGTCCACCTATAGCATTTTGCTTGTGAGACATGGATAACATGCAATATGAAAGCTTCATTCATGTCTCTCATCATTGTGATTGATGAAGAGAGGAGCGACTTGAGAGAGAGGGGGAGGAGAGTGGAACTTATGCTTGCGCAATGGATTATGGAACCTTGAAGATAAGAGGAATAGAGGATAGAGAGGGGGGCAAAGAGAGAGAGAGAAAGAAAGATAGATATATTAAGCGTCTACTAAAGACCCAATGGGCCTATGAGATCAAAGTGATACAATAATGTCCATATCATATCTCATCATGGAATGGAAAATAAAACAGAAAGAAAACATAAACATAGCTATCTCACTGGGATGATACAAAACTGTCCATGGAAACTCATCATGGAATACTAAGAACACAGAAACATGAGAGCAACATCAGCTCCGAGTAGATGGTATACCACTCTCCAAAATATCAAGCATGGGGCTAATGAGTATGGCCGAGAGGTCTCCCTCAGGTATGTCACGTGGAAAGGTAGCTTGATGGCGGTGGAGCATGTCCTGGATTTGGAGCTGATGAGGTGATCGTGGCCGACGGGGGGGCCTAGGGCGTCGGGCACGCTAGAGTGCAGAGGCTCGGTCCGAGGTAACTCCTCTCGAGCGAGGTAGGTCGAGAGCAGCTCGTGGAGGGTCCACAAGATCGAGTATGTCGTCGTCCTCCACCTCTTGGGTCCGGAAAAAACTGGTGATGGTTGGCTGGCGAGGGAGGGGGTGGGGTGGCTGGGGCCGAGGTTCTCTCAAGAAGGTGTCCCTATGTCTGCGGAGCTCAAGCAGGAAGAGGCCCAGGCAACCTTGGTCCTGGAAGTCAATGATCTTGGAGAATGGACCGAATTCCTCACGAAATAGACAGTGAAAAACCTCCCGCAGATCTCATAGTATACTGGGCAGCGGCATATGTAATGCTCCATCGTCTCAACCTCTGTGTGGCATAGTTGGCAGATCCTCTCCTCTCTGGGTCTTCATATGAGCTTCTCGGCTCTGAAGATGCGCTTAGCTCTACCTGTCTCCACTTTGAGGTGGTGGGATGAAATCCGTATTTGGCCAATTGCAGTTCGCTTGGCATGGGACATGTGAACACTCAGTAGCCCGGCTGTTGGATGAATCCATCCTTAGTGAGTGTGAGGAAGTGATCTCTGTAGAAGTGCATCTTCGTGGGGAGCTCCGGAGGTGTGATCCATGTGCAATGTGTGTAGAGGCTGAGAAGATCTAAGTGGATAACCCAGTTGGTATCCTCGTGAGAGAGTCGGAGAAAAGGGGAGTCCAAACTATACTGAAGGGGGGGTAGGCGGTCCATGCAGAGCCCATATACTGAGAGCCAAGTGGAAACTAGTGCATACCATACTCCAGAGTGCCCCTCAAGTGCTAGCTGTCTGGAGGACTCCAAGGCAAGCCTTGGGTACCTATGGGGATTCATGTGACTGATGCGATGGAGGTATGTGACTGTCTAGAAGAGTGCATCCACTACCATCAGGGCTGCAACAAACTCTGCCTGAATAATCTGGTGTGGGACTGATGGTTTGCTGTGAATCATACGGGAGAACATCATGACTTGGGGCCTCTCAACTCTCTGCCAATCCTCATCGGATAAATCTGGCCCCGGAAGGTTGCTCCATACATCAAGGCTGGTGTGACGAGGGTGTCAAAAAGCCAGCCCTTCGTCCTGGGCTCTTGGAAATGTGCCTAGAAGCACTGCCGCTCAAATAAGCTCAAGGCTGCATATCCCCGCGTCACTCTGGCATGTGCTGCAGGAACCATGGTAAAGCGTGGGCCATTGAAAGTGACACCAAGGTAGACATAGGATGAGACAATCTCCACAGGATCCCCTCTATATGTGAAGCTCAATTTGGTTGCGAAGGGGCGAGAGGTATTGAAGACCATTACCTTGGTTTTACCAAGGTTAACAGAGAGGTCCCGCTGAGTGCAAAAGTCATGTAAGGCATCCAACTGTCTCTGAAGCCCTTCGGCTGAGTCTGAGAGGACGACGATGTCATCTGCATAAATCATCTGGAAGGACGTAACACACAGCATGTGGATGACTCTGTCACTGCTAAGCTGTAGCCGCGCCCAAAGATTCCGTGCATCCTCGTCCTTGTGGATGATGCTGAGAATCTGTCGGAGATGGGATCTAAAAAGGACAGCTACCCCCCCAGAGCCACGTACTCCTCGGACCTCCTTACGTGTGGGTCTTGTCTTGAAAAGCTGACTCCCACTCATACCCGACTATGTATGGTAAGCCCCTCTCAGGGCTCTGATGAGTCTCTGTATAAAAAATGACATCCTTGCCTGTGAGAATCTTGCTCAAGCCTCCTGGATTCAACCACAACATGCCATTGCAGTTCCATACTCCCAACCTTAGGTGTTTGGTCTCATAGACCCCGCGTCCCTATTTGGGACAGCGCTCAGTGATAATGACTCTACCATCTCTGTAGATAGCCCACTTGCCTGCTTTGCGGGCCTCATGAACAGTCACCATCGCCTCATGCCGGTGTGCCACCTGATCATCTCCCATGTACAACTGTGTGCCTTTGAGGGCAGCCCACCTGTCTGCTGGTGGCATCAGGGAATCTAATGATGAGGGGCCGCTGTCGTGTCATATCCTTGCTTGCCCTGCATGTATCTGCAAAGGGGGGGGGGCGATCCCGTCCACTCCTAGCATCTGGCAAAGCATCATGGCATCCTCCTTGGGGGAAGCCCCCCGCATGTAGCCCCCGTACTGCCCTATCCTTCCTGCGTTTCTCCTCCTCGAGAGTCTCATGTATGATGCTCTGTGCGGGTTTGTGCTTCTTCACCAGCTCCACCCAATCTTTCTTAGTGGTTTGCAGTTCTTCCCGCAGCTTATCACTTGCAGCTTAAAACTGCTCCAAGTCAGTCCTTAAACCCTCCTGAATATTCAGTTCCCCTTCCTCCACTGTATGGTCCTTGACCGTAGCCTTTAGGGCTTTCATTTCTGCCCGGAGTTCCCCTATTATTGGGGCAGCCTCTGGCATTCCTGTTTGTTGCAGCTGGGTCTCTTTCAACATCTGAATCATCTCTTCCTGGTGGTTCACCTGGGCTGCCAGTTCTTATATCTTGTTGTTCTTTCCCTGTATCTCCTTGCGGAGGCCTTCCAACTATTTTTCATGTTGGTTCAGAACCCTGTCCAGCACCTTCTTTTGTTCGCCCAAAAACTTCTTGGTTTTGTCCTCCACTATCTTGATGTATGCCTCCAGCTCATGTAGGTTCATAATGGCTATTTCCCCCCTAGTTGCTGCCTTGGGGGTGGGAAAAGGGGCGGGTGCGCACAGTGCACTCAAGGGAGATGGACACAGTACACTCAAGGGAGGTGGTGCGGTGCGCACAGGCGCAGCAAGGGTGGGTGGGTGGGTGGGAAAAGGGAGGCAGAGGGAGCGCGGACAGGAGCAGCGTGGGCGCAAACGGGCGCAGTATAGCAAGGGCACAGCAGGACAGGTGCAAACAGGCGCAGCACAGCAGTGTGGGTGGGTGGGTACGAACAGGCGCAGCACAGCAGCACGGGCGCAGTACAGCAAGGGCACAGCAGCGCAGGTGCAAGCAGGCGCAGCACAGCAAGGGCGGAGAGAGAGAGAGAGAGAGAGAGAGAGAGAGAGAGAGAGAGCTTGGAGGTTTGAAGCTTGAGAGCTTAGAGTTAGAGCTCGAAGGCTTGAGAGCTTAAGCCTTAGAGCTTGAAGGCTTGGTGAAAGAGTTTAAAGGCTTGAGCCTTATATAGGTATTAGGCTATAGCATATGGCATATGACAAGCATAGTCACATGGGATGCAAAATGGGGATGGAACAGGGACGGAAAAGATTGAGAATGGCCATTCCTTGTGACTATAGAGTGACATGGGACGGGAATGGGAACGGGAAGATGCTTCCATCCCCAACATTCTCGAGTCTAAAAATGCCCATTGCTTGTGACTATGATGACAAGGCCCAAAACATGCAAAACAGTTGAAAACGTCCACAAAACGGTTAAAAACGGCTACTTCTCAAAACTGCGCACAGGCAGCAACGGTTGGAAACAGGACCGTACGGTATTCTGCACGATACACGGTCGTATGCCGTACGGAAACAACTATGGTACTGAAGATAGACTAAGGCAACATCAATAGTGCGACCAGAGGCAGAGGTGGAGATGAGCTGAAGTGCAAGGTGTTGATGGTGGGGTGGTGCTAAGAGAAGCAGGGCGGACAGCGAAAACGCACCCTTTTGTTGGGTGGCGGATAGGCTGAGGACAAAAGGCAAGAAATACTTCCAGTTAACACACCTTATTGGTCATTTGCATAGTACATGGGGATGTCCAAAGTTAGTCGAGTCTTTATTCTTTTCAGGAAATCAGTAAAAGCTACCGAAACATCATAGAACTTGTCAATGTGGGTTTGATACGCTTTTTAATTCCCAATGAAGGATTGGATATCATACACTGTGATTGGGATGTCCCGATTGAGCACCTTTTGGATCTTTGCAGGGTCCAATTGGATGCCCTACAAACTAATAATAAATCCAAGGTAATACAAATCTGTCATGAAAAGCTCGGATCTCTTGTCGTTGTTTGTATCTGTTAATGTGTTGTACAGGGTCTGATTTTGAGTAGATATCTAGTAGATTCTTACGGAGTTTAGAATCAAGATCACCCTTAGGTTTTTAAGAAGTTTGGGAAATAACCTGAACTTTCCATCGCTTTATCTGGCTACTGTGTTAGCAGGCATGAAGATTTTTTTTGAAGTGTTTGTCCAACTTGTAGCCAAACAGCTTTGTAGCAGTACACATTTTCCACTCGTTTGTGTGCATATGTATGTGTGTGTGTGTTTTCTTTCTCATCTCTTTCGTGCTAGCCTTTCTCATGGCTGAGTCTGCATGTCGCAAACTCAGTATGGCAGTTTAACCACGAAGATGTGTCCTAAACACGAACCTGCACCTACTTATAGGCACAGATGGCATGAGTGGGAATGCCATACCACAGAGTGTACATATGCATTGGAGTTGATGGCTTGAAGCTTTGTGTAGGCTCTCTAGTTTTTTCTTAGTTTGGGAATAACAAGGGAACTTCTCAGTGGTATACATAAAGTTTTATTGCAATCATGTCTAAATGCTCAAGGGCAGCTATTGAGCTGATAATAGGAAAAACTTATGGATAATAAATGAACTATACTTTTGGGGAAAGCTACGAATAAAATTATGAGATGGTGTTTTTGTGTGGTTTATTTGACAGAAAGATTCTCCGGAGGGGAGCCCAACCCAGTCAGCACATCCAGGTATTATAACATGTGTCACTGGTTGGCTTTCAACTGGGTGCTAATGGCCCTAATAATAGAACATGAACCTTACTCGGTGGTGTGGATGGCCCTAATAATATAAACTTGGTGTTTATTCTTCATCCTCAACTTAAATTCGAGGACCCTAACTTTTTCTCTTGTTGATTCACTTCTTTGAACAGCTCGCTTTTCACCGGATGATAAGTTTTCTAAGCATCGTGTCGTGTTGAAGAAGAGATTTGGGTTGCTACCTACTCAGGCACCTCTGCCGACATACTAGTATTCAAATATTGAGAAGCATGTAGGTTTAGATTTCATTGTGCGATCTTTTCTAGATCTTTTCATGTCTGTTGAAGTTGGCACTTGTGAAGAAAATGTACGTTGTTTTGAACAGCAGTGTTAGTGATGTGACACAAGAAAAGATTTTTAATGAATGCTATTAGCAAGATTAAATGTGTGATTTTCAAATCATCAAGCTGTCAACATGTGTCAATGCTGTTATCCCATTGAATTTTTATGTCAATGCATTGGATAGCTGGACTATCTTTATGAAGCTATCCTGAAGTGTGTTGGCTGTTAGTGTTCTTGAGGCGTTTGTTTGGAGTCTAGGAGTCGCATCTCAAGGTAGGATCTAATTGAAGTGCAAATTCTGGTATGTCAATGCAATGGCTGGCTGGACTATCTGTATGAAGTTATCCTGTTGGCTATCAATATTTTTGAGGTGTTTGTTTGGGTTCTAGGAGTCCCTGCTTGAGGTTGATGTAGATAGTATCTAATTGAAGTGCAAATTGTCCATCCCAATGAGGTCACTTACACTTTCCCATTCAATCTTAGGAGTAGCCATGTCTAGGGTGATGCTACACACACAAGAAGCTGCATTTGCAGGGTGATGTAGGCTGAGTTCCAGTCTAGTTGCAGGCAAACTGAATATTGTCCCAATATAGGTAGTCCAGTATGTACCAAGTTTTGGGGCTCTGCAGCACTTTCACCCTCAGCTCTAAAGGGGGTCGTAGTGGTGATAATTCACAACCCCATGGCTCACATCGATTCCATTTTATCATGCTGGGAGTTGACACAAGAAGCTGTCACCAAGAGTCTATAGTATGATTTACTTTGTGTCCTTTCAAATTTCAAGGACTTGATCTCATTCAACATTGTCAGCACTATAGACCTATTAATGATACTCCTAGTAAGGACAATTGAGAAATAAGGAGCCTCCACCAAAGCAGTTGTTTGCACCTCTAGAAGTTGAATGGCTATGACACAAAGGGAAATTCGGCATATTGACTTGTATATGAGGAGTAAATAAATCTACACATGCAGCCATGGACAAGTCCCTTTGTGCAATGAAGTACATGAGTTTCATGGTTGTGATGACAAGAGCCTTCTAAGCATCATCCATGCTATTAGCATGCAAAAAAGAAATGCAAAGGTAAAGGCTTTGATACTCCTCTTCACCAAAGGAAAAGGAGGAGAAGATGATATGTTTTTATGACAATAATAAACTTGGTCATTATTAAAAATGAATGCAAGAAGAGGCAAGTTGATGAGGAAAACAACATGTTGCTAGAATTCATATCTTAGAATTATTGTTTGGAAACTATATGCGCGCAAGGTGCATCACTTGAAGGTGGTCGTCTGAGACCTTGATTCCTCTTGACCGAACGTGGGTGTGTTCTTGGCACAATTGAAGAGGAAGTGACTTTGGAGTGAAACAGACAGAGGAGTGCCTAGTGGCTAAGTATGCGTACTTGTACTAGACGTACGTGGATCTTGATATCAAAACTTGGAGTATTCGTACTTCTAGGATAGGTGACGATTGATACAAGTAGCTCTTAGAATTATGGCACTCGTATTGAGATGGATGTGAGACATGTAGGGTCCTCCAATCATCATGATAGTCCATGAGTATTCAAGCTCATTGGTGCATGCTATTGTAGTCTGAGGATGAGGTCATTATGTAAGGAGATTTATGTCGATGATGTAATATTGATGTGTTATCTTGTGACACGTGATAGGGAGATATGAAATTAAGCATGATATATAAAGAATTGTATGATATTATGTTTTTCTTTTAAGAAAGGATTATTTTCAAAGAAGTGCATGCAAACTTAATTTAAGTGGCGTGTGAGTAAATTGGCAATTTCAATTATGGATTTGTGAGTTCACACCAACTCCATAGGTCCATTGGTGGAGGGTGGAAGGCTATTAGATGGGATTAGGCTAAGTCTATGGATCTGGGTAAGTAAAAAAGGATGGATCCGAGTTGTGGGTACCTTTAAAAATGAGAAGCAAATTTATATTATAGAACAAAGAACTTGGGATTGAGTAGTTTAGTCTAGTCATGAGTAAGGATGGAGAAATCGCTATCATAATTGAGGAGTCATGACATTTTGTTGAACCTTGGGAGTCACTCGATGTGACCTTGTGGTATTTATGAAGGGAAAACACTTGGAGGAACCATACACCTTTCCTTACATAGGATTGATTCCATAGAGTAGTCTCCAAAACCATCCGCATGTAGAATTTCACCCGTTAAAAGACATTGAACCACAATAGGAATCTTTGTTAGATTGAAAAACACCTTTCTCATGATCCTCTTTTGGAACCTCAACTGCTGCGAGCCACCAAATTTCGTTTTCAGATTGAACACTAAAGTACTGAGAAATCACCTGGCTTTATGAAAGGATCCAATACTTTGTTTATCAATGTCAAACTTTCTCTTTCTATCTTTTGATTCTTCACAATTTCACTCTTATTAATTTCACAAGTTTTAGTATAAATTTCAATGTGCCACCACATTCTTTAACAGACATATCATAGAACACCATTGCAGCTTGCAATTTGTACTGTACACATTCAAGATATGATTGTTGTTTGGATTCTAATTGAAGGTCACTTCTTTAGCAAAATGCTTGAATACATGCGAGTGAACTATGTGTTTAGGCTCACCAATGAGTTCAAGGACATTGTTATTTAATTGTTGCCACACTAAAAGAACATGGCAGTGGAGTTACCCTTTTGTTTTGCAACATAGACTTAAAACTTGCATCCATTTGTTTATAGATCATTGCATAGGATTGTCTACTTAAACCATCTTTGTCACAAATACCTTGAGCTTCAATTGCAATAAATGCATTCTTCACATCTTGCAATCGTTCATGCACGATATCATCACTAATTATTCTGAACTTTGAATGTGAAAGTATAGACTTCACCATCTGTCTTGTTGACAAGACTTGTGAGAGTGCTCCATTGTCTTATTTAAGGTTCTTCAACTTCTCAGTCTCGGCATGTATACGACATTTGTAGTTTCCACTATTTTTTGACAATTCAGTAATAATTGGTCTTTGTTCCCTTACTCATTCACGAGCATCCAAATTAGAGGTGGGTCCATGTTTAATTGTCTTCTCTAATAGCACTTCTAATCTACTGTTCTTGGCCTCTAGATCCTTTGCTTTTTGTTCCAATTCATGGTTTTGCAAATGCTAAGCATGAACAACATCTGCCAACTCATTGTATTCATTCTTCTTATTAGGTAGCTGATCATTTAACTGCTTGATCTGAGGTGGGCCCATGTTTAACTGTCTTCTCTAATACCACTTCTAATCTACTGTTCTTGGCCTCTAGATCCTTTGCTTTTTGTTCCAATTCATGGTTTTGCAAATGCTAAGCATGAACAACATCTGCCAACTCATTGTATTCATTCTTCTTATTAGATAGCCGATCATTTAACTGCTTGATCTGAGCTTCCTTCAACATCAGTATCCTTTGTGACGATATCCAAACGTTTTGCACTTGACTAGCAAGCCTTGTTGTCTAACCAAGCAAGCCAGCGTTGCCCTCACAAACATATTTGATCAAAGAAGTTATGTGTGCAAGTTTAGGTGGTTGTTGTTGGGATGAGGGATTAGGTGGGCAAATTGATCCTTCCACCCATATATCAACATGCTTTCTCTCTCATTCCGTGGTGTGTTGCATTACGTAAGGGTTGACCTTAGAAGCCTATGTTCTCTTATAGAGAGAGGAGCATACTCATCATCCAAGTCCACATGTATAAATTGCTTCTTAGAATTATTTCTGATGTTCTACAAACTATAAAACAGTACTAAAATTATAATTAATTGACTCTTTTGTAAAAATATAAGTGCAGTGAAACATTATCATTAATTTCAGACATTTGCATTTCAAATAACATAAAATTAATGTCCTCTAAACATATCCATATCTTCATTAAGCACTGTAGCAACACTTCTTGATGCCCTTCTTGATGCAACAACACTTCATAGCAGTAAAAGAATCAAGTATAGAAAATCAATGAAGACAAATATGACTTTTTGGTTCCACTTGATGGCACCAGAAAGTCATATCTCTCTTCATTGTGGTTCATGCATAAATAGTATGTGAGAAAAGAGGAGATTCAGGTGAAAGCTTAGAGGCTTGCTTGAGAGATTGAAGATTTGAATGGAGGGAAATTCAAATGGATAAGAGTGGCTATTGAATGAGGAAAACTTGCCCAATGACAACCACCATAAC
Source organism: Cibotium barometz (assembly GCF_041138505.1). Taxonomy (NCBI): domain Eukaryota; kingdom Viridiplantae; phylum Streptophyta; class Polypodiopsida; order Cyatheales; family Cibotiaceae; genus Cibotium; species Cibotium barometz. The sequence goes on from NC_141081.1 coordinate 17,770,071, forward strand.
TTCATGAAAATGCACTACAATAGAAGTAAAGCGCGCTGGGAAATTTTTTTTAAAAAAAATACTAAGTTTGCTTCAAGATATATTGTAGTTCTTTTTTAAAACGCCACTTTTTCCAATCGACGTCTTTGAAGTCCATGTTGTACTTATGCCAGAAATATAGTTGCATAGTTACATATGCTAGAAATATTCTTGTACTTGTTTTTTTTAGAGTACTAGCTTTTCACATTTATGAATTTTCACTCACATTGGTTGAAGTTACATGGAATTCGTACTTGTTTTTTTAGAGTACCAGCTTTTCACATTTATGAATTTTCACTCACATTGGTTGAAGTTACATGGAATTTAAGCACATTAGAATAAAATAAGCATTGAATCTCTTTAGAAAATACAAAAAAAGGTGAATTTAGATTTGAAAAGAAGCGAGAGAAAACTAATATAATAATATTATTTTTGTACTTTTCCTAGACTCCAAGAAGAGAGAGAAAGCCTTTAAAGGGCCCATTTGAAGCTCGAATGTTTCCTAATGACATATATCATTGAACTTGGGTATATGTACATGTACTCTAGTCACATCTGGTGATACACAAGTTGTGCTGAAGTACTGTTGTAGTCACATAAGGTATTGTTGTGTTAAAGGTTGCATATAGAAATTATCGGTTTGTAAATTTTTGCTTGTCAGGCAAACATATTTGACGGACTCAATTAGATTGTTAGTGAGAAGCTAGACAAGAACAACTTCCATGCTTGGAAGTTCAGAATGACCAATTTTCTTATGGGCAAAGGATTTTGGGACTATGTCAAAGGAGATAACGAGGAGCCTCCAGAGTTGTCTGAAGAGAGTTCCACTCCCAAAGATATAAAGGCATTCAAGGATAGGAACCAAGGTGCAAGGAAAGTTATGTACTGGCTTTTAATCAGTGTCACAGACAATATAGGGCATATACAGGATGCCAACACTCTAACGTAAGTCTACAAGGGTTAGGTACCTTATTGTGACAGGTTGAGATATGATGGATATACAACCCATCATTATGCTTACATAGTTAAAACAATATAGGAGTTGAAGCCCATTTATTTTTTGAGCAGGCACTTGAAAATAAAAAATGGAAAGATGCCATGAATGAGCAGATGGCAACATTGGATGCAAATGCAACATGGGGGTTAGTGCCTTTGGCTAAGGAAAAGAAGGCAATTGGATGTAAGTGGATGTATAAGGTTAAGCATAATGCAAATGGTTCAGTGAGCAAGTATAAGGCGAGATTGGTTGCCAAGGACTATGTGCAAAACTATGGCATTGACTATGAGGAAACATTAAGTCCAGTTGCAAGAATGGCAACTATGAGAGTTGCTATGGCTGCAACAAAGGGTTGGTCTTTACATCAGATGGATGCAAAGAATGCCTTCTTGCATGGTGATTTGCAAGAAGAAGTATACATGATGCAGCCACCAAGTTATGAGAGTGATGCACACCTAGATTTTGTGTGCAGGTTACGCAAAGCCTTGTATGGCTTGAAGCAGGTACCCATAGCATGGTCAAACAAGATCGGGGAGTATCTTGTTACCATTGGATTTTAGATACCCAATACAGAATTTCACTTTATGTGAAAAATACAAAAAGAGGAATCATGCTATTAGTCATTTATGTGGGTGACTTAATTATCACTGGTGATAGTGATGTTGACATACATGATCAGGAGGCTTTTAAAGCAGAAGTATGAGATGAAGGATTTAGGTGAGTTGTGGTATTTCTTGGGCATAGAGGTGGTGAGATCACCTCATGGCATTTTATTATTACAGAGACAGTATAGCTTGGACATGTTGTCCAAGTATGGTATGGCAGGCTATAAGCCTATTTCAGTGCTATTGGAGCCTAATACAAAGCTTTCCACAGATATAGGTGAGATTTTGGAGGACCCCACTATATACAGACGCATAGTGGGTAGCTTGATCTACATGACCATTACTAGGCCAGACTTGTTTTTGTTTGGGAGTGCTATTGTGAGTTGGAGCAGTAAGAGACAACTAACAAGTGATTTATCGAGTAGAGAGGCAGAGTACAGGGGTGCTACTATGGCAACGTGTGAGGTAGCTTGGTTTCAAAAGCTACTTGGTGATATGGGTGAGCCCATGGATAGGTGTCATTTATTGTGACAACATAATTAGTATACAGCTGGCCAGTAACCTAGTATACTATGCTAGAACAAAGCACATTTAGGTGTACTATCACTTTGTGAGAGAGAAGGTTCTAGCAGGTGATGTAGATCTACTGGGGTATATGTCGACACAGAGGACTAGGTGGCTCACATCTTCACCATGACTGTTTCTCGTGCCTTAGCTTGTAAGTGTGTAAGCACATTCAAGGGTACCGTGGACAATTGCCCGTTTTGTATACTTAAGACGTTAAGAGTTGTATTTTGTGAGACAATTTGCATTGAAGCAACTCGTCTTGGGCAATCTTGGGACATGTGTTCAATGCCACATTGTTCACACATTGGTCGCAAGGTGTCAGTGACTATGGGCATGGAAGTATTCCAAACTATGGAGTCTGCCACCTTCTGAGGTCCATGACAATAGAAACATTGAAGTGTTCGATTAATTGCTTCTTGAGTAGTTTCTACCCTTTGGACTGTTTCTGTTTGGTGCATGGGCGATGGAGGTTTTGAGTACATTGTGGATGAAGCGAGACATTTTTTAGTATCATGGTCAAAGGTTTTACAATATATGCAGTATAGAAGAATAGGTGCCTTGTATGCACAATGAGGATTGGGATGGTCGTAGTGATTGCACTCAACAAAAGGCATCCCGCTCCTCACGTTTAGAGGTATTAAGGATGTCTGGTTTTGAAGGTTTTCATCCTCTCTTAGAGATGTTTACTGTAAGATTTTAAGCAAGGCTGCATAAAAATTTGGGGAATGTTAATTTCGAGATCGATCTTTCTTTCACCATTAGTTCACTTGGTTTAGACGAGGAACACCTCGTAGCATGATCATCTTCTAGCATGTTGCCATTCATCTAAACGTATTGCTTCTTTACAACATTGATCGGATGTTTCCGGATTGGATACAATGATCAAGTTGTGTTAGCTGTTATTCTTCAAGCCCATCATGAAACATCTCTTCAATTGAACATCGTTTAATTTTTCCCATGACTCACAACGTGAGTCCAAGAGTTTTAGGATAAAATCTCTAATGGATTCATTTGGTTGACTCTCAATTGAATAGAGTTCTGTCACGGTACTCCACTGATCACCTTGTCTAGAAAAGCCATGTATAAAGATTGATTTCAAGGTTTTACAGTTGGTCTCGATCGCCGGCATCAATGCGATGAACCATCGACTAACTTTTCCTTCTAAGTATAAGTTCAACACATGTACCTTAGTGGGGCAGTTGGGATTTCCAAAGGCTTCACATCTTTGTTCAAACATTTGAATGAATTGAACAGGGTCTATTGTTCCATCATATTTGCCCATAATTTTGAAAATTTGTACGGCCGTATTTCTATCTGTCATTGAGGCCGTATGTGAGTGCTCTTGTTAGAAGAGACTCACTGAGTCCTTGGGCCACCCCCCCTTCCTAGACTAGTCAGTATGTCCAAGATGTGGGCATTCAAGAAAGGGTTGGTACTTATAGGATTCGCGAGAATGTTAGGCAAGGGGCCAAAGCTCGGTGGGATCGAAGTCATAGGGGGTATAAAACCCGATGACACGCTGGTTATAGGCATAGCCAATGGCATTGGGAGGTGAATTTGTGGCATAGATCTCAATGCCTCGAAGATGTCAGCCATTGGGTTCAGTCCTTGTGTGATCCCTGGCAATCCCTCTATCGTGGCCATGTCAGAGTGTAAATGCTCCTTAATGAGCAATCACAGTTTGTTTGTTTATTTGTTTTATTTATTTATTTATTTTTTAGCTTTTTATACTCTCCCACAGCCCGTTATAGCCTTGAGATGCTTCGTGTACTCTTCGTTGGATCAACTAGGTGTCCGTTTGTCCTAATTAGCTTAGGCACTAAGCACGTGATATTTTTTCAGAAAAAGCGTATGCTAGGAACTTCCCAGATGGAAGAGGAGGTCCTAAAACCTATTTTTTCATCAGTGTCTCAAGACGAAAAAAATTTTCGAGAAATTTTTCCCTGTTTCGCAGCACGTTTTTGAGGGTGTTCCAAAAATAATTTTGAAAAACTCTATACGCGGGAGTTGTATTTTTGGAGTGCTACAACTTTGTTCCCCTGAGTCGTCCGTGATTTTGTCCTTTAGACCCTAAAAAAATGGCTTGTCGTCGTTTTCGTGCTGTTTTTTTAATGATTTTTCGTGGTTTTTGGGCTGTTTTTTGTCTCAATTTTTGGGTCGAATTTTGAGACTGCTGGTCGGAGGCCAAAACGGTCGATTTTGACTTCGGACAATCGGTCTAAAGTCGAAGAGCTCGATGTGAGCTTTCCGATGAGCCCTAGAGCGCCTTCATTGGATATATGGCTTAGTAGCTACATACGAGCCTCCAAACAGGGGGTTTTTTTTTCACAGCCTATACTTTTACGGTCGAACCTTTTCACGGAACCACAAAAACAACAAATTAATCTAAAAAAGAAGCAAAAAGCATTCTTTTCAAAAATAAAAAAGAGAGCTATTCTACACTAAATCTCATACAAATCACCATCAAATCCACATCTTTTTCATGGGAAACCACTAATCAAGATAATGGGCAATGGGTTATGCGTAGATTAGAGACAAAACGATGAAAAAGCTCAGGGATGGCTCCCCGGCAGCGGCGCCAAAAATGTTATGGCTCACTCTAACCCTCCTTGAAACACATCCAAAAAGAGATTACCTGGTGAACTGTAACTGTCGTGAGGATCTTTCCAATGGCCGAGCTCGTAACCCTTGAGGTCTCCAAGCTCTACAACTCCTTGAGAAGCAATTCCATCGTGTCTCCGAGCGTTGTCATACCGCCGCGTTGCACTACGGGTACTCGTCTCTCCTCTCACCTCACTTCACACTCACACACACTCACTAGCATGCATTAGGGAGAGAGTTAGCAAGAGGATTAGCAAGAGAAAGACTCAATTTCACAATGGGAGAGTATGTTGTATTATGAGAGAAATTCACTTATATACATGGCCATAAGTGTTCACACTCACTTAAACTATGGCTGGCCGAGCACTTTAGGCTCATAGGAGGCCTAATGCTATTACAATTACTCTCATAATATATCCATGAAGTACATTACTTAGGACCTCATCCTAACTTGCTACCACACGCTCTTGAAGTGGGAATCGCCATAAATACTCCGTCACACCATTACGGGCGCTCATCCAAGTTGTAGCTTTGGACACTTGCTTCATAGTGTGATTTTTCGAGATGGAGTCATATTCTCCTTGCATGGCTGCCATCCACTTCAGATCCCCTTATGCTTCAAACAAAGGTTATAGGTTCGTACCTCTGTCATAGAAAAATTCACAAGATTCTCTTGAACCCAGATTTTCTCCTTTAACCTTCTGGATATGCAAACATCTTGAGGTGCATTCCCTATGGCCAGAGGTTCTACTCCATCCAAAGTTCTAGGGAATTGCTTACCTTTTTATGGCACGTCATGATCTTATCTTTATCTTCAGAAATCCATGTCCATAGGAAATGGGAAAGATTCCCTCATCAAAATGCGAGGAAGCTCATGCTACATGTGGAGGTTGTGGCGCTTTGTTGATTTCCTTGTTGCATGATGAAGAAGAAGAAAGAAGCTCCTCCTCCTTCGACATGATTGTTCCTGGAATACATCACAACTCACTATGATCTTCTTTGTCTAAAGATCATAGATAACATTCACAAGCAACCAAAAACTTTCAAGTGTGCAGTTGAAAGTTTCTTGCCCGAGTAGGTTTGTAATGGAGTCATGCCTTTGACGGCCTTTGTTGCACTCCTGTTAAGAGTGTACATAGTCGTGTTAACTACCTTAGCCCAAAATGATTTAGGTAAATTCTTGAGATTACCATTAAGCATACTCCTTGCCATCTCAACAATAGTACAATTCTTGCACTCTGCAAACCCATTTTTCTTCTGTAGACTGTGAATGGTAGTGAGCTGCCTCTTTCCTTATATAGAAACCCAAGAATTCATCAGATGAATTCTCCTCCTCGATCTATTTTGAACTGCTTCAATTTTATTCATGTCTCAGTTTCAAGTAATGCATGCTTTCCAAAAGCTTGAGACTTTTTCTTTAAAAAATACAGTATTATAATCATCTATCAATGTGAAAAAGTAGGAAGAGCCTCCAAGTGTAATTGTACTCATCTTTCCATAGAGGTCAATGTCATGTACAAGATGAAGAGGAGCCTTGTCCCTATAAATGTTGTGTACAAGATGAAGAGGAGCCTTGTCCCTAAAAATGTCATCTTGTGGTGGAGACGGTTTCCAGTGCTACTTACCTATCATGCAAGCTTCAAATACATCTAGACTATCAGAAATTAGTGGTAAATAGTCAACTAGCTTACCTTTCTGCATCTCTAAGAGAGTATGCACATTGAGATGCCCATATCTCTCATACCAAAGTTTCATGCTACTCAAGCCAGTCTGGACTACAAATAGACAAGCGAATGCCCTTTGAAATGACCTTATTATCTCCATCAAGAATGGTTGCAAGTGAACATGCAAGTCACAATCTGTGATGGAGATCTTTGATTCTAGTGAGAAAAACCTCCACTCTTTCACCTTCATTCAACTTCTCTTGTTGAAGCTCATTTTCGTCCTATGAAAATTCTTAGAGGTCTTCATGGTGGATGACCTTTGTGTCAGCTCAAAGTTGAGAAGAGAGCATATTCCATTTATCTGTGTAGTAGCACATCAAGTGTTTGAAAGATATAGATATTATAGGTTGTGCCTGAACTCGAATAAATGTAAATTCATGGTTAGGCATGAAAGAATATTATTGGATGAGCTAAATACAATGTGCATCAATTTCAACACTAAAATTAAGGGTCTCTCTACTATAATTGGATGAGCTAAATACAGTGTGCATCAATTGCAACACTAAAATTAAGCTCTACGTGTACCACTTAAAGTGAGCTAAAGATTAACAAAAATGCAATGTTCATGCACATTTTGATGTAATCTAAGCCTGAAATTCCCTATGTAAAGTGTATATCTAGAGAAAAGTAAAGAAAAAGCCAAGGCATTTCTCCCCGACTTTGGCACCAAAAAAATGTATAGGCTGCATAGGGACCACTCTACCTCTTGCTCCAATACTGTCGTGGGGAAGTTTTTGGTGGTGGTGGGGAGTTGGAGCCGTGCTCCAAGAGCTCCACATGTACGTCACTTTCTCCTATGCATTCACACCGCTACATTACACTACGGGTTCTCGTCCCTCCCCTCACCTCTCACAAACTCACTAGCATGTGATTAATAAGAAGATCAGTAAGAGGGTTAGTAACAGCAAGACTCGATCGCACAATGGGAGAGTAAATTGTATCATGAAAGAAAATGACTTATATACAAGGCCATAAGTGTTCATAAACACACTTAAAGAGTGGTCAATTTGGAGTTCATGGTAGTGGCCTATTGTTATACAATACTTAATCTCATAATACATCCATGAATTACATCACTAGGAAATTCATCCTAGCTTTCTACCACATGCTCTTGGAGTGGGAATCAACATACAACGCCTATCCAAGTTGTAAATATGGCACCATTATTTCATAGCTTGATCATACATCCTTTTGATGTGTCTAACTTTGTTCTTTGATGTAGAATATTAGTGCCAGCATCTCTTCATTTGAAAATGGGTTAACATCCTTCTACCAATTCCCACCATGTACAATTTTTCCCTCATCTCATCATCACGATCCCGAATCGTTTTCCTTTACCATGCTCAACACCGTGTTTTCACCCACAAAGTTAACTCTATTGAGACTAGAGGGGCTTGCATCCATAACCCTTCCAGCTATGGATGGCACCAACACCTACTCACTATCGATTCCATGATCCGCATTGGTCCTCATGTCCCCTCTCTTGCACATCATTGCATGGATTCCCTTGTTACACGCCTTTAGTGGGGTCACTCGAGCCACTACCACCCTACTTTCACAGTTTGACAGTTCTTAGTATGCACCCTCCATCTCTATTCTCTTTTCCTTTTATGTGATATTTATGCTTCCCCTCAACTAATCTTTTCCATTCAAACCACACAATCCTTTTATCACCATGTTTTCCACAACCATACCCATTTGGCCACTTCATGTAAGAATCCATTTGTTAAGAGATATTGTTATCGATTCCGAGCCCACTTTACTAACAATGTAGAAATTTCTAACTTTTTGAGGCCTTTGGCCAAGTTTCTTAGAACACCCTAGCCATCCTATCCCACCTGCTAGGGCATCGTGCTACAGTTTTCATGTCGCGGCACATAACCAACCTTGTTAATGTCGTCATACTAGCTTCTCCTCTTTTATGCTTGACTCCCAACCCATTTATATGGGCACTTCACAAAACCTACCACCTTCATCTATTCCCGCAATTCCCTCATATGCACCCTCTTCAATACCTACCTCTATTGCACATGTATGTACCCCTCCACTACTTGGATGACATGTGTTACTAGTTGTAAGGATGTATACCATCCCTTGTGATTGGTCATGTGACAAGACACTCCACTATCAATGATCCAAGATTCATTGGGTGCAGTTGACTTGTGAAACTTTGCACACATTTCTTAAATTGCCATAGAGAGCTCTTGGGTTCACTCCCAAGTTTTGTTAGAAGATTACAACTCCTTAGTCAAAAAGTCATTCATCTAAGATTTTGAGTAGAATCCTTTCACATACAAGGAGGGTCCTTCCAAGGTCATCTTTTTGCTTCTCTTAAATGAGAAAGGGATGTCTCATTATTTTTGGGCTGAAGAGCAGTAGAAACTATAGTAATGCACAACCTATAGTATTGGCCTCTTTCAAACACTTGATAAATGAGAAAGGGATGCCGCATTACTTTTGGGTTGAAGAGAAATAAAAAATGCAATTCATGCACAACCTATAGTGTTAGCATCTCTTAAACCCTTGCCCTACAGATGAGGGATATGCTCTCTTCTCAATTTTGAGTTCATGTAGAGGTCATCCATGAAGACCTTTAAGAATTTATGTAGGAAATTCTTGTAAACCATATATAGCAATCATTTGAGAATGTAGCAAGCATGTTTGTGAGTCTGAACGGTATTACTTCGTATGTGAATGTTTCCCACTTTGTTGCGAATGCAGTCTTATGTTGGTCCTTTGGATCTAAACGGACTGTGTTTTACATTGATTGTGAAATATAATGATTGATGCAATCACCACCAAGAAGGCATTGTAGGCCATGCGGGCTTAAATGCCTTGGTCTAAGGATGAAAATTAGTGCTTATTCTGAGCTTTTTTCTAATGGTTTTGAATATAGCTTGCCAAAAATTGGAAGTGAGTTCTCTGTTTGACACTATGTTTTTTAGTAGAGCATGGAGTCAGAATATCTCTTTCACAAAAAGCTTGGCTACTTCCATTGTCCCATCTGTCTTTTTCATTAGAAATAAATGTGGCATCTTAGTGAGTCTATCCACTACCACAAAAAATGTGTTGTAGAGTCAAAGCTAAAAAGAAGAGTTTGTGGGGAAAAGGAAACTTTCGATGTTCCAAATCGAAAGTGGACTTACATGATTTACAATCTCTCTTTTGAGTCCTAGCCAAAAGAATGATTTTTGTCCTTTCGTACATGTTTTTTTGAATCCTACATATCCTGAATAATCCTTGAGGATCTTTTAAGTTCAAAAATACATCGCGCACCGAGGGGGGTGGGTGGGGATACAAAGTCTATTTTTGAGAAATTATTAACACGAATCACATAATTCTTTTAAAAAAAGCTCTTCTCCTTAGGTCAACTGCTTGAGGATGGAATTAAAATAAGGATCCTTCCTTATAAGCATTCCTAACTTGGTCCTCAATTTCATGTGTAACTACCAGATATGGCACTATAGGGAGGTCTTCTACTTAAAGCAAGATATTTGATGTCAAAATTATACTCACATAAGAGTTCCATCCAATTATTCCCTCTATTTTTGAGAAGAGGTTGTGTAAAAAGATATTTCAAACTTGGTACCCAAGAGGAAGTATGTCTAATGTTTAAGTGCATGGACTACGACTGCAAGTTTGAGATGACTTTTAGAGCATTTCTTTTCATGATCCCTAAATCCTAGAGATTCATAAGCCACTACTCTCCCATCTAGACTATTTGGTTTTCCACTTGCATTGCATGTGATCACAAATGGTTTACCCATCTCATGGATTCTCAAAACATAGTTCTTTGCAGTTTACCACAATTTCAAAATATAGTTCTTTGCGGGTCTCTTATTTAATGATTTCAAATGCTTCCTCAGATTTATCGAACCATTTAAACTTTGCACTCTTATTTGTCAAGTCAGTCAAAGGTCTGGCTAACCTTTGGAGAAATCTCGAGTATGTCTTCTCTCATATTGAGCTAATTCAAGAAAATTTCGTGCATCTCGGATACGTCTAGGAATAGGCCGTTCTATGATTTCCCTAACCTTCTCTAGGTCCATATGGATTCCATCCTTTAAGATAATTCAACCAAGGTTAATAACTTGATCTTTTGCAAAGTCACAGTTGGAGATTTTTGCCTAAAATTTATGGAAGGGCTTCCCAATGATCCTTAAAATAGACAATTATGTCATCTAGAAATACCAGGATGAAATCATCAAGTATTCATGATACATTTTTCATGAGATACATAAATGTTGTGGGAGCATTAATGAGTCCAAACGGAAGAGCTGTAAACTCATAATGTCCATTTCTTGTTAAAAATACATGCTAAATTAAGTTTAGATTAAGTTCAACTAATAGATTCATAATCTCTACACATCCTTCAAAAGCAAAGATCTCTAAGGTCTAGAAATTACCTTATGACCATACGTAACTTAAATCTACATATAATCTTATGGGGACCTTAATAGATTTTCTTATTGCATAGCACCATGGAAAAATCAAGGATTAGGACATGCTAACTCAAGAACTAGGAAAATTTAATATTTAAATAATTTATGAGAAGCCTTAGGAAAAATAATTCATAGAAAGAAAATTTGCCCAAGTGCTCTAGTTGAGGTGTATCCAATCTTAGGTTAAATTTTGGACTAGTGGAAGGTTGGGTTTAATTAGGAAGATAATATACAAGTCATGAATTAGGGATAACCTATGTGTAGAGAGATAAGATAGAGTTAAAGATGTAGAGAGAGAAGGTTAATAGAGAGATGGGACATCACCCAAGCTTATTGGAAGTATTTAAGAACTTTTAGAATTAAAATTTAGATTTTCTTTTTAGAGAAATTTAAGGTACAAAGGTAGGTTAGTACTCTAGAGACAGAATATCTAAAAGTGTTATAGAGAGAGAATGCTTGTCTTCATGCCTTAGATGTGCATGGATGAATTAGAGTAATGCTAGTCAAAAACCTTAGGATTAAATTCAAAGAAATTAATGTCAACTTTGTGGAAAGCAAGATAGAATTGAAAAAATCTCTTCAAATGATGATACACTTTGAGATAGAAAGTCTTATTTGAGCCATAAAATCAAGGGTTTAGAAGCACATTATCTACCCAAATAAGTACAACTCATATCTTAAATTCTTGGAAGAAAAGTTATTAAAAGGAAGTCCTATGTGCATTATAGTGCACAAAAATTAGATACTCCTTAGTATAGAATTGGAGATTGTAAGGTTAAGACTAAGTCCAAAGTAAGGACTAGGAATGTTTAGTTGAAAAGGGACAAAGTCCTTAAGATTATAGAAGGATTGTCATCTCACGATAAGAAGGAATGAATCTAATCAAAGAGAGAGAACCCAAACTTGGGATGAGTCAAGATATTCTTAGAAAGACCCTGGTTCCATACGCATCATAAGTGTGTACTAAAGAATGACCATAAGACTCTTCATGATTTTCAACCTTAAGGTAAAACCCATATATCAATACATATGTAACTTCGATACAACACATGACATCACCGGTTCGATATACGAAACACATCAACAAGATACTTTATTTTTCCACCTTGAAAAAACAAAAGGACTTCTTCAACATGCTCAATAGGATACACCTGCAGCACCTATTTCTATATAACTTGGTTTTATCAAATCTCCCTTAATTTTGTAAGCCACTCACCACCCCATTGTCATGGTCATGTGATTGGAGACACCCAAATCAACATAGTTCTTTGAACCACTCACCTAATTCTACATAGCCTGGTTTTTTCAAATCCATTAATTCTCTGAGCTACTCACCATGACTCATCATGTGATTAAAGGCATTCGAATCAACTTACTATCTTTCCTTAAACTAATATAAGGGAGATATTACTTTCTAAGGTGCACTTTCTAGTGAGGGAAAGTGATTTTTTAAATTAAAAATGCAATTAAAAAGAAAGGTTTGAGAATTTGAATAATTAAAAATTTAGTAAAATAAAATTTAAGATTAATGGATCAAATTGCTATGTGCATAAATTATTTGGAGCTTGCCCATGTGTATATGCACGTGAATTCCCTTGCACATTCGAGTTAGAAAGAGACAAGATTAATATTATATTTTTAAATAAAATAAATGAGCTAATTTTTTAATAAAAATTAAATAATAAAAATCATTCATAAAATATGCTAGGATGTGTGACCGTTAGCCTTGAAAAAAAAGGGAAGTTCATATTTTAATTAAAGTGAGGTTAAATGGGTGAAAATCTAAAGCATGAGGTTAGAAGGTGGAGAATAAAACCTTAGGAGTAAGAGTTTTTGCTTAACTATAGCCATTAGCAGCTGGCTTGAATAAAAAGTAGAGTACTTTACATGTCCTAAGTTCATAACTCACTTATACCCATTCTTCACTACATTCTCTTATCCTCTATTTGAAAGGCAAGAATGAAAACCTTCGTTAAAGGTGTATGAGCCTTGGCCACTACACTTCTCTATGCCCAAAAAGAAAGAAGGGTAGTGGTAGAATTGAACATTTACTGCAAAAAGCTGCTTACACAAGTACTTTGAGCATCAAAGATGTGAAGGTTTAGCACAGGATACTAGAGGATCGTACTTAAATGTGTTGCCTGTCATCTCTCATAAGGAGCAAATAGTTTGACCCCATGATCTTACAAAGGATGCACGGAAAGATCATGGCACTAGAATCTTTGCAGAGGGCACCAATAGTACAGGCGAAAGAAGATTAGCAATTGGGTTATTCTTCAGCTTGACAGGGAATATCTTGGTGCACACATCATCAAGTTGACGGTCCGCCCTGCATGGTACAAAGCAGTAGCATATTATCTTGTGTGCAGTTTGCTTCAATTCAGTTTGCTTTGGATGAAAAGAAGACATAGGTGACCATCCTTACCTCAATTTCTCCAAAGGTGAGCAGCCAAGGTTGACATTACAAATCGGGCAGCAGTCACTCTCTCCATCACCTAACTGCTGATATATGCAGTCTCTGCAAACTGCAAGAGCAGACGGTTCCACTTTAACGATGTCCATTTGATTCACAAACATAAGCATTAGAACCTATATTGTGCATAAGCATTAGAACCTATATTGTGCATAACGCAACATGACAGCCAAAAGCACGCAAGTTCAATCATCATCAAAGGCTTAGTTTCACTCTCTTTGTTGTTTGCTCCTCGCTCACATACATATAACATTGAGTGCATGCAGAATAATGTATCATGACAGGTACCAAAAACAAAAAGCATCAAAGACTTCATTCCTATTTTCTTCGTTGTTCACACAGACCACATGCGCGGAAGCTCTCTGTCTTCTTTCAGCCCTGAACACCTTTCCAAGAACATGTAGATGCAAAACGCAAGCAAAAGATGAAGAGGAGAGAGAGAGAGAGAGAGCAGAGAGCAGAGAGCAGAGAGCAGAGAGCAGAGAGCAGAGTTTTCAGTATAGTACAAAAAGGTACAATCTTTGGCAACCCCTAGGCTGCCCCATAAAAAGGTAGTAACACCTATCTAATTCCTAGTCTATGACCTAACAACCCTACAAGTGTCAGATGCCCAACAATGAGCCATGCGCCGCCTTGTATAGGCTCTTGAAGGTCGTGTGGACTGGCCGACCTGCTGTCGGCCAGGCCCTTGGACACAATAATCTTTTGCTGCCAACAGCCTCTTGATAAGTCCTTTATCTGCTGGCCGACAAGAATCTGGTCCCACCGCAGTACCTTCCATGCCTGATAACTGCAGAAGCTCCAGAATCAAGTCTGCTTCTGCTGCCTCTCAGGGATTTGCATGTCCATGTGCATGCATGCACATGACATCCATGATCCCCTTCTGCTAAACGGGCTTCTGACCCTGGATGAAGGCCATCATCCCTTTGTCTCCACGTGGACTCCCCAACTTGTCATCCTTCCCTTCCTGGCAACCTGTTCATTGAAAACCTTGCCTTGTCTCTGACTCCTGCCCTCTATTCGCCATCTCCTTCCAGCCCTCAGTCCACCTCTGCCCTCCTCCCCCCACCGCTATTCTCCGCCCTCCTACTGCCCTCCTGCAGTTTCACTTGCCCACCCGCTGCTTCGTTGTCTGCCTTCCCTCCAGAATTCCTTTATCAGACTCTGGCCCGCCTCTCCGCGCAGCCCTTCATTGTTAGCTTCTCTAGCTTTCTTTTTCCTCCGCCTGGCCTGTCTCCCGCCACCCCTTCAGCCCCTTTTTGCCTTTGCCCCTCCTTTCTATGCCCTTCCTCTCCCTCCCCTTTCTGTTAGGTTTCAGCAATTGGGTTGTAGCTATTTTGGTGGCTTCCTTTGGTCTTCACCCCTTAAGAAGGACTCCATGGCAGCCGCTCCATCATCCCTAGCCGAGGCCGCCGTCCCTTGCCTGTTTTCAGAAAAGGACCTCCAACTCTTGGCTTCAACAATCTCCTCCCTCATGGCCTCTTCATTGGTTTGCAAGCTCATAGGAAGCCGCCCAGCACGTGGTCAGATTCGGGATTTGCTCCAGACAACCCTCGTTGGCGAGCCCGGAAAATGTCACATGCACAACATGTGGACATGCTTAATTCCCAGTTTTAGGCTGTGATTATGCAACTTTTGGGGTAGTAAACAGCCAGGATCAACGGTAGGCATTTTACCCAAGGTAGTCAAAAGAAAATAGCCTAGCAGTTTGGCATTTATTTGTCCAAGGACCTAACCGACTACAGCATAGGGGTATTTTGGAGCCTATAAATAGGCAAGTTCAGTTGCTTTTGTATTCATCTGATCCCTAATTTGGTGGGACAGGTCATAGGCTTGGGTATTTCCTTTTGGAGGCCATGTTGGCTATGTATAGATTGATACATAGATACAAAAACATTGTTACAGCAACTTCTCTCTCCCCTCTCTCTGTCATCTTTGTGTTTTGCACAGTTCTTAATATAGGCAGTTCTTCCGCATGTTCCATTGGTATCAAAGCCTGGTTGTAGCATGCAATAGCTTGACTGTCGTAACGCATAACAAAGCCTCTTTAAAAACCTGAGAGTTTATGCAATCCACTTTACTTTAAGAGAGAAGAGCAGAGAGAGAGAACATGAGAGTCAACACCAGATAGGGTCCAATTACCCACTCAAAGCACCCCCCCCTCCCCCCCACAAGTAGGAGTATTTGCTTGTATTTCTTTTGAGAACTTTGTACAATGATGATGAATGATGACTGAGGACTACCAAAAGCAAGGACGTGGAAGACCAAACGCACGCTGAACCAATAGCACCAGCTCTATGAAGCCACTTATGCAAATCTAGAACTGCTGAGGATATGCACATATGCTGAAGATGAGAGGATCTTCTATGCCGCCTTGGACTGAAGCATGGAGTGCTTGAGGCTGTTTGTATGCTCCAAGAACCCTGGGGATCTCAAGCACACATGTTCTCTTAAACTGCTTTGCTGAATTCTGAAGTATGAAGTGATTTATGCAATGGACCATGGGCTGCTTATCTATGAATTAACTAATGCTCGTCGGTGCAAACATGCTGTTGTCGGCCAGTTCTTAAAGACCATGACTTATTATTTTTAAGCATTTAATGCTATGATTGCTGGTCAGTTCTTACAGCCCACAACTTGTTATTTTTAAGCATTTAATGCTATGATTGCTGGCCAATTTATGCTGGCCGACTGGCTGTTTATGTGGGGTTATGATACCTGAAGCATCAACCAAGGCAAAAGCCCCATATGGACTGTCTTATGGGCTGGCCCATAAGCTATATGCTCATGCTAAAATGCTTCTAATGCCAGACCTAATGCTAGGCTGACTTCTACATGCTCCTACATAATGAATTCTCCAAGTGGATAAGAGGACTAACATATGCAGACTCTCCAAGGCTTGGAAGATAGACCTACGTAGCTCATGCCTGACATGTCCGGAACAAGGCTCACAATGGGGCCACGGCATACGACAAATAATCCTAAAAAGGTATTAATACTACATGATGTTACATATAACGTTGAGCCAGTGTGTCACATAGCACCATAGTGCAAGGTGCATGTGACATTCCCTCCTGCTTAGCTTGGTGGTAGCTTCATGGATTCCAAGTAGTCCGACAGTATCTGCGGGTACTCCTGCAAGAATTCTTCATCCACCAATTGCAAGCTTTATCCTTTCCCCCTTGCTGCGTTTTCTGGAGAACAGTGGCTGCGTTTTCTGGAGTTCACACCAGTGGCTGCGTTTTCTGGAGATCAAAACCGTGGCTGCGTTTTTCTGGAGATCAACATAGTAGCTGTGTTTTCTCATCATAGCTGCGTTTTCTTTCACCCGGAGGCTTCTCACTTCTGCGTTTTCCTCTTCATGCTGCCCTGCTCCTATGCTTGGTTACCAAGCATCAATTGCAAGCTTCTGTTGGCTGTGTTTTTGCTTCTACATGCATTTACAGCAGTTGTGTGAGATTTGAAAGCTGTTTTTATAGCGTGGACTGCAGTGGAAGCTGTTTCTTTGTGTGTGGTGCATCCTGACAAGCAGCCCCGACATCTCTGCTTCTTCCTCGGCTTCCCCTCCCTCCGGTTGGGTGTTTCCAGTGATTGGTCCTGGTGCCTCGCTTCGTTGGAGAGTGCTTGAGAGGAGTCTAGATTTGTGTACTTTGTTGCTGTGGATATGGCTCCCCCCTTATGAACAAGGATGACAAGTTGGACGGAACCAACTACACCCATTGGAAGTTGAATATGCGGATCTGGTTCATTCACAAGGGTTTATAGGAGATTGTTCAAGGCACTGAGAAGAAGCCCGAGCATCCTCAGAACTCGAGGAGGTGGACCTAGGATCAAGAGGATGAATTCCTTGCGGAATTACAAGACTGGGGGACTCGTGATTTGAAGGCACATTCAGTGCTTGTGCGGACGATTACAAAGGAGGTCTCACCGGCCGGGTAAACTCTTACCAGTGTTCATCAAGTATGGTCCGAATTGGAGGATCTCTTTACTTGAGATTCGTTGACGAGGGCAGTTACTTTGCAAGGGCAACTCTACGGTCTGTTATTTCCTACCGGCAGTTCTATGCAGTTGTTTCTCATGAAGGCCGAAGTTATCCATGACCAGTTATTGGCAATGGGTGCTACTTTTTCCTCTACTCAATTGGCTGCACTTATCCACACTATGCAGTCAGCTGGCTGCAATGGAGAATGATGTGGTTTCTCGCGCTTTGCAGTGCCAGGCTCCCTTGTCTTGGAAGAAGAGTCTGTCCTTGTTTCTCAGGGTAAGATCACGGTGTCTCTCAACAGTTCTAATAAGGCACGCACTTCAGTTTAGAAGAAAGGTCAGAGCTGTTGCTTCTCATGTGGGAAGAGAGGATATTTGTCGAAGGATTGTTTGTCCAAGAAGAAAGACAAGACCAAGGGAAAGTCTTCATCTCAAAAGAAGAGCAAAGACACGACACACGACAGTGATACAGATACTTCCACGTTCCAGTAACACATCTAGGGCTCCCAGGGTGCTTCCCCAGCTCGGGAGGACCAAGATGGTGTACTTCCCTAGTATACAGGCAGTTTCCCCCATGTGCTTCCAGCTAGAGGAGGCTTGTGTTCCCACTTCGACTGCTAATCATGGCAATATGACTTGAGAACATCAAATGCAAGCTGATTATATATTTATCTGTTTGAGGATGGAATGCACAACAACTGTAACTTGGTTCCAAAGCTGCCGAATAATGCTCTCCAGAAATGTGAAGTAAACTTTGGATCCTTGTAAGATGTAATTGTCCTTGGCAAACCACATGTGGAATACCAAAGGCGAAGAAACAAGCGGGCGATATCTTCTGTTGTGGCTGTTAACTTGCAGAAGAGCATCCAAAACTTACTGAATCAGTTAACAATAGTCATGCAATGTGTGTTTCTGGATCCAAAAGCTCTTGGAAGGGGTCCTACAAAGTCCGTGTTGATGTCTTCGAGAGGTCCTTTAGGAACTCGCAAAGGCTGTAGCAACCCTACTTGCTTCGTATGAGGAACCTTCACCTTTTGGTAAATCTGACATGATTGGACACGTTGATAGACATCCCTTCTCATTTTTGGCCAATAAAATGAACGCTCTAACTTCTCCAATGTAATGTTGATACCGCAATGACCTTCGACAAGAGAGTCATGGGAATCGTGAAGAAGTGCTATCGCTTTTCTCTTAGTATGCATAGCCGGTTCTTGTAAAACAACCAGCCATCTTGAATGGTATATTGACGTGGTTCTGACTAAAGAACCAATCTATATTGAGTCCTGAATTCCAAATAATCCTCATATTGTGCCTTCATACTGTCTAAATCTTTTTCCTGTATTTGTGCAGGAGTCCGAATGGTACCTTTGTGACTTAAGAGCGTTGGCAACGGGATTATTCATGCCAAGGATGTCTTCAATCTTACCTCCACACTCCTGGAAAATCTGACTCCATCTGGCTTGTCTATCACTCCATTGGACACTAGGCATGGTTTGCAACCATTTAAGTGTCTGATAATAAGTCTTAACTGTGAACTCCCTCCCGTAAAGAAAAGGTTTCCAATGCTTAATAGCCATCATCACCCCCAATAATTCTTTGTTATACACTGAATAATTCTTCTCCATGTCATTTAATTTTCGGCTATAATCAGCCACTGGGCGTTCTTCCTACTAAAGGACCCCTCCTATGGCTAAATTGCTAGCATCGATAATCACCTCAAAAGGATCATCCCATGAAGCCAGCTTGAGAACCGGAGACTCGGAGGTAACTTTCTTCATTGCGTGGAATGCATGGAGTGCTTTGCCCGTAATGGACACTTTCTACCGACGCATCTTCACACCCTTGAGCAAATCTGTAAGAGATGCTACAAGGTCGGAAAATTTGTCCATGTGGGAACTGTATGCTTGACAAAGACCTACAAAAGTGCAAATCTGTCACGTGCACCCATGCACTGTGGTACACGGTGACAAGCTGGCTCATCAACAGTGCAAGATTCATGTACAAAAGTAGTACCTTTTACGGTTTATTTGTCGTATGCAATGACCCCTTTGTGAGCCCAGCTCGGGACATGTCAGGCACGAGCTACATAGGTCAGTGAGTGTCAGGTCAGTCCTCTTAACCCACTGTGGAGAATTCAGCAAGCATTAATCATTCAGGAGCATGTAAAGGTCAGCCCTAGTAGTAGTTGCATTAGGAGCATGTAGTTGCATCTCATGTAGAAGGGGGCCAGCCCTAAGGCCAGCCCCAAGGCAGCCCAAGTGATGGCTAGCCTTGCAAGGGGTAGTCAATCCCCTAGCCATGCTCACAAGACCCAATCGGCAACCCTTCATGGGCTTGGGGAACCAGTCGGACAACCAGCCCGACCAGGTATACCAGCAACTAAGCATTAGATGCTAGTTGAGTTCAGTTGCACCAGCCGATTGAGCATTTAAGGCATTTAATGCCATTTTGCAGCAACCGTGAACAACCCTGCAAGCTGACAGCCTCTACAGGCAGCCGACCAGCACCCACAGGGCATATAAAAAGGCAAGAGCAAATTCAGTCCCAAATATTCACTGAGAAATTCAGAGATCAACGACAACACTCAAGCATGTATGCTTAGGCCTGTGCTATGCATTACTTTCAGCCTACTTGTGCTCTCAGCCCAAGGCAAAGAAGCTCAACCTCTTCAGGAGTTTCCAGCACACCTACCCTCAGTCTCGGGCCGGTGTATTACTCTCAAAGATAGCTTCACAAATGCCTAAAGCTTATGCACAATTCTGCCCAACATTTGGTCGCTTTGTCCTTGCATTTGGCAGTCAGTCAATCAGTTTGTCCGCTCAATCTTGTGGACACAGTTCAGCTTGTTTAAAGTTCTCCAAAAGAAGAAATAAAGCAAATACTCTTGCTTGCAAGAGGGGGCCCTTCAGTGGGTGATTCGGGACCCCATCTAGTGTCGACTCTACTACATCTAGATTCAGTTTCATGTCTGCTGTTTTAAAGGATTGCTAAACTCACTAAACTCAGGTTTAAAGAAAAGGCCTCGTCGTTTCACACGGTCCTAGCTCAGCGCATGCTACAGGATCTCTTGAGCATTCTTGGGAACATCCCATTCGAGGATCTCTTAAGCTAATCCCGTCTGTACTAATGACATATCCCAGATAGTGGATTTACTCTACTCCAAATTCGCTCTTTTTTGCATTGATATAAATCTCATTGTCTCGCAATAGTTGCAAGACCTTTTCAACATCCTGCTCATGCTGCTCTACATTGGCAGAAAAGATGCGGATATCATCTAAAAAGATGAACACCAACTTTCCTTGAGCCCCACAAAAACCCTAGACATCATCTTGTTAAATGTCGCCGGTGCATTGGTGAGTCCCAATGGCATCACCACAAACGTAGTGGCCACGTTTAGTCCTAAAGGCTATTTTTGGAATGTCAGCTGGAAAGATCCGAACTTGATCATAGCCACTTTTGAGATCTATCTTCAAAAAGAACTTCGCACCATTAAGTCACTCAAGAATATACTCAATCCTAGGCATTGGAAACATGTTTTTAACTGTGAGCTTATTGAGTGCCCTGTAGTCCATGCATAATCGTGCGGACTTGTCTTTCTTTTACACAAATAAAATAGATGCAGCAAAGGGTGACGATGAGGGTTGGATAAATCTAGCTCGGAGTAATCAGGAAAGCTGATGCTCCAGTTCGCCTTCTACCTTAGAAAGGCAATAGGGGAACTTTGGGCGGTTCTATCTTAGGGACCAACTCAATGCGATGATCCGCAAGACGACTAGGTGGGAGCTCAGGCGAGAGATCATTCTTTAGCATAATATCTTGAAACTGTGCAAGGAGAACATCCAGCCTTTGTGTCAAAGGGGTTGCTAGTTGAATAAAAGACTACTCGCTACGGACATAAATCAAAGCATATTCGGCTCCTTTTCTAATGGCTCTTTGGACCTGGATATGGGACATGAGTGGAATGCCGAGAATACACCTATCCCCGCGAATCAAGACAGGCTCAAGAACACCATCAACAATTGTGAAAGTTTCCTGCTTCCAATCAAGAATGGATGCATACTCGTCTCCATGAAATGTGGCCTTTTGAACCTTTAATTCAAACTATTGAGCCTTATGGAAAATGTGAGTGCGAAGACCGGTTGTGAAGCTGTCTCCATCTAGATGATGGGATAGAAGTGTACAACTCGTCTTTTTAGCCAACTGAGGAGAAATGGCATCCTCAGAGCTGCCCATATCGAAGAGGACAATGAATTGTTGTCCCTTCGTTGTGCCATAAGCACGAATGAGGACTTTCTTTTGCCCCTCAACCTCACCCTCTTGCTTATCGTTAAATACCACTGTTGGTACTAAGTTTAAGGAGGGTAAGAGTTAGATGGTATTAGTGGCCAATGTTGGAGATGTGGATGAAGCTGTAGCGGTGGCTACTATGGAGACAGAGGTCCTAGAGGCTTGTGCATCCTACCACTTGGTACAATCTTTCTTATCATGCCCCATAGTGTGGCAAAAGAAACATTAGTTCTCCCCCTTGTACCGCATTTTCTCATCTGGTTGGAGATATCCACTAGTAATGCCCTCCTCGGTCTTTTCCTTAGGTGTCTTCTTAGGCTTGAATTCCCCATCTTTCTTGCCTCCTGAGGTGCTCTGGGAATCTTTCTTTCTATCCTTACTATTCTGAGCTCCCTTTCCCCACTGGGATGATGACTATTGGGTGGTGGATGACTGCTACTGGGGTTTGAAGCTAGCCTGGATCTGCTTAAGCTTACCTCCATTCAGCATCATTTCTTGATTCTGAGGGAGAGTAAGAACCATGTCATATGACTGTGGCAAAAATTACGCACGATGAACCTAATGTTAGTATCCCATCCCCTAATGAATTGTTTCAATTTATCTTCCTCGGATATCCCCAACTGCTGCGTTGACGTGGTAACACTGTTAAAGTACGTCAATATTGGAGACCCATTTTGGGAGAGTGTGTATAACTCATCCTCAAGGTTGGTCATGGTGTCCTATGCATACTGAGGAGCCCCTATGATTGGGTCTACATGTAGACTGGACCAATGTTGCCACCAAGTAACTGCTTTGCTGGAGAGGTGAGGTGCTGCCAAGTGGACTCAGTCTTGAGAATCTGAAAGCTTAGCCAAAGGAATGTATGCCACAAATTGATGAATAAATTGCATAACTGCAGCATGATCACACTTACCATCATACTTACCAAAATTTGGTTCAGCTCGTATGATGGTGGTGGTGGCAGTGGTGGAGGAACTCGGACCTTGTTGCGCTAGGGTAGGGAGAATTGACAGCATGTTTGCCTGCATAAATGCTATTAATTGTTGATTCTAGAGTTGCATAGCGTCTTGTTCAAGCCTTTGTTGGTGTTCTTGGGTTGCACGGTCTACCCATCACCTTGCATTTGGCATCCTCGCCCTTTCGTTCATCATCACATCAGGCCCTTTGTTCTTCAACCTCTTCATCTTCACACAACTCATAGGGAATGCTTTCCTCTGGCTTTGCCTGCTGCCGACCACTTCATAAATGCTACCCTGGTTGCATTCTTCCATGGATCTGTGCACCTTTCTTGGGACAACTTAGATGGCTGACCCTAAATGCTCTGCTACGAATGTTGTATGTGGAGGCCTTGACTTACTTGATCCAACCCTAAGCCTACTGATTAGGAACATGATGATGCTTAGCGCAAAGAGAGAGAGATGCGTGGACTTGGAGGTCTTTCTGAAACTGGCTGTTCAGTAAAAGACCCACATGTGTGGTACACAAGACAGCCTGAGGGCTGGAAAACACTAGTAAGCCTATGCGCAATAAAAGAATGCATGAGTGTCTAATTAAAGCATGTGCGTGCAGTTAATTTGGGCATAAGTGAACTTTATGCTAAAAAGGGGGGGGGAAGTGTCAGAATATGCAGCGGACATGAAGACAAAATCTGAAAACACGAGCAAGTGCACTGCAGAAAAACACAGCAATAGAGAGGGAGAGAGAGAGGAGTGTAACTCTGCTATATACACAAGAAATCCCGAAATCTGGAATACAAAGTGTGGGGGGCCATGGGCCATTTTATATGGCCCCATCAGCCAGTCGGCCAGCACAAAAGGCAGCCGACAGCAGCCATAAAGACACCCGACTTGCTACATCTCCAGTCGGCCAGCTACATACAGTTGGCCAGCACTCAGGGAGAGTTGTGGAGAAGTGGCCAGTGTTAGAGCACACAGTCCTGCAGTCGGCCAGCATACAGAGGTAGCCGACATGCACAAGACAGCCTCCCACAGCAAAAAAAATAGGGGAAAAATATGGAGTGGGGAAAAATGAGAAAACACCTAATCCAGGCGGGCACACCCACAACATAGGCCCTGGTGTAAATATACAAACAGGAGATGACTGCTAACACCCCCTCTCAGCTCCTGGATGTGGAACCAATTCCAGGGAGCTGGAGTGCCGCCGAAGCATAGCCTGAGGTAGAGACTTCGTGAAGAGGTCCGCCGCATTGTCCTCCGTCGAACAATAAAGAAGTAAGAAAGATCTTCTCACGTACAAAGTGATATTGTATCTCTATGTGCTTGGTCTGAGCATGGAAGACCGGGTTCCCAAGCAATAGCTATATAGCTCTGGTTATCGCATTGGATGACTGTGGGCTCCTTCTGTGGAAACCCAATCTCGCCAAGCAACCTTCGCAGCCACACAACCTCGCAAGCAGCACCACAAGCAGCCCGGTACTCTGCCTCTGTCGATGATAAGGCAATAGTTGGCTGCCTCTTACTGCTCCATGAAACCACTCTTGAGCCGAGGGAAAAACTGTAGCCTGATGCGGATCTCCTCGTGTTTGGATCTCCTCCCCAATCTGAGTCACTCCATCCTTGGAGTCTGACTCCATCCATCAATCCCCCTCCAGTGTAGAAGAGTCCAAGATCCTTCGTACCCTGCAGATACCGCAAGATCCGCAATCCTGCGTCCCAATGAGACTTCAACGGTGTCTACATGAATGAGCTCAACAGCCCCACGGAAAAGCTCAAGTCCAATTTGGTGTTCAGCAACCAGATCAATGAACCAACCAGCTTCCGATACAGAGAGGCATCAACTGGCTCACAAGGATCATTCACTGTTAGCTTTGTGTTCGGGTCCATCGGCGACGTAATAGGCTTGCAGTTCTCCATCCCAAAGGCCTCAAGCACGCTTTAATTTCAGCCATATCATCAATATATGGGCTGTGTGCAACCTCCTATGCCTTCAGGTTAGCCTCCACTTGCTCTTGATTTACAAAGACAGTTAGCGAAGCACGCTCCCCAAGCTGCAGCTAGTAATCCCCTCCTTTGCAAGTCTCTTTTCATCTGGAACCTTTTTTGAGTGAGAAGGATGAGTGTAAGGAGCTTTACTTGGATAGCTGGCTCGGAAAGTGGACCACCTATACACGTACACTTAACCTCATCGTATTAGTCAAATTCAAATTATGCTTCAACATAGAAGTTGGAGTGCTTAACTCCCCTACAACCACTCAAAGGAGTTTTTTAAACATCATTAGTAGAGATTTTATTATAAGAGTCTAGCAAGGTGGGGAACACATGGGATATAACTGATGTAGCTCCCTTCCGACTCAATGCATCAACCACTAGGTTGGCCTTACTTGGAAGATACTCGATTATTCCACCAAAGTTCAAACTGTTGAAAGATCCGACACCGAGTGAGCCTGGCGATGACTCCATTGAGCACTAGGCACGGCCTATAGCCACCGAAGTACTTGATGATCCATGCGAATGGTAAATTCGTGCCCATATAGAAAATGTTTCCAATGTTTCATGTCCTAGATCATAACAAGGAGTTCTCTATCATATACTGTGTAATTACCTTCTACGGAGTCAAGCTTACGACTCATGTAAGCAACAAGATGTTTGTCTTGTTGTTGCAGCACCGACCCAATGGCATGGTTGTTGGCATCTGTGTATACCACAAATGGATCATCCCCAGAAACTAGCTTCAAGCAAGGCGCTTCAGAGAGAGCATTCTTGAGCTTGTTGAAAGCAATCAAGGCCGCGAGAGAAAGTTACACTTTCTACTTTCGGGTTTTAATGCTTTTCAGCACATCAGAGAGTGGGGCTGATGTCAGTGAGCATGTCCACATGAGATTAATATGTCTGGCAAAGTCCCAAGAAGGAACAAACATTGAATGTCATGGTTGGCACCTCCCAATCGAGGATGTCTTGAACAATTGCGAGGCCCTGACAGGTACCCTTGGCACTAATAACATAGCCTAGGTAATGGACCTCTGTCAAATAAAATTCTCACTTCTTCTCATTGAAGAGCAACTCGTTCCACTCGAGAAGCTCCAACGCTTGCTGAACATGTAAATCATGCTGCTCTAGAGAGCGGGAGAAAACAAAAATATCATCTAAAAAGACGAATACACACTTGCCAATCAAGTCCACAAAGATACACATCATCTTACGATTAAACGTGGCCGTAGCATTTGTCAAACCAAAAGGCATAACAAGAAACTCATAATGGACCTTCTCAATTAAGAATGTCATTTTATGGCTCTCCAAATTTGATGGTACCCGCTCTTAAGATCTAACTTAGAAAAAAAATTGGCAACATTCAACTGCTCACGGATTTAATCGTTGCGAGGCATGGGAAACTGACTTTTGAAGGTCAGTTTGTTCAATGCTCCATAGTTAACACATAATCGTGAATACCCATCCTTCTTCTTTATGAACAAGATGGAAGCCACAAAAGGGGAACACTAGGTCTAATGAACCCCGAATGCAAAAGCTCATGAATCTGACGATCAAGCCCTTCCTCCATCGACTTGCTAAGACGATAAGGAAACCTGCTCAATGGCTCCAAGCCCAGGAGGAGATCAATGCAATGATCCTCTGGTTTAGATGGTGGTAGCCAGGTAGGTAAGCTATCAGCCTATCCCAAAGGAAAAGCTTGTGGAACTTGGCATAGATCGCCTCGTACATTTCCGAGGTGCTCGCTCGGTCCTCTACAGTCTAGATATGTTGAACAACTCTTGATTAAAATTCATTTTTTAAATTAATTAAAAGGTGTAGCTCTATATCCAAAGACACACCTTTCTTCAACAAATACAACTATTCCTCATTCAACTCTTCAATCTAAATCCATGCATGAATGCAACAACACTTCTCTAACCCTATTTTTAGTTTTACAGGTTTAATAAGCTTGGAATATTGATTAATTAACAACATTAAGCGAAAAATTGCTGCATTATGAATACTATGATCTGTACACATATAGCAGATCAAGATTGACCTAAGTACTTACAGGTGTGAAGGCATTCGGAGATTGTAGTGGCCTCATGGACCAAATTGAAGCAAAGCGGGCATTGCAAACACACTATCAGTGGAGCCCTAGCGACCTTTACTAAATTGTATGTCATCTTCTTTGTATGCATTTCAAAAGTTACTTATCATGGCATCAGGGGTGGCAAATATTGGTCCGTGAAAATAAAAGCGCTTCATAGACAATTCTCTTCTCACTATGGAATATCATGTGGAGTGTTATTTTTGTCATCTTGACACCTGCAATATTTTTGGGAAAAAAGGCACATTTAATTTTCAACTTAATTTGTCCTGCACAAAATAAGTTCAATATTGTGCATATAAAAGAGTTCTAGCAACATATCAGCCAGCAGCACCATAGCTTGGATGCTTGAAGATTTGTCATACCCCATATGATCTACTGGAAGATGCTATTCCCATGGCCATTTGACTCATAAGCACATGTGCATCAAAGCCAGTAGCACCAGTAGACCTGCAACACCTTATCCGAGGTGCCCTAAACACTCAGGCAAGCCCAAAAAATCCATGTAACTCAAGTACACCATGTACATCATCAAAGGAGGCCAACATTTGTGTAAGCTAACTATCTACACTTTACATGGCTTTAGTCATGGCAAAAGTTTGAGTACAACAGGCCACATTCTGCACTTTAAGAAAGGAGAGGGAAGCAAAATCAAATACCCAAATCCAGGATGTATAGAAAAAGTTTCCTTTAAGCACTACAGCATGCAAGCAAGGGATCCACTCTAGGGTTTCATGGGAACGTATTGGGTTTTGATCCCCCCACATATTTACACATGTTTGCCCTGTTGCATCTAAAAGCTACTGTGGGTTGGGTCCTCTGCATCGTCCACCAAGTTGAAAGTGTACAACAATGCATCAGAGTCCAAACGTTCGTGTCCAAGTACTCCATTCCCACACAAGCATTCCCATCATTAAGCTACTAAGGCAAGCGATTAATAATGCATATTCAACGGCACGTTAAGTGAAATCCATGTACTGTTTTTCACAGCTTGCATGCCGCCCACTGACCTATCTGGTTCAAGATTGACAAAAGTAACCACGATCAATAAATACACATGAAGCACCAACCTTGGTTCGCTAGTCACCTCTGCAAATCGTTGAGAAATTACGGAACTTTCTTGGATTATGTAAACAAACTGAATAATATATGCACCCAGCACGTTTTTTTGGCTACCATTAATTAATTAGTTGTAGATTTTCTACTTTACCCATAATATGTGCTAGAACTATGTAGTCATAAAAGGAAAGAAAACAGGTGTCTAATTTTTGTAGAATTGCATGTGAATAAAGACTTCTAGAGACATCGCTCTATTTCTCTCCCTCTCCCTCGCCAAGATGATAGTGAAACATCTTCCATGGGAAGATCCAACTGGCAAGTTGAAACAACATGGAGGGACATTCAATGAGTGGCTGGAAGGGCAGAGAGAAGGGTAAGCTATGGAAGAGGAGGCTAAAGTGGATATGGTACCGGCCCACTACTCTCGAATGAATAGGAGATATGATGTGAAGGGGTGCACCTGGAATGTCAAGGGATTAAGGGACAAGAAGAAGAACTCAGCCTTTTGGAGCTTGGGGGATTTTGGTGATGGCGGTTCAGGAACATAATTTGTTTGGTCTGAAGTGTTGGAGAAAGGATAGATTTGGGGATTTCATGGTTTTGTATAGGGGAGTGAATTCATGATTCATTGGTGTTTTGACTATTGTTAAGAAGGAACTAAAACCCAGTATTATAGCTAATCATCCCAATGGTAGAATCTTAGTTGTGGAAATTCAAGTAGATGAGGAGAAGGTGTGGATAGTTAATGTATATGGAGCTCATAATCATAAGATAAGAGGGAAGATGTGAGAATGGATTGCTAAGTTGGATATTCACTACCCATGCATAATTATGGGGGATATTAACATGGTAGAGAAGCATGTTAATATGTGTGGAAGCACGATGTTGCTGGGCCAAGCGAGAAAGAAGTGGAAAATCTTAGAGGCAAGATGGGGTTTGTTGATGGGAATTGGGAGCTTGGGGATCTGAACCTGGACATACTTACTTTACCCTTCAATATTTTGGGTCATCTTCAAGAATAGATAAGGTTTTCTTCAGTCATCAAGCCTTATGGGTTCCCCATACCTTTTTTGCTAAAGTGGTGTCTTGCTCTGCCTTATCAGATCATATGCCCTTGAAACGGGGGTGGCATGTGACTGAATGGGGGGAAGATAAGCTCATACAATTTCCCACAAAGAACTTGAGAGTGAATAACCTATTACTTAAGGATGAGCTATTTACTTCCCTTACTGAAGAGGTTATTAGTAGATTGAGAGATAAGGATGATAGGGAGGGATCCTGGGGAAAATTTGCTAATGAGATGTAAGGCATTATCAAGAGAGTTGGTAAACTAAGGGCTAAGGAGAAAAGACAAAAGAGGAGGGTCTGGGGTGAACTGTTTGGAGCATTTACAAAGGAAGAGACAAGTTGGAGGTCTTTCTGAGGTAGAGGTTAATCAATACATTGAGTGCCATGCTCATTTGAAGAGAGAAGATGATAAGCTAGCTAAGGAAAGAGAAAAGGGGGACAAGTGGAAATCTTTCATTAGCAGGAGGAAGCCAGCCAGGTATCTATTTAGTTTAGCTAAGGAGAAAGGGAGCATGGAAGTGTTAGGACATATTAGGGATGAGAGAGGCCAAGAGATTGGTGATATTAATTAGATTACCTTAAAATAGGTTGAGTTCCTAGGGGCCAGTTTGAGCCTAAAGGAGGATTGCTCCCAAAGAATGTTTTAGGTAAAAAGCAAGTTGTTAGGCATGGTTAGTAAGAGTTCCTAGGGGCCAGTTTGAGCCTAAAGGAGGATTGCTACCAAAGAATGTTTTAGGTAAAAAGCAAGTTGTTAGGCATGGTTAGTCAGAGTGTGGATACTGATAGAGCTAGATGGTTGAAAATAGATGTGGAAATGAAAGAATGTTGAGAGGCTCTACAAAAGCTTGGGAAGGAGAAGTCCTCTGGGTGGGATGGGTTGTCTATGGAGATTCGTATTACCTTTTGGCCCTCTCTCAAGGACGTGGTGTGGACCATATGTAAGAATGCCTTTGCCACAAGAAGGCTCGATAATGTCTTGAAGGAAGGGATTGTGAAGCTCATCCCTAAGCAATCTGCTTGTTATCACAGCTTTACCCATTGGAGACCAACTTATTGTGATTTACAAGGTATTAGCAAAGGTCATTGCTTTGTGGATCAGCACAGTTTTGCAAAAGGTGATCTCTAGTAAGCAATATGGTTTTATTAAAGGAAGATCCATATATGACAACATCTTTTCTACCCGGACATGTGTGGATGGCCAGGGCTATTTTAGCCAACTAGGGTTCCTATATCCGGCAGTTGGTGGAGACTTGCCCTATTCTCTTCTAGCAGGTTTATGGAGGTCGTAGGTTGATCTCGTACTGTATCAGAGCATGGTTCTTTCATCCTTTGTTTTCTTTGTGTAACCTCACAATAGGCTGCACCTTCATCGTCATAGTTTGCACCAATTCTTGGGAGAGAAAGCTCTTGGGAAAAAGCAGGCCAATAGCAGGCGTTGTAAAGGGAGCAAGATTTTCTCTTTTATTCGTAGCAACTATCGTAGCAACTACAGTGTACACAATTGTAAGTGCATCTCTCCAAGCCACAGTCAACGTGCACAAATTGCCAGCAATAACAG
Organism: Cibotium barometz; assembly: GCF_041138505.1. Lineage (NCBI taxonomy): Eukaryota > Viridiplantae > Streptophyta > Polypodiopsida > Cyatheales > Cibotiaceae > Cibotium > Cibotium barometz. Next base: position 17,800,491 of record NC_141081.1, read on the forward strand.
TAGTCGTGGACGTATACCATATACGGCTATTTTCAACAGTTGCCATAGTACACAGCTATTGCCAGCCGTGCAACTGTCCAAGGCATAGCAAAGAAAGCAGTCGCTCGAGTGCAGCATCAGTATCTATAGCGTCTAACAAGCCATGGCACGGCTGCTTTCAGTCAGTCCAGTCGACGCATAAGCCCACCCAACACAATAATAGTAGCGAGCCAACGGTTCTTAGCCATTACATAGTTGGCCTTGAGAGCAACCTCTGCAGCCGGAGAAGAGAGCACATGCTCTCTTGTCTCTCTCAACAACGAAGTGAAGACTACACACAATAGCAGCGTACAACCGCGTGTGGGAGCAAGCTTTTTTGCAACAGTGATGCAGCCGGCCATATCAATCAAACGACAACCAATATGTTTCTTTTTAGAAGGCTGCTGTAAACAGTCGTGGAGAGGAGAAGCATCTCTCTTGTATCGACGGAAGGAGAGAAGCAACCCCACCACTCTAGCACCGAGGGTTATCCACAAGAGTGAAGAGCAATCAAGATCAAGTCGAGCCGATTTTGGTCAGGTATTCATCTTCATCTTGCATTCAAATTTGATTTGTTAGCATGACCTCAGAAGATTTTGAGCACCCCGAGGGTCAACAGCATGGCGGTCATCCATTTTTTGATACAAATATGGATGTGGGTGATCACAGATTTATGGATTTGCATGCACATACTTTATTAGAATCATGCACACAGCGTATTGAGCAAACTTTATTTGTTCTTTCTCAAAGTTTACAGACCATGTATAAGAGACTCTTAAGCAGTTGGTTGCTAGTTCAGGGTTTTGGAGTGTCTCCAGGGGCATCTACTCATGGGGAGTCAACTCAAGACACCAAAACGCCCGAGAATCAGGAAGTGGCCGCTATGCTCAAGAGCATGAAGCCTCTTGTGTTCCATGGGGAAGAGAAGGAGCGTAATAAAGATGCAGTGAAGACTTTTTTACAAAAGTGGACGGACTTGCACCTTTTGAAGCGTTCTCCTGATGCTATTCGCGTGCTTAAGGCAAGTCTCACGCTTGAGGGCAAGGCCTACAAGTGGTGGATGAGCCTCAACGAGAGTGATCGATCTACAACATGAGCTACTTTTAAGGCACTCTTTCAGAAAGAATTCTTACCTAAGAATGAGAAATCGTAATTGGGATGCTTGGGACAATTGTAAGATGAAAGGTCTTACGTTGACCCCAATATATTTCTAAGTATCGCAATATAATTCTCAAGCTTGAACGTTTGGATGATTTCTAGAAAGTACGAGGTTTTCTGTGTGGTTTAGATAATGAATATAAAACGAAAGTTAAATCTCAATATCTTAAAACTTTGGAAGAGACCATAAAAAGTGCGCAAATCTTTGGTGATAATATTGAGAAGAAACACGCGGTCAAGACACCTTGGGTTGGAGCATCCGACTTCCATAGTTCTAAGGGGCACAAACAAGGTAATGATGCGGTTAAGAAGGCCAAGGGGCTAAGGGATTCCTTGTCACCGCAAGATTATGAGCGAGCTAAAAAGAAAAAATTATGTTTTATCTGCATGGCTGCTGATCATGATAAACAGAATTGTCCAAAGAATCATGGAGTCGATAAGGGCAGTAGTAAGGCAGTGCACACGGTGCAAGTCTTGCCACTTGAAGCTTCTCAGAAGTTTTATGAAGTTCAAGTATGCCATACCAATGCCACGCATGGGTGTTATGTAACCTCTACAATGTGGGTACCCTGTTTCGGGCCTTATGATTTGGTTCGGATGCATGAACATATCAACGGACGAAGAGTTCGTGTCATGATTGAAGATGGGGCTACACAAAACTTCTGAATTATCATTTGGTTAAAAATTTAAAATTGCCATAATGCCCTAGTGATCATAAATACATGGTATCTCTTGTGCGAATCGGCATGATAAGCATGTATGGGACACGGTGGTTAAGCAAGTACCACTTAGTATTCAGGGACATAAAATGCACTTAAATTTTCAGGTTATGCATATTACGAGAGGTGATGTTATTTTAGGTCATGAATGGTTGTTTCATTTAGGACCATCTCTTTCTCGTAGTTATCTAGATAATACTTTTGATTTTGAGGTCAATGGTAAACAAGTTCGTTTGCAAGGTGAATGTGATGTGCCCTCATCTCCACTCATTTGTTATGTTGAAGTGGACCACCTTGTACATGCTCATGAAATAGAAAATCTATTTTTGTGTTACATGTCTCCTTCAGTTTTGTCTCATGATGATGCTAGTGGTGGTGATTTTAATTCCAGTTTGAATATTGAATCTCTTAATTCTATCATATGTGAACAACATGTTAGTGCTATGCATGATAATGAACAAAATAAAATTTTTCCTAAGCTCACTCAACAAGTTTTTAATTCTTTGCAAAGTCTTTTGTATGAATTTCATGATATGTTTCCAAAAGCGACTTGCCATCTAGTTTGCCCCCTGAGTGCAATGACCAGCATTAAAGTGCTCAAGGATGCAAAGCTAGTCTACAAGCCTCTGTATAGGCTTAGCGCTAGTGAAGCCAGTGAGGTAGAGTGTTAGCTTGCTAACTACCTCGCCAGAGGCTTCATTAGGCTTAGCAATTCACCATGGGCATCACCAATTTTATTGGTGGAGAAGAAAGATGGGTCTATGTGTTTATGCATGGACTATCATGGTTTGAATGCAATCACGATAAAGAATAAGTATCTGTTACCGCGAGTTGATAAGCTTTTTGATCAACTGTAAGGTGCCCGATACTTTAGCAAGATTGACTTAAGGTTAGGCTATCATCAAGTTTGCATCCACCATGGAGGATGTGCCTAAGACAACTTTTTGTACCAAATTTGGGCATTATGAGTTTTTAGTTATGCCGTTTGGTCTAACAAATGCTCCAGCTACGTTTATGACACTTCTGGATAGCGTCTTATGCCCGTGTCTTGGTCGATTTGTTGTAGTACTTCTTGATGATATTTTGATCTTTAGTCGCACACCGAGGAAGAGCATTTGCAACACTTAAGATTAGTGTTCGAACTGCTAAAGCAAAACACACTTTATGCTAAAGAGAGAAAGTGTGAGTTTTTTTTACCTCAGAGATCCATTATTTAGGTCACACAATTTTGGTAGAGGGAATTCAGATGGATTCTGCAAAAGTAGAGGCAATCCTTAAGCGGTCTCATCCAACCAATTTGGAGGAATTATAGATTTTCCTTAGGTTGGCTGGGTTCCTATGATAGACCAATTAAAGGCTAAGGGTCACAACTTTGTTTGGGGTGCTGACCAAGTTTCAATTGCCTTAAGGTTGTTATGGCTACTACACTTGTGTTGGCAATGGTAGATCCTAATCAGTTGTTTGTGGTTGAAACAGATGCTAGTGAGACCATGCAGTTGGTGATGTGCTTCTTCAAGGAGGAAGACCGGCAGCTTTTGAGAGCAAGAAGTTGGATAGAGCTTAGCAGAATTATTCTGCGTATAAGCATGAGCTTTATGCCATCATTTATGCTCTAGGCAAGTGGAGACTTATCTCTACGGTGCTAAGTTTGAGATTGTCTTTGATCATGAGAGTATCAAATGGTTGACAACTCAAACTGATTTGGAAGGTTGTAAAGCTTGGTGGGTAGAAATCCTCTAAGAATTTGACTTTCAATTAAGGTATCTCAAGGGCCGATACAATGTCATGGGGCTGATGCTTTAAGTCGTATGCCTCAAGTAAACTCGTTGAGTTTCATGGAGCTAAAAAGTGAATTTTTAGATTCACTCAAAGGCAAGTGCGAACATGATCAGTCATATGCACAGGTGTGGAAAGTTATTACACGCAGGGATCCTTCCCACTCTATAGTAGTGAGTGTAAATAATAGTTCCACACCCAACTCTTCTCTTTGGACGAGCTTAATCGTTGGAAGCATTTTTCCATCGATAATGGATACTTGTTACGCAAAGGAAGAGTGTGTGTACCCTCATACTCCGACACTAGGCGCCAAATACTTTATGAGTGTCATGATAGTCCAAGTGCAGGTCATCTTGGAATTAGGAAGACCTATGCCTTAGTGAGAAGGCAATTCTATTGGCCTGGACTTCACAAGGACGTCCAAGAATATGTTTTACATTGTCAAAAATGCCAGGTCAATAAGGCTGAGCGTCTTAAGATAGGTGGGCTATTATTACAACCCTTAGAGATCCTTGATGGTAAGTGGGAAAACATCTCTATGGATTTTATTGTAGGTTTACCTACACTAGCAGAGGCCATGATGCCATCTGGGTTGTAGTGGACAGGTTGACCAAGATGTCTCGATTTATTCCAACTAAAACCACGGTGAAAATGCCAGAGTTAGCTCGGCTTTTCATTGAGAATATCTATCGACTCTATGGGCTGTCAGCAGCCAATATAGTCAGTGATAGAGACCAGAAGTTTAATAGTCACTTCTAGCAAGCCAGTGTTCAAAAGGTTGGAGACAATGCTCAATATGAGCATGGCTAACCACCCCCAGAGTGATGGTTAGACAGAACGGGTCAACCAAGTACTCGAGGATATGCTAAGGGCATATAAGAGTAAATAGCAAACAAATTGGGAAGATTACTTACCAATTTTAGAATTTGCCTACAATAATGCAAAGCATGTCACTCCAGGCTTTAGTCCTTTCATGCTCATGTATGGGTTTCAACCCTGGTCTGCAGTAGCTATGGGGTGGTTAGCTACTGAAAGAATTCAAAAGCTTAAAGATTTTCTGCAAGATCATAACGATATGCTGAAGATTGCTACTAAGGAAAATTTTAAACGGGCCCAAGAGTGTTACAAGCATTATGTGGATGAAGACCGCAGAGTGGTCACATTTGAACAAGGTGACCAAGTATTTCTCAAGGTTCCCCCGATTTCGAAAACTTTAAAGACGGGCAAAGTGCCAAAGTTATCGTTGAGGTATTGTGGACCTTTCACAATACTTAAATGTGTAGGTGAAGTTGCTTACAAGTTACCTCTACCAGAACATTCCAAGTTTCACCCAGTTTTTCATGTTGGTTATCTGCGCAGAAACGACTAGGCAAAGATGCTATCCATGTGTTATTGTAGATTTAATTGAGTCTCCGGTGTTACCACACGAGCTAGAGCACATCTTGGATTATCAAGAGAAGCGAACTCGTCACACAGAATTAGACAACAATGTCTAGTTAAGTGGAAGGATAGACCAGAAGAAGGTTCAACTTGGGAGGACGTTAGTACTCTCAATACCTGATATCCTACCTTTGTTTTCGAGGATGAAAACTCTTCCAAAAGGGGGGAGTAGTCTCAAGACACAAGTAGGACTAGGGGGAGTCAAGGGTTCAAGGGAGTCCGAACATGTGTGGACGGCCAGGGCTAGGGTTCCTATATCGGCGGTTGGGTGGAGAGTTGCACTATTCTCTTCTAGCAAGTTCATGGAGGTCGTAGGCTGATATCGCACATTGCTTCTCACCCCTTGATTGTGGCTCTGGAGGATGCTTGTGAAAGAGGGCTGGTGACTGGTGAGAGCAGTTGGTGAGATTCAGTGTTTTGCTGATGATTCTCTTCTATTCTTGAAGGGGGCTGATAATGATAATTTAAGGAATTCCTTGCAATTAGTTTGGTTATTTTGCTAATGCTTCTGGATCTAGTTGCAACATACATAATTTCATGATTGTTAGCTCAACTGAGAGGAACATGACTTTGACATGGGGAGATGGGGATGTGAGGTTATAAAGAAGGGATAGGTCATTAGACATCTAGGGGTTCCCTTTGGTGTTGGAGTGACAAGCAAGGATGTAACTAATTGGGAAATCGAAAGGTTTCTTGACAAGATAAAGAAATGGGAAGGGATTAGGGTATGGATGGTCATTGCTAACACAATCTTAAATGCATACATTAAGTTCCTTTGTCATATGATAGACTTCAAAAAGTGTTATTGGAAAAGGATCATGGCCCCAGTCAAGAAATTTATATGGAAAAACTGTAGTGATTGACAGGAAAGTCTCAACTTGGATTGCTTAGGAGAAAGTAACCCCACCTAAAAAGGTGGGAGGACTTGGGATTTTGCACTTGCCTATTCATGGGTAGCAACTAGTCTACCTAAATGTCTTCAACAAGAAGTGATCTAGGCCAAAATGGTCAAAGAAGTGATTGAAGAGTCTAATATCTGGATCAAAGGCAGGTGGCTTGGGCTTGGATTAGAAAGATAAGCTGATGTCCTAAGCTCCCCCTTTTGCAAGTCTTTATGTCTGAACTGGAAGAAAGTGATGGGCTTGATGAAGTGGGATGAATGTACTAGGGCATCAGGGAATTCTTTCTTTAGCCTTGGCATTTGGTGGACTCACAAAGTCCCTCCTCCCTTGGCTTAGCCTAATGTAAAAATTGCTAGGAAATTGAACAATAGAGTGTTAAGAAGGCTGGGGGATTGCTGGGATTATTCTCAGGTGGGGTGGAAAGAGTTGGTGTAGATAAGGGAGGATTTTGGGATACACTAGAGGGATCTATAGGTGGCAAGTCATGCTCTATAGGAAATTGAGATAAGGGGAGGAGTTTGGGATACAACAAAGGGATCTATAGGTGGTAAGTCATGCTCTAAGGTAGCTGAAGAAAATCAAGAGCCAACACCTAACTTGTGCCCTACCATAGAGCACTATAAATCTTTTTACAATTGGGGACTGCAAGTTAGTGTTTGATAATACCACACAAAAACCAACAAGTAAGGGAGAAGGAGTAAAAGAAGTAGACTTGGCTGACCTGGGGAAGACCGACCCTAAGTCAATCTTCATAACAAAATACCTCACTCCAAAGAATCAGGAAGTTGAACTCATTAATCTCCTCAAAGAATATAAGGATTTCTTCACATGGACTTACCATGATATGAAGGGAGTACCTAGTGAGGTTGTAATCCCCATGGTACTAAATGCTTAACCTTTCCATCAACGACCTTATCCAATGAATCAAAAGTATGCTAAAATTGTTAAAGAAGAGATAGACAAGCTCATTGAATGTGGAGTCATCTATGGGATTGGACATTTGGATTGGGTGTCACCCATCGTGGCTGTGCCTAGAAAGAATGGGAAATTAAGAGTATGTATTGATCTCAAAATATCAATGCAGTAATAAGACGAGATCATTACCCCTTACTGTATTCAGAACGCATATTCAAATGAGTAGCTAGCAAGGAAGCATACAACTTCTTAGAGGTGTATTCAGGATATAACCAAATTTTAATTGCTTTGGAGGGTCAAGCTCAAATTGCTTTTGGTATAGAACATGGAGTTTATGCTTATCAAGTTATGCCATTTGGCTCAACAAATACACCGCCACATTCCAATGACTTATGAACATGACCTTTAAATATTTTTAAAGGATGTTTCTTAAAGCTTTCTTAGATGATTTGTGTATTCATTCGTCATGGAAAGCGTATTTAACCTGCTTACGAAGGTATTTGAATGATCGCCTATCTCTAAAACCATTCAAATGCCAATTTTAGGTTAAACATGGAGTCATCTCTTAGGACATATAGTGTCCAAAAATGGGATTTTCATAGATGAGAGTATAATCAAAATTATCTTGGAATTACCCACATCAATAAACTACAAGGTAGTTGAAAGGTTTATGGGGCATGTAGGCTACTACATGTAATTCATCCTCTTTTATGCCAAGATTGCACGTCCCTTGTGTAAGCTTTTCATTATATTCGAGTGGACAAAAGAATGCCAACAAGCCTATGACATGTTAAAGCAAGATTTGGCTAGTGATCCCATACTATGAGTGCCAAACTAGGATGTTATCTTCCATGTGTATAGTGATGCTTCTAACTATGTAATTGGATGTGTCCTAGCCCACCAGCCAGGTGAAATAAACTAGACTACCCCATAAGTTTTGCCAATCGATAGTTGTGTGAGACTAAGACAAATTATGCCACCACAGAGCGTGAAGGTTTAAGGATGGCATATGCCGTGAAGAAATTATGACATTATCTTCTAGCTAATAAATTTGTTTTCTATGTTGATTCATCAAGCCTTACTATACCTTGTCAACAATGAACCTTTCTCCATAAGAAGAATCACTATGCAGTTGTTGATTCTTCTTGAGTTTGATTTCATAGTGGTGGTAAGGACTTGGCAAAAAGCATGTCATGGCTGATCATTTATCTTGTATACCTAATGGTAAAGCACCAACTAGAATAGGTGATGATCTACTTGACGCTACACTATTTAAAGCAGAGACTATACCAGAGTGGAGTGAGAAAATCGTTAAGTTTCTAGCTAATGGTTTTCTAAAGGTAAAGAAGCTAAGGAAAGATCTAGCAAAGAAGTTCCTTAAAGAAGCCAAACCTTACCAATTGATTGCTAGAACTCTTTATAGAAGAGGTAAGTATGACATATTAAGGCGTTTCCCTAGGGAGGATGAATACTTATACATAATCAAACAAGCACACCAAGGGGTAGCCTATGGACACTTTGTAGGAGATGTTACAGTGGCAAGGAAAATACTCTAATCGGGGTATTGGTGGCTCACGCTCTTCAAAGATTGTGCACTATTTGTCAAAAGAGTGTGACAAGTTCAATGATGTGCTAAACCACAAAAGAAGGACATGATGTCCTTGCACCCTATTAAAGTTCTATAACCCTTTATGAAATGGGGCATTGATTTTGTGGGACCCATCAGTAAGGCTGCACATAGCACCCAAGTAAGGTACATTTTAATAACTACGGATTATGTCATGGGGGATATAGTGCTCAACAAAGATCTCCCCTCACCTTGGGAAAATGAGGGGGAGATGGCGCTCAAGATCTTTTGATCTAGAGTCCATTGGGAAGGGGATATAGTGCTCAATAAAGATCTCCCCTCACATTGGGAAAGGGAGGGGGAGATGGAACTCAAGAGAGATATCTACTCACCTTGGGAAAGGGAGGGGGAGATGGAACTCAAGAGAGATATCTACTCACCTTGGGAAAGGGAGGGGGATATGCAAGCCTTGGGAAAGGGAGGGGGATATGCAAGCCTTGAGTAGCCTAGCCCATGGTGGCAATGCACCTCGTGAGTGTACACAGTTATCAATGGACTTGGTGGTCAAAGAAGTTTGAGGAAAGTGTGGTGATGGCAATGGTGAGGAATGGAGAGCTTAGATAACATGGGTGGTGGTGGTGGCAAATTGGTGAGGTTAGAGATCTCAGAGAGCACCAAAAAGATGATGGTGGCTGGTGAGGTCGAGAGCTCGATGAAGATAGTGGAGATGAGGATAGAGTATGGAGGATCTGTCTAGCCATCTAAATGGGAAATCATTCTATTTTTTATACAAATCATCAAGCCTTATTGTTTTTGGTGAGAATAAGGCAACTCTAGAGTTTAATTTATTTGGCGAGCATTTGGTGGTGAGCTTTTTTTTTTTTTGGTTCCATGGGTGGACTAATCTAATGATGTGGCACTTGATGTGTCCATGTCAACATGTGACAAGTCCATGCCAGCATATGACATGGAATGGATATACATGTATCATAGACATACATGCTATCATGGGAGCATGTGAAGATCTCGAGTGACCCATCTTGACATACATGGAATGGATATACATGCATCATAGACATACATGCTATCATGAGAGTATGTGACATGGAATGGATATACATGCATCATAGACATACATTTATATTTATGTATGTAGAAATTGCTAGATCTCTATATGCCATGTTGGTATGTTTCATATGGGTAGAGGAATGCAAGGAAGCATTCCACAAGCTAAAGCAAACTCTGATTTCAGCTCTAATTTGGAGAGCACCAAGATAGGATATTGTCTTCTATGTGCATATTATAATATACACAGCTTATGCCATAGAATGCATATTAACTCAACTAGGAGAAAAGAACATGGATATTAACTCAACCCAGGAGAAAAGAACATGGATATTAACTCAACCAGGAGAAAATAACATGGATATTAACTCAACCAGGAGAAAATAACATGGATATTAACTCAACCAGGAGAAAATAACATGGATATTAACTCAACCAGGAGAAAAGAACATGGATATTAAGAGAAAAGAACATGGATATTAATTCAACCACCAGGAGAAAACAACATGGATTTTCCAATTTGTTATGCCAGTAGATAGTTGAATGAGCCAAAGAAGAACTATAAAATCATAGAGAGGGTTTATTGATTATTTATGATGTAAAGAATTTTCACCATTATCTTTTGGCAAAACAATTTTGTATTTTATGTTGACCATTGTGTTGACCATCAAGCCTTACTCTATCTAGTGAATAAGCCATTCGCCCTGGGGCGAATCACATGGTGGCTATTGCTTCTTCTCGAGTTTAAATTTACCATCTTGATAAGCTGAGCATATGTTAAGAATCTTGAGTGGAGAGCCACCAACAAGAGTTAAGGACGATCTTTCAGAAGCTCCTCTATTCCAAATCAGCCTAGTGCCAAGATAGAGCTATGAGATTGCTCAATTCTTGAGCCATAGATTCGCATTAGAGGAATCAATGTCCTTAAAAAGGAAGAGACAACATGTGAAGGCAGTAGCCTATGATATGCTTATCTTAGGGAAGCTATATAAAAAGGGAAGAGATGATCAATATCTTAAGACTCTATGTGTGTGAGGATGAGTACATTGATATTCTTGAATAAGCTCACACAGAAGTTGCTAGAAGACTATTTGGGAGTGAAATCACCACTCAAAAAGTCCTCTATGATGAATTGTAGTGACCAACACTCTTTGGAGATGCCACTGAATATGTCAAAAGATACGGATGAGTACCAGCACTGCACATCCTTATAGCCAATCATATTTGTCAAACCCTTTACTAAATGAGAAATGGATTTTGTTGGACCCTTTATCCCTACCTAAAAGCACACAAGCACTATATATCATCATGGCTATGGATTATATAACCAAATGAGTTGAGGTTAAGGCCACAATCAAGTCTAACACACTAAGATGGCTACCAAATTCCTCTATGAGAACATCATCACAAGGTTTAAATGTTTCCTAGAACTCATAAGTGATCAAGGGATTCATTTCTTAAATGATATGCTGGAGTTTCTTTTAGAAGAATTTATGGTTATCCATCATAAGTCTTCCCATACTATCCGTAAACGAATGGACAAGGCTAAGATCTAGAATAAAGCCTTATGTGCAATGCTCTAAAAAACAGTCTCAAAGCTTCCAGAACAGACTAGACCACCGAAAAGACTGGGAACAAAAACTTTCATCAATGTTATGGGCAGACTAGACTACTGAAAAGACATCAACAAGGACTATGCCTTAATAATTTGGTCTTTATACTAGATGTAATTCTCTCTATGGAATTCATGATCCTAACCTTGAGGGTAGTCAAAACAAATGGAGTGGACTGGCAATAAGTTATTTGAATGATTCATTAAACTTATTAAAAATGAGGCGAGGCTCCACTCTTTGGTGGGCATGTGTACTAAAAAGAAGTGGAGAAAAAGATGGTTCGATTCGAGCATCAAAAGACAAGAGGTTCAAGGTAGGGGACTTGGTCACTCTAACCAAAAACAAAAGAAAAATCAAGCTCATAGGAATGGGTCCTTTTAGGATCTATGAAATGAGTTCGAGAGGAGTTATTCATTACTTAAAAACATTGGATAGAGTCCAAATAGGAGGATTCTAATTCTAACATCAAAACAAAGAGGTTCAAGCAGGGGACTTGATCCTACTCTCTAACCTCAAGGAAAACTAAAGAAAACTCAAACTCATAGGAATGGGTCATTTAGGGATCTATGAAATGACTTTGGGAGGAGCTATTCACTTAGAAACATTGGATGGAGTCCAAATGGAAGGATTCCTTAATGGGAGTAAACTTAAAAATTTATACGGACATCTCTCCTATGAACAACTTGAAGCCATCCACCTGGCTAAGGAAACAAAAAAAAAGAAATTAGAAAGGAAGAAACAAGCTTGATGAGAAGCCAAGTCTTGTGAGGAAAAAACTAAACAGCAGCAGAGAGGCATTCTTCCTGTCCACATGGCTAGTAGACAATGATAATAAAGGAGAAGAAGAAGTAAAGCCCGCAAATCTTTTCTTGAACTTTTCGACAACCATGAAAGGTATAGACAAACTTGCTTGATTAGATATAAGGGCGGGGAGAAACTTAGTGTCCTACGAGATATGGATCTCGTTTTACAAAGACCTTAGTGCAAACTATTTTATAGATTGTACAATGAATGATGACGGTGTTGTAAATCTTGATTTCCACACAACCTCTTATTATAAGAAAGATATTTTCTTTGTCTCACGAGACTGCAGAAACTATGCCAAAAAAAATCATCCGCCCATAGAAGAGGGTGAATAGCCAACCGTGACTCATAACTGGAGGACAAGGACTGTAACCATCAAATTTGAGCAACGAACCATATATGTTCTTCTTGCAAAAGAACAACTAAGACAAGTCTCCTTGGAGATCTAAAAAATGCTCACTTTATTATAAGCAAGTATGATTAAGCCAGTAAGCTCAATTATTCTCAAGCTCCAAGCTTCAACAAAACAACCATAACCCTTCCCAACTCCATCACAAGCAAGGGCCTATAAGCCAAGAGATAAACTTAAGGAGGAGAAGCCCAAGACGAAACCAAGGAGGAATCACAGAAGAAACAAAAAAATAGCCAAGGACATAACAATTCCTAATGCCTCTACTTCACCAATTCCTGATGCCTCCAATGCCCACCAATTCCTGATGCCTCCAATGCCCACCAATACCCAATGGGTAAAATTTGACAAGTATGGGTATCAAAAGTCTTAATCGTTCCAGTTATCGTACCCTATACTTCTCCTAAAGCTGAGGCCAAGAGACCAAAATAAAAGTGGATCCCAAAAGCCAGTATACTGAATGTACAATGGACTGTATATAACAACTGGTATGGATCCCAAAGAGAGGGAGAAATACCAAATTGAAGAATGATCCAGCCACACAAGGATGGATAACTACAAAATGCTCCCTAAAAGCCCAAGGAGATTATCAAGGACACAACTTGATTTAGGTGTCAAAGATAAAGGACACAACTTGATAGGTGTCAAAGATAAAGCGAACACAAGGTTACAACCAACAAAGCATGAGAGCTAGTACATCAAAAATCATCATTGTGCTCAAAGCTAATGCACAAACTAGTCGAGCCAAAGCAAATATGGGTACCTAAAAGGACCAACAAAGGCAAGGTAAAGATAGAGGAACTATGAACTGAGGGAGAAAGGGAACAACTCCAAAGATAAATTTAGGACCTTGCATCAACCTCAAGCTTAAATAAGATTCCTCAAATCCCAACAAAAGTGTCGGCGGGCAGAGCAGGGTTGATAAGCAAACCTCACCTCAGAAAATGCCCCAAGACCCTTAAGTCTCCAATCCTTACATGGGAAAAAACCTTGTTTATAAAGAGGATGATGTCACCTACATACCATATCACAGTATAAAAGAAGTTTTTGCTTACCCAATAGTGACACAAAGCAGAAAGAAAAGACTAATAGACAACCTGCAAGTCACCGGAAGCCAAAGCATGCCAAGGGCATAAAAGTTAAGAGTTGAGTTACGAAAGGCTAAAAAGTGCCCAAAAGTGTAAATCCTAAGCACAACACACTATGTTATTTAAGTCTTTTATAGGTCAAGTGGCTTGTGCTGGAGAGACACAAAGTAAAAAGAAAAGATTAATAGTTTTTTCTTACCCCAAAAATAGCAACACAAAGTAGAAAGAAAGGACTAATAGTAGAAAGAAAGGACTAATAGTCACCAAAGGCCAAAGCATGCCAAGGGCATAAAAGTCAAGACTCCAGCTACTACAAAAGGCCAAAAAGCACCCGTGTAAATCCTAAGTGCAACACAATATGTTATTCAAATCTTTTATAGGTCAAGTTGCCTGTGCTAGAGAGACAAGCATAACTATCAAGTCAAGTCATCGATGCGGGATGTGATAAGCATAATGGTCGAATCAAGGTTGAAGGATTGAAGAAGTGAGTCCCACTTATGCATTCATCATCCACTAACAACACTTGAGTAAAAATTCAACTCCAAGAGCCTCTTAGGTACATTCCTAGAGTGGGGGGGGGCACTAGTGTGAGAAGACAAAAGGGTAACCTTTCTCTGTTTGGTCTAGTGTATGACCCATTGCCTGAGGATTCTATGATAAATCCTTTCTTCCATCTCACGAGATAGAGTTTCAAGGGTAAAAACCTTCAAAATCACATAAATCCCCACTTGAGTGTCAATGCACTACATGTTTTATGCATTTAATTGCATCCTTATGGGTGCCTATACCACACAAACATCTCACGAGATAGAGTTTCAAGGGTAAAACCCTTCAAAATCATCCTTTCTTCCATCTCATGAGATAGAGTTTCAAGGGTAAAAACCTTCAAAATCACATAAACCCCCACTTGAGTGTCAATGCACTACATGTTTTATGCATTTAATTGCATCCTTATGGGTGCCTATACCACACAAACACATGCATTAGGCACCTTGATTTTGTTGAGACCCTTGCACTAACACCCAACCAAAGCTAAAGAAACCCCAAAGAAGGAAAGGAAAAAATTTCATAACTGCCAAGTTTTGGATCATAGATACAAATCCATCGAATGATCCTAAATTTTGAATCGCCCTACTAGATGCCAAACTTTCAATCGTCGATCTCAATTTCTTGTTCCAGATTCCAATCCTAAAACCTACACCTCCAATCAGTGATCCTGATTTTTTGATCTTGTCGATCTTAACTTTAGCCGATCCTAATTTTAAATTGTCATCCATTGAATTGCCCATCCCAAAACCTACCATTGAAATCTCCATCCACTCAGATTTTCGATCCCAAGAATTCCATAATTAATTGATCCCAAGTTTTGGATCATCGATACGAATCCATCCAGTGATCCTAAATTTGGAATCGCCCTGCCAGATGCCAGACTTTCGATTATTAATCTCAATTCCTTTTTCTAGATTCCAATCCTAAAACCTACACTTCCAATCACCGATCCGGATTTCTCGATCCCACCGATCTTAACTTTAGCCGATCCTAACTTCAAATTGCCATCCATGGGATCACCGACCTAAAACCTACCATTGAAATCTCCATCCACTCAGATTGTCGATCCCAAAAATCTCATATCACCATAACGTCAAATCGTCGATCCTAATCCCTTGAATTGCCTGCTCACTTTTAGATTGTGGATTTTTTAGATCACCTTGTTTTTGGATCATGTGATTTCAAATCGTCTAGCATCTTGATCAGTCACATGCTTAAATTGTCCAAAGTTTGGATTGCCAACCCGACCTGATTGCCACGTGGATGATCTAACTAGGAAATCTATATAATGTAAAAGCCCTAAGCAATTTTCACTTTGTCGATGATTGCAACAACAATCACAACATGCAATTGAGCTTTTGCATTAGTTGAATTCATCGATTTGCATCATAAGTGTGCACCCCAATTGCAATCACCTATTAAGATGTTTGATCTTTGAATTTCTCTTAGAGACTCTTACATTGGAATAACTCCCACAGGCTAGTGTGGTTGGAGATTCTGTAAGAGAGATTAGGGTTTGTGCATGTCCAATTAATTACGGGCAAAATTGAAAAGGGTAAGCCTCACATAGTAGAAACTCTGCCAAAAATAGGGCAAAAGGAGTGCAAGCCAAGGCAAGATTACATACTGTATTGAATGCAAGGGGGGCAAGGAAGCTCATTGCAAAAAAGTATATTGTAAGAGTGCAAGGTGTAGAAAAGTTGCTACCACACAGAAGGCACATCTGGGTCCACAAGATCATGAAGAAATAGGCAGCAACACCCAAGGAGGCAGTTCCTCCATACCTCCCTTACCAAGTGACAACTAATAGGGCAGGAATTTTTCATGCTAAAGAATGGAAAAGGGTCAATGGTGGGTACATGCTTAAATTTCATGTCAAAGATGGGTATGCTAAACAAGGCTTATTATGACATAGTCCTATCGACAAATTGTAGCAGAATGATTTTGGAGGATATCAATGCTAGAGCTGAAGGTAGGACTCCTTGATTTCTTTAGGCTACCATGGGGCATGGATTACCTGAGATGTTTTTAGGCCATGGCCTCATATGACAAGTATTGTAGAAATCCCTTAGTCTCTGAGAGTGGGCCACACTTTAGCACAATGCTATAGAGGTAGAGTAGACATCAACATTCAGTCCGAAAAAAGCTAACCAAGCCCCACTAGACTGATGTCAGGTTGCCCTACCTTATTACACCAAGAAAAGCAATTTGTACATATTTTTCTTTTTTTTAAGCAAAACAAAATCAGAAAAGTGGACATAAGGGTGCTTCTTAAGCTTTATAGAGCCTACAAAGAGTAAGATGTTGAGGCAGCCATGCAAAACTTTATAGCGTTAGACCATAGAGAGATCGAGAAGTTGTTGACATTGGGAGGCCAGTACTTAGGTGAAGACTTCTTACTTAACAAGAATCATATATTTGGTACTGGAAGCACTCTAACCCATGGAGACCTCTTACTACAAGAATCATATATTGAGGACTAGAAGCACTCCCACCCATGGAAAGACTAGAAGCACTCCCACCCATGGAAAGACCTACAAAAGGAAAACCCTTTACACAATGCCCATAAAGCATAAAAGAAAGAGAGTTTGTGTCACTCTGCCACCTACAAAGAATCCCAGAGTTGAAGAGGAGGCACAAGCTACTACCAAGAAGTTTACATAAGCCAAGGGCTATAGGAAAAAGCTAAAGCTGAGGGCTATTGATTTAGTGATGACCTCATAATTAAACATTCGGATATCGTGCAAGGACCAAGTGAGTCTAAGAGAATGCCTCTAGTCTCACAACTCATGGGACAGTTGTCCCCAATGAAAAATAGAGTGATAAATGGATGACAAGGGACGTAAGTGCTAGCAGGGCTACTTTAGAGACCCAAACCTTAACTACCATTGGACAACCAAACACCCAAGCATGATGTATCAAGTTGATCCAACACTTTGCAGCACAACTTTCCTAGTTACACTTTGTTTAGACATAAAGAGCTACCAAGAATGCTTAGCAAATCCCTAGAACAAATCAGATTGAGGGAAGCCCAAATCCATAAGAATTGGAAGTCTAAAGAGGCATTGTTGGTAAACATTCAAGAGATGGAAAGGACTTATTCATCAAAAGCCTAATTGTAGCATGCAGCAAAGCTAACAGGCTCAAAACATAGCTCATGTGGCCAACCAGTCAATCTTGACAAAAAAGGACAAGGCAATCAACACTTTATAAAAAGAGATAGAGTCTGCACACTTCATGCTTTGCAAGAGCAGCAAGCAAAAGTCATTCACCTTGAACATACCTACCAGAACACAAATGCCTTGCATGCATCATAAATGAGTAAGAGGGATGCCATTATTAGATGCTTACACAGTAGGAGATTTCCAAGGAGAGTTCCCAAGAGCCAACAAGCTCGGAATTAGCCAAGTTGATCGAGGCTAATGTTGAAAAGGATCAATTGATCCTCGAGGTGGTGGTGCATTTACCAAACTAGGTGTGTATAGCCCTACCCAATACCTCCACCTATAGCCCTCTAGGTAGTACCATTAACATTTATCTACCAAGAAGACACCTTGGGTTAGCCAGCAAACCTCCACCTATTCACTAAATTATATAGAAAGGTGCCAGTAGAGTATATGCACCTGGTGAACATGCTCATTTTTAATGGAGACATCTTCTTGGAGTAACCAACATATATTTACAATCAAAAAGTGCACCCCATCATCTCCAACTACCATGCAGATGGTGTGCCATATTGAAAAACACATGTGCAAAGGCTGATGCCAAGCCAATATACTAAATGCAGATCAAATTTTGCAAAGCCAATTGCCACAGTAGATGTAATTATGGATCATGTAAAGGAAGTCCTTTTAAAAACATACAGTAGATGTAATTATGGATCATGTAAAGGAAGTCCTTTTAAAAACATACAGTAGATGTAATTATGGATCATGTAAAGGAAGTCCTTTTAAAAACATACAGACAACATCGGTGTAGTATTGTAGCCCAAATTGAAGAGTAGAAAGCAACCAATGCTCTATTTTTACTACACTCCAAGTTGCCTACCCAACTTTTAATATAATGGAGGGGGGTGAGGCCCTAGATTCTATTGTGATTTGGAGAGGTAAGACTATGTAGACAAGCACAAAAAGTCAGAGGATCATGCCTCAAAGGTTGCCAGCAAGGATGCTAAAGAAGGGGACAAATAGCCGCCCTTGCGCATTGACAAATAGAAAGATGTTGAAGCCTCCCAGAGAACTAGCATAGAAAAGGAAGACAAGCCCCAGTAGGTGGACTTTCCAGATTTCAATGTTGAAGCTTTTGAGGAACCACCATAGCTATAGGGAAGGCACTAAGTCGTCACAGGAAGGAGGTGAGGTCCTACTAGATTTAGATCAGAGAACCGCACCACAATGGGTGCGTGACCCCCTACCTGGCACTTTTAATCCCACTAGCTTATTTTTGAAGCAAAAGAGAGACTACCCAAAGAAATTCCCAAGGACCTCTCCCACCTACCTGGCACTTTTAATCCCACTAGCTTATTTTTGAAGCAAAAGAGAGACTACCCAAAGAAATTCCCAAGGACCTCTCCCACCTACCTATAATTCAGGATTATTATGAAGCTATTCACATACTAGCAAAGAATCTCCCTTAGAGAGCCGATTCATGGCATCCACGAGCTCGAGGTCCCACTTATGTGGCTCTACCTCGAGCAACCTTCTTTCAAGAAATGGTTGTAAAACACCCCAATCAAAGAGCGCCAGCAGTGACACAAGATGACAACGCCTTTAACAGTGTGTGCAGAGATGAAGAACCAACCCAAGTGTGGCAACTTTGCTACCTTCACAATCCAAACTGCTAGGAAACCTATTGTGCCCTACAATGCATAATTTCAATGGAAGTAGTAAAATGCCAAAAAAAATGTTAACCCTCTTCTCCTCAACTTCCCATAATTTGAATCTCCACCATTCGACATGATCCCAACACAAGAATGAATGTGTGGTCTAATTGGACAGTTTATTACTTCATATCAAGATGCCTTAGATGTTGCCATCCAAGTAGCCATCAAGTTCCTCGACACCATTTGGATCTATCTACAAGACTTCAAGGAAGAGAAGGGCCCCATGCAATGGCACAAATATGATGAATCACATGTACACACATGTGCAGGGCCAGGGAAGGGCCTTGCCTTTGACATCAACCTCAGGCCCACACTTCAACAAATCTTTGGCCTATTTAAGCACACCCAATTTTTGAAAGCATTCAAGATATGAGCCTTTGAAGAGATGTTCTCATATGAGTTCACCCTCTCAGGATACAAATTTGTGTTTAGTCGGTGGGAAGCCACTCCAAAACGTCTAAAGGTGGTGCAACACTTCCATATGACGAGGTCATAGATCCTCTCATCATCAACAACCCCATCATTCACGACTTCCAAGGATAGAAGTAGGTCTAGGCAAGGGCGATTGTTAACTCTTTCCATATATTAAAAATCCCCACCTCTAGAGATACGCAAGGCACCCGCTCTTCAGTTTAGACATCTTTTGATAATGTGAATGGGGAATTCAATCATTTCTCAAACGTAAAGATTTCTTCTTCTCTTGAGCTCTTACCTTCTTGCTTGCTTAGTTATAGGATGCATGCTTGCAGCTTAACCATTTCTCTCTTCCACCAATCCATGTCTATGCACCAAGTGCGAAGAAAGAAAGATTGTATAAAATAAATTTTGTAAAGAGGCTTTGGTATTAAAGACGTGAAGTCATCTGGAGGTGACAGTGTGAAGAAGGGTGATAAACAAGGATGAAAACTCTATTGGATGGAGGTACCTTTTAGGGGGGCCTATTTCTGCAAATGTGTTTGAAACACACTTAAGGAAACTAGCTCTATAGGAGAGAGAAGAAAGACGTGAAGTCATCTGGAGGTGACAGTGTGAAGAAGGGTGATAAACAAGGATGAAAACTCTATTGGATGGAGGTACCTTTTAGGGGGGCCTATTTCTGCAAATGTGTTTGAAACACACTTAAGGAAACTAGCTCTATAGGAGGGTCTATGATGATCTATGAATAACTGGATGTCACAGACATGAAAAAAATAAACATTTACTAAATAAAATGGGCCCATTTACTATGTGAGCCTTGGATACTAAAAGAGAACCTAAGCTCATCCTCCTCCCTCTTAAATGATGCATAGTGCAACAATGTCCACCTCCTAGGGCGATACATCTCCGTGGCATTTGAGGATGTCATGTATCTATGGTTAGTGGGTGGAGGGTCTAGATATCTAGGGGTGGTGATGTCGAGCTCTTTGGAGATTGTGTCCTCTCTTCCCTAGGTGCATGGTGCTAGAGGGTCCCAAGCTCACTGCTTGTAAACAATGTTATCTCCTTTCTAGATGAGTCTGGGTGGTGGGCATCGTGATTACTTGATGGGAACCAAAAAATTATTTGATGAAGGTTTGAGAGATGTCTGGTTCATTGCCTCTTCTTGAGTGTTGCCTCTCATGAGAGTCTCCAAATCAAGTACAAGCTTATATAGCTCCGATCTCTATTATATAGATCACTTGAGAGGGTGCCAAATCCATCTTAGAAGAGGTAATGAAATATCCCACGTATCTCTTAGTAGACTAGGCATCCGCGTATGTAGTGCTCCTTTGTCTACTATGCAAATGCCTAGTCTACTAAGACAGAGGAGCACTACATATGGGAGGATAACCTCAATTGGTTGGCAATCCTTATGGCATGTGACGTGTGTCTAAGAAGATACTCTAGTGCCTTAATGAAGCCATCCTTTAAAACTCTAAAGTGCTCTTTGTAGAACATAAGCTTTGGCAATGTTCCATGTTTGAATCATGGGTTATGTAGTTGAGATCCAAAGCATGGGGAATCTAGATTATACTCATCAAAAGGGAGAAGATGGCTCATTTGAAGACCATGCATGCCAAGCTAGCTGACAAATCTGTGAGTTCCAAGACATGCTATTCAAATGCTATCCTTTGCTAGGTGATCTCTATCCAATGTCTGGAAGAAAACATCAATGACCATCCCCGAACTCTACCAAGACTATCTCATGTCCTATAGATTTGATCATGCATAATACATCATCACCTGCACTCTCTCCATCCATCCTCCTTCAATTCTCCTCTCCCAAATCACCTTCCTAAATTAAAGCCTTGTACATCATAGGTGATCTCAATAATGTGTTAAATAGTCAACTCTTGGTGCTAGGTTCTTGAAAATGGACCTACAAGCACTATCTCTCTAGGCAGCATGTCCTCTTGCTAAGTGGGCCTAAGTAGCTGGGAGCACGATGAAGATAGGACTGAGGAAGGTAATCTTAGATAGACATATGAAGTAACTAAGTGAGCCTAGGCAGACACACACACGACGATGAATATGGACCAGTGAAGGTAATCCCAAATAAACATATGAAGTAACTATCTCCACGGTCATGCCATTGTAGGAGAAAGAGTGTTTGGTTGCTTATTGAGATGAGTATGATCTGGTTTTACCAAGATTTATTGTGAGATTTCTCTTCTCACAAAAAGTTCAAAGTGCATCTAGATGTTTATGTAGCCTCTCTCCTGAATTCGAGATGAGGACCATGTTATCTGCATACAAGAGGATAGAGACTACTGTCTTGCTGCGAGCTATGATCCTATACCCCCTGGGAAGCCCTGGTGCAGATGCGTCAAGGTTGTATGCTAGATGCATGTTACCGTTTTGGAAATGTGGGAAGGCTTGTAAGGTTTGCAAGGCAACATGGTATAACCAGTAAGGTGTTCTTGTGGAAAATAATTGAAATTTAAGCACAATGCAAACACCTAATCAGCAGTGAGAAAATATTGTTTGTGTGACTGGTCAAATTATTCTAGTTAAGACAAGGGTGATATTTAGGGTAGTCTAAATTTGATCTAAACTAAGACGGAGAAAAGAACATGCCTTATGTTATGACCCTAGTCTCTACACACTATAACTTTTGTGAAACCATCTCTAGCTATTATTTAGCCTCATAAATGAAACTGCTAAAAGTGACTTATTAAGCTTTTATCTTTTATTCTTTTTTTAAATAAAAATTTATAACTATTACTTCTAAGATAAAAATGTAAAATTAGGGAACTACCCTGCAAAGACCTAAGAAACGGCCCACAGATCCTATACAAGAGTATCTAAGAACTGCTATAAATACCTTGACAATGATGATTTTGTAGCCCTTTTATTGTTTTTTGCCACAAGGTCCCATCCCATGAAGATTAAGGCTACGATCCCAAGGCTCTATCACTAAGAGCCAAAAAGTCCTACCGAGATCTCACATGGTGACAAAGAATTGAAGACTTCCAGTTAGGTCTTGACCATTGTGAAGCTCTAAAATTGGATCATTTATCTCTTCATCTTAACAATATTTTTTTCCAGATTAACTTCATTCTCAATTACATTTATATAGAAATAGTCATCCAAATGCTCATGTCATAGATATTACTATTAGACATCCACAAGATAGATTAGGGTTAGGCCATTTGGATATGTTATTACTTATGCTCCTAGTGACTCACACAACTATGTGGGTCTGATCTTTGTCTGTAGGGG
Source organism: Cibotium barometz (assembly GCF_041138505.1). Classification (NCBI taxonomy): domain Eukaryota; kingdom Viridiplantae; phylum Streptophyta; class Polypodiopsida; order Cyatheales; family Cibotiaceae; genus Cibotium; species Cibotium barometz. The sequence goes on from NC_141081.1 coordinate 17,823,077, forward strand.
TAGATAGCCCACTAAGTGTGCCATGTTTTGGCTTAGGAAATAATCCTTATCATTATATTTTAATTTATTCCATAGTCGTATTTTATCCATTCTACTTTTAAATACCAATAGTTATTAACAAATAAGCAATGACAGTTTCTATCACACAACTAATGTAACTTTGCACAAATGCATATATTCAATGATCAAAATGTAATAATATTTGCTCTCTTTGGCATGCTATTTGTTATTGCTTGATTAATATGTTAATCATCCACCAAGAGTCAAGAGGTAAGCTTGTATCTATCATAGAATCAAGAACATGGTGATAGGTTATATGCACTAGAATCTCGGTGCCCCGCTCTCCTCTCTCGATGCTCACCAATCTCAACAACAACCCTACACTTGGCTAGGTCAAGATGGTCAATAAGAGATGTGAGAACAACATAATGTGACAAGGGTGTGAGGTCTGGAAAAAAGTTACAAATAGTCTTGCACACACAATGACGTATGTCTAGCTTGCCTATGGTGGCTCTTGCATCCACACTCTCACTAGAAGGAGGAGGAGGAGGAGGAGGAGGAGGAGGAGAGGGAGGCTCACATGCTTCATCCAAACCAAGGGGGTGGAGAGGGCTAATGTAGAGGAGGTGAGGGCGGTGTTGGTCTGCCAACATTAGAGACTGCATGTTGTGGCATGTTCTTCACTCTCTTTTTTGCTCGCAAGCTATCCTCTTTCTCTCAGCTTCTTGAGCCTTATGAGTGGTGGGTTTTCTTATAAGATTTATTACTCCTATACGACTTTATGAGCCCATTCTCTCTAAAATGCTATGAAGAATAGACGCCAAGCTATGATTGAATGAAATGAGTGTAGAAGTGTGTGCATTTGTAAGAAACATTACTCTCTTATCTTGCATTATATTGGATATTCTATTTCATAAGATAAGCTTTTCCTTATTCAATTAGATGATTATGGATTGATAAATATATATATTTTATAAAAAAAATACATGATATCTTTGGTTAGATTTTTAAAATGGGGAGGAATTTGATATATATATATATATATAATATTTTAAAATAATATTTTTTTAAAATAAAAAAATATCTATTTTTAAAGAAGAAAACTTAAAATATATTTATTTCACTATAAAATAATATATTATTAAATTTACATTTTTAACTTATTAAAAAAAAACTAAATTTATTTAAAAAATAATTTAAAAATACATACCTTTAAATTATATATATTACATAAATTAATAAATATTTAATTTATTTCACTATAAAATAATATATTATTAAATTTACATTTTTAACTTATTTTAAAAAACTAAATTTATTTAAAAAATAATTTAAAATTACATACCTTTAAATTATATATATTACATAAATTATTAAATATTTAATTTATTTCACTATAAAATAATATATTATTAAATTTACATTTTTAACTTATTTTAAAAAACTAAATTTATTTAAAAAATAATTTAAAATTACATACCTTTAAATTTTATATATTACATAAATTATTAAATATTTAATTTATTTCATTATAAAATAATATATTATTAAATTTACATTTTTAACTTATTTTAAAAAAACTAAATTTATTTAAAAAATAATTTAAAAATACATGCCTTTAAATTATATATATTACATAAATTAATAAATATTTAATTTTTAGAAATGATTTTTAAATAATTATATAGGTATAATAATATATTTTTAAATTCATGTATATTTTATTTAAACAAATTTTGAATATCATAAGAGTATTTTACATACATATACATGGATTATCTATAAATTAAATATATATGTTTTCTATGCATATGAAACTATGAATGGATGAATCCATGCATGGGATGATGATGACATGGCAGGGTAGATTAGATGTGGCAATGCATGTGACATGGCATCAAATGAGGTGGCATACAATGTCATCAATGATGAGATGTCATTATTGACACATCATTGATGATACGTTCAACAACATCAAATGAGGTGGCATGCCATGTCATCAATGATGGGTGGCATAGTGAGGTGGCATACCATGTCATCAATGATGAGATGGCATAATGAAGTGGCACATTGAGGTGGAATTCATGCCATGTGTAGGTGACATGTCAGACACATGGGAAAATTCATCATGGCCACCTTAGGGGTCTCCACCAAGGCTTGGTACATTACCTAACCTAGGCCACCAAGCCTAAGTTAGGCTTGAGAGAAAAAAAAACTACTCAAGTAGAGCTATTTTCACATAAAATTGATGAAAATAGACCTTTTCAGCCTTAATTTTTTTTCTCCATAAATTCACCATGATTAGCATTGTTATCTCACATAAAATTGTTACATAATCATGTAAAAGTAAAATTTTATACTTACTTTACTAATTATGTTCAACTGCTCTAAGACTTTGAAGTAAATGAAATCTTGGAAAATCTAATCGTTAAAAATGAAATTTGACCATATGGCTCATAATTACCTATCCTTGGGTCATTTAATCAAGAATTATTATTATTATTATTATTATTATAAAGATGTGCTGTACAAAAAAACTACTCTTTTTGTATACCTTCAAAACATATAATAGTTAGTTTAAAATAGGAATTATTATTATTATAAAGATGTGATGTACAAAAAAACTACTCTTTTTGTATACCTTCAAAACATATAATAGTTAGTTTAAAATAGGAATTATATGTAAAAATTACTCTCAATAAATCAAGTTAAGATTACCATTATATACCTTTCTTGCATGCAAAGTGGGGATATTGGAATTAAAACAAGGAAGTTATTTATGATCATATTGCCTACCTATTCAAATTTCAGATATACCATATACACTATATTTGTGATGTATAAAATTTGGCGTTTAAAATTTTTAATTTTTGATTGGACCATATGTTTAAGTGTATGACTAAGGGTGTGATATTTCTTTAGAAGAGCTCAATGTTGAATTCCTTTGCCAAGTGGGTGAGATTAGCCATTTTTAGTGAAAAAAAACTATTTTTTACTTCAAAAAAGCTTGGAAGGTGAACCAAAGTGAGGACCCTTATTGTACAACCACCCAGCTATTTTTCTAGGCCAATAAACCAACTAGCTAGTGGATTCTCTTGGCTAGCCAGAGAGCTTATTTTTTGGATGCTATTTCAACCATTAAGCTCGTTTGTGGTGGTTGTAACCACGTCAACCTGATGGTTATAACTATACTAGCTATGTGGTTAATATAGCAAATTGTCAAGTTAGCCTGCTGATCCAACCAGCCATCTAATTAACATAACAAGTTATCAAGCTAGCTTGATCCAACTACTGGGCTATCTCTTAACCATCAAACAGGTTGTCTCCCATGAACGAGCCTTATGGTGAAAATAATAAGCTAGTTGGTCCAACCACTGAGCTCATTATTACCTACAAAAATCTCTCTCTCTCTCTCTCTCTCTCTCTCTCATGCAAGAGAGAGACAAGCAAAATACCTATGTCATGTTAAGAATGTGAATAATGTACTTATTATACTACTGTTTGCATCTGCCCACAACCTACATATGTTCTTCTTGTTTGGAGAAACTCTCATGCTATTGTGCTAAAATAACTTCAATGTGGCAATAATTTTGCTAGGTAACTTTGCGAGGCATCTTCTCCTTCTATGGCATTATGTTGATGCATAGAGGCATCTTAGTTTGTGATCCATCGCTTCCACCATTCTACAACCAATTTTCATGTTGATCCTTATGATGGTGGACACGACCAATGAGAACTGAGTCCATGCCTAATGCCCATATCATTGGTTGATGATATTGAGTAGGTTCGCGAGACATGCAAGAGTCATGTTGGTTTTTTTGATGGACATCAATTGCTGGACTTGTGTTGGTTCCTCTAATGGACAACATTTCCAATGCTATGTGGCAAAGTTGTTATTTTTTTTAATTTCAGAGGAGAACACTAGAGCTAATTTCACTCTCTTTACAATTAGTTGATCTAAGCTACACATGTATTTCACATTACACATACCATTTCTCATGTAAGAGATTACAACATCTTAAGCGAGGAGCTTCCATAATGATGGTAGTGGTGATACCCAAGAAATAGTGTGATAAGAAAAAAGTCTTTGGAGGATGAGGGCCTAATAATATACATGCAAATGACTTGGAGTTTCCTTCTAGAAAGTTCCCACTATTTTTATCACCATAGATCTCATTGTTTGCTCTGATGGCAAAGGGCTAATGCATGTATCTAATGCCTTTGTGGCGTGTAATTATTTCTTTGTGTGAGGAATTATGTATGAGGAATTTTTTTCCTTATATTCTTTCTCTCTTTATAGACATTGCAATTGTGTCGCTATTGTTTGGGCATTGTAACATTAGCTTCCCTCTTCATCCTTGTATCTTGACCACATTTTTTCACTTTTCTATCTTGCATCCTCCATTTAGTTCTCTTGAAAGCATTGATAAGATGCATTGTACATATATTACTTTAAGGAACAAAAGTTTTTGACTTAAGAAAAAGTGTGAAAAAACCATCTTTTAGTTTATTTTTCATGTCTCAATTTGAAAATATTGCTTGAGATTTTTATTGGCCTTGAAATTAATTTAAGAATTCTAGTTAAAAAACTAGTTAATGTGTAAACTTTTAAAGGGAAAATTAACCAAGGCAAAATCCTCTCCTTATTTTAATTGGTTAGGAAAATTATTTTATTTGACACTAAGTTATTATAGAAGTCAACTCACCTTCAAAGAAAAAATGGAGTGAGAAGGGGTCAAAATCCACGAAGAGGGAGATTTCCAAACTTGACAAAAGCACAAAGGGGGATTTTTAAAAAATATGGGTATGTCTAGGGAGGTACTTTTTTAAGATTTCCCAAGGCAAGAGGGAGCAATGAAATTTTCAAAGTCATCACATGAGATACATATTTATTGGGAAAGTCAACATAGGAGATACATATTTTTTAGGAAAGTGATTCCCCTCCTTTCTCCCTCTCGATGCCATGACATTAATTTTGAATTCACAAAATGAGATTCACATATGCATTAAGCACAAAAAAGAATTAAAAAAACCATAAAGACAATTTGGCATGTTATTGGACTTAATGCTATGGATTTAGAAATGCATCAAGAATTCTTAAATTTTATGGGATAAATGGAATTGAAATTGAAGAAATGCAATATGATAAATATTTTAAAAGATCATTCAAAATGCATCGATTGAATATTTGTACTTGCATCCATTTTATGATGAACATCATTAAAGATCAGTGTTTGGGAGACTACCATACAATAGCTCCATGAGTTTAGAGCATTGTTAATTAATCAGTTCTATTTTTTCACAAAACTAGATGAAACCAAATGTATTCGAGCAAATGCAGTGCAACACACACCCCTTAAATGAGAGTAAATTTCCATTTGTTTCAATACTTTGTTTCATGAGAATCTCATTAAGTATAATTTTCAATGAACACTTAATTGTATATATGCATAGAACACAATTTTGATGTTTTTGATGCATAAAATAAAATGTTGATGTTTTTGACTAAATTTCAATATGCTATACAATTAAAGGCACATGCTTTACTAGAAATTTTTATTTGCATTGGTTCAATGATGAAATAGTATGAGAATTTTTCTTGTCTCAAATTAACGCCCAGAATTTGTAGATTGGTCTAGAGACCAATTTTGTCAAATTTGAGTTAGTAACACATAAGTTATGGATTGACTAAGTTACCCATATGAAAACTTTTCCCTGAATAATTGGCTACAACTGATCTTGTTTTTACCTATAACTCAAACATATTGGTTGGATAATAGATGGGATTCCTCCTATAAATATAAATTCGATACATAAGCCTAATTGAAAAATGGCACCACTTGTATGCAAGGTTGATATTATAAACTTTATTTAAAAAATCTCATGATATAAGCGAATAAACCTTATGGAGTTATGAAGACATATTATTCAAATGTGATAGTTGATTTCAAAAAGTGGAATAAAAAGTAGGTAATGTTCAACAAAAAATTCCTCAAAACTACAACATCGGATGTATTTGCCAAAATGCATGTATGCAAATTATAAGCCTTGTGTATTCTCATTTCTAAATGTTTTCAACTTAAGAAATGTGAGAGGGATGGTAAGTAAATTCAATCAAACCCTTACAACCCATTATTTTGGGGTTTTCACTCATAGCTTGTGATGAGGCAGGTACATATGTGTACATGTATCTTGTACTACCGTGGAGGCTACATTGTTTATGTGTTACCTTTGGCTGGGTTATTGTTCTTGTCTATTGGGAACAACTTTCCCTTTTAGTGTGCATTACAAACTCAAGCACTTTTATGTTTTGTTTATGTTCCTATGGACCCATTTGGCAAAGATAAGCTGCCTTCCTTAGCATGGAAAAAATGTATTACTTAAGGGAAAATGTATTTAGGTAGCAATAATGAGTGAGCTAAGATTCATTCTAAAAGGATGTAAGGTGTGGAAATAATAGAGTGAGCATTCAACCAAAGGAGTAGATCCATATCTATAAAATAATGTAGAATTTGTAATTGATTGTTTCCACGTATGAAGCACCAAAGGAGTGGTTCCACCTATACAAAGTAACACACATTTTCTAATGCAAAACCACCATACATTAGCTTCATGTAAGGGCTATTTATATTCCCAAGCTTTCCCTATTTTATGAAATCTAGAGAATGTTATAGAGTGTTACATCAAGGATGTGTCTTAAAATCCTTATTTTGTGAAATCTAGAGAATGTTATAGAGTAATACATCAAGGATGTGTCTGAAAATGGCTATCTAAAGTGTACAACACAAATAAATGATGTCAACACCATTTGTGCTTTGGGTTATATATAGGATCAATTGCAAAAATTATGGATTCATATCCTTTTATAACAAACTAGCATTTAAAAAAGCATAAAGGCAAAGCTTATAAGTGCAAATGAATTTAGCAACAAATTTTGATGTAATCAAAGAATTGATTTAAGAGTTATATAGCTCACAAGTTGATAGTCTTTCAAACAAAGCTCAAAACATTAATACATACTGATACACTACAATACACTTTTTAAAATGTAAAGACAAAGTTTATACTATGTAGTTGAACTAACTTTGATAAATAATGAAAGAATTGATTTAAGAATTATGATGCTTACAAGTTCATAGTCATTCAGAAAAGCTCAAAACATTAATAAATGTACAAATGTTAGTAAACTCTAGCAAAACAAACTCTAAGGTTTTGCCTAGCTTGTTTCTTATGCATGCATATACAATGTTTCAATACAGAGTTCAAATCTCATGGATACAAAGGGCCCATGGAGACCAACCTCTAAGAAAACCCCCATATTATGTATGTGTGAAGGGTAATAACAAACAAGCATGTATACATGATTTTTGTGAATATAAATATCATTTCATGTATATATACATTATGTTTTGATGAATATTTAAGACCCTACTATAATATTAACACATAGGATGATATAATATGTGTGAAGGGTGATAAGAAACATGTATGTGAATATATGTATGTATATATTCACATACATGATTTTTGTGAATATAGATATCATTTCAAGGATATATATAAATTAAGTATGATATATATTTAACACCCTACTATAATATAAACACATGGAGGATAGTTCACGAGATATCTCCTTTAAATGTACGTTCAATATGCAAACCTAAATAGAAAATGGTATTTTTTAAGTGATTCCATTGAGATGAGAGTAGATATCTTGGCCCGCATACTGCACACATGTGAGAGATTGGAGTAAGAACACTGAAACAAGGAGTAGGCAATGAAACACAAATGTCTTCTTAGAATCTCAATATATGTTGGATGTATGTGCCAAATTGCATGCATGTATGTATGCAAAGGGATTGTACTCTATGTGCCAAGTTGAATGCATGTGTGTATGCAAAGGGATTGTAGGCCTTGGGTACTCTATGTGCCAAATTGCGTGCATGTGTGTATGCAAAGGGATTGTAGGCCTTGGATACTCTCATTTCCTAAAGTTGTCAACTTATGAGATATCATGTGAGTGGATTTAATCGAACACCCACAGCCCGTTATCGTAGGGTTCCCAGTCATAGTAGCCAGTGATGTAGCTACTACACTTGGGCGTGTCTTGTACCTTGTTGGCAATACATTCCTCGTTTCTCTGGCTGTCACAAGAAGAGTTGGCCATGAAGGCGGCAGTGTCCTTTGTGCAAGAATTAGAGTCCACCTTGAAGCGCAATGTATTGCTCTCTGAAATTAGGTCGCCGTTGCTTGAATTGGTAGAGGAGGACGTTAACTCTTGGCTGCACGAGGTAGCCTTGGCCTCTGAGCTTTTAGCCTGCAGTTGCGCAGCCAGGCCAGCAATCTGAACCCCCACCCGAGTTGGGTGGTTTTGATAAATGTTAGTAAAGCCGATGGATTTAATTATCACGACGATGATAGTATATTGTGTGTGTGTGTGTGTGTGTGTGTTTTTTTAAAATACTACAGGCTTTCCTTCATTATGATTGTGGTTGGGTTGATACTTGACTTACAGGCTTTCCTTCATTATGATTGTGGTTGGGTTGACAATTAGTCAATCTGAGGAATGATTATGGTATTTTGTGTGTTTAATAATGGGAAAGTGGCCTTGTCGTCGGCTCACCATTTGGCTACATTTACAAGCTAATATGGAAACAAGAAGGAACTTAATTGGTAGTGTTAACTAATGTGAATTTTGTATAAGTTTGGCTCTAACTTGAAAATAAATATTATTATTGTTTGAAAATTTAAACCTAAAGGCAAGTGGCAGTACAAGCCAAAATGGAAAAGTGGCCTTGTTAGCTCATCATTTGGAAACAAGAAGGAACTTAATTGATAGTGTTAAATAGTGTAAATTTTGTATAAGTTTTGTTCTAACTTGAAAATAAATATTATTATTGTTTGAAAATTTAAACCTAAAGGCAAGTGGCACTACAAGCCAAAATGGGAAAGTGGCCTTGTCAGCTCATCGGTTGGCCACATTTACAGGCTAATATGGAAACAAGAAAGAACTTAATTGGTAGTGTTAAATAGTGTAAATTTTGTATATAAGTTTGGCTATAACTTGAAAACAAATATTATTATTGTTGACAATTTCAACCTAAAGGCAAGTGGCAATACAAGACAAAATGGGAAAGTGGCCTTGTTGGCTCATCATTTGGCTACATTTATAGGCTAATATGGAAACAAGAAGGAACGCAATTGGTGGTGTTAAATAGTTTGAATTTTGTATAAGTTTGGCTTTAACTTGAAAACAAATATTGTTATTGTTTGAGAATTTAAACCTAAACGCAAGTGGCAATACAAGCCAAAATGTGGATCTTGAAACCTTGTCAAAAAAGCTATAGAAAGGAACATAATGACTTAGCCAATGGGCACGCATCCTAGTGGTGATGAGCGCTCTGACCCTAGGCGGGGTGGTGCTAAGTTCAAATCCCTATAGCCCCTATCAATATTGTGGCTGCTTTGTGATCACAAGTTGTAACGCCTTCTAGTAGGAAAACAAAATGGCTTTCGGACTTGTACCAAACCTTGCGACGACTACAAAGGATCTACTCAAGAGGGGAAGGTTGACTTACCTCTGCTTGAAGATTTCGACGTTGAGCAAGGACCATATCATAGTCGGCTTTAAGGGCGAGGAAGTCTTGCTCGAGTTGCTTGGTTTTCAAACGGGCACGACGGTTTTGGAACCAGACGGCGACTTGGCGGGGTTGCAAGCCCAACTCTATCGCGAGCCTTTGCTTCTTCTCTGCCTCGAGCTTGTTGTCTTCCTCAAAGCTTGCCTCTAGTTGTGTCGCCTGTTGTGCGGTCAGCTTCCTCTTCTTAATCTTGCACCCCACTAGTGCTTCCTCTGACTCCATACCCAACATATCATCCTCATCTTGATCTCCTCCTCCATTTCCATGCAAGACATCAAGATCCATATAGCTTGGGTAGCCTGAAGCACTCAATGTATTAGCTAAAAGTACTCATTGGAAGGTTGACTAAGATGCTATAAGTAAGTAGAATCAATATGCCATTTTTCATTGCATGGTGATTAGTATGTTAGGACTTTCTAATTGCCATATAGAGCATGGTAAGCTTCTAAAGTACTCAGTAGTTTCCTTTCTACATTTCCTTTCCACATTAGGTAGGAATAATTTAACATTACAATTAGGTAGAAATAATTCAACATCCAAAACATCTCTTCTGATGTACTTATTTTATATTATTTTTGTGCTATTGGCTTATACATTATTTGCCACATACACATAATCCAAAGGACGCCATTCTGGTGCAGTCCTACACATCAATATGAGATCTCCTTCGTTGCAAGCTTTTATCAGTCTACGATCTTGCAGGAGAAGGGTTCAGAACCCACCTTGTGTACATCTCGTACACTCAACTAGAGAAGCGTGGTCGTACAAATCGGCGACCCATGAAGCCTTGCTCGCACCATGGCGGCTATTAGCAATATTGGAGAGCCCCCCGGAGCTGGTATTCCACACCATTTCCACTCTTCTGTGATCTGATCTTATAAAATATATGTAATACTTTGCTTGGGAGGTGTGAGTATCAGGGAAGAAATAGCTGGCCGTCTCCGAACGCCAGGAGCTTGCAGGGCAGTAAACGGAAGCGAGTTATCCAGCATAACAGGCGAGCAAAGCTGTGAAGAAGGGTGACGGAGGCGGCGTGCTCGTGGAGGAGCATCGTAGCGAGGCAAGGTGGAGCCGGAAGGGAGCGCTATAAGCAGGTCATGGCGAAGGTGGCGAGGGAGGGAGGGAGGGTAGTCATGGAGTTGCAGGGATGGGGGGGGAGGCGTCTATATAAGAGAGCAGAGCGAGAGCGGGAGGGAGGAGAGGAGGAGGGGAGGTGTGCGTGCGGGTGGAGGAGGAAGAGAGAGGTGCGTGCGGGTGGAGGAGGCTCGCCGGAGGTGAAATGAAGTGATGGTGATCGCGCATGAGCACGCTGCCCAGTAGTCAGTCGCGAGACGGACTTAAAGTCTAAAGGAGCACGTCACATACAAAGAAAGCTGCTCCTGGTCGGTCACTCCTAAGGCCCATCAAGAGGCCACCTCAACACCCCCCCCAATCATATTCTATGCGAGAAGCTCCATTCTCATGTACCATACATATACAACCAAAATAGCACGAAAATATGAGATGCCCCCTACCCTCTTTTTCTTTCCTTCTGAATTGACACTCACTACCCATTATCAAACAAAATAGCTTTCAAAGGGTTCATCGGGAGTGCGCGAGGTTGCCCTCGAGGCAATGCCCAAGCAAGCTTTGTGACGTGATCTATATATGTTGTAGACTATGCCAGTATAGCAAATTTTCTTCAATCCTCTTATGTAATTAACTTATTGTAGGGTTGCTAAAATTCCATCCTATACTTGAAACTGATCCAAAAGCACATCATAGGTGTGACCTATTTTTTTATTACTCGTTCGTTGCACACACATAATAAAGGAGAACATAGCTCATTATCCTAAACATGCTATGCGGCTTGTAGAATCTATCCTGAAATATACATACATGGCCAAAGAGTTATGACGATGATGGTGCCACTTTTTCTTTCGTATTGATATCACAACTCACACACATAGCTTAAAAATAAGCATAAATAGCCACTCACATAGACAACAAAGTTACAATGTTGAAAGACTCACAAGCTAGAAGCATCTAACAAATGTATTTGAAATTGCTTGCATGCATACAAGCTGTTTTTCAATCTTGAAAATTGACATATTCTTGTAACTCCACCAAGGAGAAAATGTTATACACTATATCAATAGTTTATATGCCCATAATATGTAGCTTCTAATAATGTAAATAAATTACTATATAGGTGCTCAATTTCCATCTTATATGTACACATGCTCATTGAATATGATAAATTTCTTTTCAAAATTTGTAATTATCATATTTCTTATTGATACTTGCATACAAATGAACTAAACCCCCCTAGAGGGAATTCCCTTATCAAAGGCCAATACAAGACTTTCTAGCTCAACTTGAAGCTAGAAGCACAAGCCTTGGGAAAATTCAACATGTTACAATTCATGCACATTCAATGATGAATTACACATAGAAATTACAAAACACCCTAACCAATTGACTAATGTGATAGATCAATGCCCGTCTTATGGAGACACTAAATGAACTTAATAAAGTAAAGAAATATTATATCCTGCTTAACACTTCTCTCTCCCTTAGTTGAAACCTGAAAGCCCAACCATCATGTGCATAGTTTACAGATTCTCTATGATAGTCACCTAAAGAATAGCTTTCAAGCTTAATAATGTCCTAGGTGAAATATTCATCTTCTAAAAACCCATTAAGTTTGTTTGGTAATGAACCGTATGTATTAATTTCCTGTGAATAAATCTAGTAGATAATTCATTATACATCAAGGCCTCTATGTACTAATTTGTTGTCATTATGTTTAGTGGATAATTCATTCAATACATCAAGGTCTCTATGTTTGAATAAAAAACCAAGTACCTTATAGTCACTAGATCCATCATTGAAATAAGTGGTTCCTACTATTAAAAGAATAGATAATTAGAAAGGCCTAAGAAACAATGTTATCAACTATGTGTTGAAATCATTCTATCAATCACACTACTTAAACGAAAAAACCTTTATCCTTGAACTTACAAGCCATTTGAATTTTTCTTCTTGAATACTCTATAATCAATAAGTCCCCTAAACGTGATGAACAACGACAGCAATGTTGAGAAGGTCATCCAAGGTTTTCATAGAGGAGAGGTAAAGTCATATATATTAATTAGAAAATTTAAAGCCATGTTTCTTTAATTAAATGTTACATGACAAAAGCAACCTTGATAGTGTAGAAATAACTCTTCATGTATCATAAATATTTATAGGTCTATGCACCTAAAAAGAATTTAAAATTACATATGGGCCCTTAGCATGAAAAAAGCAACCTTGATAGGGTAGAAATAACTCTTCATGTATCATAAATATTTATAGGTCTATGCACCTAAAAAGAATTTAAAATTACATACGGGCTCTTCACATGAAAAAAATATCTAAGATTTAATAAATTTGAGTATGAATGCATGCATGTATCTGCATGCACACACACACACACACACATGTGTGTGTGTGTGTGTGTGTGTGTGTGAGTGTTGTTCTTATTCACATTTACTGTCATCAATATTAATGAAACATTATACCAACATCTTAGACATGACACCTACGTAAATCACTACATAGGCAAGGGTGAACTTTTCACAGCATCAAAAGAATCCAATGGAGTTCAAGTTTCATGAAAGTTGAAGAGAACGAAGGCTTAAGCAACAACATGCTAAACCATTATTGAATGGTTACTACCATGTATACTAAAAATCATCAAAACAAGCAATCATGATTACTCCTCAAGAAGACATGTAATGATGCCACACATAAGTTGAGTAACACCATGAGCTATCCTAAGCTCCATAAAGTCAAAGGGGAATGATTCATACCTTCCACCCAACCGAAAAAGTAAAAAATTACTACGTAAATTTGTTTAAGAGGGAGAACCAATCCCCCCTTGTCACATCGTGGTCACAATTTAAAAAATAGAAATGATTGCATTATACTTCTAGCACCATATTAAGGACAATGTAAATTTTATAATACACCATGGCAAAGTATAAAAACATTACACTAGAATCTCCTCATCAATTACCAAAACACGTGCTTAAAGCCATCATAACATAAATTTCAAGAATTGCCATATGTTGATAAATTTATAAGTTTAAGCATCATGGATCGAGTAATCCAAGACTCAATCTTACACAAAAACAAATTTACTATGAAAAAGAAGAAAGAGTATTATTAAACCACAAAACCACTATCCAACTTTCAAAGTGGTCAATCTATTATTGTAGAAAACTATCCATAAAGATGGAGCCTCGTGAACCCATTTTTTCTTGATCGAGGTGATCTATAAACACAATGTGAGAAAGAAAAGAGGTCTTGCCCACAACCATGTGTAAGAATGAGCCTCTCATGTATAAACCTATAAGAATGAAATGAGTGGTGGAACAATGTAATAACTGAGACTAATGGGAGGTGTGTGAGTAGACAAAATGGAAGTCCACCATTAGAGTGTGATAAAAATATGTGATAGCCAACCTCTATACACCCACTATTGTAAATATCTTGGAGTAAGTTCTCATGTGTATTCATATGAGATCAAACAAGTTGGGATGAATTTTAAACCCATGCTAGGATGACTCACATTAACATGTCAATCAATTATAGAATACTAATGTCAGTTAAACAATAGAAGGGAAAAATTGGCATTAAGAATTGACCACATCCATTAGGACCTACTAGAACACTAGTAGAAGATTTAAAAAAAAAAGAATAATATGTTCGAGCCATGCTTTGCCAAGTTCTACATTAATCTCCATGTGTGCATTAGTAGTGACCAATGACCAATTTGCTAACATAACTGGAGAACAAAATCAACATCATTGTAACATAGTCACTTATTGTGGAGGGCATTACTCAACCATAAAAATAGGAAAAGAATAAACATATTACTAGTCTAGCACTATCTAGAGATATATTTTTGCTCATCATATCTTGTTTCTTCTTTCCACCGTCAATGTGCTCCTTATTTGACATGGAATTATTCATCTACATTTATTCAAATTATGAATCCATTAATGTCTTAAATGTACATGAAAATTTATATAAAAACTTATGATAATGTATTTGTCTTCTCTAAAAGGCTATAGAAGATGGAGGATATGAGTTTTCTAAAAAATAATGGACCCTACTCTCTATCAATGATCTTCTCTACAAGAATGAAATCATTTTAAAATTTTATCATAATTTACAAAACTTCTCAAAATTTAATCCCATATTATAGCATAAAAATGGATGATATAAAATCCTTATCTTTAATGGTGGAAGGCGATTATAGTTGGTTGGAGTATAAGCTTAGAAAATTCAAAGTGGATAATAGACAATAAAAATAACGATAACTAGTGAGACAAAAGTGTTTGGATTTTCAAGTTCAACACAACAAATTTGTGCCTAGTTGACCGCGGCTCGAAAACAACAAAAAAACTTACGAAAATAATAAAACAGTGAGAACATTCTAAGTCATAATGTGAAATACATGCTTTAAAATGGTGAGGGGCTTGTTATCATTGTAGAGAGTATAAGAAAAAAAAGGTAAAGATAAGCAAACACATAACCAAGAGAAAACATCACATGTAGCCCCTATAAAGAGATATGATCCATACACATAATAAATTGATTTACTTAAAAATGTATAATATAACCCTTAATCCACAAAACTAAGGACTCTACTTAGAACAAGTAGCCCCTATAAAGAGATATGATCCATACACATAATAAATTAATTTACTTTAAAATGTATAATATAACCCTTAATACACAAAACTAAGGACTCTACTTAGAACAAGTCATGAGTTCAAAAACAAAAGGAAAACAAGAATTCAAAAAAGAACTCCCTAGAAGAAAAGCTAGGTTTTCATATTTAATATATGGTATTGCATTTTTGGACACCTTAAAAAAAGCATCTAATGGTGGTGATTTTAACTATAAACTTAAAGAAGGTTTTAGAAAAAAATTAAGAAAGTCTAAGAAAACCTAAGAATGAGAAGGATAAACCTAAGAATGAGAAGGGTACACTTATTATGAAATTTTAGAAACCCTAAGAATGAGAAGGGTACACGAATTAGAAAACCTAAGAATGAGAGGGTACACTCATTAGAAAACCTATGAATGAGAAGGGTACACTCATTAGAAAACCCTCCAATAATTTTTTAAAAAAGAAGGGTGCACTCATTAGGAAAAATTCAGAAGGGTAAACTCTCAGTACACTCATTATTAGGAAAACCTTTCAAGAAGAAAACCTTTGAATGAGAAGGGTAAACTCATTAGGAAGTAACCAAATTTTTTTAAAGAAAACCTTAGGAAATTTACACCTAAGTATGAAAAAGAAAAAATTCATATTGTTAATGCATCTTAGAAAAAGGTATTATTACAAAGGTTAAATTTTAATGAGGACTTGAAGAGAAATAGAAAACAAACCATTGCTCAGTTCCACGCGAGACATTTAGGAAAAAAACACAAAGGAATAGCAATATGGGAAAGACCTTAATGAAAATTTAATTGTCCAAATAAATTAGATAAAACCAAGAGAGAAGTAAAGGTTCAAAACTTAAATTTCTTAATTCATCATGCCCAATCAACCTTAATAAATGAGGGCATGTTCTCTTATGTTCCTTTTGAAGATGCACATGGCTAGTAGAAAGCGTAGAATGCAAGAAGGAAGGACATTTGGCTAGTAGAAAGGGTAGAAGGTAAGGAAGAAGGACATTGGGCTAGTAGAAAGGGTAGAATGCAAGAAGGAAGGACATTTGGTGCACTTAAATAGGTTTTTGTGAGTCTATTGACTCTTGACCTTATCATTGCTTGGCTTCCTATTCCTCTTCCTAGAATATAAGAAGGAAGGACTCAGGGACATCACTTGCATGCATGAACGTCAAGAAAACCTCCTATAGATGATGCTCATAAGATGATAACACCCCCTATTTAAGCTTATAAAGATACCTTTAAAAATGACTATGTCACCCCCTTCCTTATATTTATGTTTTTTCTCTAGCATTTACACACCCCCTCTCCTTATATTTATGTTTTTTCTCTAGCATTTACACACCCCCTCTCCTTAGATTAAAGTATGTTACTTTGAACCTTATTGAGCAAACATAAGTACTTCATGCATGCTACCAAGAAATAGATGTTAAGTACTATGAAATCATCACTATAAGTCACCACAACCTACTTGAATCATTATTGAAGCATGTTGTGATCATTTCTTGATATCATTAGATCAATACCATACATGCACCATGAAAGTAAGTACTACCGAGGCCCCCTCCCCATAACTAAAATTTAAGATTTAGTATTCACCTAAATACATGGCCTTACCCCTACCTTATAAGCTTATGCCTCATTTCAAAAAACCCCCCTCTTGTACACTCACATGATATCATAAGTTTCCTAAGAGTGAATCCCCTCAGGGCTCTTGACCTTCCCATTTCCTAGCTTCATCTTCTTCTCCCTTGTCCTCTTTCTAGTGATTGGGTTTAAACCAATAGGCATCATAGCTTTATGGTTTTTAATCAAAGGGTTACCTAGCTATAAGGTTTTAAACTAATATGCATCGAGCTTTTATGCATTGAGATTATTTCCTTGCCCTTTTAGATCATACAAGGAGTTAATTCTTGGGTAATTTAGAATTATTACTCAACTTGCAAGGCACATTGCAAGGCAACTCTCCTTTGAGTAAACACCAAAAAACCGATATATAACCATATATAATAGGTTGCAAAGCATGTTAAAGGGTTTCCATGTAATGTGCCTTGCAAGCCATTGTATATGTCATACTGGTTATGATGTTTACTCAAAGGAGGGTTGCAAGGCACATTGCAAGGTAACCCTCCTTTGAGTAAACACCAGAACTGGTGTATAATTATGCATAATGGATTGTAAGGCACATTACAAAAGCAACCCTCCTTCGAGTAAACACCATAACTACATATGCAATGGCTTGTAATAAGGCACATTACAAAGCAACCCTCCTTCGAGTAAACACCATAACTACATATGCAATGGCTTGCAAGGCACATTATAGGCCAACCCAGTTTTTGATTAAATACCATAATTGGTATGACCATACACAATGGCTATCGATTATCGTGTTGTGTGAGTGCTTTAAAAAGTTTCAACTTCTCATAGAAAGGTTATGAATTACCATATTTTGTGCATGGTTTGCAAAATTCTAACTTCTCAAAGAAAGGCTCAGGTTTTTGCCTACTTGCTGAACTTTTCATTCACCATTAAGAACCAAAGGAATGGCCAATATTTATGTTTGGTTTACTTTAAACAAAAAGGCACCATAGCTTGAAGGTACTAATCATAGAGCTACCAAGGTTTAATGTTTTTAATAAACATGCATTAAGATCATTTCCTTGGTCTTTTAGATAATCCAAGAGATTAATTATAAGATTACTAGGAAGAATTTATTAACATTGCTTAGTAATAAGTAATATTTAACCTTAACTATCACAACTACACATAAAAGCTATTAAGTACCATTTTGTGTATGTGTTAACCCAACCTATCCCATGGCGTACACTACAATAACATTCTAGAGTGATGATAGAAGCTCCTAAATAATGAGTAGTGTAGATTGTCATCCAATACTATAAAAATGAATGAATTTTACCTTAAGAGGTGAACACTATTGGATGAATTGATAATGCATCCAAGCTTACCTTAAGATGTGATGTGTAATCAATCAATTAAAGAAATGTCAGTGAACGAACTTGGGTGCCAATAAAAGTGCATGTATCTATGTGTAGACGAGATCTAAGTGTGTGCTCCATCTTGAAGATACCAAGCTTATACTACAACCATCACACCTCCCAACAAGAACAAGTCATGAGTTTAAAAAAAGAAAGGAAAAAAAGACCCCCTGAAAAAAAATCTACAATTGCACATTTGATATATGAAAATGCCTTCTTGGAGACCTTAAAAAAAAGCTTCTAAAAATTAACTTTGATGTTATCAACTCAAAGAATACTTTCAAAAAACCTCTCAAGAAGAAAGTTTAAGAAAACCTTAGAATGAGAAAGGTGCACTCATAAAAAAAGCCTTTTAAAAAAAAGGCTTACAATGAGAAAGGTGGACTCATCAAAAAAGCCTCTCCAAAAAAAACATCTAAGAAAATATTTCAAAATTTACACTTTAGTAAGACAAGGATGGGTTTTGAGCGAGCTTTTTACTTTGTATTTCATCTTGTATCCCAACAAGAAGGTAACATAGGTTAAGTAAACGTGTATGTATTCTCCAAGCAGAAAACTATAAGTAATTTTTTTAAAGCATTATAAATTTGGATCTATTTAAATTACACTTTCCCAAAGAATTAGTGGTTGACCTATTAAATCATGAAAAGCAAGCCATGTAAGGTTCTTCAACATCAGTCCTTATTCTCATGCACCATTCTCACCACCATATTTCCACCACTCTTAACAACTTGGGAAGCCAACTACTTTCCTTGTAGAATTCTTCTTGTGAAAGACTCGTTTAGATTATGCTACGAATAGGTTACCCTTCTCTCTCTCTCTCTCTCTCTCTTTCTCTCTCTCTCTCTCTCTCTCTCTCTCTCTCTCTCTCTCTCTCACACACACACACACACACACACACACACACACAAATGTGTGTGTGTGTGTGAGAGAGAGAGAGAGAGAGAGATAAGAATTCTACTTTCCTTGTAGAATTCTTCTTGTGATGAAAGACTCATTTAGATTATGCTACGAATAGGTTACCCTTATCTCAGAGAGATAAGAATTCTACTTTCCTTGTAGAATTCTTCTTGTGATGAAAGACTCGTTTAGATTATGCTATGAATAGGTTACCCTTCTCTCTCTCTCTCTCTCTCTCTCTCTCTCTCTCTCTCTCTCTCTCTCTCTCTCTCTCTCTCTCTCTCTCTCTCTCTCTCTCTCTCTCTCTCTACGTAAATATGCCACAATGAAACATGCCAATGGATAAGCATAATAGTCAAAGAAAGGCATAGTAGCAGGGTAACGGCGGATAGGCACAATGCACCAAAGAAAGGCATAGCAATAGGCACAAGGCATCAATAAATATGATATAGATTTTATAAGAAGCTTTTATATGTGCTAGAGAAAATTTAGGAGAATCATTTTATTAATTATAAAAAATAACTCCAATGTTTTAAGAGTTGTTATGTGTTGCCTTAGAACTTGTAGGTGCTAGAGCACATTTAAGGCATAAAAAAAGGCTTACTAAAACACGTAAAGGTGTTAGTCAAATAATTAGACCTTTGATCATACCATCCATGTACCATATTAGAATTGTTTTCTTTTATGCCCTAAATGTGATATCGAGCACATTTAGGGCACGTGCAGGTGCTCTCTAGCACCTACATGTGCACAAATAACACATAAGATATTTAAATAAATGAAGATTTTTGCTTATGATTTAAAAATTGAGGGTTTTGTTGAAGTTGGTCAATAAAGCTTTAAACACTTCTATTTATATATTTGTAGTTTAGTGTGAGTGAAACTTAAGAGGAGTAAAGTACACACTACACCATGGACATTCTTGTAGTAGTTACATCAACACTAGATTGGCTAATTGGTCATTGGCTAGGTCACTCCTACTTATAGGGTTTTATATTATACTACATAAGTTTAAGATAGAAGTAAGATACTCATTCTCATAGTTACATCAACACTAGATTTGCTAATTCGTCATTGGGTAGGTTACTCCTACTTGTAGGGTTTTATACTCTACTACATTGTTACATCAACACTAGATTGGGTTACTCATACTTATATGATTTTATACTATACTATATAGTCACATCAACACTAGATTGGCTAATTGGTCATTGACTAGGTTACTCCTACTTATAGGGTCTTATACTATACTACATAAGTTTAAGATACAAGCAAGGTAATAAAAAATGAGTTTACCAACCTAGCCGATTGGTCATAGGCTAGGTTACTCCTAATTTCCAAGGTTTTATACTATACCATATAAGTCTAAGATACAAGAACATTATCAAAACCATTTTACCAACCTATGTTTATGTACATCAAAGCATTCACAATTTAGACATAGGCAAGAGAAGAGTACACAATGATAAAGCTAAATATCATATAGAATATTTTTACAAGGTTGTATCTAAGGGTTTTTTCCCTCTTGATTTTCGCCTTCATGGATTTATGCCTAGGAAATGGCCTAAACACAACATATGCTACGAGTGTCTTCTCCCCTATAGCCTAGGATATTTCTTCAGAGCTTTTATGTTTCATTATTAGCAAAGGTAGTCATTACCAAATAATATTTTACAAGCACCACTTTGTTAGCATTTATAGTTATGCACAATAGTTATATATAAGGGTCTTAAGACACATAAGCAAAAAATCCACTCTTGGACTATATAGTTTGTGTACAATTGCTAGATGGTAAATGGGTATGGAACCCATATATTGGTGGGCCCCATTTGATTCCATCCTAAATCCATCATTTTTAATTCTATCAATCCATCATGTGTACCAACTTCTTTTTGGCAAAGGTATTGATTTGAAGCACATGATACATGCACAAAAATATGGAATTACAGAAGCACCATAAACATACAAGAGAGAATCAAAACAAGTAATAGATTGAAACCATCATCTTATATCTCACATCCTCTTAAATCAATTTATCATATTCAATATTGTAGATGATCTTTCCTTTCCAACTGAAGTGGCATCATCACCTGATTCTTACATGTACATGTACATGCACACATACATGTACACGTACACGCACATGCAAACATGCACACACATGCAAATGCACATGCACATGTAGATGCACACACACATGCACATGTACACGTACACGCACATGCAAACATGCACACACATGCAAATGCACATGCACATGTAGATGCACACACACATGCACATGCATATGCACACACACACACACGTACACACACATATGTGCACACGCACATGCACATATCCTATTATCATATAGTATTGAATAATCAAAATAGATTTACATATTTCTCACAAACCTAAAGAAAAAGCTAAGCTATGTGGGTACATATAAGTTATCTACGTAGATGAAAAGAGGTTTTTCAATCATCTTTAGCAGTTAATGTTCAAAGTTTTAAAAACAACCAAGATACTAGCTTTTGTGCTTTGCAACTAAAAGAAGAGCTCAAGGGTTTCTTGACTAGAATACATTTTTTAGTCTTGAGTGTTCCTTTTTTATCTGTCACAATTTTCTTGCTTTACAATACTAGGCTAGTTTACTATGGGCTAGTTGTGCTCAAGGCTCTTAAACAATGATTACCTAAATTAAGCTTTTTTTAAAAAGATGAAGGAACAAGTCATAATACTTTTAATGTATATAGCCATCCACTTAAATGAGTAAACCTTTTGGAAGCTTTACAAGGAGTTTAAGTTTTTTAATAGAAAAATCTAATTCCCTCATACTAATATTTCAAAGTGCAAGGTATCATATGTTCATGTGATTTATGTAACTTCTATTATTTAAAATTAGATCCATAATTTCAATCTTTAAAGAATGTCTATATGTATTCGTAAGGTATTTTACAATTTTACATGGCATCTTATTATCTAAGGTTTAATGTGCACAATGTCTTAATGCATTTTGTATTGGAGAAGTGAAAACTATTTGCATCCCCTATATAATCTCCATAATATTGCATACAACCAGTTTGTAAAATTTGTTCATGTTGTATTTGATTTCTACATCTCTATCTCTTATATAACTATCAGATTATTGAAACTAGTTGCAAGATGTTTAATGGGTGAAAGCATGATAAGGTGGATTGAAAACCTATGTCTAGGATAATTATTTACAATTGGCTGTGAAACACTTTTATGCAAAGTTAGAGAATTAAAACATGGTTGTTTAATCTTGTGTCACATTTATTATATCTAAAAGGCACTAGATAAATTGCTAAATACATCTTATGATGATATTAAATCCACTAATATTGGTTGTCTTCAAGTGTGGTAGCAACCAATGCAACTGGTAGAAAGTGTACCACCTTATCATGCTTTCACCCTAATACCTTGTTAAGGTGTCACATCTTGATAGTTGAGCATTACATTTATAGATTTCTAACATTATTACCATAGTGTAAAACATAACTGGAGTATAATATAGCCAAGTCCTAGGTTGTTAAAAGAGGTAAGGGAATATCTTATCACACATCAACTATGATTTATCTTTTGGGGGTACTCTACAAAAACCCATGTAGAACATGTGCAAGTAACATGTATATAAAATACCCATATATATTTGTTAAAATCTTAAAGTAATTGTTTACTACCCTTTGTAAGTATAATTTAAATATATGTCCCCACTTTATTAATTTAAATAAATTAATTACATTAAATAACTATTTATTCCATCCCCTCTTGCTTATATATGGCATGTAAATCCCTTAATTTAAAACAAACCCCTCCATGCACTAAGGTGCTTTGTAAAAAAATATGTATAAAGTGATTCCCTTGAAGAATATTGAAATGATATAGTTTTCTTAATAACATCATCTTATAACACTTAGATCACTCATTTATGATGGAAGCATATCCAAGTATGATGTTGTAAGTATTCAATGGACTAAGCACGTGAAAATGGTCGACGAACCTTATATGTGCTTATCATGTATCTTAAGAATAAATTTGATTTATGAGAGGAAGTGGATATAAGAAATATATTGTATCACAACTGAAACCTCGATCACTTTAAATAATGAGTGCACTTGAACCAACATTTTTACTAATAAAAGTATTCTTAGGTAGTTTACCATATTGAAACCCCTTATATCATGTGCTTTTAAGGGTATTTTAAGAACCCATGAGGATGTAGAAGAATCACACTTAAATCTACCAATATAATGTGGGAAGCCTGCCTTGTGGTTAGCTATAGCTCCATAAGCGCTTGAAGAATATTAAAACCTAGTGGAAGGGAAATTGTAAGCTAACCCCACTTATGCCCACAACTTTATGATAATGAATTTCCACCAATGATGGGTATCATGAAATATCATACTATGATGCCGATAGGATTCTTCTATAAGTATTTCCAATATTCCACTCATAGAGTGCATCTTCCAAATTTAGATATTTAACGTCAAAGGGCTAGTCATGCTTACAAAGGTAGATATGGTTAGTTTCCATTTGTGAACTAGCATGGCTTCTTACATGAACATAACTGATAGATCTATGGTAATAATGTATGTCAAGCTTACAATATAATCCCTTTAAATATGATCTTGAGGATAAAGAGTTTTCACCTTTCTCTAAGCCGTCTCATGCAGAGAATTGGATGCACACCTTAACAAACATGGATGTCCTTTCAATTGGCTAGTGATTAATTGTATGTAGCTAGCATGGTTGGCATTGTTGAGTAATAGATCATGAGTACTACGAGTTAAGTAGACTACGATGTCATATGGATGGGTGAAAGTTTGTGCATAGTGCATATTTATCATTTGTGGTATCATTACTTCAATTATTTAGCCACATGTCGACATTTTAATATCACTTTTGATGCCTTTGTATAGTTGGGGCATGTTGTATTTTGTGCACATGTGAGTGTAGTTATTTATGGTTACAACCTTAGTTGTAAGACTTAAGGTTATACTTTAAAAAACAAGCCTAATTTTATAAGAAAAGCTAATTATAGCTCCTTGGCCTATTTTGAAAGAACTATAAAAAATACCCACACATGGAGCCACTCACGGGAGGGGAAGATTGCACCCAATGATTTTTCTTGTGTTATTTTTCTACATGGTTTTTTATGCTTTTGGCATGGTTGATTTATTTACACATCATTCAATTCTATTTTGAAAGGTGAGAGATTTATCCTTATACTAAGATCCCATCGGAGCCAATGTATTAATCAAGGAGAAACTTCAAAAGATTGCAAATGGGAAGCTAAAGTTTAAAGGAAGTCTGAAGAGGACTCTTATACAAGGAGGGAAGCAAAGCCAAGGACCTATGGGCACCAGGTGCTTTAAACCTTAATACAAAGGCTATGTAGTTAAAGGGCTTCAACAAAGGGATAATTCTCACATATAATAGCATTTATCATTCACCATAACCGAATTTACTGTAGGGCATCTCTCTAATATATAATTATACAAGGGGGTTTAGCACTGTCTTGGAGGTCCCATATATGTAAAAACATGGCTACCTTATGTGCAAAGATCACTGTACTCATAAGGCTTTAAAAAATAGCCTTAGACTACATTGTTTTGGGGTCCAAAGTTTTTCTCCTTTTCACAATTAGGGGGCCAACTACAAGAGGCTATTCCTGCACATAATTTCTCCATAATCTTAGTGTTTTCCCTATAAAATAAAGGAGAATTTCTCCATAGTCTTGGTGTTTTCCCTATAAATAAAGGAAAATATCCATAAAAAACTACCAAGGCTTATTTCTTATATTTTTCCAAGTGCCTTGAAAGTTTAACTTTCATCTATTCAAAAGAGTAACTTACCTATTGAACCTACTCTACAAATTCAGGGTTCTAAGAAGGGTAGTAAGATAGTTGTAAAGCTTTTACTTCTCAAAATTTTGATGGCAAGAAAGATGCACATGTTGTGATTTCTTGGCTTAGGCAACTTGATGATGACTATTTTGGGGAGAAATTCTTCGAAATGAGAAAAAATCAAGTGCACTACTAATCATCTAGCGGAGAGTTCTCTGAATGGGATAAAATCAAGTGCACTACTAATCATCTAGTGGTGGAGAGTTCTCTGAATGGGATAAAATCAAGTGCACTACTAACCATCTAGTGGAGAGTGTTTCTTTATAGTGAAATTCCACCAAGAATAGTCGTCTCCACATTTTTTCAAAGATGATAGATAACATGAGATATAAAATATATCATCAAAGGTATATCTTATCTCTCTGCAATGCATTCTGAGATAAAATTGAGACACATAGAATATTAAGCTCACCATATGATTAAGCCGAAAAACTTAACCTCCTTTGGGTACTTTTAAGGATTCCAGTGATGACTCTTATGGCAGATGATTAGGTTTATAGTACACTAGAATTTGGGGCATAATATAGATAGCACCTAAATAGATTGATCATGTAGGAAGCCTATGTATGCCTCTAAAAAATGAAGTCTACATGACACTCATTGAATAGTTTTCAAAACTGATAAGACTATAAAGTCTATTGTTGGAAGATTTTAGCCACACTAGTAGAGGCTTCCACTATTAGCTAGAATCATGATCTAAAAAAAGTACTATAGGAAGACTACATTGAGAGTACCACATATAAAATATGTAGACATTCAGGTGGTAGGGACAATATCCAGGATAAGGTGACAACCTTTCTCCTCCTAGACACGGTTTTGATTTTGGCCCAACCCTTCCCCTCATCAGTAGTCCACAAAGGGGTGAATGAAAAAGTGTGTGTGTGTGTGTTTTGGACGCAGGTTCGATTCTGGCCAACCCTTCTTGTCACTCCAAAAAGGGGGTGAATGAAAAAAGTGTGTGTGTTCCGGAGGTAGGTTCCATTTTGGCCCACCCTCCCCCCTCACCTGGCAAAGGGGTGAAAGGAAAAGTGTGTGTGTGTGTGTGTGTTGTTCCTCCTTGCAAAAAAATTATATACAATTTAGACATTCTTTTTTTTTTGGGATATAGATATATATATAATGTTATCACATAAGCTTCTTTTCAAAGGATCTAGAATAGGCTCTAGACATTGTAGAAATTCTAACCAGACATGAATGCATCTCTCTTTTTGCCACCCATCATGGGGGTAGAAATGGCTAGTGGGATTGCCCTTGGGATGACATAGACCCACCTGGGTTCAAGTCTCTTTGTCGATTGGTTTTTCTAAGTCGACGTTAAACGGCTCTGTCTCTCTCTCTCACACACGCACACATCCACTACTTGATTCTTTCCAAAGAGAAGCTTTCACAAGTTTTCTTTTTAAAGGTTTTCCGTTAAGCTTTAGCACCGTGGGCGGGAGCATAATATGTTTGGTTGTATATTCTGTCCCTCTTAGATCTGAGCACGCGTGCGGTGGATGTGGTGCCAGGGATGCAAAAAGAAGAGAGAGAGAGAGAGAGAGGATACTCATGAGCGTTTTGAAACGGCAAGATACTGGCAGCTCATCATCCCGCCGTGCCATCGCTCCCATTTTGACTAAATGGCCCGCCGATAAATTTTTCCCGTCGTACACGCAATGATTTGACAGCGACGGATTTGGACCACGCACGCGACGTCCCTGTCGCGTCATTTACACTCGTCGGCCATCTTTCCGCCGACGAGCGCCATGCCGCCTGAGGTGGCATTACGTACGCTCGTAGTTGGAAAAGCGTCCCGTCCATTGACACGAAAGCTCGGACGTACCGTGGCATTGCCCAGTCCACATCATTAATCACCATCCCGAGCCAGTTTGCTTTTTACATTTGAGGCTTCCAAAATCCAAACCTCCTCCTCCCTTTCTCTTTCAGAACCTCCAAATTCTTCCTTTTAAGATACTATATAGAAGACTAGATTATACCCACCCACTGCTCCCAAAAAAAAATATATATATCCCTTCAAATTGAAGGCAATGCTTTAAGTTTAACTAGTTGGGAACCCCTCCTTCGCACATCTTTTGAGGCTTCCAAAATCAAATTCTACCCAAACCTCCTCCTTCCCTTCCAGAATCCCCAAATTCTTGCCACGTGGCAGCTTTGTGAAACTCTTAAGATAATATAGGGAAGAGAAGAGATGGGGATTTAGACTTAAAAATCACTAAAAAATCACACAAATGCCAAGATTTATAACTAAATTTACATGTCCTCCTTTAAAATTAAAGGCAAGGTGAGATGCTAACTGGGATTAATTGGAAAAAATACACTACAAACCGGGTTATGTGAGCACTGATTATACCAATGCACTCTCATCCACCAAAGGCCGTCCAAACATATGGGTCATCTATGCCAAGCCAAGGCCCAGGGAGAGAAAGAGAGAGAGAGAGAGAGAATGTTATTTGCCATGTCTTTTTACCTCCCAAGAAAAAAAGCACACACTATATCACCCCTGCTAGATACCCACATCCGAGAGGAGAAGGTCACCACCCCTTCACCACCCAGCTATTATCCCCAACCCCCATTTTTTGCCATGTCTTAGATACATCTAGCAAGAGAAAGGGTACCTCTCGCCCTTTGCCATGTCTTAGATACATCTAGCAAGGAGGAAACAGACTTATAATAAATTCGTGCTTTATGTTTAGCCTAAGCACATTACAAAGACCTAGAGGTTAATAAAGGTGTTAGAAAAAATAAAATGAGGGTGAGAGATTCAAGAAGTGAAGTAACATAAAAACTAAGCAAAGCTAGGCAAATAGTGAAAGGGGAGTGCAGTCTTTTGCATGATTCTCCAAGAGGGCATTTTACCCTCATTGTAATAGAATGTAGAGATGATCAATAGGCATAAAGCAAAATCTACTTCATTTTCATCATATTAATCAACTATTTTATCACTTACTTCTAGCTAGATTCTCTCTCTTAATCTCTCCATCCTCTCCTTGCCTTCCATGATCATATTATATTGTACACTAAAAAAAGGGAGAACATCATTAGCAATCTTTTTGAGCATCCAAGCTCCCAACCATGAGACTAGGGGGAGTTTGTGTAAAGTTGGTTTGAACATATATCCATGGGGGTGTTTTTTTGTGAAGCCAGTCTTATAGGGGCTACAACATTTCATTGCCATTCACATTTGTATAATTCCAATTTTAACTTGGCCTCACCTCAATTGTATGGATGAAGACTAATCTATCATTAACTAAAAAGGCTCATATCACTACTAAAAGGCTCATTTTTTCCCATCGCAAATTGCTTACACAATTCATGTGTAATATAAATGTGAAATGGAAAAACCAACAATTGACTTGACCTGCCTTTTTAAAATAAAGGCATTCATGGTATTTTGTTTTTAGCAAGAAATAAAATTTAGTAAAATCTATGTGCATTTAATAGTGCAAATATCACTCAAATAGATAGAGAGATGGATAAGCTTGAAATTTTTTCTAATGCTAAATATTTAAGATCTGATCTTGAAATAAAGGCACTATAAATGTACCAAAAAGATAGATGTGAGTCAACCTGTTTGAGTGATGTAGCTAAATATTTAAGATCTGACCTTGCATTAAAGGTACTATAAATGTACCAAAAAGATAGATATGCATCAACCTATTTGAGCGAAGTCTTTTTGTCCACATTATTGGCTAGTAAACTAAAATCTGCTTCTAGAAGGGAACTAGCAAAACATGGGCCATATGCTGACATAATAAATATCAAAGATCCACTTGACTTCCATACCTCTTATAACAAAAGCCTCTTAATTTTTCATCCCTTGAGATTTTCTTTGTCAAGCCAATACTATCAAGAGAATCTTTTTTAAAAATCATGGGCCATATGTTGGCAAAATAAATAACAAAGATCCACTTGACTTCCATACCTCTTATAAACAAAAGCCTCTTAATTTATCATCCCTTGAGAATTTCTTTATCAAGCTAATACGATACTGTCACAAGAGCACCTTTTTTTTTAATAGGACCCTATCATAATCAAATTAGACACATTATTACATGTTTGATTTCCCCAAGCTTTAATCAAAGCAAGATTTTTATAATGATTACATGGTAAAGAAATACCTAATGGTTGGATTTGGGTAGGTAGGTTTTAGTGAGGATCTCTTGGTGGACTTAAGCAATATAAGTTGATTTCTTAGCACCAACATTGTTATAATATAATAATTTTTACATTTTGGATAAAACATCTCTCTTCTTTATTTTGGTAAAGCAGTACTAGTACTTTAGTCACATTATGAATAAATCATACCCTCATGTTGGTTCAAAGAATTATTTTGTATTATTTTATTAATCATTAGTATGTGTGTCCATGTAAAGTATTAGTCATCCCTCCTTTATTTCAAAGAGATAGTTATAGAAGGTGCCAGCATGATAGAATATGCTTGCAAGCACAAGCACGTGTGTCCATGTAAAGTATTAGGAGATAGTTAGAAGGTGCAAGCATGATAGGAGATACTTGCAAAGCACAAGCATGTGTGTCCATGTATTAGTCATATTTCAAGGAGATAGTTGGAAGGGTGCAAGCATAAGAATGATAGGAGATAGCTGGAAGGTGCAAGCATGATAGGATATACCATTATTTAGTCAAGTTTTAAGCATATTTTGTAGGTAGTCGCAATTAGTTTAGGGATGCATTACTTTTTGCATCTTATATTAAATTTTAATACTTTTAGTTTTCATGATTAATAAACTTGCAAATTGAGGCTTGCACTTATAATAATGTATATTATTAAAAATGTTATAAAATGATGAAGTTTTTAGTGCTCATCCATGGCTGCACTGGTGTGAGTAAAAATCTCTCTAAAAAAAACACATGTAAGGATATTTACATGTAATAAAGATCTCATAGCAAGGCCTGTCCAAATAATAAAGAAATGCTGGTACTAAGAACGTTCTCTTTATGTTTTTAATAGCGCATAAAATGGCATAGGAACCTATCAAGGGCCATAACTATCTCCAATTTGTCCTTATTTGATCTATTAGTAGCTTTAATATTGAGGTAGTTCATATTGGTGGTCTTGGATTGGCAAACTAGTATAATCTATATATCTTTCAACACTCATTTAGTGTTCCATACGTAAATATGCCACAATGAAACATGCCAATGGATAAGCATAATAGTCAAAGAAAGGCATAGTAGCAGGGTAACGGCGGATAGGCACAATGCACCAAAGAAAGGCATAGCAATAGGCACAAGGCACCAAAGGAAGGCACTAAAGAAAGGCATAGTAGCAAGGGGCAATGTGGATAGGCATAGTAGCAAGAAAATGGAGTGCTCCTAATATAGTGAGATATTTATAAGACTTTTTGTGTCACAAAGTTCACACGAGTGCAAACACCATGCTTCTACTCTCCATACTATCTACAACAAGGGATAACACATCAGATTTTTCAATGATAACAGCATGCACACATGGAAAATTAATTGTAACATTTATTTAATACTAGCATAGTTTTATAATTATGTGACCGACACCATGCTTCTACTCTCCATACTATTACACATCAAATGGTGTGATTTTTCAATGATAATGGCATATACACATGGAAACTTGATTATACATTTTTTGATACTAGCATAGTTTTGTTATTATGTGGCCCATTATTGCAATCACAAACTTAACTATAAATGAAATAGTGTATCTTGCAAGAGGTGGTTTTTTGTTTGAGATAAGAATGCTACACATATGCCCATGGTGGGGCACTAGCTAAAGCTTAGTTGGCAATAAGAAAGCAGTCATTCAATTGGTTGATAGAGAACTACCCTTTTTGACATGGCAAGCATTCCAAGTATCAATCATGCATCTCTCAAGGGCCAAATATTCCATCATGAAGGTGCTCAATTACATAAGTCATGGTGGTGGAACCAAGGCATTCTTATTATAAACCAATGGGTGGCAAAACCAAGGCATTATTAAGTCTTCTTATTGCAAACCAATGGGTCAATATTAAGCCATATGTAATATACATATTAGATAAGTGTTCTTACAATTGTCTAGATTCCCAAGTTCAATTGGATGCAGTGAGACTATGTGAGCACATGTGATATTTTTACTTGTGAGTCACAAGGTTTTATCACAACAATAAGATGTTCATGCATCAACACATGTTAAAGATAGAGGTCATCTTTACTCCTCTAGGTCATGAAACTATCCTTGAGTTGTATTACATGAACCTTCCTAATGTAATACACAATTTTCATGAGTTTTTGGCCCAATTGCCTTACTAGCATAATTTTACCATCTTTCATTGAGTTTTTATGACCCTTGGCTTAATAATGCATGTCAATAATCTAATGATAGGGAAAATTTAAACATTAAAAATAGCTGAATGGTGCGGAAATTAGTAGTTAAATGCTCTACCTTTCTTTGGCCATTGTGCCTTTCTTTGACTATTATGCCTATCCATTACCCTCCTATCTTGCCTTTCGCTATTATGCCTATCCATGGACCTGCTATTAGGCCTATATACATTACCCTCCTATTGTGCCTTTGGCTATTTTGCCTATCCATTGCCCTACCACTATGCCTATATGGTGCCTACTATTATGCTATTGTGCCTAGTTATCTTGCATTTGACTACCCACATTGTACATTATAGTCCAACCTATTACTTGCATCATGTTTAATGATGCATATATGTCTTACCCTCTCTTATGCCAAATAAGCTCTTTTCCCTCTTCCATCATCTTTGGTACAATGTACATAGGGTTTCCACTTTGGGTTCCACTAATGGCTTGTTACATTGTTTGCACATGTGTAGGTTGGGTTGTTTATTGTGCCGCCACCCTCTCAAGGAGGTGCTCCAATCTAGGCCACTCATTAGTGTGCTTCCCTTGGACATTGTATACATGTTACTTAGCACTATGCAAAAAAGAATGAAGTGTCTATATAAATCTAAAATAAATGCATCATTGAGGAGTTTCTAGTTCCTAAATCCTTCTCACAATATCCTCCTCACAATGTAGCTATCATGTTTTTCTTTTTAACATGGTCATTAGCTTTTATACCATGTTTATGGCTTTTTTAATCCTAAAACAAGTTTATACATGATAAGGGACACTGTTGGAAATTACCATTGGAATTGTGTAACATACCCATCTTCACTAATAAAGAAATGTCCATGTAATTATGAGTTTTTATGGTATAAAAATCAATAATTTTATTATTTGAGTCATTTCTACTTAGGATCTTCAAATTTTGAGCCCAAATTTGGAATCTGCGCACGATTTTACCCTAAGAAAGGATTTTACAGCATCCAAAACGGACACCGGATCAAGCCTATACGCAAATTTCAGTTATTTTAGTTAAAAAACGGCGACCTTTAAACCTTAATAAATGCACGACCGGGCGTCCGATTGACGAACGGTCTGAACCCCTACGACCAGGAGATCCTCCCTGGACAAAAAAAAAATTTCGCCCCCCGGGGCGGTCCGGCATGCAAATCGAGGCGGGCGTCCCAAATTTGGGTACCCCGTCCCAAAATTTGGTCTGTACACACTTACTAGGGTGCCTGTACGATGGCCGCCCAAGAACCAAAGGACGACCGCCCACTATATGGTCCCCACGCACCCCTACGTGGACACCCACGCTGCCCCAGACCAGATAAGGTACATGCGTACCACTCCTTTCCCGGACAACCGACACCGTACCTTTTCCTTTCTTAAGGCGAAAAACCCTTATTAAAGTCTACGCAAATGGGGGGGGATTGTGAGATGTCTTTAAGGGTAAAAATGTGGAGGAGGGCTGAGAGGGCTACTGTAAGTCTATTCACACAGGGGGGATTGTGAGATGTCTTTAAGGGTAAAAACGTGGAGGAGGGCTACTGTAAGTCTATTCACACAGGGGGGGAAGAGTTAAGGACACTGCCTCCTAGCAAGAGGGGAATGGAGGAAAATTGGCCTATCTGAAAAGAGGCAAATGAGGGGGTGTGAGAGAGGTGGTTGCAAGGGGGGGCTGTACTACAGCAAGTACAGCAAGTACACTGCACAGGGACAGACGGCGGTACAGATGACGGCACAACAGGGCATACGCTGCACAGAAATGCGTGCTGCCTGTGGAACACCCCGGGGATTTATATAGCTGAGGGGTATGGGTACGGGCGCTGCACAAAGCAAGGATGAAAGGACGGTGTACCTTCAAAGGCTATGGATCAGTGGCCTGCATGGGTTCGTGCGTCATACTCTTTTGCTCATACGGTGAGCAAACAAACTCAGAATTCAGATCCGATTGAAGCGTTTCGATCGCAGCAGCGAGCTCTACAAGGAGACGCCTAAGATGGCCTCTTCTCGGAGACATCAAAATATTGCCTCAAGAGGAGCGCGCAATAACGAGATTAGGGAAGATGCTCCCACCAGCCCTCCCTTTTCAAGATCCTCAAGGAAATGGTGGCCAGGTTAGCTTGGTTAATGTTTAAAAGAAGAGATTTTTCTTAAATTAGTGTTAATAAATGGTATCTTTCCCTTTTAAAATGACGACATAAAAATTGTATGAAGTTATGAATTATGTGATGCTGTATTCGATAAATTGCGTTGAAATTGTTATCTTCACGAATTGTGAATGCTATATTTAATAAATTGCATTGAGGTTGTTATCTTTAGAATTCAAGATTTTTTTGGCTTCAACGTTAACTCCGTTCCGTGCTTGTGTAGCCGGGCGGCGTCGTTAGCAAAGCCCAGGAGAATGGCCCAAGGTATCCCTTATACCATTGGGAGAATAAGGATCGCCGATTGAGGTGAGAGATTATGAGGCTACCTAGTTCTGAGTGCCCAGGCTAGTGCGGTAAATAAGCCCACCTTAGTGTGTAGACATCCCTCTGAGAGGGGCGGGAGGATCTACCGATGGAGCCTGAGAGGGCGACAAGCCGGCTTGAGTCCTCGCCAGCGGCCGACGAGATGAGGTGTATGGTCCCGTAGGGTCTTGCCCAGCATGTAGAGGCTGGAAGGCCGAATTCTAGATCATCGACAGAATAAAGGAAAAGAATAAGCGAGCCAGTTTGGCTTATATGGAATTGACTCATGTATAAACTTTATATATAAATATATCTTATCTTTGGCATGATTGCATTGTGTAAAAAGCCTGTTTTAACAAACCTTGTGAAAAGGGCCTTAATTAAGGAATATATTTATTTATGTCAAACAGTGTGGTAGGATTAATTAGAAAACAAATTGATGCGTGAGTAGGGTGGAAAGTGGGAGGATGGAATGCCCTGACGGCACCATCCTACAGACGGGTGGACCCGATTAGTCGGGTAGCTTTCCAACAGATTAAGTGAAAGCCCTACGCTAGATAATTAGGTTCTTGGGCAACTCTATTCTAGAAGACTAGGCTAGCGGCTGTGCCTTGCATAAGATGAGGAAAAAAGCGTTGTCTCTAGAAATCAAGTCTAGTAGTTGCCCAATTTATGATCAATCGCCCTATGGGTGATTTGATGTTTAGAAAATCACGCTCCCCCTGCGGGATAGAGCTAGGTCATACCTATGAATCGTATCCTTGAATCTCTAAAGGGTCAAGGTGTTGATGAATAGGAAAATTTTCCCAAGATAAGACTTAGTGGACTATCTTAAGTGTTTCT
This sequence comes from Cibotium barometz, assembly GCF_041138505.1. Lineage (NCBI taxonomy): Eukaryota > Viridiplantae > Streptophyta > Polypodiopsida > Cyatheales > Cibotiaceae > Cibotium > Cibotium barometz. The sequence continues at coordinate 17,857,864 of NC_141081.1, forward strand.
CCCATTTTAGAAGGGAGAACCTTACAATTGGTATTAGAGCGAGTTTAGCTCCTAAGAATTGCCATTTAAGGACTGTTTTGTAATAAATGTTTTACCTAACATAATGCTAACTAGAAAAAAACATCCTACTAAAACAAATAAGTTGAATTGATGTTTGAATGATTGTAGGAAGAGGAAGATGCCTACTCCAAGTTTCTAGTTTTCCAATGCATCTTCGAGACTGCTAGTCACTCCTCGAATTTCGAGTTCCGGGACACCATGGTGCAGATATTAGAGAAGATATCCCTCCCTCATTTCTCTTGTATTCAAAGAGGATGGGGTAGAGATTTCTGGAGTCGTGGGCCGAGATGCTTCTTCATCCGAGCAGATCAAATTGGGAACCTCACCACCGACCTTAAGCGGATTCGTTGGATTGAAAAGCTGAAGATGATCCGTTTATTTTGGTTCGTCGGTACCCCCAGGGCCGACACCTCTGTGACTATAGATGGGGTTCCCATACCTCAAGATCGCTGGGTGTATGACAAAGTGATGCAGGTCTTACTTGCTGATAGAGTAGCTGTGTTGGGATCTACCCCAATCCAGAGTTTACCACCCTTACCATTAGTTTTTAGAGTCTTAGAAACTACAGCGGAACCCCCATATTTCACCTATGTGGACCGCTCTACCCTTATGTCATAGTCAAGCCTAGGAATTTTCCTTGATGTCAAATAAGACTAATTATATTGGTCTCAGATCTTTGTAATAAAACTTGTCCTTGTAAATATTTGGAAATAAAATAATTTCAATGTTTTACTCTCCAAAAATAAGCGTTGTGCAAATATGAATCTTGTAATCTTTTATAATGATGGCCAGGACGACCACCCTCCACTTCCCAATGCGCTTTACACCGATACCCAGGAGAAGAAGCTCCTGCTCAAGCAAATGCAACCTCCCTCCTTTAAAGGAGAAGGTTCAAAAGTTGAGAAGGATGCTGAAGTCTGGATTGAGGCGATGGACGATTATTTCTCTGCTGCCGGTACTGGAGTAGCAAATCAGTCTATGCTCGCACGGTTTCGCCTCATCGGAGATGCTAAGCTCTGGTGGAAACAGCGGTGCCGTGACAAGGAAGTCACCGAGCATTCTCAAACGTGGGAAGACATCAAGCAGGTAGTGAAGGAAAGATATCTTCCCCCATCCCATGAATCCATAAAGATGAATGAGTTTTTTAGTCTTAGGCAGTGCAGCTTAACTCTTGAGGACTACTATTCCAAATTTATCACCCTTCGGAAGTATGCCCCAGCTATGACTACTTCCCAGCAAGTGGCTCGTTTCTGCCAAGGGCTAAATGAACCCTTAGATTCCTGCCTCTTGAAGCAATGAGGCCAAGCACATTATAGGATGCTCTCATACGAGCAAAGCCCCTTGTGAAAGAAATGAAGGTTAACAAACCGAAGAATCAAAAGAGATCTTACCCTGAGGCAAATCTTAAAGATCAACCCTATAAGAAACCTCAACAGAATTTCCCCTACTACAACAGAGGGCGACAAGGCAACTCTTCTGTCCCCCGCTCGTATGCTGCTTCTTCCAGAGAAGGCCCTCTGTGTTTTGAGTGCAATGAGCCGGGACACTTTAGAGCCAACTATCCCAAGATGGCAACATCATTTCCCCAAGGTAGCAGAGGAAATCAAGGCCGTGGAACCCCTATCCACCAAGGTGCAAGAGGCAGTGGCCGTGGCAGAGGCCGCGGAGGAGCAGTTGCTAGGACTGCATGTGTTATAAGTGAAGAACCGACCTTGGAAACGGCTGAAGAAGAGCGCGCCACCGTCCATGCGACAGTAGAACACCAAGGTCCGAATAAACAATTTGGTGTAATCCAAACCCCCGCCACTCATCACGGTAAGCCATTTCAGCTTTTGATTGATTGATTGATTGTGGCAGTACCCATTCATTCCCTTCTCCTAGGTGCTTGCAAAAATTAAATTTGAGTCAAAAAACAACTAGAAGAATGATTGTAGAGTTAGCCAGTGGGAAAGAAGTAGTATCTCACCACTCTATAGGAAACCTTGATTTTGAGCTGGGTAATGAGCAAACTCATGGTCACTTTAGAGTCTTGCCACCATTAGGAATTTATGATGGAATCCTTGGGATGGATTGGTTAATTGCAAACAAAGCTAGCATTCATTGTAACCAGGGGAGTATCACTTTTGAAAATGAGCATGGTCAAGTAATATCTGTTCAGGGGATCACAGGGAAACCTAAATCTAGGGTAGTCAAGGCAAAACATCTTCTCAAGGGAACACGTAAGGGTCAGCAAGTTTTCCTAGTCAAACTCAACAAAGTCATTGAACCTAGTATGGAGACAGAACCCTCTTGGCTCCAAGAATTCTCTGACATCTTCCCTGACGAGCTTACAGGGTTACCGCCTCCTCGAGAAGTCGATCATGAAATCGAGGTGATCCCTAGAGCTCAACCCGTCTCAAAAACTCCCTATAAAATGTCCCTTCCTGAAGCCATTGAACTTAAGGAGCAACTTTCCCAACTCATTGAACAAGGATTTGTACGCCCCAGTAGCTCTCCTTGGGGAGCACCTGTTCTTTTCCAAAAAAAGAAGGACGTAACTCTCCGCCTCTGCATAGATTATCAAGGGCTAAATCAAGTCACTGTCAAGAATAAGTATCCTATCCCTCGCATCGACGAACTTCTTGACAGGCTTCATGGGGCCAAAGTCTTCTCAAAAATAGATTTAAGGTCTGGTTACTATCAGATCAAAGTCAAGGAAGAAGATATACCCAAAACAGCCTTCAATACCCGTTATGGCCACTATGAGTTTACTGTAATGTCATTCGGGTTAACCAATGCTCCTGTAACCTTCAACCGCCTAATGCAAGATATATTCCGTCCTTACTTGGATGAATTTGTGCTTGTTTTCTTTGATGACATCTTAATCTACTCCAAATAAATGGAAGAGGATGAGGAGCATGTGCGTAGAGTTCTGCAATTGCAAACTCTATGCCAAGAAAAGCAAATGTACCTTCTTTACTCATCAAATTGAGTATCTTGGATTCATCGTCTCCAAAGATGGCATCTCAGTAGACCTCGCCAAGGTCAAGGATATTCTAGAATGGCCACCCCCTAAATCAGTTCGTGAAGTTCGTGGGTTTTTGGGAATCACGGGTTGGTATAGGATTTTTATCAAAGATTATGCCTTGGTAGCTGCACCTTTGACGGATCTTCTTAAGAAGGATTGCAAAATAGTGTGGCTGCCAATCCATCAAAACAACTTTGATCAATTGAAGGTCGTTATTACTTTTGCCCTAGTCTTAAAGCTTCCTGATTTCTCCAAGGAATTTGAAGTGGTTACCGATGCTAGTAGTCTAGCACTTGGTGGTGTCTTCGGCCAAGAAGGAAGACCAGTCGCTTACACTTCCCGCAAGCTGAAGCAATATGAAGCAAATTATGCCACCCATGATTTGGAGCTCTTAGCAGTTGTTCATTGCCTCAAATTATGGAGACATTATCTCTTAGGGGGCAAGTTCCAGCTTGTAACTGACCACAAAAGTCTAAAAAGGATCTTCACCCAGCCTAACCTCAACATGCGGTAAAGGAGATGGATTGAAATTTTACAAGAATATGACTTCGACATCAAATTCCACCCTGGGAAAGATAATGTGATAGCAGATGCACTTAGCCGCAAATCTTTCTTGAGTGCAATTTCAATGCCAAATAATCCCATACTGGTCAAGGTGGAAGAAGTCTCATCTCATGATCCAGATTATCAGAGGATGATAAAGTTAGTAGAAGAAGGGGGACATTCAGAGAAAGAGAAGAATCTAATCAAGGGATACTCCACTCATGAAGGAAGCCTCTACTTCAATCACAGGTTATGTATCCCTAAGGATCCTGCTTTAAAGAAACTAATCCTCCACGAAGCTCATGATAGCCCTGCTATTGCAGGACACCCAGGCTATGCAAAAACATTAAATGCCGTAAGAAGGAGCTTTCATTGGGCAGTGTTGAAAAATGATGTCCTTCGGTACTTGAAGCAATGTCTCTCATGCCAAAGGATCAAAGCTGAAAGAGTCAAGATGCCTGGAAAACTTCAACCCTTAGATATTCCCCAAATGAAGTGGGAGTGCATTAGTATGGATTTTGTCACAAGTCTTCCCACTGTTCAAAGAGGATATGACTCCATTCTGGTAGTAGTGGACTTACTTACCAAAGTAGCTCACCTTATACCAGCAAAGAAGACCTTCAAAGCTTTTGATGTTGCTCGAATATTTATCAAGGAAGTCCTCAAACTTCATGGTCTCCCAAAAAGGATAGTAAGTGATCGGGATTTTGACTTCACTTCAAAATTCTGGCAGTCCTTATTTCAAGCCCTGGGAACTCAACTTTGCTTTAGCACAACTTATCATCCAGAGACCGATGGCCAAACTGAGAGAGTCAATCAAGTAATTGAAGACATTCTCAGAGCATCTGTGTGGACGGGAACCAAGAAGGTGGATTCAATACCTTCCTCTGGTAGAATTTGCCTACAATGCGTCTTATCATCAAAGAATAGGAATGTCACCATTCAAGGCACTCTATGGGCAAGAATGCCTGTCTCCTCTAAATTTCTTTGATCCAACCATAAGAGTTGAGGCATCCAGGAAAATGCTCGAAGAAATGGAGGAACAAACCAAGGCAATCCAAAAGGATATTAAAGCTGCCCAAGATCGACAAAAGCTTTATGTTGACAACAAGAGGTCTAAAAGGATCTTCAAGGAAGGAGACAAAGTTCTTCTACGAGTGTGACCCAAACAAAGTTCTCTATCACTTGGGAAATATAAGAAGCTCATCCCTAGGTATTGTGGTCCTTATACAGTTATCAAGTGTCTAGGTAAAAGTGCCTATAAACTCCAACTCCCAGCCCATATCAAAGTCCATAATGTATTTCATGTAAGTTTAAAACCATATGTCCCCAGTCTCGATCATATTCTTGATGATGAACAAGTTGTAATCCCTACTCAAGGAGTCCTTGAATTACAGCCCAGTAGTATCATAGATTCTAGGGAAAGGCAACTCCGAAATAGAACTCTTGTAGAACATCTAGTACAGTGGAAAGATTACCCTGAAGAGGATGCAACTTGGGAAGATGAAGCTACACTCTTAAAGGATTATCCCCAATTCATGACGAGATGAGGACATCTCGATTTCTTTAAGGGGGGAAGGATGTAACATACCCATCTTCACTAATAAAGAAATGTCCATGTAATTATGAGTTTTTATGGTATAAAAATCAATGATTTTATTATTTGAGTCATTTCTACTTAGAATCTTCAAATTCTGAGCCCAAATTTGGAATCTGCGCGCGATTTTACCCTAATAAAGGATTTTACAGCATCCAAAACGGATACCGGATCAAGCCTATACGCAAATTTCAGTCATTTTAGTTAAAAAACGGGACCTTTAAACCTTAATAAATGCACGACCGGGCATCCGATTGACAAACGGTCTAAACCCCTACGACTAGGAGAACCTCCCGGACAAAAAAAAATTTCACCCCCTGAGGCGGTCCGGCACGCAAATCGAGGCGGGCGCCCCAAATTTGGGTATCTCGCCCCAAAATTTGATCCATACACACTTACTAGAGTGCCCGTACGATGGCCGCCCAAGAACCAAAGGACGGCCGCCCACTATATGGTCCCCACGTACCCCTACGTGGACACCCATGCTGCCCTAGACCAGATAAGGTACATGCGTACCACTCCTTTCCCGGACAACCGCACCGACACCGTACCTTTCCCCTAGACCCATGTAGGCCACTGATCCATAGCCTTTGAAGGTACACCGTCCTTTCGTCCTTGCTTTGTGCAGCGCCCGTACCCATACCTCTCAGCTATATAAACCCCCGGGGTGTTCCACAGGCAGCACGCATTTCTGTGCAGCGTATGCCCTGTTGTACCGTCATCCATACCGCCGTCTGTCCCTATGCAGTGTACTTGCTGTACTTGCTATAGTACAGCCCCCCCTTGCAACCACCTCTCTCACACCCCCTCATTTGCCTCTTTTCAGATAGGCCAATTTTCCTCCATTCTCCTCTTGCTACTAGGAGGCAGTGTCCTTAGCTCTTCTCCCCCCCCCGTGTGAATAGACTTACAGCAGCCCTCTCAGCCCTCCTCCACGTTTTTACCCTTAAGAACATCTCACAATTCTCCCCCCCCCATTTGCGTAGACTTTAATAAGGGTTTTTTGCCTTAAGAAAGGGTTCGTGCGTCATACTCTTTTGCTCATACGGTGAGCAAACAAACTCAGAATTCAGATCTGACTGAAGCGTTTCGATCACAGTAGCGAGCTCTACAAGGCGACGCCTAAGATGGCCTCTTCTCAAAGACGTCAAAATATTACCTCAAGAGGAGCGCGCAATAACGAGATTAGGGAAGATGCTCCCAATGCGGCTCCAGCCCTCCCTTTTCAAGATCCTCAAGGAAATGGTCGCCAGGTTAGCTTGGTTAATTTTTAAAAGAAGAGATTTTTCTTAAATTAGTGTTAATAAATGGTATCTTTCCCTTTTAAAATGATGACATAAAAATTGTATGAAGTTACGAATTATGTGATGCTGTATTCGATAAATTGCATTGAAATTGTTATCTTCACGAATTGTGAATGCTATATTTAATAAATTGCATTGAAGTTGTTATCTTTAGAATTCAAGAATTTTTTTGGCTTCAACGCTAACTCCGTTCCGTGCTTGTGTAGCCGAGCGGCGTCGTTAGCAAAGCCCGGGAATGGCCCAAGGTATCCCTCATACCATTGGGAGAATAAGGATCGCCGATTGAGGCGAGAGATTATGAGGCTGCCTAGTTCTGAGGGTCCAGGCTAGTGCGGTAAATAAGTCCACCCTAGTGTGCAGACATCCCTCTGAGGGGCAGGAGGATCGAGCGATGGAGCCTGAGAGGGCGACAGGCTGGCTTGAGTCCTCGCCAGCGGCCGACGATGAGGTGTATGGTCCCGTAGGATCTTGCCCAGCATGTAGAGGCTAGAAGGCCGAATTCTAGATCATCGACAGAATAAAGGAAAAGAATAAGGGAGCCAGTTTGGCTTATATGGAATTGACTCATGTATAAACTTTTTATATAAATATATCTTGTCTTTGGCATGATTGCATTGTGTAAAAAGGCTGTTTTAACAAATCTTGTGAAAAGGGCCTTAATTAAGGAATATGTTTATTTATGTCAAACAGTGTGGTAGGATTAATTAGAAAACAAATTGATGCGTGAGTAGGGTGGAAAGTGGGAGGATGGAATGCCCCGACGGCACCATCCTACGGACGGGTGGACCCGATTAGTCGGGTAGCTTTCCAACAAATTAAGTGAAAGCCCTACGCTAGATAATTAGGTTCTTGGGCAACTCTATTCTAGAAGACTAGGCCAGCGGCTGTGCCTTGCATAAGATGAGGAAAAAAGCGTTGTCTCTAGAAATCAAGTCTAGTAGTTGCCCAATTTATGATCAATTGCCCTATGAGTGATTTGATGTTTAGAAAATCACGCTTCCCCTGCGGGATAGAGCTAGGTCATACCTATGAATCGTATCCTTGAATCTCTAAAGGGTCAAGGTGTCGATGAATAGGAAATTTTTCCTAAGATAAGACTTAGTGGACTATCTTAAGTGTTTCTCCCATTTTAGAAGGGAGGAACCTTACAAATTGATACCCTATAAATAAAAATCTTTCTCTCCACCAACTAAGCCATAATTCCATAATGCTAATGCTAACAAAGTAATGCTAAAGCCTAAAACCTTTTGTACAACCACCACCATTGGGATGCTACACTTGAGATGGTCCAAAAGGTTGGTCTAAAATTGTAACTCTATCTTGTGTGTGTGTGCATTGTTGCAACCCTAACCCTAATTCCAACAATACCTACCTATTTAGAGCAAATTTACGGTAGAAATTTGGTTGCAAAATAGTCTCTACAGAGAATATGAGATTTACATGTTTTTAGTGGATGTATGTTTATGTGACTATTCCATTTACAGTTATTACAATATAACAGGATTATAGTACTCCCTTTATTGGAGATTATACGTATGGTGCAAGTGCAGAAGTTTTTGCAAGCACTATTTGATAAGTTCCTACAAGTAAAGATATCTAACAGCTTATCACAAATTATGAGCGAGAAGTTGGACAAGAATAATTTCCAATCTTGGAAATTCAAGATGACTAATTTCCTTATGGAAAAAGGGTATTGGGAGTTCATCACCACAATTGATGAACTCCCTATATTAAGAGTTTCATCACGTGGTGAAAAGAAGCCAGAGATTATTGAAGAAAATACCACCCCACATCAAGTGCAGGTATATAAATCATGGTATGAAAGAGGTAGAAAGGTAATATATTGGTTGTTGGTCAATGTGACATATTCCATAATTATGTATATATAGGAAGATGCGGCTTAAAAATCTTGGGACACCTTGGTAAAGATATATAATATAAACAATCAAGCTTAAGCAAGACTTACATAATGTGACCAGAGGGAAGCTAAGTATAAATGATTACTTGGTGAAGGTTAAATGGCTTGTAGATGCCCATGCTTCTATTAGATCACCTGTTAGATGATGATGATATGGTGTTGGTGACCTCCTTCAATGACCTTGGCAAGGAATACAAACACTTTTAGAGCTCTATTAGAGTTTGAGAGAACTTTCTTGATTTTCAAAAACTGATTGCCATTCGCATCTGTGAGGAGATGAATATTGGAGGAGTTTCATCCTCTAGAAATTCACGAGTAGGCTTTCCTACTCAAATACAAGTAGAGGTAGAGGAAGATCATCATCTAGAGGACACGGTGGTGGTCGATTTGGAAATCAAAACCATAGGCAACAACAACGATAAGAAAATAAATCTCATACAGGTGGAAGAGACCACTCTAGAGGCAGGGGGAGCCAGAGATGCCTGGGTGTTTAGTAATAAAACTCTCTTGAATGGTTGTTGAATATAAGATATATATTCTTGAAGAGTACCATTTTTTGTTGCAAAATCGAGGAACTTGTAAAAAATAACAGCCCATGAAAGAGTTGATATTAAAGAACTCAAAAGAAGAGTTGATGATAAGAATGATTAATAATTAGGAAGCAAGAAAAGCAAGAAAAGTCAATTCCATTAGGAAGCAAGAGAAGCAAGAAAAGTCAATTCCATTAGTAAGTTCCTCTCCCTCAGGAAAAGAATCAAAAAAGGATTGCATAGTTAAGGAGCATATTCCTTATTATAGCCATAGGATCCCTTCTTTGTAAGCTTCCGATTCTCAATGCTTTTTGAAAGGCTTAGGGTAGTAAGATTAGGATAGAAGCACTTCACTTTTTGTGCACCATCAAGCCAAGCTCTAGGTCGGGTAATAGTGAGAATAGGTTCCCCTTATATAGGTTCCCCTTATATTCTGACAGCTCCTTATACTTGTCCTAGAAAGGAGATCACAAAACCATGAAGTTGAAGAATAGAGCAGTCTTATTACCCCTAAATAAAGTAGGGGTAAGGTTAACTACTACCAAAGCTAAATACATGTATATAGACATTCATTGCTTGTTCATACTTATATATTATCATATATTTATATTTGATATATTTTTAAATTTACATATACTCATATATTCTCATATATTCTTAAATTTTCATATACTTATATATTCATATATTCTCGCTTATATGTATATATATATTATTTAATTATTCTCTCTCTCTCTCTCTCTCTCTCTCTCTCTCTCTCTCTCTCTCTCTTAATGATGATGATCTCTATATACACATTTATATTTTAGAAGAACCTTTTAATCTAAACAAAAAGTAAATATTTTAATCAACAATGTAATTTGAACAAACCTCGCCTTACTATACAATTTATACAAGTCTTTTTTTATCAATAATTTTATTTGCACAAGCCTTGCTGCCTTACTATACAATTTATACCAATTTTTTTACTTTAACATTCTCACTCATATTGCCTATTATGTAAGGTGACCCTTACCTTACCATCGTCAAATTCATCTCATTTAAATAACTATGATAGTTAAATTATCAATTTTGAGTTTACACTGGACCATGAACCAAATGATGGGACTATTGATGACTGGGTTTTTGTGATCTAGGTTTAAAGGTAATTATTAATAAGGTTTTAGAAGGCCCAAATTTAGTACCTTGTGTAGAATCTTGCCAAGTTTCCACTTGCCTCTTTCTACTAAATATTTTGGTGACTATTTGGTAATTTGAACTCAGCTCCCAACTACATTCCTCCACTTTTGTTGGATTTGTGGGTTCATTCTCATGCATTTGTGTGGTTTTTGTTCTCTCACCCTTGATTTAAAATGCACCTAATTCTAATGTTGATTAGGAGCCTTAATTATGAACATTATTGGATGTACGTGGCTGATCTATCATACTGAACCTCATCTATATTATACAGGCTTGTGATTAGACACAATTAGGTCTTTCATTAGTGAATAGTTGTGAACATGACTTAGGAGATGATCTCATGGCACAGATTTTTGTGAATGAAAATAAAATTCACTCCCCAAGATCCTTCTTTCCATAGGGTTACATAGGAAACCTTAACATGGAACAACAAATCATGAAGAGGCCATGAGATTTGGCTATTCTTATGGCATTCCTATCATCGCAAATAAACATACCAAGAGGGTCATTTTCTCTAAAGCACCCTGACATTATGGGAAGATGTTAAAGAAAGTGTAGAAGGTACTCCTTCTCGGAACCAAGAATTCACCAAGAAAGAGATGTACCACCTCAACATGACATTAAAGGCCTACTCCAACCAAGGGAGAATGGTAGTGTTCCCAGGTTCATACAAATCCAAGTAAATCAACTAGGTCACCTACAAAAGCAATGAGACTAATGCCACCATAATGGATATCAAGAAACTACAATCCTAGATGGAGGAGCAAGAGTCGACATTGTCACTAAGAAAAGCTATGAAAATGGGAAAAACTTGCACAATAAATGAGTGGACCTAATAGTAAAAATTGCAGATGGACATCAACATTACCCATGTTAGGTTTTTTGAAACCTGAGGATGAAAGTACTCACCTTCCATTACCATCATACATTTGTGGTAATGAACTTCTTGCACTAACCAAATTCATATAATGTTATTATGGGCATACCTTTCATGAGGAAAGCCAAAATGGTAGGTGATTGGCATTGGACCACATTAAATATTTGAGAAAAGATACCCAAGTTCTAAAGGTAGACCTGCAAATGTAGAAAATGCATCTAATGGATGGCAACTTATTTGACAATGAATCTGGCATAACAGATCAAACTACCTCAGTACAAATGTGTGTACCAATAGTGGAACATGACTTTAGTGAGAGCTAGATGCATATGATGACCACCATTGATGTGCTACGAACAACAAAAATAAACTACACAAAGAGAAATGTAATAGACCTAGGCCCCTCAACTTTGTTATTCATGATAAGTGTCATAACCCTTGGTGAAGTGTTTCATACCCAACAAAAAACAGCTCAAACAATCAGAAGTAACCAAATGGTTCACCTCTTAGAAAATGGTTGAAACAAAAGTGTTACAAAGTTAGATGCAATGACACTCTCTACAGAGAAAACCAATGGCTGATTGAGATACACCAAAGCCATAAAAGAACATGAGGAATTCTTTGATAAATGGGGTGAAGAATTAAACAAAGTATTACCCAATGGTAAGAAAAGAATAATAGCTAAACCTAAGGAAATGATAAAGCTTTGACTCACCAAGATTGAAAGGAGAAAAAGAAATAAAGCCTTGGTTAAGCCTAAGGAAATGACAAAGCCTCAACTCACAAAGTTTAAAAAGAAAGGGGATCCTGGCTCAAAAAGAAGAGGTAGATGATGATGAGCCAGATTGAAGACTAGTTCTTGACCATTTCAAGTCATACACGATTGATAAAAGAACCGTAGTTTGTTTTAGAGCACAATGCTCCACCAGAGAGGGACAAGCAGGCATATCATATGATGAGCTTTGTTGAAGTTAAGAACATTGACATTATAGAATTGGGTGAGGATCTCTCAAACCATCATTCATTTCTAAGGATGACCCAAGAAGAGGAAAAATAACTGGTTGGTAAAGGAATTCAAGGATGTCTTTACTTGAAAGTACAAAAATATGAAGGAAATTCCACCAGAAGTGGTGCAATATACCATTCCTATGATAGAAGGGTCCCGACCCATCAGGCCTTACTAAATGAACTTGAAGTACTCACAACAATTATCAACAATTGTTAAGGAGAAAATTGAGAAACTCATTACTGTGGGATTTATTTATGAAATCAATCATATTGGTTGGGGCTTTCCCATTATCATCGTGCCCAAAAAAAATAAAAAATTGAGGTATGTCTGGACCTAAATAATGTCAATGCTACAAGAAAGCAAAGACCATTATCCACTACATAAGGCATGTTTTAGAATAAGTGACCACAAGAAAAGAATCCTACACCTTCTTGGATGGTTTCTTAGGATATAATCAAGTGTCTTACCCTCGAAGACCAACATAAAACTCCATTTACAACAATGGGTGGAACATCTACCTATAGGGTAACACCCTTTGGACTAACCAATGCACCTGCCACATTTTAATATTAATGTGCACTATATTTAAGATTGCATTTAAGGACTACTTATAAAAGTGGTTAGAAGTCTTCATAGAAAACTTTTGTGCTCAGTCTCAATATGGAAAGGCCATCTATCTTTGCCCAAGATAGGTGTTTCTAAGGCGTCAATTGAAATAGATATCCTTAAATCCTTTAAAATGCCTACTTTGGTAAACCATGGGGTAATCTTTGGCACATCATGTCCAAATATGGGATTTCCATGGGTGCCAACAAGGTTAAATTGATCCTAGAATTACCACACCAAATAAATTTTAAAGTATTACAAAGATTTATAGGTCATGTTGGGTATTATCAAAGGTGCATTATGTGTTGTGCTGAAATTACAAGGCCACTATATATCAATTATTATTAGTATTTGTTTCTTAGAGTAAATAATGTCAAAAGGCATATGTTGAACATAAGAATTCATTGGTTATTAGTCTTTATTGAGATTGGAATGAATAATGTTAAAAAGTATATGATGAACTTAACAATGTAGTGGTTATTAGAGTGAACCCATCTTGAGACCACCCAACTAGGACATGATCTTTCATATGCACATTGAAGCTTTCAATTTTGTGAGTAGATGTGTTGCATCATAACTAGAGGAATACAAATTGGAATACCTAGTTTGTTTTGCTAGTAAAGGCAACTCAATGAAACTCGTGGTATATGCTGTGAAGAAATAGCATCATTATCTTTTGGCCAACAAATTATTTTTCTTAGTGGAGCATCAGGGTTTACTGTATCTTGTGAAAAGGCCTTGCACAATAGGATGCATCAAACTTTATTGTATCTTGTGAATAAGCCTTGCACAACACGTCGGTTTATTTTGCTCTTGTGTGAACAAGCCTTGCACAATAGGATGCATCATGCCCTAGTGATTGCTTTTGCTCTTGTGAACAAGCCTTACCTAATAGGATGCATATCACATGATGATTACTTTTGCTCTTGGCATTCAACTTTATGACCACTATAAGAAAATGATCTCAACATGTTTTGGCTGACCAATTGTCTAGAGAAGACACCATTCAGCATTCATCCTCTTTCATATGCTTGTTTCTCGAGTTAGATTTGGTACCTAAATGGAGTGATGAAATATCTTAGTACTACCTTGCTCATAGTTTTTTACAATATCAACTATTGAATAAAAGATAAGATGCAACGACTTATTAAATTAGTTGTACCTTACCAATTGATAGCAGGACAACTATTTAAGCTCAATAAAGAGCACATGTGTTTTGGAGGATGAATTCATAAACAACAACCACATTTTGGGAAGGTAGAAGGACACTTTGATGGCGAGGATGAATTTATAAACATCTTAAAAGAAGGGCATTGCACTTTGGAATTGTAGGAGAATTGGCGAGGTGGCTCGCAAGGTTCTCCAAGCAAGATTATGGTGGCCAACATTGTTTTTGGTGACACCATGGAGTTTGTTAAGGGATGTCAAAAAAAAAATTATACCACAATAAAAAGATAGAATGCATCTCACACCAGTCACACAGTCACACAACCCTTTAAGAACTAGGGAATTGACTTCATGTAAGGACCTATCTGTTTTGCCACACGATAAATCTAAACACATCATATCATTGTGGCTACTACTAACTATTTCACCAAATGGGTGCAAGCCAGTGCCTCGAGGACACAAACACTCATACCACAACAAAATTCCTATGAGTAAGTCATTTCTAGACTTGGTTGCCCATTTAGAAGAACAAGGATCACATTTTATCAATGAGGTAATTGAGTGTCTCCTGAAGGTTTTTTTGATGGTTTACCAAAAATCCTCACCTTATTACCCTCAAGCCAATGGCCAAGTTAAAAGCACTAACAAGATTTGATTGGGAGCATACGCTTATGATTGCGCTTTGGGCCTATCAAACATCTTACAAAGTTGCAACTAGATACACACCATTCCAATTGGCATATAATATAGATGCAATGATGTTGATAGAATACCTTGTGTTAAGTTTGAGAAGTGCAGTTAGTGTGAATGACTAACTAAAAATGTAATGGTGAAATGCTAATAGAGAAACTGAAGGAAACAAGATTGGTATCGTCTTACGAGTTAATGGTTAAGAAGTTTTGAAGGAAAAAATGATTTGACCAATAATGTCAAAAATAAGGAAATTAGGGAAGGGGATCTACTAGCCCTTATGTTTAAGGTTGGTTCTAACAAGAAGAAGAAGTTGAAATACTCGGGTATAGGACCATTCAAAGCTGAGAAATGCAAGGAGAACCACTACCAACAAGCTACCCCATGGAAAAAAGGAATCAACACTCTTCAATTAAGATAACACAAAGATAGTACCAAACATGGCAAAAAACCTCAACATCTACAACCAAACTCCCAACATAGGCCGCCACCCCACAACCACAAAGTGCACACCTAAATAAGACCCCAAGGACTATTATGACGGTACTAAAATTGCAACAAGAAGGTTACTATAATGGTGCCGCACACATCTTTAAAAAAAAATTAAGATAGGAGTATTATTAAGGACCCCTATAGCAAAATAAGATTGTTTGCAAGAAGAGTGTTGGCACGAACCTCAAAAGATATGAAGAAGAAAGCCACAAACCTTCTTGCACTAACTTTAACTTGAAGGCTAGAGTAAAATAGGTAAATACATGCTCCAAAGAAAAGAAAAGGTAGCAAAAACACAAGCACCCATTTTGGAATAAAGGAATGGAACCACAATAATGCCTATAGACATTTTGATACACTAGATGGAAGAAGAGCTATAGCTCAAGAATCTCCGATTACATTTTCCCATCAACCTCTAAGGGGAAATCCAAGTATGATTGGATCCCAATACCTAACATAACCATAATGGTCCCAACACCTAACCTCTAAGGAGAATTCAAAGTATGATTGGGTCCCAACACAACCATAAGGATGCTAGAGAACTAAACAGAAAAAGCAACCCGTGAAAAATCAATGAGCGTTTCATGCCACAAGACGAAACTTAAAAAAGCCATATTAAAAGCATCCTTAACCTCTCCATCAACTTCAAGCCACCCAAAAGAAGAAAATGAAGCAAATGATCAACTGTGAGACACCGATTAGATTTTCATGATAGTGAAAATAGAGAGTTTTGCAGGCCTTCAAAACCTAATAGAAAAAGTTATTCAACACACATCACTAACAATTTCTAACATCAACTTAACCCCCCAAAGTCGAAACATCAAAAATTTGTAGCTTTTTGCACCATGAAAAACTCATAGTTTTTCACACCATGAAAAACATAAGTGCATTTTTACGTTTTCACACATTCATGATTTTGGCCTATTTTGGGGTTGGATGCACTTCATGAACATCAAATCTAAAATCAAATGCCGTGAAAAACTGTGATTTTAAGAAATTTTACATGTCTTCAAAGCCTAATAGAAAAAGTTATTCAACACACATCACTAACAATTTCTAACATCAACTTGACTCCCCCAAAGTCAAAACAATTTCTAGCATCAACTTAACTTTCCCAAAGTCAAAACATAAAAAATCTATAGCTTTTTACACCATGAAAAACTCATAGTTTTTCATGTCATGAAAAATATACATGCATTTTTCGCGTTTTCATGCATTCATGATTTTGTTACATTTTTGGGCTGAATGCACTTCATGAAAATCTAATCCAAAATCCAATAGAAAAGAGTAAAAAAGCATTCAATTTTTCATGCCATGAAAAACTCTGGTTTTACACGACTATAAAAATGCTCGGCTCCCAATAAGACTTATTGGAGTGGAGACAAAGGTAGCAACACACTCACAAATGCACCAAGCCAGCAAAGAGAGAGGGAGAGAGAGGGAGAGAGAGAGAGCTCCCAATAAGACTTATTGGAGTGGAGACAAAGGTAGCAACACACTCACAAATGCACCAAGCCAGCAAAGAGAGAGAGAGAGAGAGAGAGAGAGAGAGAGAGAAGCACAACACTCAAATTAGATTGATACGAATGAGTGAAGTACAAGTGAAGTGACATGATAAGGTTACTTTAAGGTCACTTCACTTACAAGAACAAGTAGATTGATGAGAATGAGTGAAGTACAAGTGCTCAATGGAAAAGACCTTTTAAGAAGGAAAAAAGTACATCGACCTATTATTAACCTACATCCACACATTACTACCGTATATAAATCCCCCCTATAGTGATGATGTGAACATGTAAACGAATCATGTGTTAATCGATCCCCAAATGGAAATACGCCCAAAGCTTTGCGAAAAGCTTCAAACTTCTCTCAACCTTCGTGAACAATGCCGTCGTGTAGAGACATAAGCTAGACTAATATCCCCTGCAATGAACCTCTCCCCTTGACATAATCATAATTTATCTCAATGTGCTTGTGCGAGCATAAAACACTAGGTTCCTCTCGCAAATGTCCAATACACTTTGGCTGTTAGTGAAGATGGAGGTGGGAGACTGCTATTAAACACCAAGATTTACAAGGTGCCAAAAGGTGTCTAAGCCATACACGCCATACACACTCCACATTTGTTGTAAAAGCTACCATGTAATTAGCTTCACAGCTCAAAGTGGTTAGCATCAGTTGCTTCTTGTTAAACCATGATGTATATTAATCACCAAGATGAAAGCAAAAACCACTAGTGGACACTCGCATGTCATAGCATTCAGCCCAATCAAATTAATGAAATCATGCAAATGGAGATCCCTCTCCTTAGCATAAAATAGACCAAGGAACTAAGTGTCCCTGTATTGGATTACTCATCGCTTGGCAGCCTGCCACAATGCTTACTTCGGGGAGACTATATGTAAACCTAATGAACTGGGAGACCTCAAACTGAATGTCCAGCCTAATATCGCATAGATAGATGTAGATAAATGAGACACCCAATACCCTTACGATAAAGCGATACATCAAACGGTGCTCCTACACCCTGGAGAGACTGAGCCTAGCACATGTCTCTACTAGTGTAGCAACATTCTTACAGTCTTCAAGACCAGACCGTGTAAGCAGTCTCTATATGTACTTTGACTACAACATCACAATACCATCATCATACTGCATAAATTGTATGTCCAAATAATAACTCAATGAGCCTAAATTTGTCATCTCAAATGACACATGTAATTCAACCTTGAAAGTAGAAATCTTCTCCTCATTAGGTTTGGTGATGAATAGCATATCATTAATGTATAAAATGATGACCAAAGATAACTCTTACTCCTCTTTACATAGAGAGTACTCTTAGTTGGATAGTTATAAAAACCATTTGCAACCAAGTATGCATTTATCTTCACAACCATGCTCTAGGAACCTACCTGAAGACATTTAAAAGCTTTTCTTAACCTACATTTTTTATAGATTCTTATCCCTTCTTGAACAAAACTATGAGGTTGAGATACATAAACATCCTTCGATGCAAATCACCATCCAAGAAGGCAATCTTAATATCCAACTGTACATTACATCCATGATGTGCTACCAATGTGTACATTACATCCATGATGCATTGCTAATGCAATAATATATAGCGGATTGTAGTCATACGCGACATGGAGCAAAGGATGTCTCATCATAATCTATGCTCTTCTCCCGAGCTTGTAACGGTCACAACACTACCATCAACTTTATGCCTAAGCTTCTAAATCCACTTCTACTCATCCTCCACTAGATCCTTTATGCATGTCCTCAAATGGCAAACCTTTCTTTTCCACCTAGTGTGTCCTTGCTAGTAGTAGTGGTGGCAGGTGCATGCATTCTTCAACACCAATGACACTGAATATGACACCATAAAGGATCTAGTGGCAAAGAAGGCATGCAAAGCACTATGAATTATTATGGAGGTCAATCAGTAGGATAGGTTCAAACAAGGTGGACTTCACTTCACAAGAGCTACAGAAGGTGCATCTCGAGAAACAAGATGATTGGGCATATCATCTATACAAGGGGTTGAATAACTATCCTCAAGCCCAGCAATGTAAAGTGGTAAATCCACCTCCTCTCATTAAGTTAATAAGTCATGTGAGTGACATCTCTTTACCCATAGCACCACCACTAGAAGAAGGAGCTTCAACACCTTAGGTCAAGGAAGCAGCAGAAAAAAAAGGCTATGAAAGAGCCAACTGCCCTTATTGGCCAGTACTCAAGGACTGTCGAGAGAAGCTGGGTAAGGAAGAGGTGGTCAAAGAAGACACCTGTGGAGCATATAACTTTCTTAGAAGCACAAATAGAATCTAAAAAGAGCAAGGAAGCAAGTGTAGGGCTAAGTGAAGAATGCATGTTACTATGCCAGCCTTAGTAGTCTCACAAATGCCAGTAAGTGTGCCAATGCAGATGCATGTGCACCAGACTAAATGCATGTAAATAGAAGTTATGGAGGCAACTCGGGAAGGAACCATAGTCTCTACCTGCAAAACTTTGCAAAGATGGCTAAACAACTCAGGTGTGGACCTTCTCATCAGAAGCACAAATAGAATCTGAAAAGAGCAAGGAAGCAAGTGCAGGAATGCATGACAAAATGAGAATTGGGTGGCAGACTACAACATATTGTCAGCATATCTCATGGACAGAAAAAACCAAACACTCCATAAGCATGTTGATGGACTCATTTAAGGAAAAAAACTTGGAGCCGAAAAAGGCCAGAGAGGAAAAAAAAACTGTCGTACAAGCCCAAGACAGGCTCAAGCACTAAAAGGTAAAGCCAAAGAACTCGAAGAGGGCCATAAATTAGGAAGTGTATAATTTGCATCAAGAGAAAAGAACATTGAGGTTGATAGAGAACAAATCAAAGCAATACAAGGGCAACTACAAAGCAAATAAAGAGAACTTAACAGCCCAGGTGCAATATGAAAAAGACCTCAAGATTAAACAATGAAGACTTGACATGATACAACCCATACTAAAGAATCAGTCCCTGGAAACACAGGTATCCACCCTCACTAAACAGCTAACTGAGCACTCAATAGAATAAGCCAAAATAACATGTAGAAGCCTCAAGTCAAATGGACAAGTTCATTGAAAGACCTTCATGCCGACTCATATCTATCTCACCCTATAACTAAATACCATTTTACATTTCATCTAAGAGTACTCAAGTTTAGATAGTGGTGTAGAGTGCTTTGAAACTCCACCATTTTTTATGACAGGGAAGATTTCTTGGAACTCTCTATTCCAAACAACCTACCTTCAATGCCTACTATATTAGATATCACACAAGCTAGTCTAGAATGGTTCCAAGTATAAGGGGTGGTTTCCCCACATGGCATTCTTAAGATATACAATCATCTACAAGCCATGCACACGCCATTATTTAATGAAAAGCCTTGGAACATATGTAATATCCCCGTTTGTAAATCAAGGTCAGTGCACCCAATTAGATTCCTTTTTTGAATCAAAGAAGCCACCACCACCACCTAGAGGGGGGAAATGAAGAAGACATGCCTTTATTAACATACCTAGTACATTGTTCTTTGACTACTAAATTAATATCTTTTCATCCCACTCCTCAACTCATTTGTTGGCAATGTCAGTAATATAGACAACATACTAACATTTCTTCTCCTCCTCCCCAAGTAGATTTTCCCCGAAGAGTTACCAACACAGGAGTAAGTATAGATCCCCGATTAGTGGAGCAAGTTTATCAAGAAGTGGTACAGAAAAACCAACCCAGGAGTATGCAAGCCATGCCACAGGAGACTATGAAGAGCTCATCATGATAAGTAATCCTTTGCTTAAG
This sequence comes from Cibotium barometz, assembly GCF_041138505.1. Taxonomy (NCBI): domain Eukaryota; kingdom Viridiplantae; phylum Streptophyta; class Polypodiopsida; order Cyatheales; family Cibotiaceae; genus Cibotium; species Cibotium barometz. The sequence goes on from NC_141081.1 coordinate 17,878,172, forward strand.
CCAAAACTAGTGTAAAGCACTCATGGAAATCACTCCATTCAATCCCACTACAAGGATATACCCCAAGGCATATACATATAATCCGCAGAAGCAACCTTGGATGCCATACCCTATTAGAGCACCATGACCAAAGTGGATCAAGCTCATGCCCATGGTAGGAGAAGGTATATTATTGAAAAACTTAGCTAAGCACACCAGGTTATAACCAACCCGTAATCGTGAGATCCTTTAAAATTATGTTTGGTCACTTACATTATTGTGCACAGCTACAAAAGGTGAAAGCGAATGCATATTGTCCTATAAACAAGAGGTGTCTATGTAAGCATTGCCTATGATGGTGTCAGCGTCCCACTAATAGAATCCCTTGGAATAAAGTTTCTTTGCATATAAGAGTTTGCAAGAATTATGTGAATGAGATATCATTGCTATGGGTGAGCCCAACTTACATGCCAATGAAGATAAGGTTTACTCCACTAGAGTTTCACGATGAGTAGCAAAGGGATTCACACAGTTATATCACCCACATTAAAGAAGCAGAGGCAACAACTTTTATTATGGATTATAGCTTCGCAAAGGATGCCCATCAAGCAATGGTTGCAACATGCCGATTCATGCACCTGATCGTGGTTCGTATCAACCAAAGGAAAGGAAGGTGTGAAGGTCCATATGCTTTAACATGAACAGTGGTTGGATCATGCCTATTTGTAAAGTTGATCGTGGTTGCATCGGAAGTGTGAAGGATCTGATACAAAAGTCATATGCTTGGACATGAACACAGACCCAACCGAAGAATTCATGATATACTTTTACTATCGACTTTGATGCTTGTCCTTCTTACATGTACCAGACCTTTGAAGATACGGTGAAACAAGCTTCTAGCACCTTACCCATACTTAAGGCGCACACTCCAGAGGCTCTAGTCACACAAAGATCATTACCGCTTCAAACCAGGCGAACGAGCATTCAGATCATAATGAGATTCAAAGAACATGTTTGCATTAGGTAGGGAGGGATGTTAACCCGTTTTGGATTAACTAGAAGCTCTTCATCATACATGAGAGTGAAGAATAAGTACAATGCAAAGGTACTATAAAAGTTATAACATTTGTGAAAAAATTTAGTCACACTTAAACTCAATTAGTTATCGTAGGAGTTCATATGGCTTTAAGAGACTCGAGCCTGGAAGGTAAGTTCCCCACGACTATCGCGACTGAATGAGCGAGTTCTAGAGAGGGCTAAAACGAACCACAACTCTCAAATTAATAAAGATGTTGAAACACAAAAAATACTTGAAAATCTAGAAGAATTAAAAAAGAGAAGAGAGGGAGAAATAAAAATACAAGAATAAAAAAGAGATGAGAGAGGGAGTAAGAAAAATAAAAGAATAATAGAAATTTTAAAACAAGGTTGATTTGGATCCGAGGGAAGAGATTATTGAGGCTAGGATTGTCAAATACCTTTTAGTTGCATCTAGTGGAAAGAGTGTTTCAATGGAAGTAAGTCTCAAAATTATGCATACCCAAATAAAAACACATAATGAAAAAAAAACTACCCAAAAATATTCCCCCCCTTCCCCACACACATCAAAATGGTGCCTGTATCTCTATCTATATTATCTTAAGGAAGAGTTTCACAAAGCTGCCACGTGGTAAGAATTTAGAGGTTTAGGAAGGGGAGGAGGAGGTTTAAGGAGGTTTGGGTAGCATTTGATTTTGGAAACCTCAAAAAGACGTGCGAACCTCGGGTTCCCAACTAGTAGATTTAGTGAGGGATGTGTGAATATGTTGTCGCAAGGTTGGTGGCCAACAAGGTGATACGTTTTATGATGGCCAATAAAAAACGAGTTTTTTATGCGTGACACCCTCAATAAAATACATTAGTTTTACAAATACATTACCTTTACGTATGAGAGAGAGAGAGAGAGAGAGAGAGAGAGAGAGAGAGAGAGAGAATTTAAATACATTAATTTTAAAAAATACATTATTTTTTCTTTTTTTTTTGTAATGCGCGATTTTTATTTGTACCAAGGAGTGTCCTTACGGATGAGAGCTGGAAGTAAGACTCGATCACGAGACCTTACCAGCAGTGCAGTAGAGCAACTGGTGAAAATACATTATTTCTTGGAGAAACAAATGTGGGGGGAAGAGTGGGAGAAAGAGGACAATGACCACTTCAGGAGGGAGGGAAAAGAGAGAACACAAACAAAGAGAATAATATGCGGAGGGGGAGGGAGAGAGAGAGAGAGAGAGAGAGAGAGAGAGAGAGAGAGAGAACGTCTACTTGCTTGAGGAGAGAGAGAGAGAGAGAGAGAGAGAGAGAGAGAGAGAGAGAGGACAATGTCCACTTGAGTAGGGAAAGGAAGAGAGAGACACATACACAAAGAAAGAAAATAATATGCAAGGGAGAGAGAAGACAATGTTTGCTTGCTTGATCACCTCCACCAAACTATGCTGACTTTGCTCCTGGCGACAGACTGTGAGCAGACCAAGGTGGAGATAGAGACTTCTCCAACACGGATGGTGTGGCGTTGCAGACAAAGGCCGGCTCCACAAGGTGGGTATGAGAGAGAGAGAGAGAGAGAGAGAGAGAGAGAGAGAGCACAATAGATAGCACCACAACGCTACAACTGGTGGCAAATAGCAACCCAAAGGTGCTTCAGTGGACAGCTATGGAGGGTGCAGGTAGCCTCGAACATCTGCAAGTTGTACACACACACACACACACACACACACACACACACACACACAGAGGCCACAAACCTTGCCCTTTCCACGACACTTGTGCAACCTTAATTCAAAGGTTTTGCAGATCTTAATCCTTAGGTTTCCAACTACACAAATTAAGGTAGTGCAAAAGGATAACGTCTTCCTTTCGTGCACAAAAAGCAATCCAATCATTTGGACCTAGATCTTGACCAGTGTTCACGGAGAATATTTTTCTTTTTAGATCTTAAAACTCGCAATTTTAAAATGTATAAGTTTTTCTTCAATATTTACACGTTTTTCCACTAAAATATAACAAAAATGCTTAAAATTTTGTCGGTCTTTAAAATTGAAAAAATAAAATTTACAAGTGAGATCATGAAATTTGCATGTATGTTGTAAGGGTTTGCAGGTTTTCTGTGAACATTGGTCTTGACACACTTGAAGCCACCGAATTATTAATGAACACTCCACTAGCCCCAATTAAAACCCCCCTATTTTATAATAAGTCCTTTAAACATTGGGCGTCAATAATAAACTCAACTTGTTCTGGTTTGTTTGGCGTTTACCATAAGGGTACACTAATCAAGACATATTTTATCTCACATAACCAAGTATCTTTACAAGGACAATTAAGGCAAATGCATAGGCTATCATCTCCTTTGATCACTTTAACCTTCAACTAGTTGGGAACCCGTGCTTTGTACGTTTTTGATGCTTCCAAAATCAAATTCTACCCAAACCTCCTCCTCCCCTTCCCGAACCTGCAAATTCTTGCCACGTGACAACTTTGTGAAACTCTTACTTAAGATAGAGAAGAGAAGAGGGACTACAGCATGAGTAAGGATTAAGTGTCATTTCGTTTCACCATACAACCATATCGAAATTTGAGGGTAAATGCAAAAGATATCCTTGATGCTTATTATGTGAGAGTCTCTCTGTTCGAGTCTTAAAACGAGCGTGCTCGCTTTTGACCCCAGCTCCAAAAACAAAAAATTATGAGAGACACGCACTTGGACAACGAATTTACTAGATTTAACATAGAGGTGTGTTTAGTTAGCGGACACACACCAAGTCTGTATCATCATCATCGTCAATTACTGAAACATTCTAATCTTTGGTTTTCGAGGTTCCTCTCATGTGTTGATCCTTAACACCTAGCCCATGGCTTGGCCACCCCCAATACTATGCAATTAGTCACGTGGAGGAAGCCATCAAACGCAAGGAAAGTCAGTCAGGTGTTACTGGCTCCACACAACCCAAGAGATCTTCACAGACTTCTAATCCTCTAGCAAAACATCCACCGATGGAACAAAACCTCTAACCTAGTTTTGCAGAATTAGCACAAGAATCCTCACTAGCGCACCATTACTATCTACTACCTACTAAGGACATAGTTACAGGGGGTCCACATTACAATATACATGTCACATGGTTAGACAAAATGCCATGCACTGGAGACTTTGTTGGCCTTAAGTAAACCTGAACAGATCTTCAATGCCGCTGCTCTGTGTACCAGGAACAGAAACTACCTGTTGCACATGCAGAATAAGTTTAAGTACAATTCTGAACTACACTAGGTAACTGCACCTTTCAACATTCCTCAAGAGCCACCGTTTCACAAATAAGCATATGCATTTGTATTTGTGGGCACTGGACTTTGCATCATACCTCAACAATTTTGTCAGATGCATCTGGAGAGAGAAGAGCGGATACACATACCTCTGCAACCTGTGACAGCAACTTTAATGAGTCTGTGTGTGTGTGTGTGTGTGTGTGTGTGTACATTGTAGCATTGTTCCCTTGGCACTTACAGGGCTGTTTTTCCTTTCAGGTCTAGTTGGGTTTTTCATAATGTTTTTAACATGCTTCTGTCACTTTGTCTCATCATTGTAACCACTTTTGGTCTCAGAACCTTTGGCCTTTTGTAGAGCTGATTTCATTCACTATTTTATACTGTGGTTAATCGAAACCTTGGCAATGATTAGGCACAAAACCTAGAGGGCTTCACTTTTGAACTTCCAAGTTCAAGAAAGAAAGCCTAACGACCCAAAGAGACTCCCCACAGAGTGGCAAGTGGAAGCCACCCAACCGCAAGATAACTAAGGAAATACACGCACATAAAAATGCCCACATGTATGGACATATGTATGTATGCACAAGTACATGAAGGAGGAGTTTCTTCAAGCACCAACAAGACTCTCGATATCGAACAGTGACTTGGAGCTCCCCCCCTGCACACCTGCCCTCTCCCGCCCTCAGTACTATCTACCATGGGGGGGGTCTTAAAGACCCTTGTTAGGTGAGATCAATGGATTCATATAAATCGTGACACCTTTTTTGGGCCGTTAGATGAAGTAAACTCGGCCGAGTAAACTACGCCGAGTAAATTACAAAGTAAACTAGGAAAATTCCATCTTAGTTTACTTTGTAGTTTACTAAGCAATCATAGTTTACTTCCTAGTTTACTTTGCAGCTTACTAAGTGGGCATAGTTTACTTCCTAGTTTACTCGGCAAATCATAGTTTACTTCGTAGTTTACATCATGGGGCAAGGGTGAATTTGGGTTTGGGATTTGGAAAAATTTGGAGCAAGATGTTATGTGAAAAAGAGGATCTGAACTCGAGACCTTGGGTCACCACTGGAAACATCTTCCCACTACACTATACCTTCAAGCAATGGAACCATGTGGTTTCAAGCCATTATCCCGTGCTATTTTCCAGCACTACGTAGTTTACTCAGCCTAGTTTACTGGGCCGAGTTTACTTGGATGGTCAACATTTGCGCAATCTTCAGTGCGCATGGTGGACGTGGACCTCACCTGACAAGGGTCTTTAAGACCCCGTGTTCTATAGTGGGGGCCTTCCTGCACCCTGCCCCTTCCCTCGTCTCCGTCTTCTTGTGCGTCCCTGCCGCCGCCTCCTAGTTTGCCCCTGCCTCCACTTGCGTGGAAGAAGTTCCAAGGAGGTTGGTTGGTGGTGTTCCACAAGACCCAAGGGGAATGGCAGTCCTATGACTTGGGTGCCACTTGGGGCACACCAGGAAAGGCTTTCAGGCAACAGTTCCAAGGGCGGACAACCCTCCAAGGGGTGGCGCGAGAGTGCCAAACTCAATACACAGAAAAGGAAGACCAGAGAAAGTGTTCAAGGACAGGGCATGAAGGGAAAGGGGACATGATGGAACAGATGCATAGATCTTCATCAGAGTTGGAGTGGATTTGGAGACCGGGCAAGGTTTTCAATGAAAAAGTTGTCAGGAAGGGAAGAATGACATGTTTGGGACTCCATGAATAGACAATGGGATGTGAGAGTCATCCAAGAATAGAATTTGGAATCCCTTCATCAAGTTTAGCGGAGGGGGATGTCATGTGCAAGGCGTATGCAGGCTAATCCCCAAGTCTAATCCTTGAAAGGCAACAAAATAAAGAACCAAATTAGGACCAGATTTTGGAGCATATACTACTGGTGTGGGCAGGAAAGCCTAGTGGAGGATTTATGAGGCTGTCGGCCAACGCAAGAAGAGGTAAAAGATCTGTCGGCTGCAGCAAAAAGAGAAATACTTGTCCAGGACCTGGCCGACATAGCAAGTCGGCCAGTCCACTAGGATTTCCAAGCCCTATTTAAGGCATTCTTTGCTCATTGTTTCGAGCTCAGGGACAGGCCGGTTTTAGGAGGAGGTTCTTTACTTTGGATCATATCTTTACCCTCAGGGCTATCATTGAGGAGGGCAGAGCACATGGGAGGAGGATCTACCGTGGCTTTGTGGATTTCCGCGAGGCCTTTGACACAGTGCCCAGAGCTAGACTGATGCGCAAGCTGCAAGACTTGGGGGTTCCATGTGAGCTCATTTGGGGTATTATGGCACTTTATGAGACAGTAGTTGGACAGGTGCGGACTACAGAGGGTCTCTCCCAGCCAGTACTCTCCACTATAGGGGTGAAACAGGGCTGCCCGCTCTCTCCGACTCTATTTGGACTATACATTGATGAGATCTCTGATTATATTGGGACACGAGGGGACAGAGGAGCCCAGTTGGCTGGCACTTGGATACCTCTGCTCTTATATACTGATGATATTGTGCTTATAGCAGACTCACCAGAGGGTATGTAGAGGCACTTGGATACTTTACATGCTTATGCACAGGACAATGGGCTCTCAGTTAACCTTGGTAAGACCAAGGTTATGGTGTTTAACACTACAGCTCAGTGGGTTTGGAGATCAACGCCTATTTTCACATATGGGCAGGAGACAGTGGAGTATGTTGACTCATACACATATCTTGGAGTGGTGTTCACTGGGCCCACATTTTCCATGAGGGGGGCAGCAGAGGCCAGATTGACTAGAGGATATGCAGCACTAGAAGGTCTAGAGAGGATGTGCTCATAGGTACAGTTTCAGGAGCCACACACTAAGCTGTGGCTTTTTGACACGCTGGTCACATCGGCTATGCTATATGGAGTACAGATCTCAGGGCCTAGCCTAGATCGTCACAGTCGATCAGGATGCACATACGATGGATGGAGATCGATGGAGAGACCACTTGTGTCCATGATCTCCAGGATGATTCGGTCTAAGGCCTCAGTATCCCATGAGATTATTAGAGCCGAGATGGGAGCACCACCGATCGTAGTCGAGGCTCTTGCCAGATCAGTGTCCTTCATTCATAGCACCTGAGAGCTTCCCTGACACTAGTATGCACGACTTGCTTTAGAGTCCTCTCATTAGCTAGCCATGGAGGGAGACACTTCATGTTGCTATGCGCAGATAGCATCCTGGTTTGAGCTCCACGGGTTCAGTTTAGACAGACTTCCACCCTTCCAGTACTCTCTGGAGGCACCCTCTCTCACCTTGACACATTATGAGATTAGTAGAGTCATCAGACAGGACCTCATTCAGTTGGACACTAGGAGGACATGGCTAGAGCCCTCACAGGAGTTGGGGACGAAGATGGCTTTCTATAGAGACCATCTTCTCCGCATCACTGAGGATGACTTTATACTTAGACCGAGCTACATAGATACCCATCTGTCTCATGGATTGAGGTGCGCCATTGGGCAGATCCGCACCTCTTCACATCAGTTAGAGATAGAGATAGGCAAATTTAGAGGCATACCTCCAGGGGACAGGATTTGTCAAATTTGTTGGATAGAGCCAGAGACGGAGGAGCACTACATCTGTCGCTGCACAGCATATTATGAGATTCGAGGGCGCTACCATTGCCTTTTCAGAGAGGGATTTGGACCACTGGCTAGAGTCATGGACTATTGTGATCAGCGTTGGTTGGGTTTTTATCTCCTGGAGAATGGAGGCTCAGAGAGTCCATTATCAAGAGCAGACGCCCAACTGGCAGGGAGTCCACACACAAGCAGATTACTGACTTCTTTAGAGGGACTACCCGAGAGGACACACAGCCGACAGCCCAGCAGGGCACCCCGTGGGACTCTAGTTGAGAGAGCTATCCAGTTGGGCAGATCTAGACGCCCGAGGGTTCGCGGATCCTCACATCGGAGACGGTGCCTACACCGGAGGATTCAAAGCATCATTGCGAGGCATCGGGCTCGTCCGACCAGGCATCTCACTATGGCAGATATCCAGGCCATCCAGCAGAGACCCATGCTAGAGCTCCTAGGATGATTACCACTCCAGCCATATCGTGTTGTACTCACTGTCACTTTTGTACTCCCCCATATTCATGTATTCATGTATCCATGTACTCATGTACCCCATTTTGACTAATAGCATTAGCTTCCCACTCTCCCTAGTTGCTGCTTCCGGATGCCCCCTACTGATGTATTGTGGGGCTAGCTACTTACCTTCAGTTCTTTCTTTTCTTTTCCAGACAGTGTATCAGATGTCACGTGGTTGTAACTTTGGTCTCATAGGTCACTTTGGCCTTTTGAAGACGTTAATATAACATTTCATTTCATTTCATTTCAGAGATTCACTATCTTGGACACAATGTGTCAAAAGATGGGTGCGAATGGATCCTACAAAGATCCAAGCCATTAAGGACTAGCCGGAACTTAAATCCATACATGAAGTTTGAGTTTCCTTGGTTTAGGCTCATATTACATGAGGTTCATATCTCATTTTTGCAATGATTGCCTCACCATTGTGTGAACTTACCAAGAAAAGGGCTATGTTTAAATGGTCAAAATCTGAAATTGATGCTCAGTACATCGGGACCATTTTTGGTGATCCTGATTTACAAAAGACATTCAATGTTGAATGTGATGCATGCAGCACTTACATAGGAGCTATCCTAAATCAAGGACGACATGCCGTTGCATATGAAAGCAGAAAATTGTATAATGCCAAGATTTCTCTTGGCATCTATGATAAAGAGCTATTGGGTGTGCTTCATGCTCTTACAGTATGGGAACACTACTTATTAGGAGCTGAATTTACAGTCAAAACCGACCACCAAAGTTTGCGGTATTTTCTGACGCAAACCAAGCTTTCAAGAAGCATATGAGGATGGCCATTTTCCTCTCTATGTTTGAATTTCAGATTTTGCACAACCCTAGCAAGAACAATGTGGCTGCAGATGCGCTATCAAGAAAACCATACGTGGCTGCAATTTCAGTTGCCTCACATTAGGACTTATCTGGGATGCGAGACACGTATCATTTGGATGCTGAATTTGCAGATATATGGCCTGATTTGATGGATGGTCATGCACACGCCTCGTTATGTAGTGAAAGATGACTATCTTATGAAAGATAACTGCCTAAGTGTAGTTTCAAACATGAGACAAAAAAGTTTTAGATGAATGCCACACTCCACCTTATGCAGGACATAGAGGATTTTTGCCTACCACTCAAATGATTGAGAGGTATTTATTTTGGCCAAGAATGAGAAGAGGCTTATGTACATGCATGTGTCCCCCGGCAAAAGGCTCCTGGTTTTCTTCATTCTTTGCCAATTCCAAACCAGCCATAGGAAAGCATTGCCATGGATTTTATCATAGATTTGCCTCGTACACAATATGGCAATGATGCAATATGGACCATTATGGACAAGTTTAGCAAGCAAGCTCACTGCTTGCCCAGGTGTGACTCGAAACTCTTTGTTTAAGCTTATTTGTGTTTTAGCTCATTGTGTTGCATTGCACGTCCACACTTCATTAAGTACGGCCCGGTAACTTATAAGTGAGTTTGGGCATCCACACTTCATTAAAGATTAGGCGGACAGATTATAAGTGAGTTTGGGTGCTTATTGAATAGCGGTCGGCTAAACTCTCATAATCAAGCCAAAGAGTGTGGACAACTGACAACTTAGAGGGCACCCTCTCCACTTATGGGAGAGGTGTGGCTCTTGTTGAGGTGGCCCAATGGCCACCCATTATATAAATGGAAAGATTATGGACAACTGACAACTTATTGGGCACCCTCTCCATTTATGAGAGAAGTGTGGCTCCTATTGAGGTGGCCCAATGGCCACCCATTATATGAATGGAAAGACTTATCCGCTCCCTCCCTTGTACGGAAATAGGCACCTTCTTCAAGAGGAAAAGGAAGACAATTTTCAGCATAACCAATCCACACACATGCTTTTTGGGATGGTTTCGTCCTTCTCCAACTCTTGCATCAGCCGGAAAATGAGTGCTACAATGTTGTCCAGCCCTTGGGAGTCTTTTTCAGCTACTATCTCTTGGATATGTACCTGCTGAAAATACTTTGAAGCATTTCTATCGCTAACAATTTGATCAAAAGTCGATTTCTTTTTTTCTTTTTCTCTTTCTTTCTCGGGAAAAAGATCCTTCAATTAGTTAAAGAAAAAACAGCCACACCACGAAGGGCTAAATACAAACTCGCCTCATATGAGGGCGGGAGACAAGTGATCATAAGGGGAAGAGATGCTTCTCCTCCGGCTGGCCGCTCTGTGAGGAGAAGACTATCTCATATAGGGGGGGGGGGGGAAACAACCACATAGGTGGTCTGTAATGCCAAATGGGGTCACCGCCTCTATCTGTGAGGAAAGGGCTTGGCCTCCAGAGTCTCAAGAAGGCTTCCCGCTGCTTCCGGATGCAGTCCTCACAACCTCCCTGTAACTTCCCCCACTGACCACAAAGGGGTGAATGATATCAAGCCATATGCTCCTGATGGTCTCAGCCGGCGGAGTGTGGGTACCCTCGATGGCCTCGCTGCATCTAGCACACCAAATGTGCCAAGCTGCGATGCTACTGCAAATCTCCCATCTCTGGCATGAGCCTGGCCCCGCCAATCACATGTAGGAGGGGTTGTGACTGGTTCTATTGCAATACGATGGTGAGAGACCTAAAGGGCTAGTCCTCCCCCATCCTCCTCATAAGCCCTGATTGCTCCAGCCTCTATGGCCCAAGCGACAATGCCCCAAGTAATGATCCGGGTCGATGCCCTATCGATAGCGAAGATGCGGAGAATCCACTGCTAAATCTGCTGAGCCTTCGGACAATCCCAAAGGCAATGTCACTGAGACTCCTGATGGTGGCCGCACCGCAGACAAGCCACTGACCGACCTCCAACTGCCAGCCAAGTACCGACCGTCAAACTCCTGTGTGCCATCAACCAAAGAAAGAGAGTGATCTTTCTAGCCCGAAAGCTGTCCCAAAGCCTCTTCCTGAAGTCTGAAAGGAAGCGCAGTGATCGGCCCTGTGACTGCGAATGTGCTACTGCTACCAGTGTGCCATCTATCTCAGGCATCTAGATCCTGCGGCCTAGCTGCATCCAAATCCAAAGCCGCCATAGTCTCTCCTTGGCCACCTTGCCCGGTGCTGGATCTGTGCCATTCTTGTGCCCGAAAACCGATCAGCCTCTGAAATCCTCCAAGGGAAGCTCTAATCTCTCAAGTCTGCCCTGGGAACCAATACAAAAAGTGAGCAGACCACTGTCCTCATCTGCTCCGTGGATTGCCACGAGGATATCATGTCTAGTAAACACTCCTAGCCACACTTGGGTGGGTGGGGGGGGTGTCGGGTCTGGAATAGGCATCAGCCACTCTTGAGGGATAGCTAAGTCAATGTCGATGCTGAGCCTATCTCGACCCCGGATCCCTGACAGGCCTCTCTCCTGCTCCTCGAGGGGTAACTGCATGTGTGCAATCCAATCTCCAAGAGACCTGGCTAGTCCCGTACTCGAGGCTCCCCAAGATACATGCGCTCGGGCCCCTAACATGTGGCCACTAGGTAAACCGATCACGAGGTTCAAGACCAAAGGCTGCCAAAGCCGCTCCTCTGAGGCAATTGATACTATCTATCTGAGAGCTGGCCTGAGATGATCCCAAGCCCAAAGTAAACTAGCTGCAAATCTGTCCTCAAAAGCCAGGTTAAAACCACGGGCTCGCATCTCTATGAAGATCCATCGGGTACTCTACGGCCACGGGCCCCCTAGGCTCGGAGTGTGGACCGAGATCCAAGCCAATAAGAAATCCTTCCAAGGCTCACCACCGAGAAGGAGTCCTCTCACAATCAACTTGCCTAGCAGGGCACGGCTCTGTCTAGCAGGATTGATGAGGCCAAGCCCCCCTCTGCTATGTGACTGAATGATCACTCGCCATGCCACCTTGGCCCTGAGTGGCCTCCCATCACTTCCGACCCATAAGAAGTTCCCGATCAATCATTGTACCTAGCCAATGCACGCCCGAGAAAAGGCCCAACACGAAGTGATGTACCACATGGTGGCTAGAAGTACCTGGTTCGCCACCACCACTCTGCCTGCTAGGGAGAGCCTCGACGAGCTCCAATATAAAAGCTTCTTCCGAATACTCAGAAGAAGCAGAGCGAGCTGCTACTCGGGAGAGATATCAATGCCCACTTGGCAACTAAGATAGCGAACTGGAGTGCCCCTCGGGATCAACTAGAAAGCCTCAACTGGTCTCCAAGTCGGGGCAGGTGCTGAACCTACCCAAAAACCACACGACTTGTGCCAGTTGATCTGCGCTCCTGATGCACGGCACAAAATCTCAATCGCCTCTGCGAATCTCTGGAGATTCCCAACATCTCCTGAGAGGAAGGCTGTTGTGTCATCTGCAAACTCTGAATCCAACAACTCTTCCTGCGTACGAACGGGGAGACGCAATCCCTAGAGCCCGGTCTCCTGGGCACAAAGAAAATTGCTCATGGCCTCGGCGACAAAAAGAAAGAGGTAAGTTGCCAATGGACAGCCCTGCCGAACGGAGCGAGAAAGGGGAAATTTCTCACCTCGAGCCCCCCTGAACGAGGACCTGGCTATGCGAGGTTGAGTAGAGTCCTAAAACCCCATAAATCCACTCCTTAGGGAATCCCATCCGGCTCATCGCGCCCTTCAGAAAGCTCCAATCCACCCTATCATATGCTTTCTCAAAATCTAGGAGAAGCACAATGAGGTCTTGCTGCTGATCCTAGCTGAAGCTATCGCCTCTCGGAAGGTAAAAATGTTGTCCAAGATGCTCCTATCCTGAACAAAGTCAGTCTAAGTGTCATGGATAAAGTCTGGGAGAAAAGGCTGAAGTCTCTTGCTGATGGCCTTAGCCAATATCTTATAGGCTGTCCCAACGAGAGTGATGGGTCTCCACTACCGGATCTCCAAACTGTCACCACCCTCCTTGGGAATCAAGTGAATCAAGCCCTTTGAGAGCCTCTCTGGCATGGCACCTATAATCATAATCTCATTGAAGGAAGCTCGAAGGCCACATTCCATGAGGTCCCAATGGCGAAAAAAGAAGGAGACTAGAAGCCCATCCACCCCTGGGAAGTGCCGTCAATGCCTTCGCCAACTCCTCAACAGTAAATGGTGTCAATAAAAATGACCGAAGAGAAGGGGGAACCACCTCCCTCGTATGCCACCAGACCCTCTCGCGTGTGTCCACCACCTGTGAAGATGTTGGGGGCACCAGTGAGGAGGGATCGAAAAAAGTCCATGGCTCACCTAGGAGGATCTGAAACAATAGCTCCATCTTGGCCATGCAACCTGCGAATACCATCTCTTCTCCAGTGAGGTCCAGCTATCTCAAAGAAATCCCATATGACTCTATCGCCTGCCTGTGCCCAGAAAGAAGCCCTAGCATGATACCTATACTCCACCCTCCTCTCCTCTATGAATCTAATCTCCGTACGAGCGGCGGCGAGCTGACTCTCGATCCACTAGCTATCCGGGGACCCCTCCTGAAGTCGTTGTAAAGAGGCAAGACTCCTCAAACTTCTCTCTTGCTCCCGGAAACCCTCTAATCTGCTCAGGGCTGCCTCCTGCAAGAAACTGTTGATCTCCCCTAAGCCCTCATTCAATGTGCACGCAGCAGAGCCTAAAAGAAAATCCAATCTCGCCCAAATCTACTCTATCTTGTTGCATATCTCAGGGTCCTGAATGACGCTGCTCGGAATCCTCAAGCTTACATGACTTTCATGCCTCCAAGGGTCCTATTAAGGACAAAATAACCGGGCGTGATCAGAAAAGGAAGTACCTGCCAAAATACCAATCATACCCCCTCGGCTGCAAGCCCACTTATCAACATAAAACCTGTCAAGTCTAGAGAGGTTGGGGCTAGTGCTCCTCCTATCCAATCTCGAGAATCAAAGGCTCCCTGGGCTACGCCCAAACAATGGAAGATGCCAAGGGTCCTGCCCCCTGATTGCAAGAATCATCTCCTCCCAGGCTGATTACTCTGCTCCTGAAACTATGGCCGTGACACCTCCAAGCCTGTCCTCTGTTGCTTCTATCATGTTAAAGTCACCACCCTAGCACCAAAAGTCAACCTAAGGGAGGACCTGCCATACAGAGCTCCAAAAGACGGCTCTACTTGCAGCAACGTTCGGAGCATAAATGCTGAGAAAGCCAACGCTATCCTCTTCAACAGCAATGGTAATCCACTATGCTCGCCCCGGGACAATGACTCTTGAGCCGGCAACAGCTATTCACTGATAGAAATACACACCCCTCCCTGCATCCCTGAGGGGCCGAAGGATGGGGACCAGAAAGTATGACTCCCGCCTAGAAGAATCTTCCCGCATCTGCGGGTGCGCCCCTCTGAGAGATGATGCTCCTGGAGGAAAAGAATGTCTATGGGCCCCCCCCTATGGCCCTTTGAAGCTCGCCTCGTCTCTGAAAGCACTGAGGCTCCCCTAAACCCTATGTTCCATGAAACAATCCACATGTCAATCTCGGTGTGATGCGGCACTAGCGGAATTGCCCTCCACTCAAAGAGTCTTGGGTGAGGGTTTAGACGGGGAATAATCACAATCCATGCGGGGGTGAAGGCACGCCAGGTGGGCACTAATCTTGTCCTCCATGTGACACCACTCTGTACGAGCACGCGCATATGCATGCTCCGGACTCCATCGATCACAATATAGGTATCTATAAGAGGGGGGAAGAGGTACCGCAGCAGAGGTATGCATGAACACAAAGAGGGGCACCTCCAGACTAGATACTACCATCTCTCCGTCCTAGCCTCAATGGGATGAACCTCCACGCTCCATTCTAGCCAGAGGCCAAAAATGGGTGAGAATATCGGTGATGTGGAGATCGTAGAGATGGTGGGAGAGCTCGACTGCATGATCCTGGATGGCAGCTGCCACTAACTCAAGATCCCACTCTCTCCCCAAGGCTACACCAAAGGGAAAAGAAGATCATCGCGCCATTATTTGGCGTAGAAAGCCTGGAGTGGTGAAACACACATACCCAAACAATCCCTTCCGTCAGCAGACACTAGAAGAAAATGTAGTCCCCAGACTATCCCACGATCCTAGCGGCCCCACCTGGGGACTCTGGCGGGAGAGCTCTCACTAGGGAGGCAACGATGGTCATCTCTACCGGATCGGAGAATCGATGAATCAAGCGACGGACTGATCTTGCCGGCCGCCTCCGCACCGGGTCAGGGGCTGTTGGGGGGCGACGAGAGTGCTCTGGAGAGGCAGAAGGGGGAAGAGGGGGGGGCGCTTCGGATGATAAAGGTGGGGCAGAGTGCGCTGCTGTGGGTAAAGTCGGTGACGAGACTGGGGGAGGAGAAGGGGGAGGAGGTGGGGGAGGCAGTGGTGAGAGAGGGCGGAGGGGCGGAGAGGCCGAGAAGGGGTGCTACTGAGGGGGATCCATCGGAGAGGAAAACTGGGGGAGGGGCCCGCTGGGGGCTCAGAGAGGCCGGCCGGCCTCTCAGAACACTAAGGGTCTAGGGGGTCCACGAGGAATCGGCCACCAAACTGGTGGGGCCGGAGGGGCCCGCTCCGAGACTGAAGAGGGCGCGTCACCAAAACGGGAACGTGCTGGAATAAATGCTCGAAACGGTTCTCTCACAGAACCGAATCCTCCTGAGATCTGCCACGGACCGACCCCACCGACTGCCTCTGCACCAGGTCAGGGGCTGCTGGGGGGCGACGAGAGTGCTCTAGAGAGGCAGAAGAGGGGGGGGGGGGGGGGGGGGGAGACTCGGATGATAAAGGTGGGGTGGAGTGCGCTGCTGCAGGTAAAGTCGGTGACGAGACTGGGGGAGGCAGTGGCGAGAGAGGGCGGAGAGGCCGGGAAGGGGTGCTACTAAGGGGATCCATCGGAGAGGAAAACTGGGGGGAGGGGGCCGATGGGGACTCAAAGAGGTCGGCCGGCCTCTTAGAACATTGAGGGTCGCCGCGGGGGGGGGGGGGGGAGGGTGATCTCGACGAGGGGTCGATCGCCAAACTGGTGCGGCCGGAGGGGCCTGCTCCGGGACTAAAGAGGGCGTGTCGCCAACGGGAACGTGCTGTGATAAATGCTCGAAATGGTTCTCTAACAAAACCAAATCCTCCTGAGATCTACCAGCCTGGCGCGCTCGATGGCAGCGCTCGGCTCTAGTGGTCGTCTAGTGGCCCAGGCACAGTCCAACCGTCCGCCACTCACCGCCTACTGGGTCACCCAAAGTCGAGGCCTGGAGCTCTGCTGCTTGAGGGCATGCTCCTCTCTCTACCCCTAGTGAGAGTCAACACAAGAACCGGAGGGAGGAACCACCGAAGGCGGTCTCCTGGGCAAGCTCTAGCTATGTGACCCATCTGTCTACAAATGAAGCATTAGCCTGGGAGGCCAGAATACTCCACGCGCTGCTATATGGGGTCTCCACGGAGGCTAGGTATAGAAAATGTATTACTGACTTCGACGAGGCCACACACATACGGAGCGATGGAATCCCAACTGAACTCACGAGAGCCGAGGCACCGGTTGGGCGAGGGGGGGGGGGGTCCATCACTCTCCTGATGGCATCACCAATCACCAAGAGAAGAGGAAGGTACTCCTTCCTAAGGCCTGGGAAGCCTGAAACGCCAGCCAACGGGTCAAACGCAGAATCGAAGCCGTGTTGCCACCGAGCAAAGAAGGCCTACGCCATATGCAATGCAAGGGGACTCAGCTGCATGACTCGGTCTGACGCTGATGGCGAGTCAAATTCCATCTGGTAGTATCCACGCCCCAAAGGGTGAATATCGATGATTTTTGTAGGTTTGCCAATGAGGCTAGCCTAAAAAGGATCCTTGAGCTGTCCGCGCGGGGCGGCTACCAATAATTTTACAGACCAGGGCGGAGGCCTCAAGTGAGGCAAGAATCATGGCAAGAACCTAAAGATCCACTTTGGAGAAGGAAATGCAAGCAATGGCGTCTTCGGTCAGGGATGACGGAGTGGCTGCCATGGAGTCCTCCTGAGGGTGACGACCAGAATGATTTGAAGCTTGCCGAATAAATTAGAAACCCCTGAAGCCTAGAAACAACCACCTACACGGGAGGAGAGGGAGGGGAGGGACGAAGAAAATCTCCAATATTTTTTTATAGTAACCCAAAAAGTTGATTTCTTCTTTCGAAATCAGAAAATTCAGTGGTAAGACCTTCTTCGAGTTCTCTTTACCTAATCTACATCCGTGTGCTTGACCATTAAGGTCTTCTATGACTCGGCCTAGCACATACGTGCTTGTGTATGGATGCTCCTAAAGCATAGCTGCTTGTGGCAAGACACTAGGGATTGGGGAGAGTTGGCATCTGATGCCCATGAAGCTTGTATCTTGAAAAATCCTTGATAATACAATCATATTACAAGGGGGGTCAGCACTTTCCAGCCCTATTGCAACGTTATTTAAATTTCAGCATTTGGTTTTGTGCCATTTCATCTTGTTTAATAGTATTAATAATTTAAGTGTGTGTCAAGATTGTTCTCAACCCTTTTTGGGGCAATTACACCTACTATATAGACTAGTTTAGGAGCCTTTGTTCAGTGTGCTCAAGCGCTCTTGTAAGCCAGACATCCTCCATCCAGATCCTGCCATCAAAACTCCTTATTACGAGCACAAAGGTGGGCGAACAGCCATCAGTTTGTAATCAAAGTTTGCAAGCAGTAATATTGTTTACTTTCCACTTCTTTCGGTAATATAGTGCTTTGTGTTGTGAAGACTCTGCTTCGGCTATTGTGTATTCTTACAGAGGAAGCTTCAAGGCAGATCGGATCGCATGCATAGACGGCAAGAGGCCTTCTTGTGCACATGGCATGGGGAGCCCTTTCTCTAAGCAGGCTGGCGAGATCATTTGGCATTACAGGCCGCTAGTGTGGTTTTAACTCACCCCCTATGAGGTAGTTTCCCTCCGAGAGTGACCAGCTATGGAGGGAACCACCCTCCCTGTTTTCTTTTGCATCTTATGAGCATGTACACCTAGCCTATGGCTAGTGTTTTTTACTAATAGAAGGATCTCTTTCCCAGATTTGAAAAAAAAAACCACTGGCAGAGATGTATGGACACACACCCAGACGCACACAGAAGAAGAAATCTTATAATGCCTGTTAGTAATCAACCTAAAAACCAAATAATGCAGTCACCTTAACATTCCTAAGGCCAACTAACCAAAGAAATAAGCAATGCAGAAATCGTCATAAAAGACCAATTACCTTCCTTCTACTGATGCCACCAAAAATCCGAGAATCTGGACCTTGCATGATGACTTCTTCAGGCTGAAAACCAATGTCACAAACAAAATCTTGCATGAATCCCAAGAATTTATACCAACACACTTATATAATTGCAATATTACCAAGTATAGAAAAACAACTGTCTTCTTAGTCAGATACCTCATTTGTGTCTCTCAGACCCCCTGGTCTCACAATGGTGTAATCAAGTCCAGACCTCTGTAAGTATAGCTCAGCTTGCTTCTTCCTGAATAAACGCATTCACATTCTGAATCATGATGTAATGCTTAGATATAAAGAGAAAAACACCCGCTCAAAACATGACTTATTACCAAAACAGCAGTGGGATCAATTGTAGGTATGTGACACCAATAGTTGAGATTAGAATAAACTGGAAAAACAAGGAAAACGTATTAATGACAAGAAGAACGAACAAGAAAATAAATGGACATGCAAAAGTAGAAGACTCAAAAAACAAAAGGATTACCTTCTTGATACTCCCATGATTCTTGGCTGCTGATATAAGGTTCAAAACACCTTCATACTCCACCTGCATAGTAATCCAATCCTTCAAAGGTTATTAAAATACAAAAGCAATCAAAATCACTATATATAACATGAAAAGACATGCAACTCTTTGCAAATCGATACCATAGGATGACAAAACACAAAAATGCACAGCGCAGGCCTTATCTTTTTCAAATGTGTTGGTACAGTGCTCTAAGATTGATCCCAACCTGATAGGTGCTAAAAGGATCAAAAGGGAAAGCTCTCGCTCCAATAGCACAAACAACTACATTGCTGCAAATTTTCAAGTGACACATTTCCCCATTAAATCCCTACTTTGTGTGACCAACATTTATATTCAACATCTCTTTAGAAATGAAGGGGCTGAAGTGGCAGGTATACCAGTCTCCAATTGCTTTCTTGACTGTTTCATACTTGTACAGATCAGCCTCAATAACCTGAAACCACAAGCTCTCAGCACAACTGATTCTGACAAAAATCTCTTACATAAATAGAAACATGTGGAGATAAAAATGTTACAGCCATAAACAAACCATAAGCAACAAGTGCACACACCCTCATGCAATTAAGTTTAATAATTACCTCACAATTTTTCAATTGTTGGATTGAGCGTGCTTTGAAAACATCTCGTACTAAAGCTCGAACTGGTACACCTTTAGATTCTAAATTCTCAATTAACAAACTGAAACACGAACAAAAAAACCAAACATAAATTCTCAAAGTATCACATTGATTTCATTAGAGTAAGAGAATGTGTTTCAATTGCACCCAAGTATAAGTGAAAGCAATAAGTTGTTGATTGCATCTTCGAAAAGTCCAAAGTCAAATTTCTTTGCCATCTGTACATTACCACTCCAGGCCTTGCTATAGATGGATACATTTATTGGACAATGATCATGGAACAATGTGATTTGCATGTACAAAAACATGTGCATTCAATCTACAACAAAAACTCAGGCAAACAAAGTGCAAACATGGTGTTGACCATTTGTAAATACAATGGACAAGATATTTCAAAACAACGCCATGAGTCCTTCAAATTAAATAATGCAATTCAATTTGCTATTTGGTTGATTTTCAGTGTATACTCATTTCACACAAGTGGCAATGTGTAAAACACCTGTCCTTTGTCAGCCAAAGTAAATAATGTAGGTATGGGTAAACCCCAACAGTGGTATCAGAGCTTGGCTGCATATCCCTGCCCATGGAGTTTCCGGCGCCAAGCTTCCTGCGTCCGTCCGTCGGCAGCTGCGTTTCCGACTCTCACAGTCCGCCGGCCGTCCGGCACCTTCTGCGCACTCCGTCCAAGCTCCCGCCTGCCTGGTCTCACTGCCGCCCATTTCAGCCTCCGCAGAGGGCGGAGCTAGTGGGGAGGGCTCCACCACCGCCCCGCCCGTGTCGACAACGCTCGAAGCCTGAGAGGCAGCCCACGGCGGAGGTCAGCCCTCTTTTGGGCTTACGTGGCAAAGCCCATTTTTTTGCCCAAAAAAAGGTCATTTTTTCCGTCGCTTGGTGGTCCGTGCCGTCATTGCTTAGTCCGTGCCATCGTCACTTGGTCCATGCCATGCCCGTCTCGCCGCCTGCAGCAACTCCGTCCGGCGCTTTCCCGTGCACCTATCTCACTCCCGTTGCCTGCGTCTTGGTCGCCTCCAGCATCAGTCCGCCATCGCCAACACCTGTACCTTAGTTGTCTCCAACAACAGCGCCTGAGCCAGCAAACCAGCACCTTCTGTGTGTAGACAGGCGAACCAGCTCAGGCTTCTGTGTATAGAAGCTCCCGCTAGCTGCAGAGTCCACAGAGCACGTCTGCACACAGAAGCTCTCGCCTGAGGAGCTCGCCGTCTGCTGAAAATGCAGCTCGCCGTCTGCTGCCCTTCAACGCTACTCCCGTCACGTCAGCAACCAGCTGCACCATCTTGCCTGCAACCTCCTCTCAAAAATCAAGTAACTATTTTTTGGTTCAAATGAAGGGGCTTTTATGAATTTATTGCGTCATTGCAAGATTCAAGTGTAGGCAAGAGTGAAGGGCAGCATTAGGGTGCAGGATTCAGAAAAAATTTGGGGATTTGTCAAAAATTTGGGGTTTTTTCAGAATTTGGGGATTTTCAAAAATTGCACAATTGCATTTACAGGACACGGAGAAAATTGGGGCTTTCGTGAAATCATTGCTTAATCGCAAAATTGAAGCTCATTGGTACACAGATTTATGGGGCTTTATCCCATTAGTGCTTAGAAATTAGGGGATTTTCAGCATTGCAGCCTGAAATTTGGGGCAAAACATTTGTACAGGACATTGTGGTTGCCTAGCATTGCACTCCGGTGCAATTTGTATTTTGCCTGCAAGTTCTTTTTACAGCATATTTGGTTGCACGTGTTTGCATATCTCTTGGTGTCGAGATTTGAGCAAATGGCTGGAAATACGACCGACATATTCGGGGTTTTGTCCCAACAGGACAAATTGGATGGCAAAAATTACTCCCTATGGAGTTTCATGGTTCGAAATCTACTTGTGGCCAAAGGATTATGGGGTTATGTGTCAGGTGAAGATGTACAGCCTGTTGACATAGCACCTAACACGCCTAGCCGTGGTGCTCAACAAGCAGCAATACCGACTCGTCCCTCACAAGAGCAGAAAAGATAGGATACTCGAGATGCCCAAGCGATGGCTTTGATTGCTTTGTCAGTAAAGCGATCAATCATACCACATATTTGGTCTTGCACGACCTCACGGCGAGCTTGGGATGTACTTGAAACCATATATCAGGCAAAGAATGAGGCCAAGGTTGCATTTCTCAAGAAAGAGCTTGAGAACTTGGACATGAATGAACATGATAGTATGGTTGATCCTCTTACGAAGATCCAGGATCTTCGGGAGCAGCTGCTCAACATTGATGAGGTCATTTCCGAAAAGGAGCTGGTTTCCAGAACACTATCATCTTTGCCAAAAACCTACTTGAATTTCCACACATCGCCTGAACCAATCTTGTTTGAAGAGTTGGTTGGTTTGTTGCTACACGAGGAGCAGAATCTGAAGAACAAATCTTCCACCATGCGTGGGGATGGGGCTTTTTCTGCCCAAGACAAGGGCAATGGAAAAGCCAAACACAGTTTTCAGCCAAAGGTTGATTCGGGACAGCCTTCACAAAAAGGCTAAAAATGATGCAGGCAAACCCAAAACGAAGGGCAAATGTCACTACTGCAAGAAGCCAGGTCATTACTTGAAAGAGTGTAGAAAGAGGCTTGCAAAGGAGAAAAAAAAGGAAAGCGGCATGGCTGTAGATTCTTCTTCATCACCTACAAGGAAAGATGATACATCAGTAAATCTTGTGCAGGATGAGTGGACTTTCATCACTTGCAGTTATGGTGTATCTTTGGAGCATATGTCTCTCAGTGTCAATGAAACACACGACACATGGTATTTTGATAGTGAATTGATTCGTGTATAAACTTTTTATATATATATCTTATCTTTGGCATGATTGTATTGTGTAAAAAGGCTGTTTTAACAAACCTTGTGAAAAGGGCCTTAATTAAGGAACATGTTTATTTATGTCAAACAGTGTGGTAGGATTAATTAGAAAACAAATTGATGCGTGAGTAGGGTGGAAAGTGGGAGGATGGAATGCCCCGATGGCACCATCCTACGGACGGGTGGACCCGATTAGTAGGGTAGCTTTCCAACAGATTAAGTGAAAGCCCTACGCTAGATAATTAGGTTCTTGGGCAACTCTATTCTAGAAGACTAGGTCAGCGGTTGTGCCTTGCATGGATGAGGAAAAAAGCGTTGTCTCTAGAAATCAAGTCTAGTAGTTGCCCAATTTATGATAAATGCTAAACACATCACCTCTCGTAGGGATTTGTTTAAGAAGCTTATAGCTGCCCCAGAAGGCAAGCAGGTAACATGCGCAAACAATTCTTCTTATCCAGTTCAGGATGTTGGTGAGGTGATCCTCATAACAACAGATGGTGAAGACTTATGTCTTTCAGATGTATTGTATCTGCTAGGGTTCATGCAGGGGAGATCACATTATCTTACTGCTCTACACAGGACAATGTTGCAGATCTATTCACGAAGGCGTTACCTCGAGAGAAGTTTGAAGCTTTCCGCAAAGCTTTAGGCTTACTCTCCCACATAGAGTGATTTGCTATCGACCTTGTACAGGTTCACATTGCCACCACAGGGGGGTTTATTAGCATATATGCTATGAGTTATGACACATATGCTATGAGCAGTGCCACATGTGAACATGGGCTAACCAAGGGCACTTTTCTCCCTTTGGGTTTTTCCCCTTGGATATTAGGTGTGAAAGGACACCACACTTATTTTATTGTATTATGATATTGTGGAGTCAACTCCCTTGCTCCACACATCTTGTATCTATCTACTTTGAGTAGCAATCACCATCTCTCTCCCTCTCTTGAGAGCTTGCTGCTGTGTACCATCTTTGTGTGTGTGTGTGTGTCTTTGTTTCTATGAAACCCTAATCCCCAACATTTAGGGCTGCATTTTCTGGCCGGCCTGCATGCTGCATTTTTCTTGCTGCTGGAGGCCACTTTTGTGTAGTGCGTTTTGCTTCACAGCTGGTTGTCTAGATGATGTGCGTATTTTTCCCCTGAGATGGCCTTCTTGATGAGCTTCGTTTTAGGGATACAGGTGGCTAAACAGCCTTCTATGCTCTCCTTCAGATGATAAAGATATGATTTATCTCTATGCTCCCTTATGCAAGCATTCAAGGGTCAATTGCCTCTTCCTGCTTGGGCTGACCCTTGAGCTCACAGGTTGCAAAATAATTTATGCCCTTGGTTGGTTGCTCTTACATAGGCATCAAGAGCTAGGGTTGGCCCTAAGATTGCTCTCAAAATATGTGCCCTTAAAGTCTCTTTACATAGGCTCCCTCCATCAGCCCAATAATTGGTCCACCTTTGCCCCTTTTTGGTCCACACTAAGGGTGCCCATGGGCTGGCCCCCCAACCAAATAGTCTTGCAAGTGCCCGGTTGGCCAGTACAACATTATACCACTTGCAAAGAGGGTTACATAGATTTGTGCCATAGGCAAAATGGACACTGACCCTAAATCTAGATGGCACCTAGCAACTTGTCGCTTGGACTAGGGCTCACAACGTGCTCTTCGCCCATCAAAAAAGGTGATTGACTGTCCTAGAATCTGCACAATGTCCACGTGGCACCCTAGGACAATGGTGCACATGACATCCCCTCTTGCTTAACTTGTTGGTAGGATCTAGACCGCTTTCAAATAATCTGCCAACAACGACGACGGATACTCCTCGAAGAAGTCCTCATCCAACCATACCGCTCTCTGGGCACCCTGGTCTTTGAACATGGTGAGGACTTGCCGCTTCTTCCAACCGATACCATGCTTGAATCAGTGCAACGCACCCTATTCTGGCTCTAGGATCTCTACATCATCAACTCATCAATGATGTCTGGTGATTTGTCATTTGGGATTTCCAAAGGGTACCCTAAAACAACTTTAACCAACTAACATAAGAAACAATCATGCATAGACCAACTGTGAAGTAGCTGAAGCTTCATGGAGACGTCATTAATCTTTTTAACAATGGGAAAGGGACTAAAGTACGAAAAGATGACTTTGCACAACGCTTGCCCACTTGTTTAAACCTTTGTTTCATGACCTCAAAATATATCCAATCCCCTTCTTTGAACGACACGTCTCAACATTGTTTGTTAGCTTGGCAGGTGTATGCCTCTTAAACTTTGGCCAGCCTGCTCAGGTTTCTCCAAGGTGCTAGTCATTCCCCGATGACCACCGGTGACGGCATCATGCATGTCATGGAGTTGTGGCCGGTACACCTTGAGAACACAAATACGGTTCTTATATAAGAGCCACCCATCATGTATCAAGAAATCATACGCCTCTGTGGTTTCTACAGCTTTCCCACCAAGTACCAAACTCGCCTAAGTCTTGACATCTCATGAAGACTATTTCTCTTGAGGTCTAGCAAGGTGGGGAACACGTGAGATATAAATGATGTAGCTCCCTTCAACTCAATCCATTGGCCACTGGATTGGCCTTACCTGGAAGATACTCGATCATACCACCAAATTGTTTTGAAAGATCTAACTCCAGTGAGCCTAGCCTCCAATGCGCACTAGGCATGGTCTCTAACCACCTAAGTGCTTAATGATCCATGCAAACGGGGAATTCATGAAGGTACAACTTACAAGACCTAGGCTAGGGTTTTGGAAAGCCCATGGCTATATGCAGGGGGGGGGGGGGGGGAGTGAGAGAGAGAGAGAGAAAGAAAGAAAGAAAGAAAGAAAGTTATATTAACGTCCACGGGAGGCCGAATCCGACCTATGGGACAGATCAGGTACATCCATTTACATTCCACTCTGGGTATCGATGCCAAAGAGGCATAAAACTGAAAAAAAATAACTCAAAGTGAGAGAGAGAGAGAGAGTCGACAGCATCAAGAGATAAACAAGTAATTGCACAACACAATGTAATGCTCCATTGATTGTGCTGAACTTACAAAGTAGAATGCTTTTTGTAGGCCAGAAAGTAACCTTATCTTTTGACACATACATAGGACACATGTCATACACACACAAACCTAATGACATGTGGAAACTTATCTTATCCACATTTAAGGGGATGTTCACACCTAAGCAAGTGTTCACACACACATACGCATGAATAAGATTACTCACACACACAAAATCCTTTTAGGGGGCTGTTCACACACACACACACGCGGGTCAAACAAGATGGACACACATGGATGGTACACACACATGAAGCTCTGAAATACCCAACAAACCCCCCTTCGGAGCAATCAATAGCCACATTGATTTGGGCTCAACAGTGCACTCTAATGCTCTGTCTAAGACATGTTCCCTGATATTAGAATTTATGCATCTCAGTGTTTTGGGGCTGTACCTATTATTGAGTATTTTATGCATTTTCTCCTATTTATTTGTCTTGTGAGCAGTCAGCCAGCTCAATTGTACAAGTTCACCATTCTCTTGCTGGCCAATTGCCATTGTAAAGCTTCAAGCCAATATAAAAGGTGATCTTGTCCACAAGCTCTCTCTAGAGTCTACTCTCTCTCGTCTTGTTTATGCTTCCGCCTGTGCATTCTCCAACATGGTATCTGTCACCAGCCTGGACATTTCCCAGTCTGAAAGGGGTCTGGTGGACTCCAGGATGTTTAAATATTTGGAAAGTACAAGCTTTGGGAATGGGAGATTATCCTAGAATACAAAGGACCACACTCCTAAAATTTAGGAGAGTCGCTATTTTTCGCCCGACTCCGATGGAAATTCTGTTCGCGTCATTACATCTGGAATTGAGGAGATACCAAGAGTTGGCAAAGTGCCTATGACAAAATGTCTACCAATTGGGATATTTTTAGAGATAAGTTTATGGAAGGACCCATCTCTTAGATTGGGACATGTGGCAAGAAAGTGGACCAAAGTGAGACAAGTGGCCTGACACTTGTTAGAAAGTGGATCAAAGTGAGACAAGTGGCCTCACACTTGTCACTTCAGCTATTGTGTGGCTCTCCACTTGTCATTGTAGCCTTCTCTTGCCATTTTAGCTCATGGGAGGCCCAAATCTATAAATTGGAGCCCTCTCTCTTCATTAATAGAGGCTCTCTTGCTGCACACTAGCCTCTACCACCGTTACAGGCTGCCCTAATGATGGCTACTCTCTTTCTCTCTCTCTTGAAGGCTGCCCATGAAGAATACCGACTGTTGGGGACTGTTTTGGAGGCTTCCATCGCGAAGAAATACTGAAGGCAAGGGTATTTAATCATTTATTATGATTTCTAGCCATTGTACTTGTTGTACTAGCATTTATACTTGCTGTACTTGCTGTACCAGCCCTTGTACGGACTGTACTAGCTTCTGTACTTGTTGTACCACCCATTGTACCGGCTGTAACAGCTTCTGTACTTGCTGTACCTACTGTACCAGCCACCGTACCACCTGTACCAGCCACTGTACTGGCTGTACCAACCATTGTACCTGCTGTACCGGTTGAATGGAGAGTTGTACTTGCTGTAGCCTTTCTATTGCATGAAGACCCGTGGTTTTTGGGGAAGAATCAGTACCCACACGGAGGTATATGGATTATATTGTTGGCTCGGCATTTCTACAGCCTATGTTCCGGCTTGGTTGCCTCATGTTGGGCTGTGTTATGGCATTTGTATATGGATAATCCGGCATCTCCCGTGGGGAGAGTAAGGCCCTCAAAGCTTGTACATGATATTATTCTCCTTGGGTAATAAAATACTCCAAGGGGGGGTCGGCCCATTCCGGCCTCTATGCGGTGTCACACGTGCAAGCTCCATTTTCAGCATTTGTGGATGTTTTGTCCAGCTTTATGTTTTATGCAAAGTGATGATGGATATGTGTTAAGGCTGTGGCCATGTTTAAATGTTTTAATATGCATTGATGGTATCAACAAGTGTGTCAAAGGCCCTAGTCCCCCGGGCACCCGCCGCGAGTTTCAATATCACTCGCTTAGGTTCAGGCTGCTCCATCTTCTACAGATCTTCCCGCCTTCTCATCTGTACCTTGCGTTTTTTGCCCTAGCTCCTCCTGGCTGAAGATCAGTCCCGAACAGTGGCTGCGTTTTCAAACACTGCTGTGTTTTTTGGTCCAGCCAGCCCTTCCCTTGCTGCCTTGGTGGCTGCGTTTTTCTCCTACAGAGGCTGCTCCATATTCTGCAAATCTGCCCGCCTTCTCATCTGTACCTTGTGTTTTCTGCCCTAGCACCTCCTGGCTGAAGATCAGTCCCAAACAATGGCTGCACTTTCAAACACTGCTGTGTTTTCTGGTCCAGCTAGCCCTTCCCTTGCTGCCGGCCAGTTTGGTGGCTGTGTTTTTCTCCTACAGAGGCCAGCCGGCCAAGTACTTGGCTGCGTTTTCTTCTATAGAGGCAAGCGTTGGAATTTTGGCTGCAAACTCTGCTGTGGCATCAGTTGTTGCCGAGTTCTCTTGCATGTGGAGTTGCTAGACACGTGGCTGTACATCTTCTTCTTCCTCCACGAGTCACTACCCTTCCGGTAGGAGGTTCCCGGAGGTTTCTTGGACTATTTTGCTGCTATCCAGCCTCCTCTCTCAAGTTTGTGTCACCAGTTGGCCACCCAATTGGTCCACCCGTGCTTTCTTATCATGTATGTACATTGGACTGGTGTCCATGGCAGTTGTTTATGCCGCGGATTGATGCCACTCATGTGATACTGTAGACTTGGCTTTCCGTTGGGACTTGTGCCTCTGTGTACATGCCCGGAAATGCTTGGTGGATTGGTGTTCCATTGGGTCTGGTACCTCGTGTACTTGCCTGGAGCACGTCTATTTTGGTATAGTCTCATGAACGGGGGTTATCCATACCAATGCTGCATTGCATAGCATCTTTATGTCCTTGCTTGCTTGCTTGACCAATGTGTAGTTCCGGGTGCTTTACAGGATGAGCAAACTCATGTGGTGCACAATAGGGAACATGAATATGTGGGACAGTCGTCCCGTGGCAAAGAGAAGATTTAAGAAGAAGAGTCCATAGTCTTGAGGACTGAACTTACTCGTATGCAGGCTCTTCTCCATGCACAACAAGAAGAATTGAATCTCTACCCCCGCGAGGATCCATTGATACATGACCGTTTGAAGGCCAAAAAAGCTGAATCTTATATGGATCATGCAATGGCAATGATTGCTCAAGAGTTGCACATGCAACCGAGGGATGCAGCACGTGCATACTTGGCTCGTACCGAGGATGCCTATGCAGAAAAGACAACCATCCCACATGTCTTGGAATCCCCACAAGTGCCCGAACAAGAACTTATGTCTAAAAGGATGAATCTACATGCTATGGGAGAGGAACAATCGTGACTTCACGCCATGCAGGAATACCTTATGTAGCCCGTGGTGAAGGATACAATGTTTATGGCAGTGGTCAAAATGTATGTCAAATGCCATTGCCAGCTGAAAATGTGCATGCACAGCACGTGCATCATGGGCTGCAATTTTCTGTTGGTGCAGGTATTCCGCGTATCTCTCATGCCACTCATGCTTTCGAGTGTGCTCGTGAGAGAGAAGTTATGGCTGAAAATGTATCAATGCATGTTGAGGGGCCAGCCATGCCTCATGCTTACAGGGCACATGTATCTATGCCTTATGCATCACCTTTTGGTCCAAAAATGATGCTAGTCACAGGGGCTATCCCAATGGACAAACATGGGGGAAAACATATTGAGATGCACACACATGCATCAAAGTCTCGTGACTTCAAAGCCGGAGACAAATCTGTGAAGTTTGACACATATCATGGGGAATATGATGCATCAAAGGCACTTGCTTTTATTGCCCAGTTTGATATTGCTTTCAGTGATGAGGATTTCACTCAGAAATCCATGATCCGGCATGTAAGCATGTTCATGAAAGGCACTACTGCCCATTGGTGGCTCACGGAGAAGCTCTCACCGAAGCCTGTTAGATCATGGGAAGAGTTCAAGGAGAGGTTCTATGCTCAATTCTTGCCTCCCAATGCATTGAATGAGATAACAATGAAGTGGGATTGGGTAAAGCAAAATACAAAAGTTTTGGAAAGGGCTTTTGGAGGTGTCTCCATTTATGCATGTCACCGAAGCGGAAAGGAAGAAAAGGTTTCAATCGAGATTGCAACCCGTGTACAAAGCGAGACTACAAATGTATCCTGGTCATACCTTACACCAATTAATCGCAGCCGCCACCGCCACCAAGCAATTGGAACTCAAATTGAGTCGATCCAATAAGGCTAAACCCTCATTTCAAGGCAAAGAGAGGGCTGTCCAAAACCTGCAAAATGATGGACAGCCACCTAAAAAGGACCAAAACCAAGGTAAAAATGGTACAAAGGCTCAAAATAACACTACCAAGAAGCGTCCCTTTAAACTGAGAGACTATGGTCTTACTCCGGAACAGAAAAAGTAATATATAAGTGAGGGGAAATGCTTTACTTGTGGTAGCACCGAGCATATTGCAAAGGCATGCCCAAACAAGAAGAAGCATGATAATGCAAATGCATCAAAGCCTAATGTGCATATGGTTCCGGATGTGCAGGGCAACACTTCACATGATAGCAAAGATAGGGTTGTATGTAAAGCTTGGAGACAGCTCAAAGATCAGCCCGCTTTGTTCATGTTTGATGATTGTGCATCTGAAAATTTCATATCCACACAGATGGCAGCTGCTTTGGGTATTGAAGTGGAGGACATGGGTCCTCAAATTGAAGCAGGGGCTGCCTTTGTTGGTAGAGAAGTGCAGGTCATGCCTATTTTTGGCAAGTTGCGCATACACACTCAAGGCTATGTGGATCATGAGGATTTTCTTGTGGCGCCTTTGAATGGTTGTGATGTATTGCTTGGAAAGCCTTGGCATACACGTATTGATCCGTGCAAAAGGCTTACAAGACCAACAGGATCACCTTCATGCATAAAGGCCGAGAACATGTAATTGATGCTGGTGAAGAGGGTGATACCACTCCCCTTGTATCTCATGTACAAATTAAGAAAGTAATGAAAAAGAGTGTTTTTGCGTACTTGATTTTTGTACGAGATCATGTTGAGGAAAATAATGTACATGTAATGATAGGCTGAAATTTTTGCAAGAGCACAATGATTGTTTTGCTGATGAGTTACCAAATGAGTTACCACCTGTACGACTGGAAGATCATCGCATTGATCTTGTGCCGGGTAGCTCACCACCTAATAGGCCAGCCTATCGTGTAAGTGCATCCCAAAAAGAGGAGATCATGAAGCAAGTGAATGAGCTTCTTGAGAAGGGTTTGGTTCAGCCAAGCTCTTCCCCATATTGTTCACCCGTCCTCTTGGTTCAAAAGAAAGATGGATCCTTTCGTATGTGTGTGGATTATAGAGCTTTGAATAAGCTTACCATCAAGAATCGGTTTCTGATTCCACGCATAGACAACATCCTTGACAAGTTGGATGGATCGGCATGCTTTAGCCGAATTGATCTCAAGAGTGGATATCATCAAGTGCGTGTAGTGCCTCAGGATGTACACAAAACTGCTTTCAGGACAGCATTTGGGCTTTATGAGTATCTTGTTATGCCTTTTGGTCTTACAAATGCCCCGGCTACATTCAATAGAATGATGGATCGCATATTCCGTGGGTACAGGAAATTTACAGGTGTCTTCTTTGATGACATCCTAGTCTTCTCGAAGACCGAAGAAGAGCATAAAGCTCATTTGGCTATTGTTTTTGAAGAGCTCCATAAGCATAAACTCTTCATAAATGCAAAGAAGAGTGAGTTCTTCTTGTCAGAGATACATTATCTTGGGCATATTGTGTCCAAAGATGGGGTGCGGATGGATCCTGCAAAGATTGATGCAATTTGGAATTGGCCTGAATTGAGTTCGGTGCATGAGATCCGTAGTTTTCTTGGATTATGCTCTTACTAACGCAGGTTCATTCGGCACTTTGCATGGATTGCTTCTCCTTTACATGATTTGACAAAGAAGAAGGCCGTGTTCAAATGGACTAATGTAGAGAGAGATGCATTCCTCAAATTGAAAGATGCAACTACTCATGGTCCAGTGTTGATCATTCCAGATTTGCAAAAGCCTTTTTGTGTGGAATGTGATGCATCTGGAAATTGCATAGGAGCTGTCCTTAATCAAGAGGGACATGCCGTGGCTTATGAGAGTCGTAGATTGCATGATGCAAAGCTATCTCCTGGCATTTATGAGAAAGAGCTCTTGGCTGTAATTCATGCACTTACTATATGGAAACATTACCTTCTTGGGACTGATTTCACTGTGAAGACAGACCACCAGAGTTTGCGGTATTTTCTTACTCAAACTAAGTTGTCAGAGAAGCATATGAGGATGGCCAATTTCCTCTCTATGTTTCATTTTCAGATCTTGCACACCCCGGGAAAGAAGAATGTAGTGGCTGATGCATTGTCATCACGAAAGCTGTATGTAGCAGCTATCTCGGTTGCCTCTCATGGGGACTTGTCTACCATGCGTGATTTGTATCATACGGATGCTGATTTTGCCACTATTTGGGCTGATTTGATGGCTGGTCATGCACATGCCTCATATGTGATCAAAGAGGGTTATCTCATGAAAGATAATTGCCTTTGTGTGGGGTGTGACATGAGGCAAAAGGTTTTGGATGAGTGCCATGCTCCTCCATATGCTGGTCATAGAGACATAATGCCTACTACACACATGATTGAGCGGTATTTCTTTTGGCCAGGTATGCGGAAGGGCATAGAGACACATGTACGTGGATGTATCACCTATCAAAAAGTCAAATTTGATAGGCAAAAGGCACCAGGTTTGCTTCAGCCATTGCCTGTTCCCACGCAGCCATGGGAAAGTATTACAATGGATTTCATTATGGACTTGCCACGTAGCCAACAGGGTAATGATACAATTTGGACAATTGTGGACAGGTTTAGCAACAAACTCATTTCTTGCCGGTCAAAAAGACCATCAAAGCTGAGCATATGGTTTAAATATATCTTGCACAAGTGTTCAAACATCATGGAATGCCGAAGTCCATTGTGGGGGATATAGATCCCAGGACTACAAGTCTCTTTTGGCGGGCCTTATTTGATAATATGGGCACCAAATTGGACTTCTCATCAGCTTATCACCCTCAAACGGATGGGCAAAGTGAGGCTGCAAATTCAGCTGTGTTGGATCTCTTGAAATGTTATGTGGCGGATCAGAAGTCTTCTTGGGAGAAGTACTTACCACTTGTGGAATTTGCATACAACAACACGGTGCATGCATCTACGGGAAAGGCCCCGTTTGAGATTGTTTATGGTAAGGTGGTTTGTCACCCATCCTTCGCACAAAGGATAAGATATTTGCAGCTGATGAGTATGTAAGAGACTTGGACATTGCTTTTGCTCAGGTGCAGACAGCCACTGCAAGGTCACAAGACAAGCATAAAAAGGCTGCCGATAAGCATAGAAGGCAATTGGATGTTAAAGAGAATGATTGGGTATTGCTGAAATATAAGAAAGCAAGACTTGCAAAGAGGCCTGGCAAAGAGGGTGCATATCCTAAGCTTGCAACTAGGTACTATGGGCCTTTTCGAGTGATCGAGAAGATCAATGAAGTGGCTTTCAGATTGGCATTACCTAGTCATTGGCACATACACAATGCTTTTCATGTGAGACTCCTTCGCAAGTATGTAGGGCCGGAGCCCAGTGAAATAGTCATTGCGGATCCACCAGAAGTGGATGAGCTCGAGGAGATCTTGCAGCAGCCAGAGCAGATTGTGTATCACAAGGAACGCAAGCTTGTTGCAGGCAAAGTTGTGAGGCGTTACCTTGTGAAGTTTAGGATCTATCTTCCCATTGATGCTGAATGGGTAGATGAAGAGTTCTTCAAAGATTGCCCGCATGTGCTTCAGACATATTTGGATGCTTTTCAGTTGCGGACAACTGTTTAGAAGCCGGGGGGGATGTCACCATTTGGCCACCCAATTGGTCCACCCGTGCTTTCTTGTCATGTATGTACATTGGACTGGTGTCCATGGCAGTTGTTTATGCCGTGGATTGATGCCACTCATGTGATACTGTAGACTTGGCTTTCCGTTGGGACTTGTGCCTCCATGTACATGCTCAGAAATGCTTGGTGGATTGGTGTTCCATTGGGTCTGGTACCTCGTGTACTTGCCTGGAGCACGTCTATTTTGGTATAGTCTCATGAACGGGGGTTATCCATACCAATGCTGCATTGCATAGCATCTTTATGTGCTTGCTTGCAATTGAAATTGCATGCTGTTTTCATGCTTGCTTGACCAATGTGTAGTTCCGGGTAAGGGGACGCCCACCCGTGAACCGTGCGTGTGAAATTGTCTGCTGACATGGTTGTGTGGCATGTGAACAGGTGGTAAGTATTACCCAATCTAGGCTCAAATAGCCCTTAGGACTTGGCCAATATTTATAAGTGAGTGCGTTCCCACTTCATTAAAGTTTGGGCGCCCAAAAGTCACTTATAATTTATGACCGCTTCCAAGTTCACACTCACTGAAGTCCCGAGACGGACAAGACTCAATGTCCAGGACCTGATCCTCCCCTTTTACTCATAAATGGGCATCTCCCCATGTCCCTTCACCTGATTGGACCCCAATTCACTTACTTATTAAGAGAAAATTCGTGTTTTCTCTTCATGAAGATTTTTGGAGACTAAAAACTCTGTTTTTCCACCATTTCTCTCCATTTCCAAGCTCTCCATAGCCATACCCAACTTGCTAGGGTGTTTTCCAAGCTTCCAAGAGTGTTTCCAAGTGCTAATCTCTCTCCTACTCACTCCCAATGATTGAAATTCAGCAAAACAACTCTCATTTTTGCTGTAATTTCTGATCTCTTTGCTGAAAACCCTAATTTCAGCCTTCCTTTCTCAAGTTGAACCATAGGGGAAGCTTTCCCAAGGTTCCCTTCATCCTCTTGAAGACTTTTGTCGCGAAGAAAGGCGACAAATCAAAGATCTCAACACTCCAAAGACTTCCATCGCAAAGACTTCCACTGTCATCGACTCTACTTGCTATTGGTAAGCTTTTATGCTTAAATATGGGAGCAAGTAGCAGGAGGGAGGAACCAGATTACAAGATCACATACCCTATGTAGTGTTCTCTTGTCCTACATGCTCTCTTACAGATTGTTGCTACCATGTGTTGGTGGAACAATAGAGAGCAGATGGTAGGGAACATGGGCACTTGAGAGGGTAGTGTGGGTTGCAAGTCTACATCGACAACCACTTGTTTGCAATACTGCATTCATATGCATTGGTATGGAAATCTGGTCAGAAATGCCCACATGACACTATGTACTTGATTCTCTCAAGATCAATAAACTTTATTTGAGGAAGGGGTCGGCCGTTCCAGCTCATTGTGTGTCTCTTGTCAATGCAGCAATTTACTTCTTGTATTTGAACAAGTGTCCATCAAATCTTAGTGTACTTAAGTGTATTGATTAGCATTGTGTTCAACCAAGTTACATTTGAGAGGGGGTTGATTGGTTCTGGAGCCTCGCTTCGTTGGAAAGCACTTGAGAGAAGTCTTTGAGAGCTGAGATCTGTGTTTCTTGTTGTTGTGGATATGGCTCCTCCCTGTATGAACAAGGATGACAAGTTGAAAGGACCGAACTATGCCCATTGGAAGCTTCAGATGCGGATCTGGTTCATCCACAAGGGTTTGTGGGATACTGTTCAGGGCACTGAGAGGACGCCCGAGCATCCTCAAAACTCCAAGAGGTGGACACAGGATCAAGAGGATGAATTTGCTGCGGAATTACAAGACTGGGAGAATCAAGAGTTAAAGGCGCATTCTGTGCTTGTGCGGACCATCACAAAGGAGGTCTCACCGACAATGCAAACTCTCACCAGTGCTCATCAGGTATGGTCTAAATTGGAGGATCTCTTTGCTTGAGATTCGTCGATGAGGGCAGTTACCTTGCAAGGGCAGCTCTACGGTTTGTTGTTTCCTAAAGGCAGTTCCATGCAGTAGTCATTCCTCATGAAGGCCAAGGTTATCCATGACCAGTTACTAGCTATGGGTGCTTCTTTGTCCTCTTCTCAGCTGGCTGCACTTATCCTCACCACGCTTCCCCCGGACTATGATGTGATTTCTCGATCTTTGCGGTGCCAAGTCACATCCACTCAGTTGGATTTTGATGACCTTAGCTCCCTACTTTTGGAGGAGTCCGTTCTCGCTTCACAGGGTAAGTTGAAGGTGTCAGTCAACAGTTCTAACCAGACACTTTTCTCAATTCAGAAGAAAGGTTAGAGTCACTGTTTCTCTTGCGAGAAAAGAGGACATCTGTCCAAGGATTGTTTGTCCAAGAAGGAGGACAAGTCCAAGGGCAAGGCTTCATCTCAGAGAAAAGGCAAAGACATGACACAAGATAGTGATACAGATTCTAGTACCACTTCTAGGGCTCCCAGGGCGCTTCTGGCTCAGGAGAACCCAGATGGTGTACTCTAGTACACATTCAGTTTTCCCCCATGTGCTTCCAGCCAGAGGAGACTTGTGGGCGGGAGAGGGGCCTGATTATAGCAGCACTTACTGGTGCATGGGAACCGTGATTCGGAGTTCCGAGCATTAGGCATCTGGCAGAACATGGTTATCTTTTGTGTAGCAGAGATTATGAACTGGATCTATTCCGAGTTCATTGTTCGAGGCTTTTGGGACGTGATGCGTTCCGTCCACTGTT
This sequence comes from Cibotium barometz, assembly GCF_041138505.1. Classification (NCBI taxonomy): domain Eukaryota; kingdom Viridiplantae; phylum Streptophyta; class Polypodiopsida; order Cyatheales; family Cibotiaceae; genus Cibotium; species Cibotium barometz. The sequence goes on from NC_141081.1 coordinate 17,914,483, forward strand.
GAGAATTATGGGCGCGGTGTCTCCAGTAGCTCATCATTTATTCTTGGAGTTCACTGCACACTTGTGTGGGAATTTGTGGCCAAGTAAAGTTCCTTGTTGTTCGTGGTGGCATTTTGTTTTGAGGAAATAGGTTGGTGGGTGCTCTCTCCGAGGTGATTCCAGTATTCGCAGTGCTAGAGGGTCCATGGTTGCATCTTCATCGACTTATCTTCTTCCGACTCTTGCACACTATGAGCTGCAGAGGGGGTGTTAGAATTTATGCATCTCAGTGTTTTGGGGCTATACCTATTATTGGATATTTTATGTATTTTCTCCTATTTATTTGTCTTGTGAGCAATCGGCCACACCTAGAGGCAGTTGGCCAGCTCACTCATGCACTATATAAGGAGTTGCCCCATTATTCACTATTTCATCCAATCCCTTGCACAAGTTCAACATTCTCTTGCTAGCCAATTGCCATTGTAAAGCTTCAAGCTAATATAAAAGGTGATCTTGTCCACAAGCTCTCTCTACTCTCTCTCGTCTTGTTTATGCTTCCGCCTGTGCATTCTCCAACACCTCCTACAAACTCAAAGGCTAGTAAGCATGATTCAAAGACCATTGAGATTGGCACAAAAGGATCAGAGTCTCAATAAGCATGGCTCAGAGCCTTAACAAGCATGGACGCGCAGAGACTCAAAGGTCTAGGAAATAGGTGCCAAAAGATCTTGACCACTCATGACTTTCACTTACATCAGTCTCTCAGAAAATCAACCCCCCTAGGACCTAAACAAGGATAAATTGAAGTACTACAGCCGTTTATAACACAAGGCAGTACAAACACATAAAAACTAATATACATGACGAACACTTATTACAAATCTTTTTTGGGAGGTGACCTCGGCACAGAACCCATACGACTCTCATACATAAAAACATAAATATTGATGGGAGATTAGATCCCCCCTCAAACAGATGCCGTTTGCGGCACCAACACCAAGCTAGGCCCGGGGGCTAGGGCACAGAACTTGGAAGACTCAATGTATCGTATGTGCTTTAAAGTAGTTAATTTTGTCCAAAAAAAAAAATCAAAAAAGGCCCAATTTTTAGGGTTTGCAAAGGCTTCAATTGATGGTAGGATCAATTTTGTTGAAACCCCCAAATTAATCGAATGTTTGGAGTCTTTAATTAGAGGATTGTCACCTTGATTTGAAAAAGGCCAAAATCTGGAAAACCCTAAATTTTTTGAATCTGCAGGTTTAATCAGATGAATTTATCGTGATTTTGAAGAAGCCCCAAATTGGCATATGCAGGTACAGGAGGTGGTTGAAGCAGACTTATATTCAATTACTGCAAGAGCTATGCTAGGGATCTGACTTCTACATGCTCTAACTGATGCATTCTCCAAGTGGGTAAGAGGACTAACACATGCAGACTCTCTATGGCTGTGGAGTCTGACCTATGTAGCTCGTGCCTGACATGTCCTAGACTGGGGCCACGGCATACGGCAAATATTCCTAAAAAGGTAAAATCCTACTTATGAATGTTGCACTGATGTAGAGCCAGTGTGTCACATAGCACTCCAATGCAGGGTGCATGTGACAACCCCTCATGGCAAGGAACTTACATCTATGCCAAGGATTATGTAAACTGGCACCTCATGGTAGGGGACTTATGTGACCTTGGTCCACACTCAGATTCAGAGTACGGTATTCCGGTTGGCCTAGGGTCATAATGTCTACGCCCGGAATGACCACTAGAATGAAAGGGAGATTGCCCAATACATTACTTTGCGCATTGCATGGCATACATGCATGCCTAGAACTGTTTTCACCTCAATTGTTTTGTTGCACGTGTAGTTTACAGTAAAGGGACACGAACCATGCCATGAACCATGCGCGTGAATAGCTATATTCATGGGTTGCTGGTAGGTGTGACTCTAAACTCTTTGTTTAATCTTGTTAGAGTTATTGCTCACTTTTCTGTTTTGCAAGTCCATACTTCAGTAAAGTACAACCGAACAAGGTATAAATGAGTTTGGGCATCCACACTTTAATGAAGTGTGGGCAAATAGGCTATAAGTGAGTTTAATTAGATGGCCGCCGAGACCAAGCTCTCATAAAACAGGCCTCCCCCTTTATTAAATTGTTATGGACATCATACTGGAAACCTATGGGAGAGGTGTGGCCTCTTATGAGGTGGTCCAATGGCCACCTTTTTCATATAAGGAAAGGCTCTCTCTCTCTCTCTCTCTCTCTCTCTCTCTCTCTCATCGCAGGACCTTCTCGCGCCAGCTCAGTTTTACCACCTTGAGCACCATGTCACAACGGCCCATGAGGGATGTATTAGGGTGATATGAGAGCTCTCTGCTCATGTACCTAGATCAGATTTTAGAGTTCTAGATTTTTGTTATCTTTCTTTATTACTATTTTGTACCCAGGATTATGTGCCTCATGGATATGATGTAACCTTTTGGTCTCATAGGTCATTTTAGCCTTTTGAAGATGTTAATACAACTTTCTTTCTTTCTTTCTCTCTCTCTCTTACTTTTGATGAGACACCATCAGCTGTGTACTATGTTTTGGTCTCATAGGCCACTTTGGCCTTTTGCAGACGTTAATATATCTTTCTTTCTCTCTCTCTCCTAACAATTCGACCTAATGCTGATTTTTGCCTACAAACTTCAACAAACTCACTGGTAGGAGCTTTTCCTTTGCAGTTAAACCTACCCTACATCTGCGTGTGTGACCATCAAGGTCTCCTATGTCTCGGAGGATGCCAATGGAGCATAGCTCCCTATGGCAAGACACTAGGGATTGGGGAATGAGGTTCTTTGACAAACGCTTCAAAATCGACTCAGGCTTCAACCAATCATGCTTGCAATCTGTTTTCATTGCATGAATGTCATTGGAAATCCAGCATGTGATACCCATGAAAATTGTATCTTGATAATACAACAATATTGAGTCAGCCCTTTCCGGCGGTATTGCTTGTGTCATCTAAATTCCAGCATTGCTATCTTGTTTGGTGTTGAGCCATTTCATCTTGTTTATGGATATTAATAGTTTAAATGTGTGACAAGATTGTGCTCAACCCCATCAGGGCACAGCCAGTTCAGTACCCAGTGTTGATGGCAACACCAACAACAGACTTCTAGTTCACTACATGCTGGATGAGGAGAGTATCAATTCAGAAGCTCCAACAGATCAACAATCATGCTATTTGAGAAAGAATATTTGGGTCATGTTGGGGTATGTAAACATGCAAGGGATCCGAAGATCGAGCCTGTGGATTTGCTTGATGGTGGACCATTAGTGAGGACATGGGAGCTTAGGGCTCTCAAATTGTAGCCAACGGACGAGCTAGCACAAGACAATGAATTTTCACAATTATGGGATTTATTAAGCAAAAATCTGATTGTACCTGTTCGACTGGCAGGGGATGAGGGTAACATTAATCTTTGTCCAAAAGATTCCGTAAAGATTTTTGAGATCCATTTCAGAACCAAAACAGAAAACTTGAAGATGAACGCGATCTGTTGTGGATGGCCAACGTGGAGCTCTAGAATGGTAATTTACCCTTTGTTTCAAGATAAGCAGGAGGGATGTCACATGCATCCATCCTCAAACGTGAGGAAACTTATCCAGGATAGTTAGTGTGTGCAGAAGAGCATTAATGCATCTATCCAATTAAAGTTAGCGTTAGCGAAGAATCAGTAGTAAATCAGCATGATGTAGAATTATGCAGGTTTGAGACAGTTTTGAACTAGTTTTTGGCCGCCAAGCATGTGTAAACTGATTTGGGCAAGGGGCCAAGGATTGGGCACCTTTTTAGCCCAGTATGAACAAGTTTAGTGAATTTAATGACATGATTTCTGGGTTTTCAAAAGGTTGGCTGACTGGACTCTCCATGTCTTCTACAAGACTTTCAAATGCAGCTAAGAGAGAGAAGATCCACTCAAGAAAGTAGCATAATTTAGTCTAGATAGGCAGTAGAGGTTAAATGCACATAAGGAGTCCAGATCTTGCAAATATCATTGTGAATATTTATTCTCAATCAATCAGTTAATATATTTAGTACTTTAGGTTAAGAAAGCAAGTCTTTTGCCATTATCTCTGTTCTTTTCTTCCTGATCTCTTGTTTTATGCATACTAGTGGTCTTTCTTTTCTGAAAAAAAAATGCTTTGGTTACTGTGCATTTGACATTGACTCATATAACCATTCATAAGATATCTACTAGTCTAGCTTACTGAGAGAACAGTTCCTCGTGACTTTGAGCACGAAGGAATCCACGCCAAACCAAACACACCTACATCAAGCCACAAGCTGGATCAAATCTCCAAAAATATCTAGAGTAAAGTCCTAAGTTCTATAGGTTTAAAGTAGCTGCTTGGCATCTACAACCACTACACTCTAGTGCAGAGTTACCAAGGTGTTTTGTGGAGAAGGGTTGTGGGGTGCCCTACTATTTGATAATTGGCAAAATTATTGCCAGGATGTTCAATCCACACAGTCACTGCTAGACATGGTGACCTTAGTCGAGAGAACACACAGGGCATGCTGGAGACCAGCTTTTGCACAATTACAATAAATTTCTCACATCATTTTATTTTTATTATTATTTCTTTTTCTTTTTCTTTTTCTTTTTTTTTCCTTTTTTTTTTTTGGGGGGGGGGGGGGGGGGGGGGGGGGGGGGGGGTTGTGGTGTCTTCTACATCTATACTTTTCTTTGGTAAAAGGGAAACTACTTCCATCACAGTCTTCATCCAAAGAGGTGTGGCATCACTGAGAAATATTCAATGGATCAGACATCCACACACAGTTTGCCACTGGTATTTTTTATTTGCACTTGCATGATTGGACCTCAGAAGGTGAAAAAATATCTATCTATCTATTCTTCTATCTCGTGTGTTGATGTTAATTTTGGTGTCTTTTTTTTTAACACATGCCACTATGCATGATGGATATACATTGATGGACTACCATAGTCTCATGGACCCTTAAGGTATTCTATTAGATGTTTACAGCATTTGACCTCTCTCTCTCTCTCTCTCTCTCTCTCTCACACACACACACATGCACGCAAGCGCGCGCACTTAAATCAACTTATCTGCCATCAGAATTATCATCATGGGCAAAGCAAAAGCACCTTTAAAACCAAGAATTCTTCCTCAACAACAAATGTTAAATCAAGATCAAACGGGGCTGAAAAAAAAGTAAACAGTGCTTTAAATAAATGAAATCACATGAGCACCATATAGTGAGAAAGCATTCATGGGTGCAGACAGAAATTAAACAGAAAGTGGAACTTTTGGGTTGAGGGATAAGACCGTCCAGTTCGTCCAGAGGCACCAGCTACCAACACCTTAAAACCAGTAAACCGGCTCTTTTCCTCCTCTTGCAAATCTTGGGATTTACTATTTGACATCAAAGGGCCATTCTCTCTTCCTTTAGACTTCACTCCATTTCCACTTCTTTTGTTCTCACGTGTAGCTGTGCTAGAGTTTATGGTTTCTCTGGCTGTGCCCACAAGAAGCTCGCCCATTTCAAGAGCCTCCCTTCCAATGCTTTCCGCAGCTCTTCCAGATTCCTGCACAGATTTTTGTACAGAATCTTGCACCCGATCTAATGAGTTACTTGCTTCACTTCTAATTCTTTCAAGTCTCTGCTCAAGTAGTCCTCCTCCTCCTTCCAAATGCTTCTCTGCTTGTGATCGAGATTCTTCAGCTTGTCCACTCATAACTATGCTGGCATCCTTTAGAAGACTTTGACCTATTGATGCCACTTCGACAAAATCCTTCCCTATCTGCTGCCCAGTTTCCCTGATTTTGTCACCCATGTCCATTGTTGTATCCATGGCCACATCTGCAAGTGCATTCATTGAAGCCCCAACCTCACCAGCCTGTCCTTTCAATTCAGTGAAAACACTGGTAGTTTGCTTGTCTACAGAACCTCCTAAATCTGATGCCGTTTCAGTAATATCCTGCCTTACCTGTCGCCCAGTTTCACTAATCTTGTCACCTGTGTCTGATGCCATGTCCATGACAACATCTGCAATTGTGTTCAGTGAAACTCCAACTTCATCAAGACGTCCTTCTGCCTCAGAGAGAGAGCTGGTAGATTGTTTGTCTAAGGAACTGCTTAAATCCTCAACTAAACTTCCCCCTCCCTTCATAGCATTACTAACCACTTCCTCCTGGGTTTCGGCAGCTTTACCAACTGTATCTACAACAGTATCTTCGGCAACCTCTAACACCTTTTCAGCACCCTTAGTGCCACCATTTATGGCACTCTTAGCACTCAAATCTGAGAGACCATTAGTAGCATTCCCACCAATGGCGTCTGAGAAACCATTAGTGTCCTTTAAAACGTCCTCATTATTGTCTTGGGGTGCCTTCTTAGGCAAGGGTACACCCATTTCCTCACCTTTCACCCATTGATTTTCGCTTGGATCCTTAGAGATGATCTCATGAGGAGGTAAAGTGCTGTCTTCACTGGCCAGTTGAGCAAGCCTTTCAACGTCCTCCTCTGTTTCTTCTTCTTCCTCTAACTCTTCCAACAACTCGGATTTCGAAGGGGTCACTCCCTTCCGATGCCCTGCAATCATTCACTAAAATGAAACTATGCTTTTATTGGGAGCTTAATTCCTAAATTTTCATCATCAATTTTCTTCATCATCCGTGAAACCTGAATAGAACACATATACCTTAACAACCATGTTAGAGTTTCATCAAAGCCCAAACGTGTGTAAAAATCTTCATGGCATTATAATATCTAAGTGTTCGAGACTATCCTCAAGATGCCATCAAGCCCTAAACACGTGCAATGGAGACAAGGGCTTCATTGGAATGCCATCAAATCCTAAACACTAACCATGAGATTATTGTAGGATTTCATGGGATTGTAATCAAGCCACAACATATATACCATGCAACTGTTCTAAAGCTTTCATCGGAATGCTGACAAGTCCCAGGCACTCAACCAGCAACCATTCTAAGGCTGGATCAATTCATCACAGTGCCAAACATGTTGGGTAGGAGGGAAGCTAGTCTGCACACACACACACAATCTCAAGCATAGAGAAACATGAGAGTGCTGGAAAAGATGTACTCAATAATGATATGAAATGAAAGTACAAGTGAGTACTAAAAGGCCTAGGGCAAAGTGCCCAACACACATAAGTGTGTTCACACGGGGGAAAAAACCTGTGTCCAGTCACAGGGAAAAAGTGCACGTGAGTAAGCTGGGTTCACACCTGAACTAGCCGGGAGTGGACATGACCAACAAAACCCCCTCAAGTGAATGGTGTGAATGGGTAGCAGCAGGGTGAATGTTGCCCTGCAATATGCTCCACAGTAAGAGTGAACTCCAGTGCCAATGGAAAAAGCAAGCACTATATGACAAGAAAAAGGAGAATCCCCAATGTCATAGTGCTAATGCTAGAGCACAGTAGTACATAAATGCATCACCAGAAAACCCCCTCAAGTGAATGGTGTGAACGGGTAGCATCAGGGTGATAAAGCTGTGAATGTTGCCCTGCACTATGCTCCACAGTAAGAGTGAACTCCAGTGCCAGTGGAAAAAGCAAGCACTATATGACAGGAAAAAGGAGAATCCCCAATGTCATAGTGCTAATGCTAGAGCACAGTAGTACATAAATGCATCACTAGAAATGCGTGGCAAAGATCATGTGGACATCAACTGCATCAAATCAAGAGGCATCGCATAATACCCCCCTGAAGGCAAGTACCAAATGCCAAGCTGAACTGCATGTAATCCACATCAATGCTCTGTAACTGCACCAGTGATAAGCATAAGAAGAGGTAGCATACGCATGTGTAAAGGCAACAGGATCCAGAAGTCATGCCTGTGAGACATGCAATGTAAGCTGCAAAAGTGAAACTCATCGATGGAGGATCCGATGAGGAAAAATCAGCAATGGGAAAAGCTGAAAATGGGGAGAAAAAGTGGGAGCTCGAGGCGGGCATCAGCCAATGCTATGAGAGGATAGGTAAACTCTCAGCGATGCCATGATCAGTGGCATGTATGGCAAGTGTAAAGATGTATAATCCCACAATGAATAATATACATGTGGCATGTCAAAACCATGAGAGCAAGCCAACACTGGCCAAGTGTGTAAAAGGCACTCCCAGTATACATCACATGTGAGAAAGTGACAATGTCAACACAGTAGAAACAATCCCGCTGCAAGGGAAAACAGCATAAAAGGCATCTCCAGTAGACATCACATGAGAGAAAGCGTCTAGCATAGACCAGCATAAGGGTCAACAAGCATAAGTGACCATGAGGCATCACCAACTGCATGTGGGCAAGTAAAATCCCCCCCTGAAATGCATCTGCCAGACAATGCATACCATGGAGTACAGACTATAAATCATAGTTATCAAAACAATGGCATCCGAAGACATCTCTGCAGGCAATGAAGATGTAAGTGTCAAGGCTGACACGTGTAGCCAAATTGGCCTGATCTGCACTGCACCTGTGGAAGAAGATGTCAGCTTCTTCTTTTTTTCACTCTCAATACGCTTCCTACATTCCTCTATGGTGTGCCATGTTTTCCTGCAATAGTTACAGTGCTTTTTCTTTTCAGGCTTGTCCTCTGTCTTGGGAGGATTCAATGGGCTAGGTTTAGGCCCAGATCTATTCCCACGAAGAAAAGGAGCAACCATTGCTGACTCAACAGACATCATGTTGTTCCTGTTGAAACGAGATTGCTCTTCACTGAGCAAGAAAGTCACAAGGTTGTCAAAAGTGACTGACCGCATTAGGTGCATTGCCAGCCAACAACCGCAAAGTGGTGCCAAATATCTGATAAGAGTCAGGCAAGTTGCGCAAAACTGTCTGAACAAGATAGCTATCTGTCAGGACCTCATCAATGTTAATGAGCTGCTCTCGTAGGTCCTTCACATGCGTAAGGTACTGATCAATAAAGTCACCTTCAAGCATGCGGTCAGTCTCAAGCTTGCCCCAAAGGTAAGCTACACAAGCCTCATTGTGACCTAAATACAACGCCGCCAAGGTATCCCAAGCACCCTTTGCAGTGGTGCAAGAACGAATGTGCGGAATGATATGCCTACAGCACGAGAGAGCAATCAATGCATGGGCCTGAGCATCCCTGGCATCCCAAGTAAGACGAGGAGGTGGACCTCCAGGAGGATGAGCGGGAATCACTTCACCTTCCGCTGGAGCAGGTGCAAGAGGACGCTCCTCAGTGCCATCCACATACAACCATACATTTTTGGCAACCAAAACATGACGCATCATATAAGCCCACATAGGGTAGTTGTCCCCATTGAGCTTGTCCTCTTGAGATAGCATTCCAAAGAGGTCATTATTACTGTTGGCCATGTTAGCATAGCAAATCTGTCACAAGTCACCAAGATCAGGCAATGCCCAACAAAACCGTAAGAATGCAGGAGATAAATGGCAGTATAACCAATGGACTGAAAGAGAACTCCTTCACCACGAGAAATACATATGCATGTCCCAAATCTGCAAGTGTACTACACAATGATGCAAATCTGTCAAAGTATCCACAATGGCATACATATACTGCAACAAACCACAAATGTATACATGTGCCATGAAAAACACAATCAACTGACACCTGTAAGAGCTGCAAGTGCTCAAATCCTCGCAGATCAAATGTAAATTGATCGAATGCTCCAAAAATGGGCTCAATGTAGAAAAGCCCTAATTTTTAGGCAACCAATTAGACCAAATCTGAACTGGATCGGCACCTGTAAATTTGCTAATGTGATTGTCACATGTACCAAGTGCTGCAATGCCCAAAAATTGGGGAAAATGCCCCAATGCCAACCAAATGTGCCTGTAATACCCAAAAAATTGAGAGAAATGCCCCAATGCCAACCAAATGTGCTTGTAATACCCAAAAATTTGGGAGAAATGTCCCAATGCCAACCAAATGTGCCTGTAATACCCAAAAATTTGGGAAAAATGTCCCAATGTCAACCAAATGTGCTTGTAATTCCCAAAAATTGCTTGCAAATAGTGTCAATTTTTGCAAAATCGAGTCAATTTCTGCAAAATCCCCAAATTTCTAGTGCAATTATGCACCAAATCTGCTGAAATCAATGCCAATGTGTGCCAATGTTGCAATTGGAGGCTCAATGGTGAAAAGCCCCAATTTTTAACAAGCAAAATGTGCAATTTCAGGTCAGAAAAGTACAAATCCCTCAAACCTTGCCAATTTTGGATAGATCTAAAGGTGAATCTGAAGTTGCTTTAGGCAGTGCAGAGCAAGTACACAGGTACAATCGTATGGTACCGGTGCATGTACGGTCGTATGGCGGTACAGGGCGGCTATACGGGGCACGGTACAGGGCGGCGATGGAGGGCGTCGTATGGTGGCACAGGCCGCAGCTACCTGTGAGGGCGACGACAGAGACGGTGGCGCACAAGGCGGAAGGCGCAGGCGGCGGCGATGGCATCGAGGCAGCGCAGATCTGGCAATGGGCGGCGCAAATCTGATCGCTACAGTCGACGGCGGCGCACGCAGGGGCGACGGAGCATAGGGGCGGCGGCGTCGTGCAGCTGAGGACGCGACGGCAATATAGTACAGCAGCAACAACGACTGTGGGCGGCGGCGCCGTTATAAAACGTTGTATGGACAGAGCGGCGGCGGCGTGCAAAGGCGGCTGAGGGCGGCAGGGCGGCTGAGGACAAAACCCTAACCCTAAACAGCAAAAACCTTAATGCTACAAACCCTAATGCAATAGGCTAAAGCTCAAGCTATGAAGGGCAGCATGGGGCAAACCCTAATGCTAACCCTAACCTTGACAAGGCTCTCATACCAATGTTGGGTAGGAGGGAAGCTAGCCTGCGCGCGCGCACACACACAACCTCAAGCACAAAGAAACGTGAGAGTACTGGAAAAGATGTACTCAATAATGATATGAAATGAAAGTACAAGTGAGTACTAAAAGGCCTTGGGCAAAATGCCCAACACACATAAGTGTGTTCACACGGGAAAAAACTTGTGTCCAGTCACAAGGAAAAAGTGCCCGTGAGTAAGCTGGGTTCACACCTGAACTAGCAGGCGCAGGGAGTGGACATGACCAACAAAACATTCACACAATGAAATCACTGTCGGTTCCATATAACCTACCATGCAGCCGTTGTAGGGTTTTTCAAAGTGACAAACACGTACCAGGAGATCATACTAATTTTTATTGAAGGCCACTGTTCCAAACTGGAAATCCAAAAAACAGAGCAAGAAACACAAATCGAGGAACTTACTAGGCCGACGGTGCTGAGTCCTGGCAACGAGCTTCTCCATGTCCCTTTTGGAGCCACCAGTGACTGCTGCGCACTGCAACATTCTCCTGCTGCGAAACCTCTGCGACGACAAGGACTGGGCGTCTTTAGAATTCAGGAGGCCGCAAGGGACCAAGGTTTTCGACATTCTGGGGCGATCTCCATGACGGGGAAAAAGGTCGGGCAGTATGGACTGGTGGGAGATGAGGTTTGAAGCCATCCCTGAGAAAAACCCTAATCCTTTCTCTTTCGCTTAATTCTGCTTATCCGTTTATTTGCTTCCCCCTTGTTCTACGCTCACTGCTGCACAAAAAACCTCACGCCACAAGCACCAAGTGTTGTCTCGACACCTGGGACCCTATTCAGAACCCACGTGTCTAGCTCGTCCACGTTGACACAATTACTTTTTTTTAGTGAAAAACACGTTGACAAAATTACCTTGTATCCATAACTACGAAGATGTTCACGTTAGCCAAGTATATCTTCTATATTATATTATATAAACGAGCGAGTCTATACGTGGACAAGTGTTGAAAGAATAGAATTTGTAAGATGTATATAGTTCTTGATATTCAAAAAGGTGAAAAGGTACAAGCACCCTTCTCGAGGCAATTACGTCCGGCTCCAGGCAATGGATGGAGAGAAGAAAAATGCACGAAGCATGGACCAACCAGTGTCTACGTACACAGGATGGGAACTACTGCAGGAGGAGGATGATCAAGCTCCTTATAGGCCTCTAGTTGGTGATCTGCTGATAATCGACATTCTGCTACAAGTGGTTTCTGCACAGTTCCAATGCGGGTGCACAGGGACTTGAAGACCAGAAATATGCTCATCCATCACTTGCCTGATCCGAACGTGCCTGCGGGGGCACTCAGCCTTGATTACGTGAGAGCCAAGTTGGCTCACTTCGGGCTAGGCGTTGTGCCTGGGGCTGCTTCTTTTGCTTCCGAAGCATGAGAACTTTCGACCGAATACAAAATTGGCACCACTTTCTACAGGGCTCCAGAACTACTGCTCCACAAGCGCTGCTTCACCACCAAAGCAGATCTCAAGCGGATCGTAGCTACTGGGTGGACTGTATACAAAACCCACCATTGGATTTTGTCACAAAGTCTTCAAAGTATTGTGATAAGTGTCGATTAAATAAATAAGAGAGAGGTACTTGTATATGTTGTCTGGTTGTCTACAGGCATTGCCCTAACCGTGGCATTACTGGTAAAAAGTCTACACCATCGTTGTTAACAACAATATCATCCATCCATTTTTTTTGCCCCCCCCCCCCCAAAACACAGAAAAAAGAATGTCGAACTGCTATTCACTTAAATCGTAGCCGTTTTAGGGGCATTAGAGAACATAATCTACCCCTAACCACTGCTCTTAAAAAATTGTGCTTCACATTAATTACCCAGCCTTGGGGTGGGTAGCAGTGGGTTGGGTGGCCTTCATCATGCTACTCTTCTCGATGCTCCTGGTAATGGACGAAGAGAAGAAAAATGGACGGAGCCTTGGGGTGGGTAGCAGTGGGTTGGTGTAGGTGTTGGTGTAGGTGCGACCATAGGAGATCCCGATGGAGGCGGGCCGTGTAGAGACCAGGCGACGAGCAATCCATGAGGAGGCCAAATGGCGTCACGATGCGCTGGTAGATTGAAAGGGCTGAAATGTTTTAGATTAATTGCATTTTTTCGCATCGTACGCAAGTCTCTGCTTTTTGTATGCTAGAACTGAATCAAATTGCTTTTGTATGCTAGAACGACTGGAGGGACTCTATCATAGTCACGTGATTTCCTTACTCTCTCATACAAAGAAACAGTTTAACACAAATAGAAACCGTCAATCATATGATATTTTCTCTCTCTTTCTCTCTCTCTCTATATATATATATATATATTCTCTCTCTCTCTCTATATATATATATATGTATATGTATATGTATATCTATATATATATACATCTATAGACATATATATATACATATACATATACATACATATACATATATACATACATATACATATACATACATATACATACATATACATATATATACATATGTATATATATATACATATATTATATGTGTATATGTATATATGTATATACATATATACATATATATATATATATATATACACATTTGGCTTCCTCAGCTTGAATAACAATTAAGCTTCTACTTCAATCTCTTGTAATCATTGTATGTTTTTTAATACAAAAAAATATTATTATTTTTTTGTTTGGTTTAGTGAGATAAAAATTTATAGAGAGTGGTCAATCAATATTAGGATATTTTTGGATAAATAAATTCTATAAATATCAAAAAAATATTTTCCTAAAACAAAAAATCAAAATAAATTTTTCAAGGTGCAAATGGAATTAATTAAAAATGATTTAGAAGACCTTATCATCCTAAGGGTCAAGATTTTTTGAAAATTTTGGATTAAGGTTCCTATGGACCAATAAGATTAATCCAAGTGTTGGGATAAGATAAATCTAAAGAATAAAAGAAAATACCCAAAAATAAGTAAATGCCCACATAAGATGAAGAGTTGACTAAGTACTAGATTTATTAGTCAAAAACTATGAAGTATTAATAAAACAATGAGATATTTTGGAGTAATCATTCATTTTTGACACATAAGGAGAAGGGGGCCCTTCAAGGAGGCGCCTATTTCACATGTGTGAATGAGTTTTAAACTCAAAAATAATAGGATATTTTTATCTCTCCTCTCTCCTAGATCAAACCAAATCAAAAAGGGAGCCAAACTGGTCCAAAACTTGTCCAAATTCAAAAATAATATGATATTTTTATCTCTCCTCTCTCCTAGATCAAACCAAATCAAAAAGGGAGCCAAACTGGTCCAAAACTTGTCCAAATTCAGCCAAACTGAAGCTGGAAAATTCTAGAGCTCAGTTGGACTCAGTTAGTGGCCTCCCTCACCTATAAATAGACCCTCATTCTTTTGTATTCTCATCTGTGAACTAAACTATGCCGGTATTACTGTAAGATAAGCTTATTTTCTATTATCCTCTAAAAAACCTCTACAAATTGAAGAGATTGAAACTTCTCTCTCTCTTCAATCTTCCTTGGGGACTTCATCAACATACCCAACCAATTGATTGGTTGGGGGTCTCTACTTTGATCAAAGAATCAAGCAATCTATAAGGTAAAATGTGGTTTATGGTCTGTTTTCTTTAACCTCCAAATGTTTCTCTCTTCTTAACCCCTCTCAAGCTTGAGAAGCATTCAATTGAATGGCTTCTAAATACAATTGAAGTTCTTTAGTGAAATTGTAATAACGATAAAACACATAAATTTCTATTTATGCTATAATTATAATGTTTTTAAGCATTTCTCTCTCTCCCCCAAAGAATGGTCATTCCTATGACCTATTCTATATTCAAATGAAGCTTCTCATGAAGCAATTCTCTAATCTAAAAGTAATTTCTATGCTTGTCAAATTAGAGACCAAATAAGTGACTTTTTAATGCTTTTATGTTATTTAATTTCTGAAAAAATTAAGAATCAAGTCCATAATTGGATATTGATCCAATTAATGGTTATTCTAATCATAGGGATATTACTAAACTTTATGCTTTCAAATTATTGAGAATTATCAGTAAATAGCAGCGAAGCTATGGTAAAATTTTTGTAAAATTAACACATAAATCATTTTCATTCATAATATGAAAAGAGGACTTTCTACCATATTCTAGGATTAGTCATCCTAGATTAATTGAATGATTCTCATTATAATCATGAAAAATTTGATTTTATGTTTATGCATAAATAGTTAATTAGGAAAAAGAGAAATTTTTAGTAATTCATTTTTTATGTTAAAAGAGTAATCCCCTAACAATGGAAATCCATGTATTCCAATAAAGTAAGAGAAAAATTATGATGCTAAAATAATGTATATTTTATTTAAAATATAAAGAATAATTTTAGTTAAATTTATCTTTTTGTATAGATAAATTTAAATGATAAAAGAGAAATTCTCACCATATTGGAATTCAAATATTTAAATGAGAAAAGTGTAATTCTTAGTGTAAAGGAATTAATGGAGATTTTTATTTAAATTTTTAAGAGAAAATTTAGTTAAATTTAACTTTTTGCATAGATAAGTTAAAATGATGAAAGAGGAATTCAAACAGGTTATTGGAATTCAAATGTTTAAATGAGAAAAGTGAAATTTTTAGCTTAATAAAATTAATGGATATTTTTATGTAATTTTTAAGAAGAATTTTAGATAGATTTAATTTATGGGATAAAAGATGAATTCCCATCATAGTTGGATTGCACTCATTAAATGAGAAAAAGAGAGATTTTAAGTTTATTTAAAAAAATAGGTATTGGTATTTAGTTAAAAGAAGAATTTTTATGATATTTAAGAAAAGAGGAATTTGAATTAAATCTTAGTGTCAAAAGATGAATTTCCACCATAATTCTACCTAATGAATTGAGGTTAAGAAATGATAAAAGGAATATCTTTGGATATTTTAATTGGTAAAATCACTAAAAGGATATTTACCCAAAAACTACAAGTTTATGTGAAGGGAATCCTTGTAGAACTAAACCGAATGAATTTGGTTAGACTACGAGAGGGATGGACAGTAAACCTACTTGTCCATCTCTCGATCTGAATCAAGTAAAAACTTTATGACCAATTCCAGTTCTAATCACAAAGAATAGACTACCGGAACTAAACTAGTTTTTCCTCACCGAACTCACGGAGAACCTAGTTGAACAATTAGACTGAATGATGGGTAGATTACCCTGTTGAGAGATCAAGGATCATCATTATGAAACTGGGAATTATGGAAAAAGGGTTTTTGGAACCACTCTCAAACTGGAATTTTACTTGCATTGGAACCTCAGTTTTTTTTAATTCAAAGGATTGTTTTGCGGAAAAATGCTGGAGGAAGCATTTGGCTTATGTTTTTCTAAGAGGGTGTTTGTTGGAATAGCTGGTGGGGAGTTGTCAAGGGACGTCGCTCGCGACAAAGCCTACCGAGGTCTTGACCAGCCTCGGTACGGTTAAAATGGTGTGCTTCTGGTACAATGGGCGAGGACCGACGAAGGAGTCCCTGAGTGAAGTGCTTAGACACCTAAGGAGGATCCTAGAGGGTTCTGTCCAGGCGATGCACAGGCTCGCGGTTGCTAGGACACCCATGCGTACATCGAGGAAGATTTCGGATGGACTAAAAGGAAAGATTTTTGGGAACCAAATTTTGATACCAGATCTCGTTGGTTGGCCAGTTGGTCTTCAAGAGTTAGTTGGCCAGTTGGTCTTCAACAGAGAGTCCAAAAAATA
This sequence comes from Cibotium barometz, assembly GCF_041138505.1. Taxonomy (NCBI): domain Eukaryota; kingdom Viridiplantae; phylum Streptophyta; class Polypodiopsida; order Cyatheales; family Cibotiaceae; genus Cibotium; species Cibotium barometz. The sequence continues at coordinate 17,931,072 of NC_141081.1, forward strand.
TTATTGTAATACAATGGACTCAGAATTTTGAAAAATGATAATCAGAAATATTATAATTTCTATTGAAGGATTGTTTTAAAGCCAGTCGAATCTGTTATAAATGGTAATTTCATATTGGGTGTGTACGTGGTATGCCTACCTTAATTTTTGCATGAATCACAGCTAGGGAGCCTGGGAACTCTTTTCCTCAGTACTCGGGCAAAAACACAACCAAAACTTTATAAATGAATCCCACCAATACAGTGGTCGGGTGGTTGGGTAATCCATGGGCCGGATGGGGTGGATTGGAGGATGGTTAAATGTATGATGGAGTCATACATGGTTAAATGTATGATGGAGTCATGTTTGGCAATCCATCCCCTTCTAGGGATGATCTCTCTTCTAGCATTGTGCATGTAGTCATAACACAAAAACTACTTTCCATGGGGTAAGAATTGATGTGGAACTATAGCTTTAACTTCGCATTCATTAAAAAGCCCTAAGACCATTTGTACTAAAGCTTTTGTCAAATCGAGGGCATGCTTACCTAATGAGACCCAAGTCTCATATGACATTTTCTTCCTGCTCCTATATCCAATAAAGCAAGTTTGGCTATGGTTGATTATTCACAGGAAGTCTAGGTAAAGCCTTGTGGGTTTGACCTCTTCCTCCTTGTGATTGTTATGCATTTTAGCCATATGAAGCAGTCCAAGTACATCAAGGCATTACTTAAGGGGTTCAATATGGAAAGTTGTAAACCAAATTCTACACTGATAGAACCTGGTGTAAAAATAGTCTATGAATACGATTAGTTACATTAATTAGTTTAAATCCTGTGAAGACCTTGTTCTGTGGGAGGGGATCGGCGGCGACTGTGTCTCATAAATGAGGAAAAAAGCGGTGATTCCATGGACCAAGTGCAAGTCTCTTCTTGATCTGACTATGTGACTTCAGGTTCGGTCAGATCAGTTTAACTAGTTAAGACTTTGACTCGTTAGAGTAATTCCCCGTTAGAAGTTTTTTTTTCCTAGCGGAATCGCCCGTGCCTTCCGTGCGAGGGGAGTCTTCCGGGCCCGATCTCGGAGGGACCACCCGAGCTAGCCTCTTGTCCTCTCGGACATCCGCAAGGCCCCGAGTGTGGACCCCCACCCCGCGCCGGAGGCTAGCGCCACTTCCACCGCCGGGGCAGGTGCATCGTGGAGGGAGCGAGGACCTTACAGCTGGTATCAGAGCTTTGTTGAAAGCTAATAAGGATAAACGAACTCTTATCAGAAATTGTTAATTTAAAAAAAAACTCAAAAAAAGCATTTTTCATAATGTATTTTCATTCCGTAAGTCTCATTAATAAAGAATTTTTAATCAAAGAAATTATTTTGTTTAGATGGAAGTTCCATACTTATCTGCTGGTGTTCCCAACCGCACCCAGTCTCATCACAAGACATGACTGTGTTTGCCTTCGAGCATCTCATCTCTTCCGCTACAACTCAAACAAGCCGAGTTAGACTCGCACGCCATTTCGAGGATTTATATTTTCCTGACCCAGCGAAGAGACGACAGCATAAGTGGTTTGCAGGGCAGTATGTCCACGCCTTTTGCGACCAGCGTGCAATGCTGAGATAGAACCTCTCACTAGCCATGATTTTGATGAAGCTGAAAGTGGTACATGGCGTCATTTTATATCATTCAACGCCTCGGAATTTCAGACTTTCATGCCAAATCTATAGACTCCTTAGTCACTTTATTCCTATAAGGAGAAGATAATAGCTCCCTTGGTAGTAAGTGAACGTTTGTATCAGGGCATGGCTATGGCCCATGGCTATGGCCCAGTACTGCCGTCTTATACATCTCCCGAGGAGATTCTGATTTCTGGAGCTGAGCTGCTCTATGTACATATTGTAACTTTTATATAAATAAAGAAATGTTTTCTGGAGAAAAATTCCCTGTTGCACAAGTGATTGTTTATGGACGAACTGATAAATAAAAATCTGTTATCGAACATATGTCATAGATCTCCAATAAGATCATTTATCTTGTTTAAGAAATTGTTTTCCAAATCCCTTAAGTCTTAGGATCTCGTGGATGATATCAAAATAAAAATTTAATAATATATCATTTTTGGCAAAATCATGACACGAGGAAACCGTGGTCGTCACACAGCCAAACCCTCTCTCTAAAGATGATGAGCTTGACCCCGACGTTCGCAAGGCTCTTCATAGAACTCAGCCACAGGACCCTTCAAAGGAGAAGGGGAGAACCTAGGCGAGGCTGTGGAGAAATGGGTGAAAGCTATGAAAGAATATTTTGACGTCACAGGCTACAATGAGCGGAGCAAAATGGCTCTTGCTAGGCTGAAAATAGTGGAAACACCTAGGGTGGCATGGAAAAACCATTATGACACCAATTGTCTGGACAGGAATACTCAGTCTTGGAACGACCTTAAAACCTATTTGAGGACGAGGTTTTGTCCCCCTCGGTTTTTAGAAACCAAAATGAACGAATTCTTAGAGCTAAAGCAGGGAAGCAAAACCATCGAGGAATATCACTAGGCCTTCGCTCTTCTACTCAAATATTCACCACCTCTAAATGAAGAGCAACTCATGGCCAGGTTCATTCGAGGAATGAACAAACCCTTGGACACACTGGTCAAGAATGCCAAGCCAGTGTCCATGGCTGAAGCTATCAGAATGGCGAAGGACTTTGCCAAAGCCTTCATCATGAAAGTCCTGCCAAAGCCAGCTCCCTCATCCTTTAAAAGATTTCAAACACTGGGAAGCTCTTCCAACTTTCCACCTCCAAAGAGACACCAAGGTCCTAACCAGAATGTGGGACGGGAAGCTTCATAAATGAAGGAAGACCTTTCCCCCGAAGTACATTCTCAGGAACTCCGGCTCTCTCCAGAATACAAAGGAAAGAGCTTCGAAGTGAGAACAAATGCTTCAGATGTCAGGGATTTGGGCACCAGCTCAAGGATTGCCCATCTCCTTCAGTGGGCCAAGGAAGCCAAGGTCCCAGAGTTTAGAGACCGACTCCTTCTTATCAGTCCCCAATCCGAATCCCCCGCGCCAGAATCAGGGTAACCCAAGAAGAGTGCCAGCTCAACCAGCCTCCATGCAAAGCAGTTTCTGAACTCCCTCCCAGAATTGGAATAACCAAAGAGAGAGAGTTCCACCTCACACTGCAGCAGCCAGAGCAGTCACCATAGCTAAGGCAGTAGAGGAAGAGAAAGGACAGATCTATGCAGCAATAGAGTATCAGGGGAATAACCGTCAATTCTCAGTCCTCCAGACTCTAGCAGAGTACGAGGGTAAGCAATTCAAGCTTTTGATTGATTCAGGCAGTACTCATTTATTTTATTTCCCCAGGATGTCTGCGTAAATTAGTCCTAAATCAAAAATCAGGGAAACCTATGCAAGGGGAATTAGCCAGTGGGAAGATTCTTTTCACTCACCGTGAGACTTACCTTATTCAGTTTAGCCTAGATGGGAACGTAACAGAGTGCCAGTTCAGAGTCCTACCCCTGGGAATATATGATGGAATGCTTGGAATGGATTGGCTCCAAAAGAATCAAGCTGGCATTCATTGTCTCACAAAGGAATGAATGTGCTCTGACATTCAAAGAATTCGCTTGCATGTTCTACGACATCAAAGATGTTTTCCTCTTGTGGTTAGGAACCACAAGAAATTTAATTCCACAAATTTGTTCAACTATTTTACAAGTCTTTTACAAATTGCTCTATAATGTGGTAAAGTATAATTGACCACAGAGTTTAAGGACAGCTACACTTTCCTCTCTCCAAAAGTTCTTGCATTTTTCCAAGAACCGTTTACACATCTTGCAACAAAGATGATTTCCACATAGCATCTATGTGATATATAATTTTGTAGTAGTGTCTACACAGTGTCTACGCACTACTACAAAATCAAGAGTAACAAGAACCAATAAGAGTATCACTCCTAGCCCATGAGTAAATACATGCCTATCCACATGTCTACTCTTGCAGCCACTTTAGTTTCTTGGCAATACATATCTATGTTTCTACGGCCAACCATGTCTCTATGGACATGTTTATGGGCTATCTATGGTCACATCCAAAAAATAATAGCACCATCCAAACACACCTCTACAAGTGTGGTCTCACTGGACGCCTCTACTAATGTGAAACAATATCGTAAATCATTTCAATTATGGGAAATGATTTACTATAAAGCAATAAACGAAAAACTCTTTATCGCTTTACCGAGTCTGTATATACATATGCTATGATATGTGGATTAGGTATGTCTCCAACACACCTTACACTGATAGACAAACAAAATCAATCTTTGTGCTTTGAGACTGCTTTGACATGAATAACACAACATCCAATTTGTGTTCAATACCAATATGAATTTAGGCATATAACAAATCTTTGTTGCCTCCCCATGACAGTCGTCATGGGGTACCTACCCGTATAGGTGAAAATATACTACCCAACTATAACCAATGACAACAAAAATAACAGGTCAATGTACACACTTCATAAACATATTACAAAACATAAATGTGTATGATTATCCTTTTTCCTAGTGCGAAGTAAAGAGGAACAACATCCACTTTACCCTGTCTATCAAAACACCAAATCTTTTCCTCGATTTGGTTGAGTAACTATGTATACTCCTCTAACAATAACTCTATACCCACGAATATACCCTTATCAAGACGGGGTATTTACAGAGCCATCTTTAACAAGATGCTTGAGCCACTTGCTACAAAGTGTTCATCTAGATTGACTCAAAGCCTTTGGTACTATGGCACAATGTATGGGGCATTTTAGCATCTAATTGTTGTTGATTCAAAGACATTTGGCACTCAACAACTATGTCAATCTCTAAACTCATGGTTAGCATCTAACCATGAGTCCTACTAGGTCATGATAGAAGCCTTAGACTTCAACTTTCAGTGTGAATATAAACAACAAAGTCCCTAAAGAAGTTGCTCAAAACTTTGTGGTACCACCTCATGGCCATCTACCATGCTTGAGCAGAGCGTGAAAACAATTTCACGCATAAATACACACTGAACACTCTTACCAATTTGGTTTCACACCAAATTGACAAGGTTAGAGCTTTATCTAGAATAACAAGAACCTAGGTTTATGACTTTCCATAAAATTTGAGCTCGTTGGAAGTCAACATCTATATTGGTTAAATGAATCTATCACTTCCTTCTGATAAATTTAGCACCCCCATTTGACACAAGATCAAGCGAGCATGTGGACCCTGAGCGCTCCATCTCAGTACATAACCCAAGGGATTCGTCTGATCGCTCCGAATCAATGCTCACTCTTCTTCTCATAGAAACCACAACTAATCACTCTGAATTAGTACACCTTTCTAACTAGGAAGGTGATGACTATTGGAAAGTGCACGCACATACAACAATACCATGCTAAATTATAAAAAATGATCAAGATTACTGCTAGGCATTCTGTACTAGCATCAAGCTCCAGATTTGTGTAATCACTCCAGATTAACGGTAAATCTAGTGTGGTTTGCCTCTAATATCTCTAGATTAGCTTCAAACCTTGAGTTTACTTCTGAACCTCCATGTTCAGTCCTAAACTCGCCAGACATGTTAGAATAATCTACTAAGCTCTCTGGCTTAGAATTCTTTCTAACAAACACAGTCATGGTTTATAAAACTATGTTGGATCCAATGACAGTAAATAACCATGCTTGTATGGAGTGAAGTACTTCTCACTTTAACCAGGTATTAGTCCTATCACATACTGGTAATGATCCACTTGCAAACTGGTAGGCTCTACAAGGACATGAACTTTGCAACCTAAATAGCCCAAGTAAAATTAGAATTTACTTTTTTAATTTATGAAAGTCATTCCATACTTCCATTATTTCTATGGTAGCAGCCAAACATGTGCTAAAAAATGAACACCAGTGTTGGATATAGACGAGATTACACTCCCTGAATGTTTTAGGGCATCCCCCACATATCACAACCATCCAACTATACTAGTCTCCTTGCTCACCAATGGTTCTATAGCATTCTCAGACTAGAAACCACTCTATCAGCACTAGTATTTGATCATGCCTATGCTACCTAGAGCTTCTCCGAACTCTATCATTGGATTTCTTTCCAACAAAGGCTATCAAGTGAGTTTCAATTCTCAATCTTGTCCAAACACTTGATCACACTATGGAACATGTATACCAACACTTGATCACTATGGAACAAGCGTATAACCAATCAAAGGTCAACCTCTATATACAAGCCTTGGTGTCCCATACCACAAAGACCACAATGACCTTTATGAGCACTTGACGTCCCATACCATCAAGTGAGCATGAAGTTCATTATGACCAAATGGATGACTACGCATCCAAACCAAGGGTGTTTGCAACTAGACTAGCTATGCGACATCGTATATGGTGCACATGTTTTTCAAAGTCTAATACGCTACAATTTAATGAACTATAACAATATGGAGAATATTTCCAGTGGAGCGATTGGAACATCTAATTAGTGACAATGTGTGCTTCAACAATGACGAATCAATGGATATCCGGCCTAAATGATGGAGACCAACAAGAGTAGCCACAAACGAGATGATCCAACAACCCGAGGAACTTGAGGCGGATTTGGAACAAATACTAGAACATGACATGAATGACATGATAAATGCCTTACACGATGGAACAGAAGATCGAGGTTTGGAACACAAAGGGGTAGAAGAAAGCACGCGATGTGTGGAATACGCTTCCCAAAAAAAGAAGAGAAAGAGCTACGCGCAGGCTTGCTCGTCTTCCACTATATCGTGGAGCACATGTGTCTGTTTTACGCGCTTGCCTATCCATATTGAACTTGCAATCTTTGGATGATCTGATACGAGTGTATCAAAACTTTTTGCATAAGTGATGAAATCATATGTAATTAGTGAGTTATATACCTTTATATGTATTTTCTTAGCCTGACTATTTTGTGTAACAGCTTATTGAAACATCAAATATTGCCAGAAGATAATGAGATGCCAGAAGATAATGAGATGCCAGTGGACCGTAGTTGAGCAAAAACAATGTTGCACTCGATTGGCATGGACTACAAAACACACCATGCTTGTCCAAATGATTGTATTCTTTATCGACGGACAAGAATATAACAACGCACAAGAATGATTGTATTCTTTATCGATGGACAAGAATATAACAACGCACTACAATGTCCGCATTGTGGTACATCAAGATATAGACAAGATGTGCAAGGAGAAAGGGTACCAACAAAAGTTTTACAACACTTTCCCATCATCCCTCAGATTAAAACAATGTTCAAGTGCAAATCCATTGCAGGATTGATGACTTGGCACCATAACACTAGGTCCACAGATGGTGTTATGCGTGTGCCCACATATTCCCTTGCATGGAAGCACATTGAAGAGAAGTGGGTAGCCTTTCAGGAGGAGGCTCGCCATATTCGACTCGGACTAGCGATGGATGGAGTGAATCCATTTGGCCTACGAAGTGCATCATGGAGTACATGGCCTATTTGCCTAGTTAACTATAATCTTCCACCATGGCTAGCAATAAAAAAAGGGCACCTTTTATTGTCTTTGATAGTTCCTGGAAAGTACAAGGTGAAGAACATGGATGTGTATTTAGCCCCTTTAGTTAAGGAGCTTCGTGTTCTATGGGAGGGCATTGAAGTTCATGATGTTTCTAAGAGGTTTGGACAACGTGCGCTAACATTGAGAGGAATACTTATGTGGAGTATGCATGATTGGCCTGGCTATGGAGAGTGCTCAGGTAATACTGTAGCTTGTTAACATATTATGTTAAGTCATGATTGCTATCCAAACTTACCTGCTACAATCTTTTTTGATGTTTTACAGGGTTTGCAATGTCACGGTATAATGGATGTCCATTATGTGGGCCGCAACTTGAGGCTCGATACTTAAAGTCTATGAAAAAGATAGTATACGAGGGCCACAATCTCCCAATGGACCATCCTTTGCGTGAGCAATTTTTAGGGAGGTCTCCTTGCATATGGAAGAGTAGTGATTGGAGGACCTTATGGGAGCTAGATCCAACCTATACACCTCTAGGAATGAAGCGTCTGGGCCATTTTCCATCAACTTCCATACTGGAATGACCTTCTAGTGAACCATCTCTCTTGACCCAATGCACATTTTCAAGAATATAGCCGAGGTGCTTTGGAAAACCATCACAGGAGCAAAGGAGAGCAAGGCACAACAAGATGATTTACAAGAGGTTCAATGCATGTACCACTTATGGGCCCAAAATAGAGCAGATGGAAATGTGAAGCTACCAAAAGAACCTTGGGTCATGACAAAGGAAGAGCAACGGCATGTAAAGAAGTGCATTAGTGAGTTTCATACCCCTACAGGATGCATGCATTGCTTGAAGGGAGCATTTACAAAGGACGATGAGCTAAGTGACTTGAAGAGTCATGATTGGAACAAATTCTTGCAATTCGTGCTTCCTATAACCATCAAGGATTGCCTCAACGATGACATTAGAGCAACAATTTACAAAATTGGTGTAGTGGTGCGTTGGATATCAAGGAAAGAGATTAGTAGAGACACATTGAAAGCAGCATGATTAAACTCCATCAAGGCTTACAATGGCTGAGAAATACTTTCCAACAAGTATTTTAACCATTCAATGGCACTTGCTGTTGAAATTTGAGCATAATGATGAGCTATGGTGGATCAAACACTAGAATCAACATCATTAACAAAGTGATTAGCAAATGATTAAGACATAATTAGTGAATAATTAGCAAATAGATTAATGTAGGCATGGATACTCAAAAACCAGCAAATTCTCATTAGGGCTATGCCTCAATTTATAGAGTTTACATCAAGCATCAAATCCCATTGATTTCTCCATGATTCACTCCCAGAATATCTCCACCTTTTGCCTGATTCTCTCCACCTCTTCTCTTTTCCCTGATTATCTCCCAGAATATCTCCACACTCCTAAATTCTCTCATGCTACCCTTTATTCTCTCCCAGTAGATTCTTCTCACCTTTTCACAGGTTCTTTCACAATTACATCTCTCTTTTATAGCCTCTATCCAAGAGCTTGTTCCCACACACACCCTATTCACTTGTATTTTCAACACCTCCCCTCAAGTGAATAATCCTAGCACACCTGGACCCTGTATCAAGTTTCCCTCTTACTTGATAGCCTGCGACCACAGTGCCTCGAGTCCCTAAACTCATAGTCCTTGACACTCTCTCTCTCTATGTGTCCAAGGCTTACTATAGTTGCCTGCGACCTTGACTAAAGTGCTCACACATACATCTACCACGTGGCCTACATCATCGGTGGCTCAGAGGTGGTTTTACTTTATTGGGGCAGGTTACATTGGGTTGTGGGGTCTCTCTCTCTCTCTCTCTCTCAGAAAAGATGATCCGACTCCACTTCCCTTGGAGCCTCCATGAAGTTTGCCGATGTCGTCTTTTGATGTTCATCTTTTATCATTATGCAATGCAAACCCAAATTTATGAGGGAGGTCTTACCTCTTGCCTTAATCTGGACAAGGGCAGTGTCTGTTCCCATTTTTACACTGATAAAATGTGCCCAATACATAATGCGTATAGCATTCATTCTCATGCACATTCCAAATGCAACTCTGGCTGTGAATAATCTTGAATTTGAGTGAGATTTACAGGCATTAACCAAGGGTTAAATGCAAAATGATGATTTTCACAATTTTATCAGCACAATTTTCCCAGAAATCACATTAAATCAAGGGTAACCAATTTGTACGGGATGGTTGGAGTATCAAACCAACTCCGATTTGAAATCTGAAGTTATAGGGATATGTATCAGATACCTAATGGTTAATTTGAACCCTCAATTGCACCAAAATATAGTGATTAGCACTGATTAATCACTGATTAGCAAATTAATGCTCTGTTTTGTGTGTAGAAAATAGAGTATGCGGGGAGTCCAGATCTGGTGCCTTCCACTTCAAATGAGCTCAAATGCTTTCAAAGGCATGAATAGCAATGAGTCTAGTAGAGGATTAAGCCAAGAAACACAAGATTTGACCAAATAATGAAAGCTTAATCTCTGTTTTACCAAAGTCACCTGCAGATTTGATGAAGAGCTTGGATCTCACTGTAGACTTGATGAAATTGATTTCTGTCTTCACCAGCTTGTAGAGCATGCTTGATTACCCCTTGGGCTAAGAGGAATTAGAGAGCTTTGATCTGTGGAAGTTGCAATGTCCAATTCACTTAGAAAAATAGGCGCCAGCAATTTTCGTGATTTCTCCTTCGTTTCTACGCGGTTTGATGCGCCGTCTTGCTGAGCATGAAACTAAGAGTGTTAGCTAGCTTGTGTTAAAATCTCAAGACCTAATGTTGACTGTGCAAGAAGAATGGAGTCCTCCACTGGCTGGGGGTGAAGGGGAAGATGAAAAACTCACTAAAAACTTGATTTTTTTGCTAATTACCTACTAATCCTGATTAATCAACTAATGGGGTCATAAACCTGGTTGATTCTAGGCATGGATACTCAAAAACCAGCAAATTCTCATTAGGGCTATGCCTCAATTTATAGAGTTTACATCAAGCATCAAATCCCATTGATTTCTCCATGATTCACTCCCAAAATATCTCCACCTTTTGCCTGATTCTCTCCACCTCTTCTCTTTTCCCTGATTATCTCCCAGAATATCTCCACACTCCTAAATTCTCTCATGCTACCCTTTATTCTCTCCCAGTAGATTCTTCTCACCTTTTCACAGGTTCATTCACAATTACATCTTCTCTTTTACAGCCTCTATCCAAGAGCTTGTTCCCACACACACCCTATTCACTTGTATTTTCAACACCTCCCCTCAAGTGAATAATCCTAGCACACCTGGACCCTGTATCAAGTTTGCCTCTTACTTGATAGCCTGCGACGACCAGCGCCTCGAGTCCCTAAACTCATAGTCCTTGACACGCTCTCTCTCTATGTGTCCAAGGCTTACTATAGTTGCCTGCGACCTTGACTAAAGTGCTCACACATACATCTACCACGTGGCCTACATCATCGGTGGCTCAGAGGTGGTTTTACTTTATTGGGGCACGTCACATTGGGTTGTGGGGTCTCTCTAATCTACTGGGAGAGAATAAAGGGTAGCATGAGAGAATTTAGGAGTGTGGAGATATTCTGGGAGAATCAAGGAAAAGAGAAGAGGTGGAGAGAATCAGGCAAAAGGTGGAGATATTCTGGGAGTGAATCATGGAGAAATCAATGGGATTTGATGCTTGATGTAAACTCTATAAATTGAGGCATAGCCCTAATGAGAATTTGCTGGTTTTTGAGTATCCATGCCTACATTAATCTATTTGCTAATTATTCACTAATTATGTCTTAATCATTTGCTAATCACTTTGTTAATGATGTTGATTCTAGTGTTTGATCCACCATAGCTCATCATTATGCTCAAATTTCAACATGGTATCAGGGCTTGTTCCCACACACACCCTATTCACTTGTATTTTTCAACACTTGCTAGTTCATGTGGTTGATAAAGTTGCTGTGGCTGGGGTTGTCCATAGCCGATGGATGTTTTTCTTGGAGAGATTTATGAAGATACTTAAAGGATTTGTTCGTCAAAGAGTTTTTCCTGAAGGTAGTATGGCAGCAAGATGGCTTGTTCAAGAATCACTTGTATATATAACTGAATTTCTCAGTACGTCTGATCTCGCAATATGCCAAGATTATGGACACAAGAAGAAGATGATCGACTAGTTGGGAAAGAGCCACAAGGGAAAGGCCTTGTGTGAGAACAATGGATGTAGCATTGCGTGAGATGTTTAATAAATTTTGCATCTTAAACTCACATGCTATGGAGAAATGGATCGAGAGATATAACTTGGTGAAGGCTGAAAGGGACCAAGCTCGTTTGAGTTTTAGAAGGAGAACAACCTGCACACTACCGTACCCAAGAGAACTTGCATTTCTTCTAGACTTTCCTTCTAATAAATGGCTCAAGTAAACCATACTACAAGCTAAATGCAATGGTAAATCAATAAGTGATGAGGAGAGGAGGAGCTTGCAAATGGTTGTGATTTCCTATAGGAGTCTCCTTGACTCGGATAAATGCAATTCTAAACAAAAAATTCAAAGCTTGAAACACAAGTTGTTCACGAAGTGAAATATAAAATACATTTCACGACGTGAAACACAGTTTGACATTTCACGACGTGAAATGTAGTTTGCTATTTCACGATGTGAAACATCGGTCCAATAGAAATCTGAGCTTAACACCTAGAGTAGTGAGTTAGCCTATTGAATCATATTCTCATGTACTTGAGGTCAAGGAAACTTATAAGAGACGACCTTACCCCCTGACGAAAATGCATCTAATCACCCAGGTTCCTCCTACTAGAGAAGTGTTGGTTCAGGTTGCTTAGCGAGCACTCAATTGAGTGTTGTAGCTTAGACAAATCTAACCACTGTAGAAACTAGTAGTGAAGAATCTATGGAAGAAGGATTAAGATTCTCTGGGGATTCCTTCGTATTTATTTTTTTGATCATCATGGTGTTTTGTCTTTTAAGAGCCTAACGAGTCTTGTTGTGTGTGTCGTGCCTTCAGATTGGCCTTTACATGAGGGTAGAAGATGGCTCCTAAAACTCGTTCTAAGAAGGCTCATACACAACATGATGTGGTGGATGTCTCTCAACTCGAAGGATCCAAAAGCACCGAAGTGCCTCGTGTGAGTGAGGAAGCCTCTGCACTAGTCACACCCACAGTGGATAGTCATGTTGGTGGCTCAATGACCCCGCAAAGCTCTAGGAAAAGGCTAGTTCGATAGAAGATATGCCTTCTTTGCTAGATGAGTTTGGCCGATTGGTGACTACACAACTATTGCAAGATTGGTTGTCCAAGCATTTTGTGGACAAGGAAGAAAGGCTTCTAGGGGTACCATTGTGCAGGCTTTTGGTGAACCCAGCCACCATAAGGACCACGGATGATCAGAGAGAGTTTTGATCAACATGGGTATGTGCCTACATAGGGAGAATTTATTGTGTTAGAGAGTTTTCCAGGAGAACAACCAGTGGAATTTAACCCTCAAGAAGCAAAATGGGCTAATGGGTCCCATCATTTCAATGTGGCGGTATGCATATCTCCTTATCTTTATTTTATTAATGCTATTTTATTTTGTGGTTTTTACACATGACGATTGTGTTATGTGTTTCTGTAATTTGCAGACAATGGATTCATAGAGGTGGAAACACCTTCATAAACAAGATACTTATTGTATGGGATGGAAACCATAGGGTGGTTGCATGGACTAATGCAATATTTAAAAGTAAGTACAACTTATCTCAATGCTATACTCTTTTATTTCCATTGCCTATGCTGGTTTGATCTTGCCTTTGATTGTAGAGTGGGATAAATTTCCCGAAAGTAAGTACAACTTATCTCAATGCTATACTCTTTTATTTCCATTGCATATGCTGGTTTGATCTTGCCTTTGATTGTAGAGTGCAATATTTAAAAGTAAGTACAACTTATCTCAATGCTATACTTTTTTATTTCCATTGCCTATGCTGGTTTGATCTTGCCTTTGATTGTAGAGTGGGTTAAATTCCCCGAAAGATATCCGTTAGTTCGTTGTCGTGTCATCGCCTTCACCAAGGAAGAGGAGGCTGAGCTATTAATGTAGTTGGCGAACCTAAACAGGTGGCTTCGTGAATTGACCTAAATTTATTGCATATATTTTATAGTGTAGCATGTCTTTGACCTTGTATGAGGTACTTTAAGTAGAGTGACACGTGTGCATGTGTCTCAAACAATGGCCCATGATGTATTTTTAATACAAAGGTTTGGGCTTGCCAACCTAACCACCTTACTCGATAAGCTCACAGATGAGGAGTGAAAATGGGCTGAACTCATTATGGCACATGATAAGCACAATCCAAGGTCAAGATGGTGCAAGGTGCCCATGACCTTGTTGTGCTAATTTGTACTCCATGTATGCTATTATTTCTTGCCTATTTATAGCAATTGCTTTACTTTTGAAACTTCACATTTTAATATATGAAGCTTTCATGCTTGAGTGAAATAGGAGGAGTTCAAAACAACATTAAATGTGAGGACACATCAATTGCCTAGTGTAGGTGATCGCATAAAAGAAGAGGAGAAGGCATACCAAACGCATTTGAAGGATATAGAAAAGGTCTTCACCAAAAGGGGGTATCTCTTGGTGGCCATTTCCAATCCTGCCAATGGAAAGGGATTCTTCGATGTAATTTTCAATACCAAGATTGGAACGTGAAAGGCCAACAAATGACCATGGGGACAAGTTACAACTTTTGGGGCACTCAATCTTGCTTGAGAGAAAGTCAGTGTCCAATACATAAGGTTGACAGAACATGCATATATCTCTCTTGCACACAACCCTTATAACTTTATTTTAATTTCATCAGGAAGGCAAAGATTATACAAGTAATTGCAGGTGGAAAACAAGCAATGATAGATGCAGGTTATGGTCATAGTGACCATACATTCCGATATTTCTTGTGTAAATTTGTTTATTGGTATTGTTTGAAACAAAAAACATTGGAGATATTGCTTGGTATTGAGTATGAGTCTACAGAGGTTCAAAAGGCTCATGAGGATGCAGTGGATCTTAGAGCTAAACCATTATTGACTTACCTCAAGGAGTGCAAAAATAAGCATTTTGCATATGCGTTTGGATCATGGCATTCTATTATGAAGTGGCGTAGGGCTTCATGGAAGTAAAAGCTCCAAAGATAAAGCAAAAGCACGTGTACCACAAGGAAAAGGCAAAGAGCAAGCACCAGAAAAGATCCAAAAGGGTAAGAGACCTCCAACAAAAAAGGCAAAAACTCAAAAGAAGAAGGGGAAAGGCCAATAAGGGGAGTGAAGTAGTGAAGAAGAGAGATGAGTCTCCATCAGAATTTGGCCTATTAGAGAAGGGAGATGAAGTGCACTCCGAATCTAGGCATTTGACAACAAGATAGTCGAGTTCTCGAGATCGCACTCTAGTAGGGATACAACTAGTTTTGCTGGTCCTCCACCTAGTAAGTCATTCTCTTTCTAAGAATATTTTAATCATTGTAAGTTTCATGCAACACTCTTTTCTCGGGTTTTTAATATTCTATTTTGATTTAAAATAGCATCTCAAGATATTCATCCACGACATATGGTGATGGAAGAAAGCATAGTTTATGTGGCCGACACAATTCTTGGAGAATCTAGTTTATTGTGAGTGTATCAATTATTCAAACAAATAGATCATTGCTTTGTGTCTTCTAAAACTGATAACATTTGACCTTGACATTTCATGATTGTTTGTAGGAGGGCCACACACATGGCAAGGTTTATTGGGGGTCTCAACAACAACAAGTATGGGAGTATTGTTCATTCAGCCTTGGCAGTTTAGGGATGCTCTTTAGTGTGGGCAGATTTCCCAACATAATTGATTGTGGATCCAGATTATCCTGTTGTGCCTAAATGGAATGCTTGGACGAAGGAGCTTGTGGTTGCAACATGTGTTAGCCAATGAGTTTTTAAAAGATAACGGGTTATTTATCACAGCAAGCAATTCTAATCATCTTCCAACCATTGTGGAGGTTCACGAAATCTCACAATCTCTCTCTTCGATGGACACTATATCTAGAGATGCAAGGAGCTTACCATCAAATTGATGATGATGGAATTGAGGAGGTGACCTACACAAACTATGTTTACATATAAGTATATAATAGTTTTATCAATGGTTTGAACAAAAATGTCTAACTTGTAATTGTGGGGTAGGTGGTGCTGATTATACTTACTGGAGTGTTTGTACGCAATCCACCAAGTAGATATAGCCCAACATTTATCCGAGAAAATGAAAATGATGTGGTTGGGAAAGGTTTTGGGACACATTCCAATGCTATTTCAGAGTGTAAATACTGCACAGGAAAGAACCCAATCTGATAACGGGTAGGGACCGTAAGCCTCTACAAGGTCTAGCTGAGAGACCAGTGGTTACTCTGCTACAAGGTATGAAACAAGAAAGAGCTTTTTTATAATTTAAATTTGTGAAATCATGTTCAAGATGGTAGGGAATGTATCTAATTTTTTACACTTTGTAGGTGGTTGCTTGGAACTTTGTAGGTGGTTGCTTGGAACTTTCACCATGGAGGGGGACCTAGTTCTTGATTGCTTTTGTAGGGATAGGTAGCATGCCAAAGGCATGCAAGCAGATGCTTCGAGGATGATTTGCTATGCCATGAAATTGAGTTGGGAGGGCTTGAAGACATGCCTGAAGACCTCGGTGACAATAAATTCACCATGGAGGGGGACCTAGTTCTTGATTTCTTTGCAGGGACATGTAGCATGGCAAAGGCATACAAGTAGATGCTCTGACATTGTATGAGCATTGAGGATGATTTGATATGCTATGAAATTGAGTTGGGAGGGCTTGAAGACATGCCTGAAGACCTCAATGATAATAAAGTCATTGGCAAGGAGACACGGGCATTGCAAAGGGCACAAGTGGAATCTATGATGGCAACTCCGCGACCTTTGCCACCATGGAATCAAGGTCTTAGGCCATATGCACATCCCTCCCCATCTATGCCACATCCATTTTATCCACTGCCATCTAATGCACCATTTCCTTACCATGTTCCTCCACCTTTTATGCCAATCCCGACATATCCTCCAAATTGGATAGCACCATCACAGCCCCTTCCTTCTCAAGGGCCACGTAACAGAATCAAGAGCTCCAGTATGCCTCCACATACTTGAATGACTCTAGGAATGGAGGATTTATTTTGCACAACAATTCTCATGACATCTTCTTTTGTTATTTATGAATGACTCTAGGAATGGAGGTTTTATTTTGTTATTTTGAACTATATTCTCATGGCATCTAATTTTGAACTACGATTCTCATGGCATATTCTTTTGACATTGTATGAATGAGACTCTTGTAATGGAGGGTTTATATTGATATTTTGAATCATCAATTGTAGTTTGCATGACATTGTCTATTGTAATTGTTTTATATCGAGGGATTAAATTGATATTTTGAATCATCAATTGTAGTTTGCATGACATTGTCTATTGTAATTGTTTTATATCGAGGGATTAAATTGATATTTTGAATCATCAATTGTAATTTGCATGACATAATCTATTGTAATTGTTTCATGCATGGAGAGAGAGAGAGAGAGAGAGAGAGAGAGAGAGAGGAGGGGTGTGTCTTGTACCTTGTATAGTAATTTTGAGTTGCATCAAGAGATAAGGAGTTAGCATAGGGGTGTAAAGAGAGAGAAAATAAGACAAGGGGGTTTAAAGAGAGAGGGATATCATGGATGTAAGAGTGAGATCGAGAGAGGGTCCTAGGGAGAAAGTGTGAGAGTGAGGGAGTGAGAGTAGAGAGAGAAAAAAGCGCTCGCTATTGCAGGATGATAAAGATGGTAACCCTTACTTTCTGAGTCGTATCCCACAAAAATACATTTAACAGCCTTATTATCAAACTTGCTCTGCGAAGTTGCTCAAGCATAAGTGCATAAGCAAGACAACCAAAAATGCATAAGTGAGCCATAGAGGGCTTTCAGCCATTCCAAGCTTTAAAATGCACAATTGTATGCAAATTCTTTGTAGGACACTTGTTCAAAACATATGTTGCACACATGACTGCTTAGAAACCATGAGGGGACTCTTGACTTTTGACCATACAACGTGCCTCTTCATGAAAGACCTATTTTTACATTCAACAGACAGCTAAACGATTTTTGCTGAGGTGTATAGGGCACAATACATTGGTGTTTTATCCCATTATCAGCCATGTCTGCATGAAACTCCTTAGACATACACTCCCCCCCTCAATCAGTATGTAGGGTACCAATCTTACATGTAGAAGAATTATGAACCATAGCAGCAAAGTGTCTAAAGCACAAAAAAACCTTTGATTTTATTTCAATGGATATACCCAGGTATGCGAGGAATAATCATCAATGAATGTGACAAAATAGAGGTAGGCGCTGCAATAGATGGTGTCCTCATGGGACCACATACATCACTGTGTATAAGCTATAGTTTTTGGACAGCTCTAATTGAACTATCTTTGGGAAATAATGTCTGCTGCATTTTTTTAAGAATACAACAATCGCAAACATGTTTGATAGGGGCTTCAAGATGTGGCAGCTTAGACACCATGTCATGTTTATGCAAATGCAGCAAATTGCCAAAGTTCAAGTGACCAAAGTATGCATGCTACAACTTAACATCACCCATTGCCTTTGTGGGGCAGAAACTGTACACGTGCCTTTGTCGAAATTATATGCATCTAGCCTAGAAAGGCCACAAGACAAAGTACTAGAAGCAATAATGGTCTTGTCATCACTGAGATCATGAACAGTACATATGTCATCCTCAAACTAAATCACCAAGCCAACCTTAGTAATGGACATAGATAGGTAATAAGTTCTTCTTGATCCCTGGTACATATAATACATTTGAAAGCATGATCGTTACACCATTTGCTAACAGTGAGAACAATTTTAACAACTCCTTTTACAAGATATGAGGAGGTGTTTACATATGTTACAGTGTTTCCCTTTGGAGTAGATTCAAGTGATGAGATCAAATTGCGATGAGAAGTAATGTGCTTACTAGCACCACTATCAAAATACCAGACATGTACATCAACCATGCATACATCCTTATGCAAAGGGTCATAACTGCATTGCACAATGAAAGCCCAATCATTATGTGCAAATTCTTTGTTTTTTGCATTGGATGTTGATGCATTAGCTATAGACATACCTGAGTCTTTCTTTTTCTCCTTCAATCATCATTTTCTACTTATGAATGTGATGGCTAGGTTTCCTACAATAGTTGCATTTGTCCTTTTTCTTTGGCTTGCCGCCTTCCTTATCTGCAAGCTTGCCTGATGACTCTGATTTTGGCTTGTAACTACCCTGAGGAAAGGGTTTACCTTTGTCTCTTTGTTGACTAGAGCAAAAGCCCGATCTCCTATACACATGATAGATCTGTTTTACTTGGATTGCTCTTCTGTAAGAGCACATAAACCAACTCCTCAAACTTCAAGGTATTTGGATTGCCTTTCATCTCATGAGTCTGATGGTAGAAGCAAAACCTTGATATGAGTCTTGCAATGTACTTAAGATAGTAGGCACCAATGAACTGTTAGGATATATTTCATCAACATTGACCAACTGCTCCTTAAAATCTTTGACTTTGAGTGTTTAAGACCCTTTGCGGAGGTAGACATGATGTGTGTCCTAGTCATGGATCAGTTGTGGTTGTCACATGAAGGTCTTCCCAGGATGTTGTCATATGCGGTGTTATGAAAGTCCGTGACCACCAAAAATGTGAGGTTGAAGGTCATGTCGTAGACTTTGACCTTGAGGTCATGTAGATTTCTCGTCTACGAGCTTTATCACCAATGTGGTATGACAAGGCGTGGTTGGCACCAGTTTTCCTAGCATGTTCTTATGAGGATGCTTATGCCAGCACTGCCAGGATGCCTTTGATCACATGTCCATTATAGGAAATGGGCAGGGCTACGTTTGTGTCATCACCTTCAAAGTAGTGGCCCAACGCATTTACTCGAATTGTTGGTGCGCCTTTGGGTTGTGGGTTGTGGTGATGGAGTAGTTCATGATGATGGGGCTCCGATTCATCAAAGGAATCTGAGTTAGCTCCCTTCTCCGCAGAAGCATGTAGTTTTTGTTCCATCCAATCTCGAAGGTCATTCCATAAATTTAGATTTCCTTTTAACAAGGTTCCAATGAGCATTTGGATTTGGGAGGAAAGGAAGGCTGAGAGGCCAACCAAGTTGCATTGATGAGGAGTGTCTATAGGTCCTTGTTGGTAGAGGAAACACACAAGAGGTGGTTTCCCTGCGGGTGCATCTATAGTGTGCACAATTGGGTGAGGGTCCATGGCAAGCACTAGAAAAGGGAGATGATGTGGTATGGGTGCCTCATGGATGGCGGAGCATAGGGGCTCTCGAGGTTTAGCAATGGAACTATTTTGAATCTTTCCATGAGCAATGGGTTTTGCCTGGAGAGGCAACGGTTGGAATGGAAAGATGGGCACTGGAGAAGGTCGCGATGGTGGCACTATGTGTGAGTAGTTCATTGGGGGTGGTGCCACTAGCTCTCATGCTAGAGTTAGAAGACGATGACATGGATGAATTACCTTCTACTACTACATGAACTAAGGTGGTGGTAATTGTTCTCAATTCAACATACTTTGTTCCTCTAAGGGCAACACATCTATGGTGGGGGCAAGTACATGCATCTAATTTTCACTAAAGTCCGGAGGTGGAAGTGATGTGTACATCTCGTTCTCTTCCTCTTCCCATGAAAGTTCTTCAATTGGTTGGCATACTTGTGAGGATGTGGTTCGTTTAGTTATGACCAAATCATTCCCAAGCAACTGCCCTTCCATGGGGTGTGCCTTCCATGTATGGAGATCGATCTTCAAAATTTGTGAATCCTTTCGGATAATGTACACATGGTCTAATGCCCAATCATGCACCACCTTGGCTTCCCTCATCAAGGTCTGCCGAAGATAATATCATATGAATCTGGCTGACATAGAAAGTCCATTTCAACAAATGTATGATGGTGACGGACCCCATTGGTCTTGAGGATGTTCCATCTACCATTTTAACGATTAGGTCCACTCTTTCTAACTCTGGTTTTCCCTAGTTTTCCCAACATCGCTTGGTGATAATGCTCACACTTGCACCACCGTCTAGGATAGCAAGTGCTTGGTACCCATTATGGTGGATTGTAATTGTGGGGTTTGTATCATCACTCTCATAATACCTCCCCAATTGGTTGACATGTATTTGGTTGAATCTGGGTGCTCTCCTTTCCTTAGGTTCTTGGTTTTTCCCTGCCAGAGGTGTCTGGCTCTCCTCCGTCATGGCCATTGGGTTTATTCTCCCTTCTACCCAATCCTTGACATCTGCCCACACTGCTAGTGTGTTGCATAGCAATGGTAGAAAGCAACATTTTGATAGTTGTAGACAGTATTACTAAGAGACTGCCTGACAATTCATGATCTGCCTCTACAAACATTCTTGCAATCAAATCACTCTATGAGTCCCTTCCTCTAACTCTTCTGGAATTGGAGTAGGCACATCCAATTTTATTTCCTTTTAATAGCTTATTTCGTGGATACACTGTATCCCTAGCCTTGTTAGCTCTCAATTTGTCTTCATGGTTGTGCTAACACTCCTCTACAAGGGCCTTAGCTTCCTCAAGCTTTTTTATGTCCTTCTCGTCATTTGGATATTCTCCAACACCCTTGGGGGTTGCTGGTCTCTCTTTTTCCTACTCATTTGGCCTTGGCACTTGATTATCTCCTTCCTTTGATCGGATGGAACCGATGTCAATGGTATCTTCCTCGGATCCATCCTAAATTACGACCAAGGTGTTATCCTTGCCCACCTTTTTCACTTTCTTCTTCTCCCAGTATTAGAGGTTATAATACCTCCTAGGTTTTTTGCTTTGTCTAACCTGTTTCACTTGTGCGCATATCACGACATTTATTGGTATGCAATATTTTCGTGCTGCACACTTATAGTCCTGATGGTGGCATGGTTAAATGTAGAGGCATTGACATTGGCGTGATGTGGGCAGTCCTTGATTAGATGGTCAACACCACACTTAGCATATGAAAGAGTGGGCAGCACGTCATTGGTCTGCACTGCTATTGGGTGAGTTTAACCAATATTAGCCACATTTTTAAGAGGACACTCTGCTACTCCATGAGGTCCATTACAGTGATAACACTACATGGGTCCCCTTCTCATAGTCGAGTTTATGTCTTTTCCCTTCCATTGTATCGTGGTTTGAAACACTAGTACTAGTGTGCTATTTTGTAAGACATAATACTCCAATGTAATCTTAGTTGGTTCCTCGTAGTAGTCATTATTCACTTCTACTTTGCGCATAGCTTCCCCCCTGTTCGAAGGGTTCTTTAATCAACACCTGGTTGATCTTAGCTTGTGGCTGTGGGGTAGAATAGGTGGCTAGTAATAGCGACATGTCCTACATCCTAAACATCCTTCTTGGTAATAAGTAGGATGTATTCGGCTGGTGATACTGGTACAGCTAGAGGCACGGGTGGTGCTAGAAATTATGCTAAAGGCTAGATCTTTGGGTACCTGCACATGGCAGTATCGTGGTTTCCTAGTCTTTGATAGTGAGCACAATAAAGTAACTGCCTTGGTCTGAGGTGAGGGAATTCAGTGCTCGTATGATTTTATCTACAGATTGAGCACCAAATCAAGTCTCTCCGGGGGTAGAGTTAAGCATTTCTTGATGCTTCTGTCCCATCCCTAACTTTTAACTTTTCCAAAATGGTAGTGTTGAGTTCTTCAATTGTCATGTTGCCAACTTGCTTATTCTTGGATCCTGCGTCCTGATGACTAAAGACTCATGATGATACTACTACCAAAGCTACTTTGGCATCTTTTGGTTGCAGTCAAGCATGTTATCTTCATATTCAATGGCCAACTTACATCACGTATCCAGAGTAGTCGGTCGAGCTAACACCAAATAATCATGCATCTTATGATCTCGTACTCCTCTCTGGGAAAGGCTAACTGATCATCAGTTAGCCTTTCCCTCACTTTGCATCTTTAGTTTAGGTGCTTGAGCCAAGAAACATAATCCCACATGGATTTTTTTTTCTTTTTGCTTTATGTTATGGAGTTGCTATAGGACTTCACCTATCACCACTTCGAGCAAAGCTCGGTATGAACACATTCTTAAGTCGTGTGAAATTGACTTTATCTTTCGACTTTAAGGTTTGATACCATTGGTGAGCTTTCCCTTTTAAAGCTATAGAAAAGGCATGTATCATAGTCACGTCGCTCACCAACCCCACATGTGTCACATGTTGACTCAAAGATCTCTATGTGCTGGATCGGGTCCCCATCTCTTGAGAACTTCTACACAAAAGAATGTGTGGCTTCATCTAAGATGGTTTGGATTCAAGGGTCGTGTGTCTAGTTCTCTTACCATGCCTCTACCCATTTCTGCGGCCATATTCAATAAATCCACCCTTGTGGCTATATTTAGATCTATGTGGGGATCTATTATTGGCCTCCAAGGAGCTACCCCCGTCGCTACTTAGACCTTGTCCTCTACCGGCATAGTTCCATCTATCTATTCTAGGTCTATGGCGATTCCTCATCACCTCGCTCATTTTATTAACGGCCTTAGCCCACCTTTGTTAAATTAAGAGTTCCATGCTCTGCCAAGAAAGTGGGATTATTGATCATTTCATTTATCTCCTCTCGATGTCCAGAGGAGATTGGGGAGAATGAGTGGAAGATCAGGAATGAGAAAGCATTAGGACTCATTGCACTTAGCTTGAATGATGAAATCATTCACCACATTGCAGGGATACAACGAGCTAAAGATGCATGGGATGAACTTAACAAATTATTTTGTACTCAAGCAAAAAAATTCAAAGATAAATCTACTAATGCAATTCTACAAACTTGACATGAAGGAAAGTAAACCTCTAACCACACACTTGAACAAATACAAAAGCATTAAGCAACAACTAGCAGCCATTGGGAAGAAGGTAGAAGATGACGAGGCACTAGTAGTGCTTCTGAAGAGTGTGGACAAGGGAGAGTATGAGAACATTGTGGCAACCTTAAAGAATGTACCAAATTTGAAGCTGCATGAGATAGAAGGAGCTCTACTAGAGTAATAGAACAAGGTCAAAGAGAAGAAAGGGTTGGATCCAACAACTGGAGAGGAGAAAGCATTCTACACCCGAGGAGGTATTGCACAAGGTCAAGGATGAGGAAGAGGTAGGGGAGGAGGAAGGACCTTCACTTGCCACCACAACTGTGGGAAGCCAAGACATATGGCTAGAGACTGCTACAGCAAACCAAATGAAGAAGGATTGACATCGGCAAACTTCATGATGGAGACTCCTAAGGTAGAGGAGTCATGACATCTTTTCTGAGAGAGAAAGAGAGAGAAACCCCACAACCTAATGTAACTTGCCCCAACAAAGTAAAACCACCTTTGAGCCATCGATGATGTAGGCAATGTGGTAGATGTATGCATGAGCACTTTAGTCAAAGTTACGGGCACTTGTAGTAGCCTTGGACACATAGAGAGAGAGTGTCAAACAATGACTATGAGTTAGGGACTTGAGGCATTGGTCGCGGGCTACCAAGTAAGAGGGAAACTTGGTATAGGGTCCAAGTGTGCTAGAGCTATTCACTTGAGGAAGGTGTTGAAATATGCATGGGTGTGTGTGGGAACAAGCCCTTAGCAAGAGACTGTAAAAGGGAGTCTGTAATTAATTGAGTTATTCACTTGAGGGAGGTGTTGAAATATGCAAATGAATGGGTGTGTGTGGGAACAAGCCCTTAGCAAGAGACTGTAAAAGGGAGTCTGTAATTAAGTGGTTGGGTAGAAGTGAAAAGGTGAGAAGAATCTACTGATGAGAGAATCAAGGGTAGCATGAGTGAAGGGGTATGGAAAGATTATAGGAAAAGGTGTCCCCAGACATATAAATTGAGGCATTGGCTTAATGAGAAATTGTTGGTTTTTGAGTATCCATACCTACATTGTCGTATTAGATTAATTGCTCACTAATCTCATCTTAATCATCATCTAATCACTTTGTTGCTAATTATGTTGATTCTTGCATTTGATCCACTATAGCCCACTCTTGCTTGCATTTCAACAAGAGGGCCTGAACCTGATATGCTTCGAGCCTGAACCGATGAAGGCGTAGACTGAACTTGATATGCTTCGAGCTTGAACTCTTTGAAATTGTTGATATTGATAAAACCTTATCAAGTTATCTAAATGATTTTCAATAGTAGTTGAAGGCCCCTATATTTGGCACTATGCAATAGCACTAGTTCTCCTTTCTTGAAACCCACGGATTTTCAATTTCAAGTTATTTCATTTATTAAAAAAATCATTGAATATACATCTTTTTAGAGAGAATAATATCCCTAGGTTAAAAGTAACACAATACCAATATATACATCTCCAACTTCAAATAAGAAATAACATCATCCTAAGGGTTCACAAATGCATTCAAGGTTAGACAATATCCAACCTTGGAGAATGTTCTAATGATAACATAAGTGGCTGGTTTACTTTATATAGTCATCTATAAACAGAAAGAAATAAATGGATCATGTTAGAGATGGTGTAGGCATTGGTCCACAGAGATTTGAATGGACCAATCTAGCTAAACACTTAAGAGGAGAAGGAGCTATGTCTCACGACAAAGGTAAAGACCTAGAGTGTTTCACCTAATGGCAACTACTGGAAGAACTCTGAGAGATGACTAATATCCTAATTTTCCCATTGTTGTTCAACAAGGCCTTCCTAATTTGGATGTGTTTCCTCACAAAGACATATGGGTGTCTACATTCATACTTGATTGAATTGATGTGCCATGAGATGAGAATTGTAGGTTGTATAAATACATATGACGCAATTATTTTTTATGCCACCTAATAATTAATTTATTAATTATATATTTAAGTATATTTTGGTCCCTAATCGTAACCCTAAACCTAAACCTAACCCTAAATTTTTTAATTTAAATATTTAAGTTTCTTAGATTATCTCTCCCTTACCCTTCCCTCTCTCTCTCTCTCTCTTCACGGAGGCCAAGCTACTATTCTCCTAGCTTACTAATGCTGACATGTGTGTTCCATTGTGCAATTAAAAAGGTATTGTTAGCAAGGACTTTTTGATTTAAAAATCTTATCCCACCATGTATGTTAAGATTGTTCTTGCTAAAGTTTTGAGAAGTTTTAGTGGTCTACAAAGGGGAGCATGTATTCACCATAGTCTTTTCTCATTTAATTTCATGATTTTGTACCTGTGTGTGATTGGTGATATTGGTGTTTATTATGTTTCATTAGATATCTACTTTCGCCGAAAGATGGGACAAATCTCCTTCCACATGGATATGTATGCAAAGTGAGGTGATCTCTTACTGACAGAGGTTGATGGAAAATAACTAGATTGGGGTTGTTGTTAGACTGGGTTGGAATGCTCTCACAGACATGTATGTCAGATGTACATGTATGCTAAGTTTGGTGCTTTCTTCAAAGCAAACTAAGTGCTTGAGGAGCGGTGCATTCATATTCTCAGGCCCAAAATGAGCTTCAAATTTAAGGCCCCTATCTCTATGGTATCCTTCCTCTCCTATCCTGTGGAGACTAGTATTTAGAATAGTGGTAATGTTCCTCATATTATATATATATATATATTACAGCATGTGGGAAAAAATGTTTTATGGTATTAATTACTTAAGACAGTAATTAAAACGCCTCTGTAGGCACAGGCCCCCTTACTAAAGAGAAGGGAAGCAAAGAAACTGTGTTTGGAGCGACATGTCTGCCCTCGAAATCGAAGCTCCCGAGTAAGAACCCAACTTTGATTATGTAGCGTGATGTTTTTCCAGTGCAGTGTTGTAGCCTTTACTATGTCTGCGAGACATTTATAATGAAGAAAAAATTAGGGTTTTTGGTAAAGAAACTGCTTAACATATCACAGTACAACTGCTTTCTGTATGTAACGCAACACGAAGAAGTGACCAATGCTCCTATGCCCAGAGTTCAATTATGAGGTTAAACAGACATGGAAGATGAAGGCATGCATTCCCTACCACGTTGATGTTCACCAAAAAGTTATTAACTCACACTGAAAGCTTCTCCCCCCCTCCCTATCCCAAAGTAGAAACAATGAAAAGAAATAAACACAAATCTGTCTCCCTGGAGGTTTCTGGACAACCCAGAAGCTAGATTCAAGCGGGAGGGAATGGTCCAGTTTTCCAGCAAAGGGCGAACGATGCCAACCAGGAACCCTGTCCGGAAACTTGGCTGGCATTTACGGACGTTATGGCTGGCCAGGAGTGCTGATCCTGAGGATGATAGTGGCATCGACCAGCCTGAGCTTTGAAAGTGATGGGCAGGAAACGAGAAGGCGGTGCAGAAAAACGTTTACTTGCCAAGGTGGTGGAGGAAGTGGAATGACCACGAAGAAAATAGTCTTGCCACAACCCATTTTAATTTATAGTCTAGTATGAAAATCCACTCTAATCTCTTGAATTTAGCTAGACCCATCAATTTACCGAGCCCCTTTTAGGTTTCGGGGATCAAGTATGTGATGTGAAGTAACAATGCAGGGACTTAGAAAACTGTGTTGTTCTGAGACAGGGGTTGACTTTTCTACTTGCCTTTCATGTCCGGACTTGTTAATTATAGCAAGGGTTTTGGAAATAACATCATTTTTGCAATATATACCGATTTTATTGAAGATGTTACTTGTTTTCCTCTTTCTGCAGTGTAATCAAAATTGTTCTGCAATTCTGTAAAGAAAACTCTTTGCAGCAGACATTCCAGACATTGCAAAATGAATGCCAAGTCTCACTGAACACTGTAGACAGTCTTGAGACGTTTGTTGCCGACATCAACAACGGGCGTTGGGATGCAGTCCTTCCTCAGGTTGCCCAGCTCAAGCTTCCGAGGAAGAAGCTTGAAGATCTCTATGAACAGGTTGTTTTCCCTTTTCTGCATTGTTTCCATAGGTTGCTTTGTTGTCAAGTATTTTAGGAAATTAACATGGATGGTTTGGTGAGAGTGGTTTTTGTAGATTGTATTGGAAATGATAGAGTTGCGGGAGCTAGACACGGCAAGGTCTATACTGCGACAAACACAAGCCATGGGATTCATGAAGCAGGAACAGCCTGAAAGATATCTGCGACTTGAGCACTTATTAGTGCGGACATACTTTGATCCTAGGGAGGTAATACGTGTTTATGGAGTTAGGTATTTGGATGATTTCAGTGCTTGGAAGCTGATTATGTGCTTGTAAAACATTGACAGGCTTATCAAGATTCATCCAAGGAAAAGAGGAGAGCTCAAATAGGGCAAGGCAAGTCATTTGATTCTGTTGTGGCTTCTCTGCTGGATTTTTATTTTTTATTTTTTATTTTTTATTTTGCGTTTCCATGGTCCTTTATAGTTCTTGAGATGCTGTGTAACAAGTTTGTTGTATTTCAAATATGGTTTTTGCCAGCCTCACCACTCAAAGCTTTGTGGTAATCAAACCAAAGTAGGTTTTTATGAGTTTTTGCCAGACATATACTGAAAGAAGTTTGCCATTCTTGTTTTCTAATGTCCAGCGCTTACAGCAGAGGTGACGGTGGTACCCCCATCAAGATTGATGGCACTCATTGGTCAGGCTTTGAAATGGCAGCAACATCAAGGTTACTTACTGCTTTCTTGGGATCCAATTATCTAGTTTTGTCCTCTTTAATGAGGGTCATGATATGCTGAGTTCGTTGGTTTTACTGAACAGCTATGTTGTTTGTTGGCAAAATGTGTTTAGGGCTGCTGCCACCAGGAACACAGTTTGACCTTTTCAGAGGTATGGCCGCAGTGAAAGCAGACGAAGAAGAAATTTATCCCACAACACTAGCTCATTCTATAAAAGTAATATTCAAATCTTCTATTTAAAATAGAAAGTGGACTGGCTTTTCAAGATCTCAGACATTGTGTTTACTATTAAGATATGCATTGTGGAACTGATGGGCTGAAATGTTGGAAGAAGACTCTTATGTGTTTGTGATTGTAATGTTATTTGATTTGGTGTTTTTGCAGTTTGGCAAGCAGAGTCACCCAGAATGTGCCCGGTTTTCTCCTGATGGTCAATACCTTGTATCTTCATCAGTTGATGGCTTCCTCGAGGTTTGTCTGCATTGTCCTTTGTGTGGCATGTCTTATGCCAGGACATGACATCTTTATATTGATTCGTTTGCTTCAAGAAAGCTAAAATTTATGCAATGCAACGATGGATGGTCTTTTGGTTTACAGATCTGGGATTACATTAGCGGGAAGTTGAAGAAGGATTTGCAATACCAGGCAGATGTAAGTTTGTTATCTCTTTAGCTGACTTTATATCATGTAATTTCTGCATTTTTGTGTGGATCCCCTAGATCATGTCTTTGTAATATCCCACACATGTTACCATTTCTTTCTCCTTAAATACCAATGGGGTCCTGTTGGGATTTGAACTTGGGACCTCCCCTCCTCCAGTCATAATCCCTCACCGCTGGGCTATGCACCCGTTGACCCCACACAAATTACTTTGCCTGGCAGTTTATAGTTAAAAAAAAAAAATGTTAGTATGAAATGATTTGCGAAATAATCAAGTCATGTTCAAGACAGTGGAAACATGGCCAATGGTCAATTGTAGTTAACACACTAATACACTGGCTTGTAGTGAAGACTCATGGCCAAGATTACTCTTGTTCCAGATGGAAACCAGTGTCTTTTCTTTTAAGTTTTCGATCCATACGTTGGTTCTTGAATGTCACATGCATCCTGCACTTGGATGCCACATGGAGATGCGGTACAGATGCATGCAGGGACCCAGGCTGGAAAATATGCACTTTTGTGAGCCATTGTCCATAAACAAGGCACCAGTGCATCGCTGGGGCTGGTCAGGTCATGTTGTGCCAGTCCTGAACAGTCTTGTCATGCAAGTCCTGCATAGATGTTGTAACCCACTTGTATGTTGTAAAGCAGAAACCGTTTCCGAGATCTTATTAGGTAGTTACCAGTCACCGAAATGTGAGTTCGGTTAGTTGTAGTTGGGTGGGCAGGTTGCTAGGTGCGAAACCTGAAGTCTTTAGCAACCAGTGCAAGCATTAGGCCAGTTTGGAGGCAAGGGAAAAGAGCACATGGGCCATAAGCTGCCTTTTGGGTGCACAGGTTTCAAGGTCCGATTTTGGGGCAGGTAGGGCCATGCAACAGCCCACGTATGGACTGTTGGCTCAGCTGACAACACACAAACAGCCCATAGGGCAGGCCGACCTCAGGTCAGCAACCTGACCAGTCCTGACTCCTCATGCACCTAGTCTGGCCCCCACTTCTCGTCATCTTTTGATTGACCAACTGAAGTGCGTTCGGCATATCTGTTTTTCCAGTCCACCAGGCAGTCAGTGTAGCAGTAAAACACAGTGCTCTTTTTTCAGAAGCAGCCATCACCAACCACATGGGGCAACAGAAGGAGAAACGTAGGAGCAGAGTGTGCACTTTAGAGGGAAACGCAGGTTTATAGTTGAATTGCAGTCCAGTCAACGACCATTGTATTCAGCTTTGCATCTACATCAGTAAAACAAATAAACCCTTGGGTGGGGGCCCTTTACTGGGTTATTGGGACCCAAATCGGTATCGTGAGCATTCTCTCTCCCCCTTATTCCTTTTTTGCATGTTAATTCTATGCATAAGCACTTGATTGCCGCTAACGAACACACTTAATCTTCTGCGCATGTAAAATTGGTACTAGAGCTTAGTGCAAGTAAACCATCCACTAAAGGTGTAGTGGGTGGCCATATGGGTTTTCCCCACTATGAGTACCTAGGAAGAGGCCTTGAGTTAAGGACTGCCATCTCAGGCTCCAAGATGCCACATAATTGCGACACCGGTTACCCGGTGGCTTATCACCGGGTAGTGATCTTATGGCGGTGCTTAGCAAATCAGTCGCCGGGCAAATTGCCTTGCGATAGTCTCATGACGAGATGAGACAATGGCAATCAACATCACCCAACAGCATATGCGGTCGACCGTGAGAAGAGCTGTCTTGTGATAGTTTCAGACGAGATGAGACAATGGCAATTGACAGCACCCCAACAGAGCATACATGATCGACCGTGAGAAGAGGTAGCTGGCTCATGAGCGAGCCCTTGAAAACTTATGGCAAAAGGATAAGGTGGAGGAGCGTTAGTGACAACGAGAACTGCAGTGGTGGGCTGATGGCAAGAAGGCCCATCTTGTAGAGGGGCACAATTGGGAGCCTGGGGGGAGAAGCAGTGCCATTCAAAATGTTCTTAGAAAACTTTAAACTGAGTTTTCCTATGTCTATAAATCTAAATTGTCAAAACTATGAATGCAAAGCAACAGGGTCAAGCTTACAATCATGGGTTGACTAGTTTGGAGGTCGTGGTAGGGTGTATAATGCGGTGAAGGGTGTGGGGAAATGATATATGTTCCTCCTAAAAATGCACCTCTTCACCTCTCTAGTGTAACATGCAGCGGAAGTATTCGTAATTAAGGATCCTGTCACACAAGTCTCACACTGCCTTCTTTTATCTTGAGTTTTGCCAGTTTAGCAATCCACTTTTATCACTTCAAACTTTAAGAGAGAGAGAGAGAGAGAGAGAGAGAGAGAGAGATAGAGAGAGAGAATTGTACACCGTATGGGGTCCCGAATTACCCATTGAAGGCCCCCTCCTATTGCTAGGAGTATTTGCTTTATTACTCTGAAGAGAATGACTTTGGACTGACTTTGGAATGTAGAGAAGCCAAACGCAAGATCTTTGAAAGACCAAGAGTTGGGCTGAACTGTACACGGCTGTAGAAGCACCAATGATGACCGATCTCAAGCCTATGCACTCTTCCAATGGAATGTAGGAAGGCTGCAAATCTGAGGCTGAGATATGGGCTGATTGGGATTGGTTCTAGGCTGTGAATGAATGCTGAAAATGAATGTATGAATGCGTTTTACCTTCACCGGAAGGGCTGAAGCAAAACGATGGGTGTATGGATGCTGAAAACTATGTAGATGCTGAAAACGCTGAACCTTGAAGGGGCTGAATGCTGAATGATGCTGGGTTTTTGGTGATGAGGGCTGAATGCTCAATAGTTTATGCTCCTTTTGCTGAAGGCTCAAACACTTGAAGGCTTGATGGCTGAATATTGAATGATGATGAATGAATGAGGGAATGAGCAAGTGATGCTAATTATATGCACTCCTTGAGCAAGTCGGCTGGCTAAAACTGGCCGACTGCTTCATGTCCTGCCAATAAATGTATAATGATGATAATAATGTGGAAAAATGGTAAGTAAATACTATAAAATATGGAAAAAATATCAGATAATATTTTGAGGCTTCTGCAAAGCTCTAGATGGCCTAAATGAATATGGGATGAATGCTTTGCAAAAATGCACATATGTCTTGATGCCAACTCTAAGGCTTCTATGACATCTATATGCATGAATGATTCTCTCCAAGTGGGTTAAGGTACTTCGACTGTCTGACTAATTCCCTAAGGCTGAAGAATGACCTCCGTAGCTCGTGCGTGACATATCCTGGACTGAGGATTACAATGGGGTCACGGTGTACGACAAATATCAAATCCTAAAGGGTTCTTATATTGTACAATGTTGCACTGATGATGAGCCATCTTGTCACCATGCACTACAGTGCAGAGTGCATGTGACATCTAGCTAAATCCCCGCTATCTTCGTGTCCTTGACACTTCAGGAATTTCTTGAAAGAAGCATCCTTCAAGTGGGGAGGGTGCCCAAGTAGGTGCTCACATAGGCGCCCATATCTCTTATAAAGGTTGTTGTTTAATAGCCTGGCCGATCGGATGCCGAAACTCACATATAAACCATCCGCCCACACTTTAGTGAAGTGTGAATTGAAGTCACTTATAATAAGTCCGCCCTTTAATGAAGTGCGAATCTACAAAAACGAAAAAAATAAGCCGTAACTGTTGAATGACTAAACAACGAGTCTAGAGGTATACCTACCACTTGTCTACAACCCAAAAGCAAGGTCAGAATATAGATTCATGGATGGACGGGCGTCCCGTGCCTCAAAGCAAGACACATACATCTTGTAGGGAGTTAAACATTCCATGTGAAAATAGTTCGAGGCATGCAAGTATACCATGCATAGGAATGTGTTGGACAATCTTGTTAGCAGTCATCTCATGTCTGTGCACTATGTTAGGGCCTTTGTTGTGGGTGTGCCCGCCCGTATTTGGTGTCTTCCCATTTTTCCTCACTCTCCATATTTTTTCCTATTTTTTTGGAGCTGTGTGTGGGCTATCGGCTGCCCCCAGATGCCTGGCCGACTGTGTCTGTGCTGCCCGACTGATCTGGTGATGCCCGACTGCATTTTAGTGCTGGCTGACTGCCCTTCTGCTAGCCGACTGTGCATTTATTGGTTGTGGGTTGCTGTCGGCTGACTCTGGGCTGGCCGACCAGCAGCTAGGGGCCATATAAAATGGCCCCTTGTCCCCACACTCTTCCATGTATTATTTCGGGATTTTATTGGTGTATATAGCAGAGTTACAGAAGCTTCTCTCTCTCTTTCATCTATGTACACAAGACCTTGTGAACCCTTGAGATGGCAGATTTGCTTGAGATGGCTGAGAAGCACGTAAAGATCCCGACACTCCCCATATTCCCGGTGGACCGACAGTTGGACGGGAACAACTACGGCATATGGAAGGTAATGATGGAATCTGTTTTGGAGTCCTATGACTTGGCTGATGTCATTGTTGTTGGGGTTCCACGGCCGGAGTTGGAAGATGGGGAGTTACCCGCTATTCGGAAGGAACGGGAGGCACAGGCACAATTATGGGATCGTGTTAATGGCCGAGTTTGTTCTTTCATCTTCCTCAATTGCACACCACAGGTGATCAATCACATAAAGCATATGACGCTAGCCAGAGGGATTTGGCAGCATTTGGCTTCTCTCTACAACAAGGTATCACCTATGAAGAGGATCTCCTTGGAAGTTCAGATGTGGGTGATGAATCCTGCTAAGTCGTCGACGATGCGGGAGCACATCAACAAGTTGCAGGTTCTTCAACAGGAGGTTCTCTAGGCCGGGAAAGAGATATCGTTAGAGGATATGGCCATAACGTTTTTGTCACACTTGTCCTCTCAGTACTCAACATTTTACTCCTCTTTGATCACCATCGACAGGGCCAGCACCATCACATGGGAGGAGCTTGTGCCCATGGTCTTGGACCAGGAAGAGCGATTCACGAACCCTCCACAGGGCGGAGGTTCTGAGACCTTGACTGGCCAACGGTTGAAAGGCCGTAACAACAACAAGAAGGGCAAAGGGAAGTCTTCATTGGAGAAGTCTTCTAAGAAGAAGCCCAATTCAAACCGAGAGAAACTAAAGGCCGAGAGGACCTGTAATGATTGTGGCGAGAAAGGCCACTGTTGAAGGAAGTGTCCCAAGCGGACTGGAAAGAGCGCTGATTCTTCAGCTTCAGCTGCAAAGACTCCAGTCTTTGTTCACTTGGAGATGTTGGACACCGATGCTTTATCTTCTTCGAGCGAGTAGGCAGTTGGCTTCACTGCCAAGGATACTCAGGAATGGATTCTTGATAGTGGTGCTTCCAGGCACATTACTCCTTTCCGTGACTTCTTTCAGGATTTTCATTGGTGACAATTCCATCATACCGATTCATAGTGAGGGCTGGATGGAGATCATTCCCGATGGCAGAGAGGGGAAGCATTCCTCTCGTGTTCTTTACGTCCCTGCACTTGGTTTTCATCTGTTGTCTGTGCATTAGGTGTGCAAGACTAGCTTTCGGGTGGAGTTTGAGGAGCATTCTATTGCAGTCTACAGGACCACGAGATTGGCCAGGTTAATGTGGCACTTTCGGTTTGGCCACTTGAATGTGGATGCGTTGCGGCGAGCTTTCCGAGACCAGATGGTGGTTGGCTTGCTAGATGTTGGCAGCAGGCAGGGACGCTGTAGTTCTTGCATTCGTGGTAAGCAGCACAGGGAATCTTTTTTGAAGCAGGCTTCTAGGGGGACTTCGAAACCTTTGGAGTTGGTACACAGTGACTTGTGTGGACCTATGCAGACGCCATCCTTGGGAGATTCTTTGTACTTCATGCTGCTTGTAGATGATTGTAGCAGATTCTCTTGGGTTTATTTTCTTTCCACAGAAGGACCAAGCTTTTGCTCGGTTGAAAGAGTGGCATGTGATGGTGGAGAAAGAGTCTGGCTTGCAGATAAAGACTCTTAGGGCTTAAAGGAGGAGAGTTCTCTTCCAATGCATTCGTGCGGTTTTGTGCGGAACATGGCATCAAGCGGGAGCTGGCCAATACAGGTTCGCCGTCAGAGAATGGAGTAGTTGAACGTAAGAAGAGGACTGTGGTGGAGATGGCGAGGACGATGCTGGAGCATCGTGATCTTCCTCATCCACTTTGGGGAGAGGTTGTGGCTACGGCTCTCCATATCCTCAACTGTTCTCCGACGACTTCAGTACCGAACATGACTCCCTTTGAGGCGTATTTTGGCAGGAAACCTGATGTCTCCCATTTCCGTGTGCTTGGGAGTGATGCATATGTTTACATTCCAAAGAAGCAGAGGGGGAAGCTTGACTCAAAGTCCCAAAAGCTCGTCTTTGTGGGATATAACTCTCTTTCCAAGGGATACAGGTTGTATGATCCAGAAAGGAACGAGGTCGTCGTCAGCAAGGATGTGGTTTTTGATGAGTATGTTTCAGTTTCCACTGTTGATGAGCCGCCACTTCTTGGAGACCCAGATGATTCTGATGATGATTCCCAGTCGACTGTTCGAGTTGGACAGTCTTAGTCTGTCGAGGAGGTTGAGCCCGTAGCTGGAGATGAGTCCCCGCAACAGGAGGAGGCTCTGTGAAACCGGCCTTCAGAAATTTGACGGGTGGTGAAACAAACACTCACACACAAAACACTTAATCACCCATGGGGACCTGGAAAAGGAAACAAACAGGGGGAGCTAGAATGCTCCTGTAAATAGTACAAGGACACCGATTGGCCCCAAAACGTAGTGGAGCCCCTTGCGGTATTTCTTTACTTGATCAAAAATTTGAGAACAAAGTACAACTTGTAGAATCCTCCACCAATAGGATTCCTTATAGTTTCACCCAGGACTTCCAAAAGAGAAATCTCGTTATCACAGCACAACATACCGTAGAGAAGGCACACCTGTACAACACCTCCCTGCCTGAAAAGGTCTTCTCCATCTCTACCATGGATCCCTCAAACCCTTGCCCAAACAACAGTAGGGCTGTACCAAACCAGATGTCCTTCCCTATAGCCACAACTTGCATGTAACCTCGAGAAAACTACAACCTGTTCACATGAATCCAAAGACATGTTTTCCACATGAAACCAAAGACCTGTATCCGATAAACCAAAGACCTGTATCCGATAAACCATAGGCTTGTTTCCTCGATACCAAAATCCTGTTTCCTTTCGAAAACCATCCAAGCACGGTTGCCAAAACCCAGAGAGAGAAAGATATACCATCCAAGCACGGTTGCCAAAACCCAGAGAGAGAAAGATAGAGGACGTGTCAAGCAATCCCTGAATACACATAAGTCCAAGACGAAGAGGAACAATACATCTCTTCCAAGAACATCATCCCGTGCATCTTAGCTTGATCCTCTGTATCCCAATCTCTTCAACAGAGCCTGCAATTCATGATGAGAGAGAGAGAGAGAAAAATAGAGAACTCTCTAACGGAGGTGTCGATGATCTGGCAGATGGCGAGAGTGATCATGGAGGTCTTGTTGATGCCGAACTGGGCCTGGACGATAACGTCACGGTTCTAGATGATGGGATGGTTAGCGCGCTACTGAATGGCTGAGGGCCTCTCGAAGCTGTAGACATGATGCCCCACAGGAGCTCGTCCCGGATACCCATCGTGTCGAAGTTGCTGTACATCTTCATGCTCGGGCTTGTCTCATAGGCCATGCCATCGTCGTCCACTGGCGCCCCGCCTCCGCCACCACCTGAGACCATTGCTCCGCCTGCACCACCACCATAGGCCATCGCTCTGCCTACACCACCACCTAAAGCCATCGCTCCGCCTGGCTACTTTCACACAGGGAGCCGCCATCAACATGTGGCCCGCTACATGCTGTAGAAGGTCACCCGCCTGGCGCCTGCCTGACTGCTTCCACACACGCAGCCGCCACGTGCACGTGGATTGCTCCAAGTTGCAGAAGGTCGCCCAACTGGCTGCTTCCACGCTGCAGACGATCGCCTGCCTGACTGGTTCCACACACGCAGCCGTCACGTACACTTCTTAACTTGCAGACCTGTGAGTCGCCTGAGAGCGAGAGAGAGATCGCCAAGATGATGCGCCACCACACGACACCACCACACTTTGGAATCCGCCACGCTTCGCTTTAATAACCAGGATGCAATTCAACTCGCTTTTCTCCAAAAAGCCAAAAGCGAATAACCAAAAACGCATCCTTACAAAAAAGTAATATTTTAAGTCATTAAAGGTTATAAAACCTTATAAACTCAAAATCCCTTTTTGTCCCTTTCACACTTGGGCTGCCCCACATGGGTTTCTTTTTCATATCCAAATGGATGCCATTCATACTGTCCATCCCGTGCTCGTGTCCACTTGCTTGTTGTCTAGAGAAAAACACAGGGTCGTAACATACCCCTCTCTTGAAAAAAAAGCAAGCGTCCTTGATTGCACTCAATAACACAGTAAGGCATCGTATGAGCAAAGATTCCCCATATGACAAAAGCAATGCCCCTCCAGTGCATCTAGGTGATGAAACAATCATCCTGGACAATAAGGCCACACTGTCACATCAAAGTGACAAACAACACCTGTAGCAAAAGTCTAAAACCAAGTGGAAACACGTAACTTGTGTTAGCCAAAAACAAAACCATGCATCATTCTACGTATGACAAACATATGCATGACACATATATGCATTCGCAAACAATATGCTCCTCAAGATGCTCTACCTATTCCAAAGTAACAGTCTAAGGGTTGCTCGCAAGCCTTAC
Source organism: Cibotium barometz (assembly GCF_041138505.1). Classification (NCBI taxonomy): domain Eukaryota; kingdom Viridiplantae; phylum Streptophyta; class Polypodiopsida; order Cyatheales; family Cibotiaceae; genus Cibotium; species Cibotium barometz. Next base: position 17,968,712 of record NC_141081.1, read on the forward strand.
ACCCATGGGCATCCCGCAAGACCCACGACTGATGGTACAACATGAGCATATGAAAGCACTCAATGCATCTAAACTATACATCCACTAAGTACTTTCCACATATGTCCCTCTTGATGCTTTACCCACTCTGTACATGGTCATCCCGCAGGAGTCACACTCAGTGATGCTTTCAGAATATAATAAAGTACTTGATGTATCATACCCATAGTGACAGGGGGACGGCGGGACGCCCACGTGGGACGTGGGAACGCCGTCCCGAACAACGACATTTGCGTAACGGCAGCGGGACGGCTTGGGGGACGGTACGGACGGGACGTGACCAGGGGACGCCCGTCCCCGCCCGGGGGGACGGTGGGACGTTAGTCGGGGACGGGGGGACGTCTGCAACGGCTTCAATTCTAGCCGTTTTTTTTTCAGATAACGGCTACTAGCCGTTGGCGGCTGGCCGTTTGAGAGTTTGAGAGAGAGAGAGAGAGAGAGAGAGAGAGAGAGAGAGAGAGAGAGAGAGAGAGAGAGCCAGCTACCATATTCTATATAATGGGCTGCAAGCTACTCCTCTTCTACTCAAGCCTTCCAAGACTTGAGTTCCTCTCCACCATCTCCCTCTCCTACTCAAGCTTTCCTCTCCACTATCTCCCTCTCCTACTCCACCACCTTCCTCTCCACCCTCTCCTACTAGACTACTTCAATCTTCCCTCTACTTCTCCTACTCTACCCTCTAAGCTCTCTCCACCCTCTTCTACTAGACTACTACTAAATTACTAACTATTCATGGCATCCTCTTCTCGTGCGGGCGGTAGGAGTAGAACGGATGGGTGGTCATGGTGGGATGAGGTCAACTTCGAGCCTCCTACTCATGCGGGGGGTGCACGTCCATGGACATGCAAGCTTTGCCCATATAAGCGTGTGGGTGGGGCCAATAGGGTGAGGGCCCTTTGTTGCATGAGCCTGGTCATGAGGTGAAATTTTGTGAGCGGGTCACACCAGAGATAAGAAAGGAGCTTCTTGCAAAGCTTGCCGCCCATCAAGCTTTGAGTGCAAGCCAAAGGGTGCGTGGAGTGGATCCCAACACTTATGTCACTCCAACCCAAACATCAGGTTCTACATCAGGTGGTGGTGCATCTTCATCTACCCCTCCATCACGCCCTCCTCGTGGCACTACTCGAGGCTTCACACAAGCCGCCTTCTCAATGCCGCAACCTAGTCCACCCTCTCTCTCTCGTCGGCAAAGTACTCTTGAGGGGAGTTGGGATCCCAAAAAGGAGGAGGAGGTTGATGCCGCGGTGGCCCGCTTCTTTTTCCATGACCACATTGCTTTTCGTGGCACGGTACGTATTTCACTCACATGATTTCATCATCATGTCTCACGAGTCACGATTCACGGGTCACCATTTTGCCATTCTAATTACTTACCCTCTTTTTTTTTTTGAAATGATAAATAGGTCCGACTACTTCAAAACGATGGTGAAGAAGATTGGTGAGTACGGTCCTCACTACACACCTCCATCCTCCGAAACCTTGCGGACCACTATGCTTGACAAGGAGAAACGCCTTGTTGAGCAAGCGGCGGCAAACACAAAGAGACAATGGGCTCGCAATGGAGTCTCTTTGATTGCAGACGGATGGAGTGACACGGGTCACCATTTTGCCATTCTAATTACTTACCCTCTTTTTTTTTTTGAAATGATAAATAGGTCCGACTACTTCAAAACGATGGTGAAGAAGATTGGTGAGTACGGTCCTCACTACACACCTCCATCCTCCGAAACCTTGCGGACCACTATGCTTGACAAGGAGAAACGCCTTGTTGAGCAAGCGGCGGCAAACACAAAGAGACAATGGGCTCGCAATGGAGTCTCTTTGATTGCAGACGGATGGAGTGACACGTGGAAAAGGTCTATCCTTGGCCTTGTGGCATACTCACGGGGGGAGATGTACTTTGTCTCCTCACATGATGCTTCAGGGACGGGAAAGAGTGCGGATGTTGGTGAGTGGAGTAGTGCTGTTGAGATTATCGGCCCTCCGAATGTGTGATCGGTTTCGTCACGGATGGTGAGGCGACAAATAGGGCAGCGGGAGCTATTCTTGAGAGTATGTATCCTCAAATCACCGTCTCTTTTTGCATGGCACATTGTCTCAATAATCTTTTGAATTGTCATGGATTGAATCGGTGATTGATGATGCATGTGCAATTGTGACCTTCATCAACAATCACACATACCTTCGATCCGAGTTTGGGAAGAGGTCCACAAAGGTCCTTCTCAAGTACTCGGACACTCGCTTTGCATACAACTTTCTTATGTTGCATCGCTTGAAGGATTGTCAGGGTGCCGTGCGGCAACTATTCATCAGTGATGAGTTTTGCTCCTCATCTTTTGCACGTACACAAGTAGGGATTTCATGCAAGAAAAAGGTCGACGATGCTGATTTTTGGGAGGACCTCAAGCGTACTGACGCCATGGTGCATCCCATTGTCCACTTGCTCAGGATTGTTGATGCTATGCAGCCATGCATCGGCAAAGTATACGAAGCCATGGACCGGATGATAGAGAGTCTTGAGAAGCTTGAGCCAGACGTAGATAGATATGAGGAGATCCACTCGCTTTGTGTGGCGAGATGGAGCTCATATTCCTCTCCTTTACATGCAGCTGCTTTTATGGTGGACCCAGAATTTCAGGGAAAAGGGCAGGAGGGTGATAAAGAGGTGAGCAACGTTTGGAGACTCATCTTGGATCGCCTCACGCCGGATGCAGAAATCAGGCGCAAAATTAGAGACCAGCTCTCTAATTACAGGGCATTTCAAGGCTCATATGGATGTGCAGATGCGCAGCAGGACAGATTCAAGGTTGGTGCAGCATTATGGTGGGAGGACTTCGGATCAGATGGACCAGAGCTACAACAGTTGGCGATCCGGATCTTGAGCCAGTCCGTTAGCTCTTCTTGCCTAGAGCAATTATGGTCCTCCTACAGTCATATTTCATCAAAGAAAAGAAATCGGCTTGGGGTGGAAAGAGCTAATGATCTTGTCTTCATTAGCGCAAACTTGCGCATGCTTGGCAAGAGTGCAAGATGCAATGCCGATACTTTTACACAGTGGGAGATGGAACAAGAGGAGGCAGCTACAACTATTGCATAGGAGGGTGGGACAGATGATTCTCATCATGAGCCTTCATCGGATGACACAACCCCCATCCACACTTCACGCACTCATGATCATGAGGCTAGCACCTCTCTTATTGGGAGCACAGAGTATGAGAGTGAGTGACTTATATTTTGTATCGCCTAGGCCCCAACATCTTTTGAGTATATCTATTTAATGTTATCAACTTTAAAGTCTTTCTTTTCCGACTTTGCAAGTCTTGACTCTTGACTCTTGCACCTCGTATCGTAATTTAATTTTAAATGTAATGTGTATCATGATTCATAACTTTTGGAGTTAGAAAGCTTGTTGTTATTGATTGATTAATCTTGATTCTTTACTCCTCTAAAATTAACAACTTTGAGTGCCGTCCCCACCCCCCGTCCCCGTTCCCTACCTTTAGCCGTCCCCGTCCCCGTCCCCCGTCCCCGTCCCCGTCCTCGTCCCCTGGTAACTATGATCATACCAATATACATGCATCACACCACTCACTCCAGAGTATTATCCATGTATTCTCAAGGGTACCAGTATCCAATGGCAACAGAATATAATAATAATACCAGAAAGTGTGTGCATACATGCACAAATAGAGTTCAATCCATATATGTACCAAACCACTCTAGGACTGCTCGCAAGACTTATGCCCTCCATAGAGTTATCCATAGTTGCAGTTATAGTTCATGGTGCGGCCGACTGTGAACCATACCCAACTTTACGATCTCGTGTGACTAGTACACAATATTATAGAAGTCCCATAAGCAGATGTACTGTCAGCCTCCAGTACCTTCGGGTGAATACAAAGATGTCTCCAAGCGACTCCTAGATGAAAAACTAAGCCTGTTTGTAACAAGGGAGTGGAGGTGCTACCCCCCTCTTGAGCATCACGAGGCTCTGTTGAACCTGAATGAGCCAGAACAAGAGTTGGCCCCAACTCAAAAGCATCAAGATAAAGCTGCAATACCATAGGTGAATCTGCTAAGTCACCCTTCTCCATCCACTTCTCATCCATCGGTGAAAAATTCTTGAAATCAAGTTCCTCCGCTTCCGTATGAGCCTCATCTGATACATCCACAGGCACCCAAAACCTGCTTGGTAAGCACAAGTCCCAATGAAGCATAGTAGATCACCACTGATAAACATAGAAAGAAGCTGCCTTCCGAACCCATGAAGCCTCCGTGAAGATACCACTGGTGACAAAGTGTTGAAAGCCATAGCCTTCAACCCATCTTTTGCACCATAACACTTCAACTGCTTCTTGTTTTTGGCTAACTACTTCTTGTCCTTGGTGTCTTTTCTTCTGAGCTTCATCTTTAGCTTTTGCTCTTCACCTCATACATACAAAGACATACAATCCTGCACTGTCTCCTGCACTTTCTTTTCACTTTCCACAAGTTGAAGCTTTTGATGTGACAACCACGGGCTTGCCTCCTTGAGAAAGTTGACGATCATCCCGGCGATGGAACCATGAAACCTGTTAGAAGTCATCTCTTGTCTATATTTATACACAAGGGCCTTTGTTGTGGGTGTGCCCGCCCTTATGAGGTGTTTTCCCATTTTTCCCCTATTTTTTCCCATTTTTCTGTGGCTTGGGAGGCAGCCCATGTGTTGGCCGACTACTGGAACTGGTCCACGACCCCATGTATGTGATGGCCGACTGCTGACAAGCTGGCCGACTACTGGAACTGGTCCACGACCCCATGTATGTGATGGCCGACTGCTGCTGACAAGCTGGCCGACTGGATATGTATGCTGGTCGTGGAGTTTCAAGGCCAGTCAGCTGCCCTACAGCAGGCCGACTGCTGTTGGGGGGCCATATAAATAGGCCCCCAGCCCCCTTGCCAATTTTTATCATACTCCGGGATCTTCTTGTGTATATAGAGCAGAGTTACACGCCTATATCTCTCTCTCTCTTGTGCTGTATTTTTTCTGCATGTGTTTTGCTCTTGTGTTCCTAGATTTGGTCATCATCTCCGTTGCGTATTCTGACATGGTATCAGAGCCTAGCTTGTATTCATAGAAAGACTTGAGAGCTTGCTTGATTTTATTACTTGAAAGTGATCCCTTTTATATATTGGCTAGTTCTTGGGATTTGTGTGAGCAAGAGGGGGACTGTTGTGTGGCTGATTGGTGGACTGTTTTGGACTCTTCGGGAAGAGGAGAAGCAAGAGGACGGCGGGCTGATTTGCTGGACAGCCACTTGCAGGTATTAGATCTTCTTTGTTCCCACCCACCCACCCTTTTCAGAGTACATCCCCGCAATGGCAGATCTGATTGAGATGGCCGAGAGGCATGTGAAGATCCCGACACTCCCCACGTTCCCGGTGGACCGTCAGTTGGACGGGAGCAACTACGGCATATGGAAGGTTATGATGGAATCTGTTTTGGAGTCTTACGACCTCACTCATTTCGTTGTTGTTGGTGTTCCATGGCCGGAAGTAGAGGAAGGGGAGTTACCGTTGATCCGAAAGGACCGGGAGGCTCAGACACATATGTGGGATCGTGTCTGTCACAAACCCCTATATTCTAGGGACATGCGGATGCGTGTCAGGCCTAGAAACATGCGGATGCATGTATGTATTATACCTGGGCATGTGTATGGATCATATGAGTGGATGCATATGAGTCCAAGGACATGGCAGGACATTTGTGGACCTTCGGACGAATGTCACAAACCCCTATATTCTAGTGACATGCGGATGTGTGTCAGGCCTAGAAACATGCGGATGCATGTATGTATTATACCTGGGCATGTGTATGGATCATATGAGTGGATGCATATGAGTCCAAGGACATGGCAGGACATTTGTGGACCTTCGGGCGGTGTCCGTGTGGATTCCGGCCATGCACACATGGTGTGTTATGATGGCAGGTGGAATATTTTCAACTACAAGAATGATGATAGCTGGTTTATGGATTATTCTTTTTGACTCCCTTTATTTGGGATGCATTGGACTTATGGAACTCATGGTTCACTTACCTTGTGTAGTATTCTCTTGTCCTACGTGCTCTCTTGAAGATTGTTTCTACCATGTGAGGGTGGAACAATAGAGAGCAGATGGAAGGGAACATGGGCACTTCAAAGGGTAGTGACAAGCACAACATACCCTGTGTAGTGTTCTCTTATCCTACGTGCTCTCTTGAAGATTGTTTCTACCATGTGTGGGTGGAACAATAGAGAGCAGATGGAAGGGAACATGGGCACTTGAGAGGGTAGTGTGAGTTGGTGGCCGAAATGCCTATAAACTATGTGTAGCAGAAATGCTTATGGAACACCAGGTTATCTATGCCTGCGAGTGATTGTTTTATCTTACTTGAGCCCACCTCTCATCCAAGGTGTGTGGTCAGAGTACCAACACGGTAAAGTGGACATGACGGGACTTATGTCCATGCCAAGGGTCATGTGGACCGATGTCTTGTTGGCAGGAGACTTATTTTGTCTCGCCCATTTACTTGGGACATGGATTATGATATCTGGACTTATGGGACTGTTTTGTCTCGCCCATTTACTTGGGACATGGATTATGATATCTGGACTTATGGGACTGTTTTGTCTCGCCCATTTACTTGGGACATGGATTATGATATCTGGACTTATGGGACTGATTTGTCTCGCCCATTTATCTTGGGACATGATTATGATATCTGGACTTATGGGACTGTTTTGTCTCGCCCATTTACTTGGGACATGGATTATGATATCTGGACTTATGGGACTGTTTTGTCTCGCCCATTTACTTGGGACATGGATTATGATATCTGGACTTATGGGACTGATTTGTCTCGCCCATTTATCTTGGGACATGATTATGATATCTGGACTTATGGGACTGTTTTTGCTCGCCCATTTATCTTGGGACATGATTTTGATATTGGTATTATGGAGACTTATTTAGTCTCGCCCATTTCTTTGGGACATGGATTCTTCAGTTATAGTGGATTTTTGAGATTGTCTCGTCTCGCCCAATCGATGGGACATGATTAATCTTGAATATATGGCTTGAAGCTTAAAGTTGCGGACAACTTTTAAGAAGTTGGGGAGGATGTCACCAGCCTGGACATTTCCCAGTCTGAAAGGGGTCTGGTGGACTCCAGGATGTTTAAATATTTGGAAAGTACAAGCTTTGGGAATGGGGGATTATCCTAGAATACAAAGGACCACACTCCTAAAATTTAGGAGAGTTGCTATTTTTGGCATGACTCCGATGGAAATTCTGTTCGCGTCATTACATCTGGAATTGAGTAGATACCAAGAGTTGGCAAAGTGCCTATGACAGAATGTCTACTAGTTGGGATATTTTTAGAGCTAAAGATTATGGGAGAACCCATCTCTTAGATTGGGACATGTGGCAAGAAAGTGGATCAAAGTGAGACAAGTGGCCTGACACTTGTTAGAAAATGGATCAAAGTGAGACAAGTGGCCTCTCACTTGTCACTTCAGCTATTGTGTGGCTCTCCACTTGTCATTGTAGCCTTCTCTTGCCATTTTAGCTCATGGGAGGTCCAAATCTATAAATTGGAGCCCTCTCTCTTCATTAATGGAGGCACTCTTGCTGCACACTAGCCTCTACCACCGTTACAGGCTGCCCTAATGATGGCTACTCTCTTTCTCTCTCTCTTGAAGGCTGCCCATGAAGAATACCGGCTGTTTGGGATTGTTTTGGAGGCTTTCATCGCGAAGAAATACTGAAGGCAAGGGTATTTAATCATTTATTATGATTTCTAGCCATTGTACTTGTTGCACCAGCATTTGTACCAGCTGTACCAGCCATTGTACCAGCTGTACCAACCATCGTACCTGCTGTACCAGCCATCGTACCGACTGTACCAGCCACTATACCTGCTGTACTAGTCATTGTACCTGCTGTACCAGCATTTATACTTGTTGTACTTGCTGTACCAGCCTCTGTACTTACTGTACCAACCATTGTACTTATTGTACCAGCAATTGTACCTGTTGTACCGGCTGAATGGAGAGTTATACTTGCTATTCCAGCTCTATTGCATGAAGACCCGTGGTTTTTGGGGAAGAATCAGTACCCACACGGAGGTATATGGATTATATAGTTGGCTCGGCATTTCTACAGCCTATGTTCCGGCTTGGTAGCCTTGTGTTGGGCTGTGTTATGGCATTTGTATAGGGATAATCCGGCATCTCCCGTGGGGAGAGTAAGGCCCTCAAAGCTTGTACATGATATTATTCTCCTTGGGTAATAAAATACTCCAAGGGGGGGGTCGGCCCATTCCGGCCTCTATGCGGTGTCACACGTGCAAGCTCCATTTTCAGCATTTGTGGATGTTTTGTCCAGCTTTATGTTTTATGCAAAGTGATGATGGATATGTGTTAAGGCTGTGGCCATGTTTAAATGTTTTAATATGCATTGATGGTATCAACAAGTGTGTCAAAGGCCCTAGTCCCCCGGGCACTCTCGCCGTGAGTTACAGTGTCAACGCCAGGGTCCGTTCGTTTATCTTTCTCAACTGCACACCGCAGGTAATCAATCATGTAAAGCATATGACGCTGGCCAGAGGTATATGGCAGCATTTGGCTTCTCTTTACAACAGGGTATCGCCCATGAAGAGGATTTCCTTGGAAGTACAGATGCGGGTTATGAACCCAGTTTCCAGAAACGCCGTTTCTGGCCCACCAAACGTTTTGGAAACGTTTCCGTTTCCAGAAATGGCGTTTCCAAGGCCCTGTTTTTCCAGGGTTTAGAAACCCGCGTGCTGTTTTTCGCCGCCATTCTGCGCACTTATTTCCGCCGCCTGTTTGGAGCTGCTCTACCCATCTACCTTGCCCTCTACCCCTCTACCTCCACATCAGCCCTCTACCACGCCCTCTACCTCTACTTGGGGCCTCCACCTTTGCCATCTAAGCTCTACCAAGCAAGAAGGAGTCGCACCTTGCTCGCAGCCTGCAGGACCTGAAAAACAGCCTCCACTTCTCAAATCTCTCCGAGTCTCCCGACCTCGAACCGCACAAGTAACATGGCTCGGACTCTGGATCATTTTTGGCAGCATGTGGAGCAAGTGGGGGGTTATGCAGGATCTGGTGGCTCCAGGAAATGGAGATGTAGATATTGTGGGTTGGTCAAAACGGGGAGTGTCACCCGTGTGAAGGACCATCTTGCTCATGTTCCAAACAAAGATGTAGGGCCATGCCCCTCTGTTCCTCTAGATGTTCGGGAAAGCCTTGAAATGTGGAGGCGAAAGTGTTTGGCCATTCCCGAAGAGGAAGTATCCAGGGTTAGTTCCGTACGTCGCACGACTGAAACCGTACGTACCTACCGTACGGTACGGTACCGTACGGATTCGTACGATACCGTACCTTTTTTGGGGGGGGGGGGGGGGGGTTGTTGTTGTTGTTGTTGTTGCGTGGAGCAATTTCAGTCTTCTAGAGAGCCATTCATCGCCCTTTGCAGCCTATAGGGAGCTGTTTGTCAGGAGCGTGTGCACTTGCCATTGCCATATTAGGCAAGCGATCATATTGCCTGATGAGGAGGAGGAGGCAATCTTCATGGAGCTCTATAGTGAGCTTGTGGCAGCAGATACTCGCAGCACTAGGAGTCAGCATGGACGGGGCCGAGCAGTTGGAGTTCATAGGCCTCCTCCTTCGGTATCGGCAAAGGGTGGCCTTCGCACATACGTGAGACGGGGATCCTCGAGCTTCAATCCCCACCTTCATGATGATATTCCATTGCCCCCTCATGATGATACCCCACTGCCTAGAGAGCCCTTGTTTGATGATGATGGCAACCTACTTAGCGAGAATGATCCCCAAAGTGTCTCGTCCACCTTCGAAGAGTCCTCTTCAGAGAACTCTCTTGATGGACACTCTAGTAGTGATCATGTTGATGATCATGCAGATGTTGGTGATGATGTAGACTTTTGATATGTTATAGCTCTCTAGGCATTGGGCATCTATCTCCTTCTAGCCCATCGATGATGTATTGTAGTATGTAGTATCATGTATGTACGCATGTTGGCGGTCGCCCATGCCATGAGTTTTTGGCCTATCCTTTTGTAGCAATTTTGTACTCTAATGGCATGATGACATTATGTTCATGGTTCTACTATTTTGTAACTTCTTGTCTACAATTTTTAAGTTTAGGAAGTATTTTTTTTTAAAAAAACGTACTAATATCGTACCGTACCTCAAAAAATTTTAAGGTACCAATTAGTACCGTATTTTATCGTATCGTACCGTATCGTACCTTTCGTACTAACTAACCATGGAAGTATCTACAGCAATGGGTGGTCAAGAGCATGAAGCTGGTTCAAGTCAAGCAGCAGCAGCAAAGAGGGCCAGAGGCAGAGACACAGGATCAGATTTCTCCTCTACCTCAGTGTCGGGTGTGCATGCAAGGAGGACTCCTTTGCGAGGTGATGTATCACATTCACAAGACACCCCTCCAATAAATACTGTACAAAGGACTAGCATCCAAGCAGGATTTCAAAAGGAAGCAATTGCAGAGGCAACTAGGGAGCTCACCCGGATGTTCATACGGTGTGCCATTCCCTTTCATGTGGCCAAGACAAATCAATGGAGGAAGACCATGAGGGCCATCAGTCGCATTGGATGCGAGTGGGATGGCCCTACATCTGAGGCTCTGCGGACACGAGAGCTAAAGCGGGAAAAATCATGCATAGAAGTGCATCTATAGCCCTTGAAGGAAACATGGAAAAAGTATGGCTCCACTGTATTGTGTGATGGGTGGTCAGATGTACGCAGGAGAAATGTATACAATGTTTTGGTGTCATGCTGCAAAGGCACTATGTTTTTGAAAGCCATTGATGCCTCCCTCCCAGGTCTCACAGTTATAGGTGCATTTATTTGGACACATATAAGGGAGGCTATAGAGCAAGTTGGGCCTGAGAATGTTGTGCAGGTGGTGACAGATAATGGAAGTAATTGCAAGTCTATGGGCTCTATGCTAGAGGATGAATTTCCAGCCATTGTGTGGACCCCTTGTGCATCACATAGCCTCGACTTATTGATTGAGGACATAGGTCAAATACAATGGGTTGAAGCCATCTTTCGCACCGGACGAAGCATGGTGAAGTTTGTGAAGAAGAGGCCAAAAGTCTTGAGCATGTATCGGGCCTACAACACTCTTGAGCTATTGCAGCCTGCAGCCACCAAATTTGCATACATGTTCATTGTGCTTGAGAGACTCCTGCGAGTCCGTAGAGAGTTGGTACGCACTGTCTACTCAAATGAATGGCTAGAGTGGGATGAGAGAGAGAGCCCCAAGGCAAGAGCTTTTGTGCGTGATGTCATGAGAGAGGAGTGGTGGGTAGAGGTTGAGGGGTTGATCAAAACTCTCAACCCCATCTACACAGTGTTACGCATTACAGACATGGAGGGCAGTACTCTAGGCCTTTTATACGAGTACATGGACAAGATTGGGGAGGCTCTCAACAAGCAAGACTACTTGAGAGCAGAGCAGTAAGTCTCCTCAGTCATGGCTACCCTTGCTTTACTTCTTATCTTTATTTTGCTCTTGAGTCTTTACATTGGTCTCGACTCTTGACTCTTGTTTTTTGTCCTTTTTTATCTTATGGTTTGATCTCTAAAGGGTTGATGAAATCAAGGCTGTGTGGAATCGGCGATGGGATTGGTTTCACAGGCCGATTCATGCAGTAGCACATGTATTGCATCCTTTGTGGCGAGATGAGGAACAATACGAGAACGAGGAGCTAGAAGAAGGCTTCATGACATGCATCAGGAACTTGACATCTGGTAATGTGCACATGCTGAAATGTATAGAGGATGATCTCTTGGCCTTTCGCAACCAGACAGGGAGCTTTGGTCGAGAGACTCAGCTACAGCCTGTCTCATGGTGGGAGAAGTATGGAAATTGTGCTCCCACGCTGGTAATTCACTACCCTTAACTACAGTTTACATAGTACACTGTACAATGTGCATCTTTCTTGTTTCCACTTAGTTCTAATTTCTAATTGTATGTGCATTTCAATAACAGAAACGCATCGCCATTCGAGTGCTCTCACAGGATTGCAGTTCGGGTCCATGTGAGAGGAATTGGAGCACTTGGGCCCTCTTCCATACAAAGAAGAGGAATAGGCTGAGTACCTCTCAGCTAGAGCGGTTGGTGTTTTGTCATTGCAACCTCCAGCTCCTTGAGAGGAATGCCCGACATCCGGAGCCTTCATAGGTGAATGTGGATAAGATCGACATCAGGAGGGAGAGGTTCATCCCAGAGATCCCACGGAATGAGCGTGATATGTACACCTTGCTTTATGAGGAGCTGACAGTGCCGAGCCACAACACCCGCTGCACCACCCATTCTCAGAGGCAGAGGGGGGGGATCCATCGCTTCCACTTTAGCAGAGGCAGAGGACCACGATCCTACCATTTCTTCATCTGAGCCTGACTCTCATGAGTCGGAGGATGACTCCTCCGTGGATGATCTTGATGAGTGATTTTTGGAGCACTTAGCTCTAGGATTTTGTCATGCCAACAGCTGCTGCCAGCCACATGGATATTTTTTGATCATGTTTTGTATTTACTATAGTCTATACATATGGATTATGGATGATGGATGATGGATCTTGTTTTGTATTGACTCTTTTGAGGCTTGAGCCTTGAGCCTACAGTTGTCATTTCTGAATTTTGATCTATCATTTGAGTCTTTGACATTGAACTTGAGCAAAGATGTATTTTTCAAGCTTTTGTAATGTTTTTATTAATTATATATGTATGTATTAAACCCTAAAACCGAAACTCCGTTTCCCCGATTCTTCCCGAAGGCCGAAACTCCGAAACTCCGTTTCCCGCCGTGCTCCGCACCCCCGTTTCCGAAACTCGTGGAAACTATGGTTATGAACCCTGCAATGGTTATGAACCCTGCAAAGTTGTCGACGATGCGGGAGCATATTAACAAGCTGCAAGCTCTTCAGCAGGAAGTTCCTCAGGCTGGGAAGGAGATATCGTCAGAGGACATGGCCATAACGTTGCTGTCACATTTGCCCTCTTCGTACTCAACATTTTACTCGTCTTTGATTACCAGTGGGCAGGCTCAGCACCATCATGTGGGAGGAGCTTGTGCCCATGGTCCTGGACCAGGAGGAACGATTCACGAACCCTCCTCAGGGTGGAGGTTCGGAGGCCTTAACTGGCCAACGGTCGAAGGTCGTAACACGGGCAAAGGGAAGGCTTCGTCGGAGAAGTCTTCTGAGAAGAAGTCCGTTACTGACCGCGAGAAACTAAAGGCAGAGAGGACCTGTAATGATTGTGGCGAGAAAGGCCACTATTGGAGGCAGTGTCCCAAGCGGAAGACCGAGAAGAGTGAAGATTCCTCAGCAGCAATCATGAAGACTCCGGCTTTTGTGCACCTGGAGGTGGTGGACACCGATGTTTCATTTTCTTTAGGCAGGGAGGAGATTGGAGGACTCTCCGCGACGGATTCTCGGGAGTGGATTCTAGACAGTGGTGCTTCCAGGCACATGACTCCTTCCCGTTCCGGTTTACAGGATCTTTGCAGGCTTTCTGGTCACATTCTTACTGGGGATACATCCACTATCCCAGTTCACAGTGAGGGCAGGATGGAGATAGTTCCCGATGGCAAAGGGAGGAAGTGTAACGGGAGGCGGACGCGTGTATTGGAATCGTATAAATGTGAACAAGATTCTGAGCACTTAACACTTGAGCATTACAACCACAAAGCTGAAAATGACAGTACACCACATAAAGGGGCCGATGATAGGCTGACCCCCCCCCCCCCCCCTTTAGGTTATATTACCAAAAGAGTCTGCAAAGTACAAGATTACGGGTGCCTGGGGATTCACCACCAGCCTGCACCTGATTCTTCCAAATACATCATGAATGAATACATTTCAAACAAGAGAATCTGTAGGTACATCCGCCCTACACACAGGTACATCCGCCCTGCACAAGCCTCTTCACAGGTACATCCGCCCTGCACAAGAGTACCACAATCCTCACAGGTACTCCGCCCTGCACAGGATGTAAATGGATCTTTAGGCCCTGTTTCCACGCGAGAAACTGATCCAGAAACCTGTGTTCTCCGCGAGTAAGTGTCCCCAATGCTTGCCCTAAGTACCTGTTATACCAGGAATCCTTGAGACACATCCATGCTCACATATTCCATTGCTGTCCGGCCTGTTTTGTGCAATAACCAGTCCAAAACAGCAACTTTCTATCGCGAGAAATCCACCTGTAAGGGGTCCTACAGCCCTGTGGAGGTCCCTAGAACTGTCCTGTACTGTCCAAGTTGACTTTGGACACCTGTAACCAGCCCAAAACTCGCAATAACCAGAAATTACAGGTCTGAAATTTACCAACCAGCCCTTTAGAAGAGTGTGGGGATCATTATCCAAGCTTGTGTGAGTCCGGGAAGCAAGCAACCAGCCCTGTAGCAACTCCAAAAGCTTCAACCAGCTCTCCAATATGTTGAATTATGAATAAAACAGCCCAAAAGGCCTCTTGAAGGAGGCGCCTTTCTCCAGTGCCACCTAAGGGGCTTGGTGGGTACACATACAGGCTGACAAGTGTCCCCATAAGGTGTCCAGGTAGGTGTCCAGCCCATAGTGCTCCATTTGTCCTGTTTGTATAAGTTTAGGTCCAACCAAATGGGAAATGGCCATAAGCTGTCCGGACTTCATTAATTTTTGGTCCAACCAAATGCGAACGCATTATAAGTTGTCCGGCCACTTATTAATGAGTGTGGACCTGCAAACCAATAAACTTTAGTAGTAAATGAAATAAGCTGTAAATTGAGTGTGGACGCACTTACCACCTGCAAAACCCATAAGCCCACAGTTTTAGGCCCAAACAGGAGTGCACACACGCGTCCACAAGGTGCCCGGGCGTCCCCGGTCCCTCGGACTTCACAAGCCAAAATAACAAGCATTGTCCAGGCAGCAAGACAATGTCACACAAAGTAAAATAAAGTTATGGCATGCATCATTTATGCATTGTGCACATGTAAACTTTCCACACGGGCACCGCCCGAAAGTCCACAAATGTCCTGCCATGTCCTTGGACTCATATGCATCCACTCATATGATCCATACACATGCCCAGGTATAATACATACATGCATCCGCATGTTTCTAGGCCTGACACGCATCCGCATGTCCCTAGAATATAGGGATTTGTGACATCCCCCCGGCTTTTCAGTTGACCGCAACTGAAAAGCCTCTCATCCATCCATTTCGCATCCAAAGCTGAATAATTCTTGAACTTCACAAGGTACCTACGAACAAGTTTGCCTCCCGCAAGCTTTCGTTCCTTGTGAAAAACAATCTGTTCAGGTTGAAGAATTTCTTCTAGCTCATCCACCTCGGGTGGGTCTTCCAAAACCGGCTCAAACGGTGTCGGTCCCACATAAGGCCTCAATAGGCTCACATGAAAAGCATTATGCATGTTCCAATGATCTGGGAGTACAAGCCGAAATGCAACATCATTGATCTTCTCCAAGATCTGAAAAGGTCCATAATACCTGTTGGAAAGTTTAGGGTACTTTCTCTCTTTCCCTGGCCTCTTCCGAAGGCGTGCCTTTTTAAATTTCAGCAAGACCCAATCACCTTGTTTGAATTGTACATCCCTTCTATGCTTATCAGCTGCCTTTTTAATCTTGGTTTGAGACCTCTCTATGGCTGTCCGTACCTGTGCAAATGCAGTATCCAAGTCTCTGACATACTCATCTGCTGCAAAAATCTCATCCTTTGTACGAAGGATGGGTGGTAGTACTACCTTGCCATAGATAATCTCAAAGGGCGCCTTGCCCGTAGAAGTATGTACCGTATTGTTGTAGGCAAACTCCACAAGTGGTAAATACTTCTCCCAATCCGATTTGCGGTCAGATACATAAGATTTCAGCAAGTCGAGGACGGCTGAATTTGCTATTTCACTTGGCCCATCTGTCTGTGGATGGTAAGCTAATGAGAAGTCCAGCTTTGTACCCATATTGTCAAACAATGCGCGCCAAAATAAGCTTGTGGTTCTAGGATCTCTATCCCCCACAATAGATTTAGGCATGCCATGGTGTTTGAATATCTGTGCCAAAAACATCCTAGCCATATGATCTGGCTTTATTGTCTTGCGCACGGGAATGAAATGTGCCTGCTTGCTAAACCTGTCAATAATGGTCCAAATAGCATCATTTCCCTGTGGCGTCCTTGGCAAATCCATAATGAAATCCATAGCAATGCTTTCCCATGGTTCATTTGGTATAGGCAAAGGCTGAAGCAATCCAGGTGCTTTATGTCGATCAAACTTGACCTTTTGACACACCATACATTCACGTACATATGCTTCAATATCCTTGCGAATATGTGGCCAAAAGAAATACCTCTCCAAAGCCTGTGCTGTGGCCAAAATGCCTCTATGACCTGCATATGGAGGAGCATGACACTCATCCATAACCTTATGGCGAAGGTTCTTTACCACACACATACGATTTTGCATCATGAGATATCCATCTCTTATGACATAAGATGGGACAGCAATACCCTCTTGCAAATCAGCCCATACATGTGCAAAATCCTCATCCAGGTGATAAGTATTACGCATATCCGATAAGTCCTCATGGTATGCAACTGTAATAGCATGAACCTGTGGTCGTCTAGATAAGGCATCCGCCACCACATTCTTTTTCCCTGGAGTGTGTAAAATCTGAAAATGAAACATTGAGAGGAAATTTGCCCATCTCATATGCTTCTCTGAGAGCTTACTTTGAGTCAAAAAGTATCTCAAACTTTGATGATCAGTTTTGACCATAAAATCAGCCCCTAAAAGATAGTGTTTCCAAATAGTAAGGGCATGAATTACAGCCAACAACTCCTTCTCATAAACCTGTAAGTGAAGCTCTGCATGTTGCAAGCGTCTGCTCTCATAGGCAATGGCATGTCCTTCTTGGTTCAAAACAGCCCCTATGCAGTCCCCACTTGCATCACATTCCACGACAAAAGGTTTGTGCAAATCCGGAATAATGAGTACTGGTCCCGAGATGATTGCACTCTTCAACTTTTGAAAGGCATCTCTCTCTTCTTGTGTCCATTTAAAGATTGCTTTCTTCTTCGTTAAATCATGTAACGGAGCGGCAATGAAAGCAAAATGCTTGACGAACCTCCTGTAGTAAGCACATAAACCAAGGAAGCTCCTCACTTCATGGACTGATTTCAGCTCTGGCCATTCTTGCATGGCTTGTATCTTTACGGGATCCATGCGCACACCATCCTTTGATACAATGTGACCAAGATAGTGAATCTCTGGGAGGAAGAATTCACTCTTTTTTGCATTTATGTAGAGCTGATTTTCCTTAAGCTCTTTAAACACAATAGCCAGGTGCTCACGATGTTGGGCTTCATTCTTTGAGAATACAATAATGTCATCAAAGAATATACCTGTGAACTTTCTATGCTTTCTGAACACCCTGTCCATCATCCTGTTGAAGGTGGCGGGTGCATTTGTAAGACCAAAAGGCACCACCAAAAACTCATAAAGACCAAAGGCTGTCCTAAATGCAGTCTTGTATACATCTTGAGGTGCCACTCTCACTTGATGATACCCACTCTTAAGGTCTATTCGGTTGAAACATGCCGAACCTTCAAGCTTGTCCAAGATGTCATCAATGCGCGGAATCGGAAACCGATTCTTGATGGTTATCTTATTTAGGGCACGGTAATCAACACACATCCTGTAAGTACCATCCTTCTTTTGAACAAGAAGTACCGGCGAGCAATATGGTGAGGAACTAGGCCGAATCAAACCCTTTTCCAAAAGTTCATTCACCTGTGCCATAATCTCTTCTTGTTGACTAGCACTCACCCTGTATGGTGGCCTATTAGGTGGAGAGCTACCGGGAATTAGATCTATGCAATGATCTTCCGGCCTCTTTGGTGGCAACCTTGCTGGCAAAGCATTTGCAAAACAATCTTTGAATTCATTCAAAAAGTTAAGCTTGTCTTGATCTAATGCACTAACATCAACACTAGAATGTTCAATGGTATCACGTACAAAAACCAAGTAAGAACAAGCTGATTTCTTTATTGCCTTATTAATTTGTACATGGCTTACAAGAGGTATGGTACTTCCAGTAGTACCAGCATCTATAGAGTGCTCACGGCCTCATGCAAAGCTGATTTTCTTCTCTTTGTAAGCCTTAACAGGCTCTAAACGGTGATGCCAGGGCATCCCCAACAAAACATCACAACCTATAAGAGGAGCCACTAGAAAGCTCTCATAGTCGAGGTAGTCCTTTATTTGTACACGGAGCTTACCAATGACCGGAGCTACATCAACCTGTTTGCCCTCAAAGGCGGCATTTGCATTCATTTGCATTCCCATGTCATCCACATTGAGACCTATGGCGGCAGCCATCTTTACGGATATAAAGTTATCTGTGGAAGCATCATCAAAAAGAAACAAAGCGGGCTGATCCTTCAATTTGCCCCAAGCCTTGCATATGACTCTACTCTTGGGCTCATGCCCTGTATTACCCTGCACATCGGGTACAACATTCACAAGAGGCTTTTGCACATTAGGCTCAGCATTCTTAGGATTCTGTGGGCATTTAGGATATATATGATCTTTACTGCCACACTTAAAGCATTTTCCAGCCTTCCTGTACTCTTCCAATTGCTGTTTTGAGAGCCCAAAATTGTGGCGTTTACCCCCCGGCTTCTTTTCGGAGTCATCCTTTGCATCTCGGCCATCTTTGGGAGCATTCTTAGGTGGCTGTCCACCCTTTTTCTGGTCATAACCAGCCCTGAATTTGCTCTTGTTTTGACCTGCAAATGGCTTATTTGTGGGTGCTTTTATGTGCAAGTTCTCCCCAATCATGGCTGAGTGTATAAGCTCTTGTATGGTCTTATTTGGGTACACTCCCAAGCTTTGTTGGATGATGTGATGGAGGCCCGATTCAAACTTTCTCTTCTTCTCGTCCTCTCCAATCTTCATGAAGGGAGTAACCTTGAGAAGGACTTTCCAAAACTTTGCTATGTATGAAGCAACGGACTCTCCCTCATCTTGGGACAGCCAATCCCACTCCTTGTGTACATCCTTTGCAAAGTTTGGTGGTAAGAATTGATCATAAAACTGAATTTTGAACGAAGACCAAGTTGAGGCAGCACTTCCATCAAGTATTTTTGCAAGCCACCAATCACTTGCCGTATCCTTGAGATGCATTCCCACATGCCTGAGCATAGACTTTTCCGAAAAGTCTTCATTGCAAAAAGCTATCTCAAACTGTCTAATGAAAGCAAGTGCTTTGGTAGAGTCCATCCGTCCCTGAAAGTTTTCAAACTTTACATCCTTGTCACCGGACTTGAACTCTCGAGGCTTCTTCCTTCTATATGCATCCCTATGTACATCCTGTTCATCTGCATGATGATGATGCCGCGATGAAGATTCACGATCCCTCTTCGTTCTCTCTTGAGTCACTCTCTCCAAATGAGTGGAAAGCTCAACACGAGAACGAATATGTCTTCTTGGAGCAAAGCGGGAATGAGTAGAGGATCCCTCATCCTTACTCTTCTCTTGACCTGCATCAAGCCTAGCACCAGGGACTCTTGTCCTTTCAGCATTTGGCACTTGCTGTGCTCTTTCTGCTTGTTGTGCATCATGTGCATCACCACGGGCAGCCATGAGTGGTGGCTTCTTGAAAGCCAAACTACCATCTGCTTCGGTATATACATCACCCTTAACCATTAGGTATGCAAGTGCAAGCTCTCGGGGTTTCTCAACATCCATTTCCTTTGCAATTGCTTCAAAAGTGACTTCATGGACCGAAGCCTTTGCCTTCGCAGCAGCCAACACCCTTTGTACATCCGGGTCATTTTTCGATGACCTAAGCTCTTCGGTTTCAGCCCTATAGCGTCGCACTTGACGCCTCAAAGATTCCAAATCAGAATGCATAGTGTCATGAGTACCTGCATCTCCATAGACATCATTGCCTGTAGCATCTCTTGCATCCCTTGTACCATGAAGTTCACGGTCCTGTGTGTTCTCCACAATGTCAGAAATGTGGCTGTCCATGACACTCAAATCAGGTCACCACTTACGATTTCAAGCCTCAGACCGTTTTCCAATGAGGGGAAAAACTGAGCTCTGATACCAATGTAACGGGAGGCGGACGCGTGTATTGGAATCGTATAAATGTGAACAAGATTCTGAGCACTTAACACTTGAGCATTACAACCACAAAGCTGAAAATGAGTACACCACATAAAGGGGCCGATGATAGGCTGACCCCCCCCCCTTTAGGTTATATTACCAAAAGAGTCTGCAAAGTACAAGATTACGGGTGGCTGGGGATTCACCACCAGCCTGCACCACCTGATTCTTCCAAATACATCATGAATGAATACATTTCAAACAAGAGAATCTGTAGGTACATCCGCCCTACACACAGGTACATCCGCCCTGCACAAGCCTCTTCACAGGTACATCCGCCCTGCACAAGAGTACCACAATCCTCACAGGTACTCCGCCCTGCACAGGATGTAAATGGATCTTTAGGCCCTGTTTCCACGCGAGAAACTGATCCAGAAACCTGTGTTCTCCGCGAGCAAGTGTCCCCAATGCTTGCCCTAAGTACCTGTTATACCAGGAATCCTTGAGACACATCCATGCTCACATATTCCATTGCTGTCTGGCCTGTTTTGTGCAATAACCAGTCCAAAACAGCAACTTTCTATCGCGAGAAATCCACCTGTGAGGGGTCCTACAGCCTTGTGGAGGTCCCTAGAGCTGTCCTGTACTGTCCAAGTTGACTTTGGACACCTGTAACCAGCCCAAAACTCGCAATAACCAGAAATTACAGGTCTGAAACAACCAGCCCTTTAGAAGAGTGTGGGGATCATTATCCAAGCTTGTGTGAGTCCGGGAAGCAAGCAACCAGCCCTGTAGCAACTCCAAAAGCTTCAACCAGCTCTCCAATATGTTGAATTATGAATAAAACAGCCCAAAAGGCCTCTTGAAGGAGGCGCCTTTCTCCAGTGCCACCTAAGGGGCTTGGTGGGTACACATACAGGCTGACAAGTGTCCCCATAAGGTGTCCAGGTAGGTGTCCAGCCCATAGTGCTCCATTTGTCCTGTTTGTATAAGTTTAGGTCCAACCAAATGGGAAATGGCCATAAGCTGTCCGGACTTCATTAATTTTTGGTCCAACCAAATGCGAACGCATTATAAGTTGTCCGGCCACTTATTAATGAGTGTGGACCTGCAAACCAATAAACTTTAGTAGTAAATGAAATAAGCTGTAAATTGAGTGTGGACGCACTTACCACCTGCAAAACCCATAAGCCCACAGTTTTAGGCCCAAACAGGAGTGCACACACGCGTCCACAAGGTGCCCGGGCGTCCCCGGTCCCTCGGACTTCACAAGCCAAAATAACAAGCATTGTCCAGGCAGCAAGACAATGTCACACAAAGTAAAATAAAGTTATGGCATGCATCATTTATGCATTGTGCACATGTAAACTTGGAGAACCACCTATCATCATTCTTGTACTTGAAAATATTCCGCCTGCCATCATAACACACCATGTGTGCATGGCCGGAATCCACACGGGCACCGCCCGAAAGTCCACAAATGTCCTGCCATGTCCTTGGACTCATATGCATCCACTCATATGATCCATACACATGCCCAGGTATAATACATACATGCATCCGCATTGTTCTAGGCCTGACACGCATCCGCATGTCCCTAGAATATAGGGATTTGTGACAGGAAGCATTCCTCCCAGGTGTTGTATGTTCCGGCACTTGGTTTTCATCTGTTGTCAGTGCATGAGATTTGCAAGACTAGCGTACGGGTGGAGTTTGATGAGCATTTTGTTGCTCTCCAGGACAAAGCAACAGGCCAGGTGGTTTGGGAAGGCGGAGTGGAGAATGGAGTTTACAAGCTTTCAACACTCTCTCTCCTAGGTCCTCAGGTTTGTGATGAGTGGCAGTCTGTTAATGGCCACTTAAGTGTGGATACGCTGCAGGTGCAGGCTTTCCGGGACCAAATGGTGGATAGCTTGCCAGTAGATGGTAGCAGTTGGCAGGAACTCTCCAGTACTGATGCTGGTAGTTCTTGTGTTCGTCAGTCAGAGGAATCTGAACAGGTAACTTATGCTCTGATGTCTCGTAGTATTCGGGACAAAGAACCTCCTGTAGATGAGGATGTTCTTTCCACGGGGACCTTTCGGAAAGCCAGGCAGGTGGCAGTTGATTACTTGCAGAAGGATGTGCATACTCCAGGCTTTGTGGTTTCGGATTCAGAGGGGGTGGTTGACAGGTTTCAGAAGGCCTTGCGTGGTCTTCAGCAGGTTTCCAGGACTTGTGTTTGCACCGTAACAGGTGTTGATCCTTGTGAGCAGTGTGATGCCTCTTTGACTCAGAAGCAGCATGGTTCATTGATCTGGTTATGGACACCAGATTGGACGGGAGCTTCTTGATGAGGTAGTTGCGCTCATGGTTGCGGATGACTCTTTGGGAGGCAGCGGCATGCGAAGGATCATGGACTTTTGTACATAGGAGGGGGATTGTTGGATGGAGTCCGACTCCATGGCTGGAGTGACTCAGTTTGGGGAGGAGATCTGGACACGAGGAGATCTACTTCAGGCCCAGGAGCAGTTTTACGAAGCAGTAAGAGGCAGTCATCTTTTGCCTTGTCGCGGACAGAGGCAGAGTACCGGGCTGCTTGTGATGCTGTTGGTGAGGTGGTGAGGATGCAGAGGTTGCATTGCACGTTTGGGCTTCCACTGGAGGAACCCATAGTCATCCAGAGGCACTTTGTTCGTGAACAGATCGTTGTTGATGACATCTTGCTAGAGTTCTGTTCGACGGAGGACAATACGGTGGATCTCTTCACGAAGTCGCTATCTCAGGATTTGCTCAGGCGGCACCCCAGCTCCCTGTGGTTGGTTTCACAGCCAGGAGCTGAGAGGGGGTGTTAGAAGTCATCTCCTGTCTATATTTATACACCAGGGCCTTTGTTGTGGGTGTGCCTGCCCTTATGAGGTGTTTTCCCATTTTTCCCCACTCTCTATATTTTTTCCCTATTTTTTTCCATTTTTCTGTGGCTTGGGAGGCAGCCCATGTGCTGGCCAACTGCTGGAAGTGGTCCACGACCCCATGTATGTGATGGCCGACTGCTGACAAGCTGGCCGACTGGATATGTATGCTGGTCGTGGAGTTTCAGGGCCAGTCGGCTGCCCTACAGCAGGCCGACTGCTGTTGGGGACCATATAAATAGGCCCCCAGCCCCCTTGCCAGTTTTGTATCATACTCCGAGATCTTCTTGTGTATATAGAGCAGAGTTACACGCCTATCTCTCTCTCTCTCTCTTGTGCTGTATTTTTTCTGCATGCGTTTTGCTCGTGTTCCTAGATCTGGTCATCATCTCCGCTGCGTATTCTGACAAAACCGCCCTTCAGAAATTTGACGGGCAGTGAAACAAACACTCGCACACAAAACTCTTCATCACCCATGGGGACCTGGAAAAGGAAACAAATAGGGGGAGCTAGAATGCTCTTGCAAATAGTACAAGGACACCGATTGGCCCCAAAACGCAGTGGCGCCCCTTGCAGTATTTCTTTACTTGATCAAAAATTTGAGAACCAACTTGTAGAATTCTCCACCAATAGGATCCCTTATAGTTTCACCTAGGACTTCCAAAAGAGAACTCTCGTTATCACAGCACAGCATACCATAGAGAAGGCACACCTGTACAACACCTCCTTGCTTGAAAAGGTCTTCTCCATCTCTACCATGGATATCCCTCAAACCCTTTCCCAAACAGCAGTAAGGCTGTACCAAACCATATGTCCTTCCCTATAGCTAGAGCTTGCATGTAACCTCGAGAAAACTACAACCTGTTCACATGAATCCAAAGACATGTTTTCCACATGAAACCAAAGACCTGTATCCGATAAACCAAAGACCTGTATCCCATAAACCATAGGCCTGTTTCCTCGATACCAAAATCCTATTTTCTCTCGAAAACCAATGTCCTGTTTCCATGACAGATATACCGTCCAAGCACGGTTGCCAAAACCCAGAGAGGGAAAGATAGAGGACGTGTCAAGCAATCCGTGAATACACATAAGTCCAAGACGAAGATGAACAATACATCTCTTCCAAGAACATCATCCCTGTCATGTGCACAGTGTGTATCTACTGTGTGCTACACGCACACAAGACTAGCTCCGAGGTTGGGGAAGCTTGGAGCTAGGCAGGTTGAGTGGCGAGCTGAGTTAGGGATAGAATAACGAGCGGGCACCCAAGTATGGACGGACAGGCACCCAAGTGTGGACGCCCGTTGACCGGCCAAGAGCCTATAAAAGGGTGGCCAAGGTTAGTCATTAGGATATAGAGTCTCGCACGACTTTCTGAGAGCTCTATGGTCGGGAGCTGGATCTAGTGTAGACGTGCACCTGCTTCATGCGGCAGTAGTCTCGAGGACCGCGAGGGTAGCTTCGTGGTGGTATGGGACGTCACGAGGTAGAGATTGGTCGGTACGTCCATCTAGTTAGCTCAGCTCGTGGCTCGGTGGGGACAGCCAAGACTTGTGGGCTTGCCCACGGCTGTCAAGGTTGTGAGGTGAGTCAGGCCTGCACCCCCGTCATGTTTGTTTCGTTTGTTTGTAGGTTTCGAGTCTTGTACCAGGAGCGTTCCACGAGGAGATCCTATGGGGATTTGACAGTGGTATCAGAGCAAGCCTCGTGAACGAGCAAGTCGGTAGGTAGAGAAGATGAGGTCGAAGAAAAGGTATGTGTTCGAGAAGCTTGCTGTTTTCTGTGCATACTGCTGTTTTTTCAGATTCAGTATGTTGTTTTTTCATCGTAGGAGCCCGTGATGATGGAGATTGTGGTCTAGAAAGGGTTGGTTTGCTTAGCAAGAAGAAGGGCTGTATGTTTGCAACTGTTTGAACAAGTTTGGAGAGAGAAAATGAAAAAGCCAGTCGGCTGTGTTTTTGTAAGGGAGAGAGAGAGAGAGTAGCGCCGGTTGTTTGTTCTAACGGCTGTATCGCCTGTGTGGGTGTGGCGCACAAGTGGCTGCGCATACATAGCCGTTTGGTGCTTGAAAGTTTCGCAGCCCACCTGAACGAGGACGCCAGCTGCATGCACCTGCGTTAGAGTATGCAAGAGCGCTGGTACGCACGGCCAGGTAGGCACCTTTGCATATTCGCACATGGGTTGGTACATGCAGGCCGCAGCAATCGGCCAGGTTTCTGTGCTGGTGGCAGCATATGCAGGCAGGTAATCGGGCATATGCAAGAACGTGTGCAGGCGGGTATGCAGCATATACAGGCGTACAGGTGGCAGGCAATCGGGTGCAGCAGGAAAAAGCGAACAGCATACACGTGGTGTTTTTTTAGCTTTTGTTATAAAAAAAAAATCCACGCCTAGTTATCCTTGCTTTCGTTTTTTTTTTTTGGCTAAACCTTAGTAAAGGGTTTAAAAACCCAAGTCTTGCTTTATAAGTGTTTTTTTTTCTTTTTTAAAAAGAAAATAGAATATATATATATAAATATATAAACATATATATATATATATATATATATATATATATATATATATATATATACTTTTACCAAAAAAAAAACACAAAAGCAAAAGCTAAAGTTAGCTTTTGGGGAAGCCTATATATTCCCCTTAAGCGGGCTTCTTGCCACACATCTCTCAAGTTCTCAAGCTCTCCAGCTCTCAAGTTGTCTAGCACTCTTATTTGTGCAAGATCAACCTTTTCTCTCACCTTGCCCTCTTCAAGATGTCGACCCAAGAATTTGAGTTGGAGCCCTTTATCGAACGTGAAGACCTGCTGACGGCTACGGAAGACACCGATGCCGATCTTTTCGACGATTATGTGTCAAAATCAGATTTCCAAGAATTTAAAGTTGCTCTCGAAGCTTCTTCCTCGGAACGTCAAGCACAAATCGCCGCGCAGATGCAGGCTTTACAGAACTCCATCTCTTTGTTGACCACTACTCTATCTATTCTTTCGGGTATGGATACCTTGGCATCTGCGTTAGGTCCCAATATTACTCCGGAACAGTTTGGGGGCGAGCAAACGCAGCGTACCAAGGAGATAGTGGACACTTGGCTACATAAGTGGCAAGTCCATTTTCAGTTTCATCCATATGACGATGAAAAAAAGATCCAATTAGTAGCAGGTTTCCTCTCAGGTAAAGCTTTGCTTTGGTGGAAGGAACTCAACCCTAAACTAACGACTTGGGCACAGTTCGAAGACGTCTTCATGAAAGAATTCCTCAAGAAAGAGGATGACTATGATGCTGCTGCCCGGTTTACTACTTTGACCATGATCTCGTAGAACCTCACTTATGAGGTCTATCTCCAGAAATTTAGGGACTTGCAGATGAAAGCTACGAAGATGGATCCCACAACTCTTTTGGGTTTCTTCGTAGCCAGTTTATCCGACTCATACTGTTTACAGGTTAAAAATAACAAATGCAAAACTTTGAACGAAGCCATTCATTCCGCTCGTATCTATGATGATACAATGGTCTCTTCCAAGTATAAACCCGTTAGCAAGCAGGGGAACAAGCACAAAAGGAAGTTCTTCGCACCAATGGCTAGCACGACTGAAGGAAAGTCTTCGGACCAACCTTCGAAGAATTCAACTTCGACACCAGCAAAGAAGAAACGTCTCCTTAAGGCTTTGAAGCTCAAGAAGGAGGGACGTTGCTTCATCTACGAAGAAAAAGGACACATGCGTAACGAGTGCCTGAAGCAAAAGGGTGCAAAGACTAACGCAGGATCCAAGCCAAAGGCAGCTAACCAGTTGTCTTTGACAGGTACGTCAATTACTGTACTTTCCCACCCTAGTTCATATTCTGATTGTCTGTTCAACTCCAAAGTTCTTGGCTTGCATGATCTTCTCCGAGTTTATGGAGAAGTGAATGGCCATAGAATCCACATTTCTAGACCTTGGCAGCTCACACAACTATGTTAATTACAAACTTGTGCAGAAATTGGGTTTTGACACAACACCCAGCGATCATACCTATGAGGTATGCCTACTTGCGGGTCGGCAAGTATGGGATCGAAAGGTGGAGATGCCACCGATCCGGATTCAGGACTACAAAGATACTCTGGAATGCCATATTATGCACCTAGAACATGTAGACTTGTTATTAGGGATTGAGTGGTTTAAGACTCTTCAAGTCCAGATAGATTGGCCTAGTCATATTTTTTCTTTTGAATATAGGAACACCCAGTATAGTATCTTAGGTGATTGTATACATCCCTCTCAGGGACCTCTTGTAAATACAGTTGATTTCGGTAATATAATTGATTCTTCTTTGTATACTGCGTACCATTGTGTATTGATTCCACTTTCTTCATTTCTCATACCGTCTATGGATGTCAACGAATTATGTGCACATCTACCGTGTGCTACACGCACACAAGACTAGGTTCAAGGTTGGGGAAGCTTGGAGCTAGGCGGGCTGACTGAGTTAGGGATAGACTAAGAGGCGGGCATCAAGTATGGACGGACGGGCACCCAAGTGTGGACGCCCGATGACCGGCCAAGAGCCTATAAAAGGGTGGCCAAGGTTAGTCATTAGGATATAGAGTCTCGCGTGACTTTGTGAGAGCTCTACGGTCAGGAGCCTGGATCTAGTGCAGACATGCACTTGCTTCATGCAGCCGAGGCCGGCAGCAGTCTCGAGGCCCGCGAGGGTAGCTTCGTGGTGGTATGGGACGTCACGAGGTAGAGATTGGTCGGTATGTCCATCTAGTTAGCTCAGCTCGTGGCTCGGTGGGGACAGCCAAGACTTATGGGCTTGCCCATGGCTGTCAAGGTTGGGAGGTGAGTCAGGCCTGCACCCTCGTCATGTTTGTTTCGTTTGTTTGCAGGTTTCGAGTCTTGTACCAGGAGCATTCCACGAGGAGATCCTTGACAATCCCGTGCATCGTAGCTTGATCCTCTGTATCCCAATCTCTTCAATAGAGCCTGCAATTCATGATGAGAGAGAGAGAAAAATAGAGAACTCTTTGACGGAGGTGTCGATGATCTGGCAGATGGCAAGAGCGACCATGGATGTCTCTATTTGGGCATTCTCTGCGCTTCAGGCCTATGGACGAGTTCTGTAGGATGGACTGGCATCTTATGGTTGGGGACTTATGTCTACACCAAGAGCCAGTAGGCTGGATATATGGGTTGGGATTGTGTATCTGCGCCCAAATCCAGAGTGTGGTACCACGGACTACAAGCTAAATGAATAGGGAGACTGTTCAATGCATCCTTGCATAACATGTTTGCAAGTTAAAAATCCTGTCTTTGCATGAACTATTTGATTGCATGCAAGATTTGTTTGTGTAGTTCACATGTAGGGGACGCCCTCTTGTGAACCGTGCGAGTGAAACTGTATTCTGACCTCGTTTGTGGGCTGTAGACAGGTGGTAAGTACACCACTTTACTCTTTTATGAGTTAAAGCAATGTATTCTTTGTTTTGCAGGTCCACACTTTAATAAGTGTGTCCGCCCAAGTTATAAGTGAGATTGGGCGTCCACACTTCATTAAAGCTCGGGCGGACAAACTATAAGTAAGAATAGACTAGAATTCCCTTCCGGTCGGCTAGGCGAGTGTCCAGGCACCCTTCCCACTAAATTTGTGTGGAAAAGGGATGGTTATGGACTGGGTGGCAGTATGAGGACCTGCCACCATGCTATTACTCATTTTGAAAATTACCTCTCTCTACACTCTCTCTCTAGAAATAGGCGCCCCCCTTCAAGAGAGCCTATTTTTGTTATTCTCTCTAACTTTTTGCTTGGTGAGAGTGCTGATTTTCATTCCCTCTTGCTCCCAGCTCCAATGGAAAGCTTGAAGATTCTTCCTTTCACAGTTAAGCCTCCAGTTGCTCACCTTTTCACTCTATCTCTCTCTTCTAAATGAATATGGAGTCTCCTAACCATTCTACCGCCCCCAAATTCTGCTGAAACCCTAATTTTCAGAAACCCTAATTCTGCAGAAACCCTAATTTCAGAAACCCTAATTTTGGAGGAAACCATACCAAGCTGTGCCCCTTACTCATAGGCATCTAAAGAGCCCAAAATGCCCAATTTTGGACTCATATAACCTGCTTAAAACCCTAAAAATCAGAAACCCTAATTTCAGCCGGAAGTGGAAAACGGTCACATTCAAGCTGTAGTTCGTCCGCACGGAGGTGGAGCTCGACATTGATCGTCCAATACTTGGTAAGAGCATTTTGCAAGCAATTTTCAATTTGAGATTCGAATGCTTTGTCAATATGGTCTCCTATGTCTCGGTCCTGGCACACACATGTGTATGTGTATGGATGCCAGTGGAGCATAGCTGCGTTTGACAAGCTTCAAGGAATCAAGGAACGAAGCTACTCTCAAGTGAAGCTATGGATTCCATCGTCTACGACAAATTTGTTTGCAATGCTGTTTTCATGATCATGGATGCACTTGAACAGTTTGGCATGTGAATGCCCGTGAGGCTTGTAACAGTTTTCCTTGATAATAAAAATCTATTACAAGGGGGGTCGGCCCTTTCCGGCCCTAGTGCAGTGTGCAAAAATAAAATTCAGCTTCTTACTCTATTGTGTTGCGCCATTTAAAATTGTTTAATTATGTTAATAGCTTAAGTGTTTGCCAAGATTGTGCTCAACCCCGACCGGGGGAATCTCATTGGTATCAGAGCCTAGGATCTTCCTCCTTTCTGTGTGGAAGACGGTCCTAATCTAGCTTACACTAGTTGTTAGCATTCTTAAGCATTATGGCGAGCCAAACAGGTACTTCACGGGATGTAAATCCAAGGAAGAGTACATATGTGAAGCCAAGAGGAGACAATGTGCATGATGATACTCAAATGCATGAACAATACACTGCTGAAAATGTTTTTCTTGGGTCACATGATGGTATTGCACATGCCGGACAGCCATCTTATGTTAGAAGGGAAGGAAATGCAACTCATGTATATATGGGACAGCCATCCCGAGGTAAGGAGAAGGCTATACAGAGTGATGCACATGATGCTATGCAGGCTGAAATTGCAGATCTCAAAAGGCAATTATGTATGATGCAAAAACAACTCAAGGATATGCATGAAGACTCACAGTCAAGGCATGTATCTCGTGTGTCAAAGCATTCTCCTTTTGTGAATGATGCATTGGAAAATGTTGCCATGGAATTGGGGGTTCAACCAAGAGATATGGCTGTCTCTTACCTCATGGGACAAGGTGATGTAGTTACTCGAAAGGAAGGAGGGCTTAGGTTTAAAAAGCCTCCTCTTATGAATCAACATGCAGCTGAAACATCAAAGCTTAAATCTATTGTGCGACAGGAAAGAGAAGAGGCGTCTGCTACCTCTCATCATGCCTCTACCGCACATGTTTCTCCTCCCCACAGGTCATCTATTAAAGCTCATGAAAGTCTTCTCAAGGAACCGACTCATAAATCAGCCCCTCCTCATGATGGAATTGAGCGATATGTTCCTACTAATGAAGCAAATAAGCAACCAATCGAGAGAGATGAAGAGGAAACGCATCAACATAAGAAGAAGAAGACTAAAGAATTTACTGCAGGTGACAAAACAGTTAAGTTTGAGTATTTTCATGGAGAATATGATTCTACCAAAGCTCTATCTTTTATCTCCCAATTTGAAATTGCTTTTCATGAGGGAGAATTTTCAGA
The DNA here is from genome assembly GCF_041138505.1 of Cibotium barometz. Classification (NCBI taxonomy): domain Eukaryota; kingdom Viridiplantae; phylum Streptophyta; class Polypodiopsida; order Cyatheales; family Cibotiaceae; genus Cibotium; species Cibotium barometz. Next base: position 17,999,512 of record NC_141081.1, read on the forward strand.
ATCATCAAAACTCAGACATGTGGGCATGTACATGAAAGGCACTGCTGCTCATTGGTGGTTGGCCGAGAAGCTTTCCGGCAACACCATTTCTACATGGGCTGAATTCAAACAAAAGTTTTATGATCAATTTTTGCCTCCAAATTTTACTCAGGATATATGCAGGAAGTGGGACAGGTTGGAGCAAAAAGAAGGGCAATCCATTACCTCTTACGTCTCCAAATTTTGGGAGGTATTAATGGAAGTGTTACCCTTCATGACCGTTACTGAAGAAGAAAAGAAGAGGAAATTTGAGTCAGGATTGCAACCCATCTTTCAAAGAGGACTACAAATCTATCCAAACCAAACTCTTCGTCAACTCATAAACTCGGTCTTGGCTTTCGAAGAGCTTAATGTCAAATGGGTGCAATCTAGAATTGACCAAAGCTTGGGCAAGGGTAAGGAGAAAGCTGGTTTTAATGTGCAAAAGGGTGGACAGCCCTTTAGAAGAGATTTCAAAGCCATGCACAAAGCTGAAAATTCAGATTTGAAGGATGTAAAGCCCCCTCAAAGAGCTGAAAATGCAAAAGAAAAGAAACCGTGGCAGAAAAAGGGTGTTTATGGCTTGACTCCTCAACAAAGGGTACAATACATTCGTGAAGGCAAATGCTTTAGATGTGGTAGTAAAGATCACATCTCTCCACAATGCCCTAACAAGAATAAGAAGCCAGAAGAGCCTAAAGTGCATGTCAACATGGTATATGATGTACAGGGCAACACGGGACATGCAAACATGCATAGAATGGTATGCAAAGCATGGGGACAACTAAAAGACCAGCCAGCTTTATTCATGTTTGATGACTGCTCCACTGACAACTTCATCTCCACTGATATGGCTGCTGCCTTGGGGATTGAAGTAGGTGACATGGGACCCGAAATTCATGCATGTTCAGCTTTTCTGGAAAAAGATGTGAAGGTTACACCCCTTATTGGAAAGCTGCGAATGCATATCCAAGGATACCTCGACCACGAGAACTTTCTCGTTGCCCCTCTTAGTGGATGTGATGTATTACTGGGAAAACCTTGGCATGCACGCCTTGAGCCTACCAAGAATTACAAGACCAACAAAATCACTTTTATGTATAAAGGTAGAGAGCATCATTTAGATGCAGGTGTGTCGGGTGATACTATCCCCGTTGTATCTCATATACAAATCAATAAAGCAATGAAAAAGAGTGTTTCTTCGTACTTGGTTTTTGTACGTGATAATGTGGAACACAGTAATGTACATGTGGACACTCTTACTAAAGAGAGGCTGAAATTTTTAAGCGAATTCGGGGATTGTTTTGCTGACTCTTTACCTAATGTAATGCCTCCTTCACGGCCAGAAGATCACCGCATTGAATTAGTTCCAGGGAATTCACCTCCAAATAGGCCAGCATATCGTGTTAGTGCTTGCCAACAAGAAGAGATTATGAAACAAGTGGGTGAACTACTTGAGAAAGGCTTGGTGCGGCCTAGTTCTTCGCCATTTTGTTCACCCGTTCTTCTTGTACAAAAGAAAGACGGTTCATTCCGTATGTGTGTGGATTACAGGGCATTAAATAAGATTACCATCAAGAATCGGTTTCCCATACCGAGGATTGATGATATCTTGGACAAGCTGGATGGATCATCTTGTTTTAGTCGCATTGATCTTAAAAGCGGCTATCATCAAGTGCGAGTGATGCCACAGGATGTACATAAGACAGCATTTCGCACTTCTTTTGGTCTCTATGAGTATTTGGTTATGCCATTCGGTCTTACAAATGCCCCGGCTACTTTCAATCGCATGATGGACCGAATTTTCAGAAATCATAGAACTTTTACAGGTGTGTTCTTTGATGACATTCTTGTATTCTCCAAGAATGAGGAGGATCACAAAAAGCACTTAAGAGTGGTCTTTGAAGAACTAAGGCAGCATAAGCTTATGATCAACGCCAAAAAGAGTGAATTTTTCCTTTCAGAGATTCACTACTTGGGACACATAGTATCAAAGGATGGTGTACGAATGGATCCTGCAAAGATCCAAACCATCAAAGATTGGCCAGAACTTAAATCTATTCATGAAGTCCGAAGCTTTCTTGGTCTATGTTCATATTACAGGAGATTTATCTTTCACTTTGCAATGATTGCTTTGCCATTGCATGAACTCACCAAGAAACGTCCTATGTTTAAATGGACAGAGGTTGAGATTAATGCTTTCAATAAACTCAAAAATGCCATTATCACAGGGCCAGTCTTAATCATTCCAGACTTGCAAAAGCCATTTGTGGTAGAATGTGATGCTTGTGGCAATTGCATTGGAGCCGTCTTAAATCAAGAAGGACATGCCATTGCATTTGAAAGCAGGAGATTGCAAAATGCTGAACTTACTCTTGATGTTTATCAGAAGGAATTATTGGCCGTTATTCATGCTCTCACAGTATGGAAACATTACTTATTGGGAGCTGAATTTGTTGTCAAAACTGATCACCAAAGTTTGCGGTACTTTCTTACGCAAACTAAACTCTCTGAGAAACAAATGAGAATGGCCAATTTTCTCTCAATGTTTCATTTTCAGATTTTGCATACTCCTGGCAAGAAAAATGTGGTAGCAGATGCATTGTCCAGAAAACCATATGTGGCTGCAATTTCGGTTGCTTCTCATCAAGACTTGTCTACTATGCGAGAAATGTACCATTTGGATGCTGATTTTTCAGATTTATGGGCTGATTTAATGACTGGTCATACACATGCTTCTTATGTGGTCAAAGATGGTTATATCATGAAGGATAACTGCTTATGTGTGGTTTCAAACATGAGACAAAAAGTTTTGGATGAATGTCATGCACCACCTTATGCAGGGCATAGAGGGATACTCCCTACTACTCAAATGATTGAGAGATACTTCTTTTGGCCAGGTATGAGGAAAGATATAGAAGCCTATGTACGTGCATGTGTCACCTGCCAAAAGGTAAAATTTGATAGGCAAAAGACTCCTGGTTTGCTTCAGCCTTTGCCTATTCCGGACCAGCCATGGGAAAGCATTGCAATGGATTTTATTATGGATTTGCCCCGCACCCCAAATGGCAATGATGCAATATGGACAATTGTGGACAGGTTTAGTAAACAAGCACATTTTCTACCTGTCAAAAAGACCATAAAACCAGAACATATGGTCAAAATTTTTGTGTCACAGGTATTTAAACACCATGGTATGCCCAAATCAATTGTGGGAGACAGGGATCCCCGAACAACAAGCCTCTTTTGGAGAGCTCTTTTTGATAACATGGGCACAAAGCTGAATTTTTCTTCAGCTTATCATCATCAAACGGATGGACAAAGTGAAGCTGCAAATTCAGCTGTGTTGGATTTGCTTAAATGCTATGTGACAGATCAGAAATCTTCTTGGGAAAAGTATCTACCGCTTGTAGAATTTGCATACAATAATACGGTACATGCTTCTACAGGCAAGGCCCCATTTGAGATCATTTATGGCAAAGTGGTATTGCCACCTATCTTACGCACAAAAGATGAGATATTTGCTGCTGATGACTTTGTCAGGGACCTTGATATTGCCTTTTCACAAGTTCGGACAGCCATTGCACGCTCTCAAGCAAAGCATAAGAAAGCTGCCGACAAGCATAGAAGGCAATTGGACATTAAAGAGAATGACTTGGTATTGCTAAAATTTGAGAAAGCTAGACTCAGGAAGAGGTCTGGCAAGGAGAGAGCATGCCCAAAACTCTCTACCAGGTATTATGGACCCTTCAAGGTGATCAAGAAGATCAATGATGTGGTTTTTCGACTTGCTTTACCGGATCATTGGAAGATTCATAATGCATTCCATGTGAGCCTCTTGCGCAAATATGTGGGACCGGAACCTTTGGAACCGGTTATGGAAGATCCACCAGAGGTGGAAGAGCTGGAAGAGGTATTGCAGCCAGAGCAAATTGTGTTTCATAAGGAGCGAAAGCTTGCAGGTGGCAAACTCCAGAGGCGCTACCTTGTGAAATTCAAGAACTATTCTCCTATGGATGCAAAATGGATGGATGAAACATACTTCCAGGAGTATCCGCAGCTCCTCCAAGCATATTTGGAAGCATTTCAGTTGCGGTCAACTGTTTAGAAGCAGGGGAGGATGTCACTATTTGGGCATTCTCTGCGCTTCAGGCCTATGGACGAGTTCTGTAGGATGGACTGGCATCTTATGGTTGGGGACTTATGTCTACACCAAGAGCCAGTAGGCTGGATATATGGGTTGGGATTGTGTATATGCGCCCAAATCCAGAGTGTGGTACCACGGACTACAAGCTAAATGAATAGGGAGACTGTTCAATGCATCCTTGCATAACATGTTTGCAAGTTAAAAATCCTGTCTTTGCATGAACTATTTGATTGCATGCAAGATTTGTTTGTGTAGTTCACATGTAGGGGACGCCCTCTTGTGAACCGTGCGAGTGAAACTGTATTCTGACCTCGTTTGTGGGCTGTAGACAGGTGGTAAGTACACCACTTTACTCTTTTATGAGTTAAAGCAATGTATTCTTTGTTTTGCAGGTCCACACTTTAATAAGTGTGTCCGCCCAAGTTATAAGTGAGATTGGGCGTCCACACTTCATTAAAGCTCGGGCGGACAAACTATAAGTAAGAATAGACTAGAATTCCCTTCCGGTCGGCTAGGCGAGTGTCCAGGCACCCTTCCCACTAAATTTGTGTGGAAAAGGGATGGTTATGGACTGGGTGGCAGTATGAGGACCTGCCACCATGCTATTACTCATTTTGAAAATTACCTCTCTCTACACTCTCTCTCTAGAAATAGGCGCCCCCCTTCAAGAGAGCCTATTTTTGTTATTCTCTCTAACTTTTTGCTTGGTGAGAGTGCTGATTTTCATTCCCTCTTGCTCCCAGCTCCAATGGAAAGCTTGAAGATTCTTCCTTTCACAGTTAAGCCTCCAGTTGCTCACCTTTTCACTCTATCTCTCTCTTCTAAATGAATATGGAGTCTCCTAACCATTCTACCGCCCCCAAATTCTGCTGAAACCCTAATTTTCAGAAACCCTAATTCTGCAGAAACCCTAATTTCAGAAACCCTAATTTTGGAGGAAACCATACCAAGCTGTGCCCCTTACTCATAGGCATCTAAAGAGCCCAAAATGCCCAATTTTGGACTCATATAACCTGCTTAAAACCCTAAAAATCAAAAACCCTAATTTCAGCCGGAAGTGGAAAACGGTCACATTCAAGCTGTAGTTCGTCCGCACGGAGGTGGAGCTCGACATTGATCGTCCAATACTTGGTAAGAGCATTTTGCAAGCAATTTTCAATTTGAGATTCGAATGCTTTGTCAATATGGTCTCCTATGTCTCGGTCCTGGCACACACATGTGTATGTGTATGGATGCCAGTGGAGCATAGCTACGTTTGACAAGCTTCAAGGAATCAAGGAACGAAGCTACTCTCAAGTGAAGCTATGGATTCCATCGTCTACGACAAATTTGTTTGCAATGCTGTTTTCATGATCATGGATGCACTTGAACAGTTTGGCATGTGAATGCCCGTGAGGCTTGTAACAGTTTTCCTTGATAATAAAAATCTATTACAAGGGGGGTCGGCCCTTTCCGGCCCTAGTGCAGTGTGCAAAAATAAAATTCAGCTTCTTACTCTATTGTGTTGCGCCATTTAAAATTGTTTAATTATGTTAATAGCTTAAGTGTTTGCCAAGATTGTGCTCAACCCCGACCGGGGGAATCTCAATGGAGGTCTTGCTGATGCTGAACTAGGCCTGGACGATAACGTCACGGTTCTAGATGATGGGACGGTCAGCGTGCTACTGAATGGCCGACGGCCTCTTGAAGCCGTAGACGTAGATGACCTGCAGGAGCTCGTCCTAGATACCCATCGTGTCGAAGCTGCTGTACATCTTCATGCCCGGGCTTGTCTCATAGGCCATGCCATCGTCGTCCACCGACGCCCCGCCTCTGCCACCACTTGAGACCATTGCTCCGCCTGCACCACCACCACAGGCCATCGCTCTGCCTACACCACCACCTAGAGCCATCGCTCCGCCTGGTTGCTTTCACACAAGAAGCCGCCATCAACATGTGGCCTGCTACATGCTATAGAAGGTCACCTGCCTGGCGCCCGCCCGACTATTTCCACACATGCAGCCGCCACGTGCACGTGGACTGCTCCACGCTGCAGAAGGTCGCCCGACTGGCTGCTTCCACGCTGCAGAAGATCGCTTGTGTGACTGCTTCCACACGTAGCCGTCACGTACGCTTCTTAACCTGCAGACCTGCGAGTAGATTGAGAGCGAGAGAGAGATCGCCAAGATGATGCGCCACCACACGACACCACCACACTTCGGATTCGCCACCCTTCGCTTTAATAACTAGGATGCGATTCAAATCGCTCTTCTCCAAAAAGCCAAAAGCGAATAACCAAAAACTCATCCTTACAAAAAAATATTATTTTAAGTCATTAAAGGTTATAAAACCTTATAAACTCAAAATTTCTTTTTGTCCCTTTCACACTTGGGCTGCCCCACATGGGTTTTTTTTTCATATCCAAATGGATGCCATTCACACTGTCCATCCCGTGCCGGTGCCCACCTGCTTGTTGTCCAGAGAAAAACACAGGGTCGTAACACTCTGCGTTCTGTTCGAGTACCCAGGTGGTTGGTAGATACCCTTAGGGAATCAGGTGTTACGGAGCATCCCTCCGAATGGACCACAGAGGACGAATCTCAAAGATCGCATAGAGTTCGTGACAAAAGTCATTCAGTGGAGCTTTTATAGGTAAACTATGCTTTGATGTCTCGTATCATGCGGGACAAAGAGCCCACTTCCGTCAAGGAAGCCCTCGCACAGGATAGGAAGGCCATGCAGGTGGAACTGGATGCCATAGGAAGAATAACACTTGGGAGTTGGTTTCGAGGCCGTCGAAACGGTCTGTCATTGGTGTCAAGTGGGTCTTTAAGACCAAGTATATGTCAGATTGGTCGGTGGACAAGCACAAAGCCAAACTTGTGGCTAAGGGTATGCTCAGTGGCCTGGCATCGACTATGAGGATACCTTTGCAGCGACCGCGAGGATGACCACGATTCGGACCGTTCTAGTCCTTGCTTCTTCTTAGCGGTGGCCTGTATTTCAGATGGATGTGAAATCTGCGTTCCTTAATGGTGACCTGCAGGAGGAGGTGTATGTTGAGCAGCCTCCAGGCTTTGAGATTCCAGGATCAAAGGGGATGGTTTACAGGTTGTGGAAGGCCTTGTATGGTCTTAAGTAGGCTCCCAGGGCTTGGAATCAGAAGATTGATTCCTTCTTTCTATGGACTGGATTCTAGAGATCGGTTGCAGATCCTAACCTATATCTCTTTCAGGAACGTGGCATGGTCACGTTGATCATCCTTTATGTGGATGATCTCATTCTCACCGGCGGTCATATGGAGCACATTGCAGTGACGAAGGCTGCCTTGTCAAAGGAGTTTGAGATGACTGATTTAGGCTTCACTTCTTCTTGGGATTGGAGATCTAGCAGACCCAGAGGGGGTTCTTTGTCTCTCAACAACGGTATGTCCATGTGTTGCTTGAGGCCTTTGGGATGGAGAAGCGGAAGCCTATTACATCACCGATGGATCCGAACATGAAGCTTACAGTGAATGATCCTTGTGAGCGAGTTGATGGCTCTCTGTACCGGAAGTTGGTTGGTTCATTGATCTGGCTGCTGAACACCGGATTGGACTCGAGCTTTCCTGTGGGGTTGTTGAGCTCGTTTATGCAGATGCCGTTGAAGTCTCATTGGGACGCAGGATTGTGGATCTTGCGGTATCTGCAGGGTACGAAGGATCTTGGACTCTTCTACACCACTGGAGGTGAAACGAAGGAACGAGTTCGACTCCAAGGTTGGAGTGACTCAGATTGGGGAGGAGATCCAGACACGAGGAGATCTACATTAGGCTATAGTTTTACCCTCGTCTCAGGAGCTGTTTCATGGAGCAACAAGAGGCAGCCAACTATTGCCTTGTCGTCTACAGAGACAGAGTACTGGGCTGCTTGTGGTGCTGCTTGCGAGGTTGTGTAGTTGCGGAGGTTGCTTGGCGAGATTGGGTTCCACAGAAGGAGCCCACGGTCATCCAGTGCGATAACCAGAGTTGTATCGCTATTGCTCGGAACCCGGTCTTCCATGCTCGGACCAAGCACATAGAGATACAATATCACTTTGTTCGTGAGAAGATCTTGGCTGGTGACATCTTGCGTCTTTATTGTTCGACGGAGGACAATGCGGTGGTGGACCTCTTCATGAAGTCTCTACCTTAGGTTATGCTCCGGTGGCACTCCAACTGACTAGGGTTGGTTCCACATCCAAGAGCTGAGAGGGGGTGTTAGCAGTCATCTCTTGTCTGTACACTATGTCAGGGCCTCTATTATGGGTGTGCCCGCCCGTATTTGCTGTCTTCCCATTTTTCCTCACTCTCCGTATTTTTTCCTATTTTTCTAGAGCTGTGTGTGGGCTGTCGACTGCCCCCAGATGCCTGGCCGAGTGTGTCTGTGGTGCCCGACTGTATTTTAGTGCTGGCTGATTGCCCTTCTGCTGGTCGACTGTGCATTTACTGGTCGTGGGCTGCTGTCGGTTGACTCTGGGCTGGCCAACTAGCAGCCAGGGGCCCCTTGCCCCCACACTCTTCCATGTATTATTCCGGGATTTTATTGGTGTATATAGCAGAGTTACACAAGCTTCTCTCTCTCTTTCATCCGTGTATTGCTCTCTACAGCAGTTGTCTTCATTTTCACTGTGCATTCGGACAAATCTCCCTTTCATTTAGCTTGTAGTAGGCTGTCGTTCTGGACGTAGACATTACATCCCTAAGCCAACGGACGTAGCATGTGCCGAGTTAGGACCTTGTGAAACAACCGAGCCTTTCTTTAAACTTGAGTTTAGTGAGTCTTTAGCAATCCTTTAAAACAACATACATGAATTTGAAAATAGATGTAGTAGAAACGACGCTAGATGGGGTCCCGAATTACCCACTGAAAAGGCCCCCCACACCCCCCCTCCCCTTCCCCCCTTTGCAAGCAAGAGTTCCTTCTTTTGGAGAACTATATACAAGCTGAATTGTGTCCACAAGACTGAGCAGACAAACTGATTGACTGACTGGCTGCCAAACGCAAGGACAAAGCGACCAAACGCTGAGCAGAAGTGTGCATAAGCTTCAGGCGACTTGGAAGCTATCTTAGAGAGAAATACACCAGCCCAAGACTGAGGGAAGGTGTGCTGAATACTCCTGAAGGTGTGCTGAATACTCTTGAAGGGACTGAGCTTCTTTGCCTTGAGCTTGAGAGCACAAGTAGGGCTGTAAGTATGCACAGGCAAGAGCCTAAGCATACATGCTTGAATTCTGATGATAAACTTTGATTGATTTATTGACTGAACTGCACTTGTTCTTTTATACGGCTCTAGAAAGCTGGTAGGTTGCCTGGGCCCTGAAGAGACTATCGGCCTGCAGAAAATCCCATGATTGGCATTAATGCCTAGTCGGTTGAATTTGGACATGGTTGGGTTGCTGGCCGGCTGGCTCCATGGCCTGGCCTATTCAGCTTGGCCTGGCCGACTGGACCCCAATTCCACAAGGGGTTGCTGACAGGGTTTGGAAGGCATGGCAAGGGTTTTGCTACCCTTCTACAAGGCTAGCCACCTCTTGGGGCTGCCTTGGGGCTGGCCCCTTCTACATGCAATGCACTTATATGCCTAACCTGCATCTACTGTTATGGCTGACCTCTACATGCTCTTAAATGATGAACACTAGTTGAATTCTCTAGAGTGGGTTAAGAGGACTGACTTGACATTCTAAGGTTGGGAGATTGATCTATGTAGCTCGTGCCTAATATGTCCCAGACTGGGCTCACAAAGGGGTCACGGCATTCGACAAATAAATCCTAAAAGGTACTACTTTTGTACATGATTCTTGCACTGTTGATGAGCCAATTTGTCACTGTGTACCACAGTGCATGGGTGCACGGGACATTCCCTCCTGCTTAGCTTGGCGGCAGGTTCATAGCTTCGAGGTAGTCCGCCAATAACTACTCGAGGAAGAATTCTTCATCTAGCCAAACGGTTTCATGGGTCCCTCAATCTTTGAACTTGGCATAAAATTGGCGAAGACCTCGTCCAAAGCCATGCTTCCAGCGATGTAGAAGGATCTGCTCAAGCTCTATCACCTTTGCTTCATCAACCATTTCTGGTTGTTGCTCTTCTGAAACATTCGGCATACGACAAATAAATCCTATAAGGTACTACTTCTGTACATGATTCTTGCAATGTTGATGAGCCAATTTGTCACCGTGTACCACAGTGCATGGGTGCACGTGACATTCCCTCCTGCTTAGCTTGGCAGCAGGGTCATAGCTTCAAGGTAGTCTGCCAATAACTACTCGAGGAAGAATTCTTCATCCAGCCAAACAGCTTCATGGGTCCCTCGATCTTTGAACTTGGCATAAAATTGGTGAAGACGTCGTCCATAACCATGCTTCCAGCGATGTAGGACCTGCTCAGGCTCTATCACGTTTGCTTCATCAACCATTGTTGGCTGTTGCTTGTTTGAAACATTCTGCAATGAAGGTCCACCTGCTTGAGTCTTTGCTTCATGATCCTTAAATATACCCATTCACCTTCTTTGACATTGATGTCTCTCCGTGACTTGTTTGCCTATCTGCTGTAAGCCTCCTGAGCTCTGGTAAGAGGCTCTTTGACGGACTCAATGATGGCTGAAAAAGTTTCTGTCATCTTGTTGGCTTCCAAGGAAGGAGAGATCATCCTCATGAGAAGGGATGAAAATCTTTGACCAAAGGTTGCCTCTCGTATGGAGTTTTGCTAACACTGGATGAGCGAGTTGTCATTGAGAATCGCCTGCACCAACGGGAGATGAAGCTCCCACTTCGACTGCTGATCATGGCAGTACGCTTTAGGCACATCGAAAGCCAACTGATTGTAAATCTCGGCTTGGCCATCGGTCTGGGGATGGAATGCACTGAACAATTGCAATTTGGTACCAAAGTTGTCGAACAGAGCTCGCTTGAAGTGAGATGTAAACTTTGAGTTCCGATATGGAGTAATGATCCGTGGCAAACCACAAACTGGATACCAATGTCAGAGAAAGAGCCGAGCTATATCTCGTCTGTGTGCATGGTATAAGTATACAAAATTTACTGAACCTGTCAACTATCGTCATACACTAAGTATTCCGAGATGCAGTAGATGCAGGAAGGGGTCCAACAAAATCCATCGAAATGTCGTGGAACGGACCCTCGGGAACGGGCAATGGCTGAAGCAACCCTGCCTGTTTGGTATGAGGTACTTTCACTTTTTGACATATGGAACACTAAGAAACATAGTTGTACACATCCCTGCGTATCTTCGGCCAGTAAAACGATCTTTCTAAGTGTTGCTTCCACGATGACCACCAACAAGTGAATCATGGGCATCATGGAGGAGTGCCAGTCTTTTCTCCTTGAGAACACATAGTCAACCCTTGTAAAAGAGCCAACTGTCTTGAATGGTGTAGTTACCCGGTTCTAAATAAAGGGCCATACTGTAAGGAGTTCCAAATTTTGGATAATCTGTATACTGTGTCTTCATACTGTCTAAACCTTTTCGTTGCATCTCCAACACAGTGGACTCCTGTACTATCTGAATACTACCTTTGCGACTCAGAGCGTCCGCTATGGGGTTGTTCTTATCCGGTACATACCCAATGATTCCTCCAAATTGTTGGAACAACTGACTCCATCGGTGTTGTCTATCGCTCCACTGGGCACTTGGCATAGTTTGCAACCACTTCAAGGCCTGGTGGTCTGTCTTCATAGTAAATTCTTTTCCATAAGGAAAAGGTTTCCACTGATTCAAGGCTGTGATAACCCCTAGCAACTCTTTGTCATATACAGAATAATTATTTTTTGCATCATTCAACTTTCTATTGTAATATGCTACTGGTCTGCCTTTTTGTTGCAGAACTGCTCCTATGGTGAGATTACTGGCATCGGTGATTACCTCAAAAGCGTCATCCCATGATGCAGGCTTGTCCTAGAGGAGTATCTATCTCGGGAAGATAAGAGATATGCTGAATGCTGATGATGAATGAATGTTCCCTTCTCCAATGCTGAGGTCCACCCTTGGAATGCTGGCTTTCCTCTATGTAGGAGGTAGGAGATGACTGAACTGAATGCTTACTGTATGCTGAATATGCTGGATGCTGAACTGTGGACTCCCCTTGCTCCCTAGGAAGGAAACGCTGAGAAGAGGCTAGACGCTAAGATGATCTTCTGAATGAATGATGTGCTGCCTTTTATATGAGTTATGCTGCTGGTCAGTTGCTGAGTACTGCTGTCGGCCAGCCGTCTGGGACTTCACGACTCATAAATGTTAAAAGATGCTGTCGGCTGGTAATAAATGCTCTAGTATTGCTGTCGGCTGCTGACCAGGCCCTGTCCGCTGGCTCCACAGTCCACGACCTGATGCTTACGTGCCCTAAATGCTCTTGATGACTTGTGTGCTGCTGTTGGTGTTGAAAGCATGGCACTCATCAATGAACTTTTACCTCATGTTTGACACAACTCCTTCATGAGATACTCCTCTTTGATCACATACGAAGCATGTGCATGTTTGGCCACTAAATCAGTCCATATATGCCCAAAATCAGCATCTGTTTGGTACAAATCATGCATGGCAGACAAGTCCCCATGTGAGGCAATTGCCCCAAGAAGGTATAGTCAATGCATGAATTACAGCCAACAACTCCTTCTCATAGATGCCCAAAGACAGCTCGGCATCATGCAAACGATAGCTTTTATAAGCCACAGCATGTCCTTGATTTAGGACACCACCAATGCAACTTCTGGATGCATCACACTCCACACAGAAAGGTTTTGCAAGTCTGGGATTACTAACAAAAGCCCACTCATAATGGCATCCTTGAGGCGAAAGAAAGCCTCTTGCTCATTAACTCTCCATTTGAAGACTGCCTTCTTCTTAGTGAGCTCATGCAAAGGCGAAGCAATCCATGCAAAGTGTGTGATAAAATGCCTAAAAGTATGAGCATAAACCCAAAAAAACTTTGTACTTCATGTACGGAAGATAGCTCAGGCCTATTCTGAATGGCTTCAATCCAAAGTGCCCCTAATAGTGAATCTTGGAAAGAAAAAATTCACTCTTTTTGGCATTGATGAAGAGCTTGTGGTTACGAAGCTCTTCAATCACAATGGCCAAATGTTGGCAGTGTTCTTGCTCATTCTTGGAAATACCAAGATATCATCAAAACACACACCTGTGAATTTCGAACGACGAATGCTATTCTATTGAACGTGGTCGTGGCATTCGTGAGACCAAACGACATAACCAAAAACTCATATAACCCAAATGACGTGTGGTGTCCCATGCACCTCATAATATCCACTCTTAAGGACAATGGTGCTGAAACATGGAGACCTATCAAGTTTATCGAGGATGTCATCTATACGAGGGATTGGAAACCGGTTCTTGATAGTAAGCTTATTTAAAGCCCGGTAATCCACACACATACGAAAGGAACAATCCTCCTTTTGCACTAGAGCAAGACTTGTGTGCAATATGGCGAAGAGCTTGGTTGAACCAAACCTCGGTCCAACAGCTCTGTAACCTGTTTCCTCTTGCTGTGCTGTGCTTACTCTATATGCAGGACTATTTGGTGGGAAGCTACCCAGCACCAAATCAATGCGGTGATCCTCGGGTCTCTCAGGAGGTAACTCTCCGGGCAATGAATCTGCAAACAATCTTTGTATGCATCTAAATTTCAGCCTCTCACTCGTAAGAGTGTCTACCTGTACATCATCATTTTTAACATTTTCACGTGCAAAAACCAAGTATGCAAAAACACTTTTTTTTAGTGCTTTATTAATTTGAACATGAGATACAACTGGGATGGAATTCCCCCTTGTTGATCATCAATAACATGCATGCCGCCCTTATATGCATAAACGTTCATTTTATACTCCTTGTGTGGCTCAATGCGGTGATGCCATGGCTTTCCCAGCAATACATCACATCCCTGCAATCAAGGTTGCATTTGTACTACGTATGTACCTTATGATAAGGTACATTTTAGTGTACGGTATGGTATTGTACCGTGTAGTACGGATCCGTACGTTGCAGGTTCCCCCCCCCCCCCCCTCCCCCCCTGATTGGCCTTTGGCCCAAGATCCTTCCATAGTTATCAATTTTTCACCGCTCGTAGGCGCCCGCATGTAGCTGCTTATTTATCCACCTGTAGGCGATGCTGCCGAAGAAGCACCTAGGGGGGTTTTGCCCTCTTGATCCTAGGCAAACACCTTCACCACTTGAGTTATCACCTCATTGGCAAGTATGTGGCAGTTTTTAAAAACATTTTGGGCCAAAAAAACCCTAGGGCGGCAGCCGCTGCCGATTTTAGCCCACTTATGCAAAGTGTGAACGTAGCCATTCCTCTCATTGATACAAACATTGCAACGAGAGATGACGATGATGCAGTGCGAGGCGCTGCGGACACCGCCATTGCAAAGCTAGAGCTGGGAGTATTATAGGGAAGGAAACATGTTGACAGATGGAGATCTTGAATCTTCATCTTCTTCATCATCTGATGGTGATGAAGTGGATTGATCATTGAGTGCTCTGCAATGTGCAGTGATAGTGACACTAGTGACTAGAACTATTATTTTTTGGCTTCTCTAGATAGTAAACTGTCTTTTAACTTTTAAATTTTGATTGATTGCTCATAGTATGTAACCTGTGGCATTTGAGTCATGGTGAGTGATTCCATTTCGTGAAACCTATTTATGCTTTTGTTTACCGATAGCTCTCATTTTGGTAATTGTGTTGTTAAAAAATGAATTGTTTTTTAAATTTAAAGTTTACAATTTTTCATTCATTTTTTTGTATATATATGTATACACACACTATATAGTATATTTTTTAATGATTTTACGTACCTTACGTATTTAACGCACCTCAAAATCTCAACCCGTACTTGAATGTGTACCTTACGTACTTGATTTATAGCGTACCTTACGTACCTTTCCACCTTGCCTACAATCGTGCAACCAAGAAATTCTCATGATCAAGATACCCCTGGATGTGTATGCGCAACTTTCCAAAGATAGGGGTCACTTGCACTTGCTGGCCCACAAAAGCAGCAAACCTCTACCTCTACCTCGATATGGAATCCCATGTCCCCTAAATCAGTGTTCAATGTGGATGCCATCTCCACAGAAATGAAGTTTATCTTGTCAAAGTCACGCAGTAGCAGCATGCACACCACCCTAGGGCATTGAGCAACGTCGATCGGTTGGGCTCCCATCTCCCAACCGTTGCTCCCCCCAAAAACCCGACCGGAGAAGATATCTATGACAAGGTGCCACCACACCCTATATATGGCTCTTTGACTTCCCATGCTCTTGCATATGGGATAATCCACTACAACTTCTAGTCATGCGATAACCCGAGAGTAGCTATGAGAATTGCCACCTCCAACAGCCTCCTTCAATTCGAGCACCTCAATCAAACAGAGGTTAGGACCGCCCAGGACCACACAGGCCAAGCTCTGATACCATGTCAAAGTCACGTAGCAGCAGCACGCACACCACCCTAGGGCACTGAGCAACGTCGACCGTCCGGGCTCCCATCTCCCAACCGTTGCTCCTCCCAAAAACCCGGCCGGAGGAGATATCTATGACAAGGTGCCACCACACCCTATATATGACTCTTTGACTTCCCATGCTCTTGCATATGGGATAATCCACCACAACTTCTAGTCATGTGATAACCCGAGAGTAGCTACGAGAATTGCCACCTCAAACATATCTGTGGCACAATCATCAAACATAAAGAGTGCGGGCTGATCCTTAAGCTGTCCCCAAGCTTTGCACATCATTGTCTCTTTGTCTTCATTTCTTGTATTCCCTTGCACATTGGGAATGGCATGCACATTTGCCTTTGCTGCTCCTCATTGTCCTTATTCTCACGCTTAGGACACTCATGAAACATGTGATCTTTGCTATCACATGAGAAGCATTTACCCTCCTTGGCATATTGCTCCCTTTGCTCAGGAGTGAGGCTGAACTTGTGCTTTTCCTGAGAGGCATCCTTGGGCTGCATATTTTCAGCCTTCCTACCATTCTTTACATCTTTCAGAAAAGGTTTAGCATGTTGTCTGCTCTTTGCCCTTGAAAGCATTGTCTCCTTTGCCAAAACATTGCAATTTATGCTCCAATTTCTCAATGGCAAGAGCGGCTGCTATATAGTCCTACAAGTAGCATTGTGGTGAGTATCAAGACTGGACTTGTAGACCGGTTGAAGTGCAGACTTAACTTCCTTTCAGTCTCGGGTTCACCCATAAACAAGAATGGTGAGACCTCCAAGGAGATCTTCCAAAATTTGTTTGCATATGTCTGCACGGACTTATTGTCCTTCTGCCCAATCTTATCCCACTTATTCATGACCTTCTCCACCACATTGGGAGGCAAGAATTGTGCATAAAATCTGTCTTTCAAGTCCTCCCATGTCTAAATGGGCAGTGGGCAGCTGAGCCCTTTAGAAACATGCTTACATGGCGAATCTTGGATTTCTCAGAGAATTCCTCATTACTGAAGGCAATGTCAAACTGGACTATAAAAGCCATCGCCTTGATTGCATCATAATCACCATGATAAGCCTCAAACTTGACAGATTTGTCACCTACTTTAAATTCTTCGAGTCTCTTGGCATGGTGACCCTCATCCTCCATCTTTCTCTTCCTCTTATCCAATGGAGCAACAGTGGGTGCATGCATAAGAACCTGGTGAGAAACATGCGGCACGGAGGCATGTGCTCTATGTAATGGTGACTTGTGCAAGGGCGGCCCCCCAATACTTGCATTCACACATGAGACTTGTTCACCATAGGCATGCTCGGTGGTATGAGTGGCAGGTGATACATAATCAGCTTTGGCTGTCCCAACATTATGCACAACTTTCAGCCCATGATGGGGCTTATCTCTAGCCAATTCCATAGGCAAAGCACAGCGGCTAGCATGCCTATCACTTTCCCATGTGAAGCCTGCATCACATGTATTGTATATCATGCTTGCCACTCTCTTTGCCATGCACACCCTTTCTTTTCCCGACCCATGCGGGGTGGAGGCTTGCTTGGAAGTCACGGAAGCCTCATCTTTGTGCACATAAGACTTGATATCATGCTTGCCACTCTCTTTGCCATGTACATCCCTTTCTTTTCCCGACCCATGTAGGGTGGAGGCTTGCTTGGAAGTCACGGAAGCCTCATCTTTGTGCACATAAGACTTGATCTTGCGAGACATAGCACTACCTGTCTCCCCATGCAGGGGGTTCTTTCACACAAAGTTCGCTTGCATTGCCTTTCACCAAATCTCCAGCGTGTATAAGATAGTTGAGGGCTACCTCTGGCATACCCAATTCCTTCGCCATAGAATCCGTAGTGTGTGCCACCATAGACTTGGCCTTTGTGGCCTCCATAAGCTTGTGAACTTGCGGGTTATCATAGAGCATCTTGAGCTCTTCTTCCCTAGCATACAATTGCCTTTTGACACACTCAATCTCTACTTTCAATACATTTGGGTCATCCTCTTGCATCTTCTCTTTACCTTGAGAAGGCTGTCCCACTTGTATTCGCTCCTCTATATAACCTGCATGCATATGGCATATGCTTATTGCCCAACATTTCAGAAGCAAGAGTGCCACTTGCTTGGCCATGTGAAGTAGTTCCTTGATCACTTTGTGTATGGCTGTTCATAGTGTTTTACGGCTGTCCACACGGAAGCCAATGCCCAAACGACCGTTTCCCTACTGAAAAGAGGGAAACAACCGTGCTCTCATACCTCTGTAACTACACCAGCTAGGTATGAACATTCTTGGACACCGTTGTTCAATACACACGTCAACACTTAAAATGTAAAAGCCACGTTGCACAAAACAACTAGTTATACATCACTGCACAAGATAATCTGCAAAGGAGAGAGGCACTGCAGAGTACACCACCATTGGGGCTGTGAATGGGCCGACCCTCCCCTCAATATTGAAGTATATTATTGGAGTATTTAATCTGTACAAAGCTCTGTGCACTTACACAAGTAATTCACTATTGCAAGTACTTTGATGGACATTCCTACTAACATACATATCACCATGCTTTTCGGTGGCGGTCCTGTGATGCCTTGTACATCAGGCACCACATCAACACGAGGCTTTTCCACATTAGCCTCTGCATTCTTGGGGTTCTCAGGGCATTTGGCAACCACATGATCTTTGCTACCATGTTCATTTCCCGTCGTGTTTGTAATCATCAACTTGCTGTTTGGACCATAGCTATGGTAAATGCTAGAAATGGCAGCCTGGGAGGGGGAAACGACGTTTCAGGCACCTGTGCATGGGGAATCACGTTTCTCTGTGAGGAACGTTTCACCTTGATGGAAACAATGCAGTTCTCACCTTTGGGAAATGCTTCCCCAGCTGAGAAAAAACGGCCGCTTCTCATATGCAGCCAAGGCAAAATAAAAAGGGTTAAAAAATACGCATGAAAATGGTTTTCGAAAAACACCCAAATTGTGGTTGGTTTTAGCAATAATAATGAAAATCCCCAAATTTTGGGCTGCCTAGGTGATGTTTTAAATGCCCAAATCTTGGGTAACAGGTCACATGCCGTATTTAGGCTTAAAAATTAATAATTTAAATGCCCAAATCTAAAGTCACATCAAGCCGTTCTGTAGCAAATCTAAATATATAAAAAAACCCAATCTGCAACATATGAATACTGTGCACAATAGAAGTGAAAAAAAACACGCTACCTGTAGGCTACTTGTGAGCTCTGAATCGCCTTTAGAAATGAATGCAGAGCAGCAGCCTGCAAGCCTTGCCCTGTTCTTGCAATTTTCCCCTTTTCTTCCTTGCAGACATATTCCCCTATTCCTTTGCAGCCATATCCCCCTTTTTCTTATTTTTTTCTTCCCCTTTTCTTGCTCGTAGCATCTTACTCCATGGCATCTAGGGCTGAGTCTCATCTTGAGAGAGAGCACCAAAAGGAGTTCACCCAAAGTGATTATTTGGTGGTAGCACGTTCATATTGTAACCAAGTACAATTCAAAGAGAGGCGGAGTAAAAAGCTTGAAATAGTTGCGTGTCCAAATTGAGTCATGGCTCATTTTACTTGTCTTGGATGGGTTTGGCATTGGTAAATGCTTGAAGATTCAACCTGAGGGAAGGCAAGGATGGAACAGGAAGCTTCACTTCTCCCCCTCCACCAAATATCTGGTGCAGGAATACATGAAGTGCTTCTCCAACACAATATTCAGCTTGTTCTGCCATGCCCGGAAGTGCTATTTCTGGTGATGCAAGTACTCCTTTTCATGTTGCATCATCTGGCAGGAGTGGAAGCTCATTTGAGCCATCATATGCTCCTCCCAATGCACAGAGAAGGCATTCCACTTTGCATACATGGCATCCACAAAAGCATCTCCCCTTTGTGATGGGAGCTCGCCATATCGTCAAAGGATATCCTGGACCTGCAGCTGCCTGCTGGAGGGATGAGGCCTCTGATCTGGGGCGTCTGGCTCTTAGAGTTGTGGTTGTGACCTAAAGAAATCTGTGATGGAGTGCCACACTGGCTGTGTGTGTGTCTCAGCATGATGTGTATGTTGTGGCGAAGCCTAGTAGATACATGCCGTAACATCTCCGGTGTTCATACTGCATGACCCGTGAGAGGGGGCTGAATCCATGCCGGAAGAGACAATGAAATCTTCCTTGGATCTCGTATTTCTCCTGGCCTTCCCATTCACCAGAGAGAGAGAGAGAGAGAGAGAGAGAGAGAGAGAACCTTCCGTTTGTAAAGTCATTAGTGTTACGAGTGCAAGATTATTTCCAGATTTAGGTATACAGAAGAAAGCCCAAGTTAATAAATATATGATCAAACTTTGTTGTTGACTGTGTCAACTTTGTATCAGGATGCATTTATGATGCATGATGAAGCAGTGCTGTGTGCGGATTTCAGCAGGGATTCAGAGATGATAGCATCTGGTTCACAGGATGGAAAGATTAAGGTAAACAGCATTTGTTTTCAGTGCATCTATATATTTGCTCATTTTTTAAAATGTGACTTATCAAAGACTGTTTGAACTTGGAGCGTAATTTCGAAGACACTCTTGTAATTAAGAAGATGTGCTGCTTATCCTTCAGGTTTGGAGAATCCGGACAGGGCAATGTTTGCGCCGTCTGGAGCGTGCACATTCTCAAGGCGTAACTAGTGTGGTTTTTTCTCGTGATAGCAGTCAAATACTTAGTACTTCTTTTGATGGCACTGCCAGGTCAGTCTGCTCTGATGGAATGGCATTGCCTATATGGTCTACAGGACTCTGGACCTTTGTGAACTTTGCTTTGTGGTATGATCAGGATACATGGACTAAAGTCTGGAAAGACATTAAAGGAATTTAGAGGTCACACATCCTATGTCAATCATGCTACCTTTACTAGTGATGGAACACGTATCATGACAGCTTCTAGTGATGGTTCGGTCAAAGTGAGTGGGCATGGGCTAAAGTGACATGAAGTTACGGATTATCTCTTTTGCAATCTCACATATTTTCTGATTACAGAATGCATGTTTATTTTCTGGCAGGTGTGGGATATGAAAACTACAGATTGCCTTCAAACTTTCAAGCCTCCACCTCCATTACGGGTATTAGTTGTGATTGTGTACCTTTTTTAATTTGAAAGAAGCAATGAATTTCATTTATGCTTTCCATTTTTGATGTACAGGGAGGGGATGCAACGGTCAATTCAGTTCATTTGTTTCCGAAGAATCCAGAGCACATTGTGGTATGCAACAGAGCTTCTTCTATCTACATTATGACCCTTCAGGGCCAGGTAACAGCTCTGTATATATGTTAAATTATACATGTTATTGATCACTGTATGCATTCCCCCCTTTCCTCCCTACCGCTTCAAAAAGAGAACCTACCCTTCCCCTCTCCCTTCCTGGATAGAAGCTGCAAGATTCCTGGACATTGGTTAGTCATCCTGATTCTATTGCATGTTTCAAGTCTTTAGTCTCTAATTTAAGCTTCTTGTTTTGTGCAGGTGGTAAAAAGCTTTTCGTCAGGAAAAAGGGAAGGAGGAGATTTTGTAGGTGCATGTGTCTCTCCAAAAGGGGAATGGATTTATTGCGTGGGAGAAGACAGGTTATTTTTGGAATTTGGTTCTTCAAGAAGTGACCTGAAAAATTCGTGCTTGTGAAAACCTTCACAATTCTGAGAGATTTACCCTTTGCATAGAAAAGTCTTTTCACTGGTGGATAGTTATTTTGATTTCTTTTGCAATATGTATGTGATGCAGGATGCTCTATTGCTTTAGCCACCAGTCCGGAAAATTGGAGCATCTGATGAAGGTGTAGTTCATGCTCAGTATTGTGTTTTCTAATTCTGCCTCCTGCAAAAAGCATTTTCCTGCTGTTGTTGTCACAAAAAGGCGTTCTAATGTCAAGCTGGGCATGGTGCAGGTCCATGAAAAGGATGTGATTGGTGTTACTCACCATCCACACAGGAACCTTCTAGTGACCTATGGGGAAGACAGCATCATGAAGCTATGGAAACCTTGATCTTTGGGAAGGCTGTTCTCGTCCACGAAACAAAGCTGTGGCAGTCCACAGCTCCCAGCCTTTCTTTGTCATATTGTAAAATGAATTGTGTTGCATGTCACTCTTATGTGGGAGCACAAGCTTAGCCAGAAGTTTTTGGAAATTGATTATATACGTGCAGAAATCTCCTGACAAGCAGGTCGGCTATGTTTGTTCAAACTCATGTTGCTTGATCACGATTGTTTACTCCCTCATAGAACATGTTCCACGGACTTCACGCTTGGAAGATTGCTTATAGTTTCCTATGAACTCTCCACATATTAGGAACTTTATTACCTCTTTGAGCATGTATGCATCAAATCACCATTTTTGTTACTGCAGTCTTGTTTGTCAAGTGGGGAGATTCGCTGAGCCAAATGGTACAACCAAAGTGAGACATAAATGGCTTTCAAAAATGTGAAAAATGCTTGTCTCGAGCAAGAATATGCCACCTTCACACACAAGGAGGCTATTGTGTAATAAATGGCTCTCCAAATTGTGATAAATGCCATTGTCTCAAGCGAAAGATGCCACTCTTCACACAAAACAAGGCTATCGTGTAATTGTTACTAATCTACATGACAAGGCAAGTGTGTGTGTAGCTCCTTGAACACCTGTTGCTTACAGACTAGAATGTGTTTCAAGGGGAGAAGCATACATGTATTCCAAAGTCATTGGTTCAACCACGCACATGAGGGGGTTAAACCCATGACCTCTGCCTTGGGACTTCTCGTCCCTAACCACACAGCAATACAGGAAGAGATTCTCTTATAGTGGCCTTATATCTACATGTTAAATTTTGAGAATAAGGGTCTTCAAAGTGATTTGAACATACTCTCTCCATGTTCTTCAATGAACTGTCACAATATTCTTCTCTAGATGGTTGGTGGTAGCCAGATTGGCGCCTTTTTCGTTGAGGATTAGTTGCCCGTTGATGGTTTGCTAGAATTTCTATAACCAACAATTGATGCTTTGCTGGAATTTCTACCATCAGCTCGCAAGCCTTGTTCCATTCTGACAAGGCAATATTGCAGCATCAGATCCTTATTTACATGGATATGAAGCAAAATTTATGTGTGACAATGCACTGAAGGTAACACAATCTGCAAAATTCACCAAAATACGTCGATCTTTGTTGAAATACGTCGCGATCATCATACTAAATAATTGCCAACAAAAAAATGGTTGGATATAACCTCTCTTCTTTTTGTATTATAATACCTTTTTTTGTAATTTGTGGAATACAATACAATACTCTTTTCTTGTAAAATTGTTTCAATGTGAGCATTCTACTTGTATAATTGTCTCAATGTAATTTGTGGAATGCAATACAATACTATTTTCTTGTATAATTGTTTCAATGTGAGTATTACTTGTGTAGTTTTGCATTGTCTTGCACATACTTCACCAATCCCTTGCAAAGACTTGCGAGTTAATCTCTATGATTGGCAGTATCTTGAGTAAGTAATTCCACTCTCCTAGCATTTTAGTAAACCTTTCTATTTCCACATGGCAAGCTTCAAGCTGCCTGGCAAGACAAGGCCTTTTACTTTGTTGAGATCTATGCTTTGGAATAGTAAAAACATCCAGGATTAAGTGAGATTTATTACTTCTCAAGTTAATTAGAGGGGTAGTTGTCATAAACATAAAAGAACTGAGAGATAAACTAATTAAGTGGATGGTAAGGAAGTCTAGACACAATGTTGTTTAGTATTCCGCATCTTGTTACTCTATTAGTAAGAATATAAAAATATCTCTTCTGTGGGATGAAATGTTACATTTGAAAAAGTATATAATGGACCTCTAAAAATCTCTCTTATGTGGGATGAAATGTTACATTTGAAAAACTATATAGAGCCTTGGTAAGTATAAACACCTTTTAAGATTATTTGTATATCAATGCTCCACTCTCATATTGTATAACTAGGCAATGACTAGCTCATCTTTGTGTCACCTCTATTAGGAGAAGTAGCCAAAATTGAGCAGCTCGGATGCCCGGTATCCCCATGTAGGAGGCAAGATGGTGTAGAGATAACTTAGATAGGGTTTGGCACATTGCCAAATCGGCTACATGCTAGAGTGAACAATTGTCTCATAATGATTTGCACATGGGATATGCAAACTTTCCTCTTGGACCATGGACCAACACGGTCTAGTCATGGCCACCCCATGTAGAGATGCTACCAGTCCCTTCTCCACATAGTTCATTAATAATCAATATGACTTTACTTCCTAGCTTCTATCTTCACTTTACTCCCTAGCTTCTATTAGCATGACACCTCCATCTCAATAGTTCTTGATCAGTCCCATCAAAGCTTCTTTCTCTATATGGGCACATAGGTGTGGGTATTTGCAATCTATTATATCACATCAACAATACAATAATGTTTTCTTCCACTGTTATTGTGTGGTTTTGAGTTTAAAGTTTTGTGTTGAGAAAGCTTCTACTTGTGAGTGCTAACTACTTACTACATACATGTGTTTGTATGTAATGTACATTGTATATCCTCTTATAGGTATAGTTTGGAGAGGAGGTGATATTGGAGTAGAAGCAGATCAAAGCAAATCATGAAGTTGATGTTAAGTGGACCAAAATCTTGGACATAAGAGGTGTGAGACAATGGGAGGTCTTGTGGGTCGCAAAACACATACTTGGTTAGAGTAGATAAATATTTGCATATCTAGCAAATTTCTTGATTGTCGAATGGGTGTTTAAATTATTTCTTTTTTGGGTGATTTCAAGGGTTAATTCAATTGAAAAATAGGGGGGGGGGGATTGCTTGTCTCGTAAATCAAAAGCACATGTCCAAGGTAAGCATGCATGTATAGAGAATTGGGTTAATGCTAAATGGGATGTAAAATATATAATAAAGAGATGACATGACAATAACCTTTGCCCCACATTATGCACCATGTATTTGGTTGAGAGCTAGAGATAACAATGGATTCAAAGGTCAACTTTGTATCCCTCCTACGCTTGAAATTGTTTAGAGCATGTGCATTCTTGTTGTGTGCAAAATAGGATTGAAGTGAACTAACAAGTTTTTAGCTGAATCTTAAAGAATAAATAATGGATAATATGGAGAACTTTTGCTTCAAACAACAATCATAGTGTGGCAATTATTTACTAATGATGATGGTAGATGCTATAGGTGTCAAAGTTGAGTGATCTGAAGAGGTCCATGTTTCCTATGATACTAAATTGTGACTAGCCTCGATCAAGGCTCACCACCCTACTACATGATCTTTTTGAGGAAGTTCTAGCTCAAGGTGATGAGTGCATTTCACTATTTCAGTCGCACCTTGGAGGTCGGCTTTGTGTACTATTTTCTAGTACACTTTCATCTCTTTGGTCAAGTTTTGTGTTTTGTTGTTTGTTATTCTTTATTTTGCCTCTAGTTTTTATGGATTTAAAAGAGCATATCCTGGGTGAGGATCCATAGTAGCACTTGCATTTGCATATATGCTTTTATTTCAATCCCATCTAGGGTCTCTACCCTTATGGAATTATCTCAATCACAAGAAGGGGACTAAGGCCATTGGTTTTGTTTGTTGTTCTTGATATTGTACATGAGTATACCACTACCTGCATTGCAATTTTCCAACCATTATTTGTAAGTAGAATTTATTCTTTGTTCATTGAATTGTCCAAGGGCAATGAGTGTTTCTATGGGGGGTGTTCAAGTCAAGAGCTTACCTTAGCCTTGTTGTAGCCTTATCGAATCATGTGCCATTGGGCCTTGGCTTAGAGCCGCAATCGTAACTTCCTAATGTGACTAGGCTAGCTCATTTGTTGTGTCCTCACTGTGTTGCCACACCTAGAATGCTCCTTTGTCAATGGGGTGAAGGAAGGGCTCCCTATGCCTACTAGTAGATGGAAGCAAAAAGAGATAGCCTTTACAATGTGATTGGAGGAATAAGCGCCTAGACCACAAATGAATGATTGGCATGGGTAGATGGTAGTTTGGATCTCCTTGGTGCAATATGATTGTATGCTCCAATCTCACAACATGATACTTAGAGATTAGGCTTATTGATGTGGCTAATATGTTGGCTAGGGCAATGTTGTGTTTGTTGAATTAGAGTCTAAGTAGAGGTTGCATGCATTGATGTTCTTGGAGGCACCTGCAAGGTTGATGGTTCTCCACGCGATGGGTTCTACCATCGGCCACCACAGGCCTATGCCCGCCATGGTCTCCCCATCTAGAGACTACATTGATGAGATTAATTATAGGTGCATGTGTGCATGCATATCGATAGGTGAGAGATGTTAAAAAAATGTGATGTACATATTGAAGTATGCAAGGGACGTGCATAGGTAAGTTTACTTTTCCAAGTTTGGTCATTAATCCCAACTTTGCAAGAGAGAGAATGGTAACTATTTGCTCTTCCAAAGAAAGCCTCAACATTGATTGTTAACAAATTTAGCCAATGTGAGTGTTAGGGGTGGTTACTTGAGGTAACATCTTGTAAGTGGAAGACGAGGTTTGGGATGTTGATATGATCGGGGTATCCTCCTCCAACCAAGGGCACGATAACCATTCCATGGGGAAGATCGAGTGTAAGAGTCTTCCACCCTGACTACACAATCAATGTCTACAATTCATGCCCTCTCTCAAGGATGATATTCTCTTTCATTATACATGTGGGGGTTACATAAAACTTACAAGATGCAAGTTTAGTTCCAATATAAATCCACACTTGTAACATGTGTCTCCATATGGAATGCCATCGGGATTTAGAACTGAATTCGGGGATGGAGTTAGGGCACTTGGCATGGATGGTTCTACTCCAATAACATGATGTGGGCCCTTGCAATAGAAACATTAGAGAAGTAGTCTACATGCGACGTTATATTGAAGTCTCATGCTCTTTGTTGCACCATAGATTCAAACAAGGAGGTATGATCAATGGCTGTGGGCTATTTTAGATATCCATATCTCATAGCTCTCATGTTTTGGATTCTTGAAATCCATTGGCAATGTCACCAAATACTATTTTATTAGTGCAGATCTAGGAAGGATTGGTTGGGGTGGTAATACCAGAGGTGGGTATGGCATTGGTGGCAGCTTGCACATACATCTAGATAAAAGGTTTGAAAAAATAGGCACTAGATTATGTGCCAGTTGAGTTGCATTTGAATGAGGGATAAGGCTAAAGGTTGTTTAGCATCGAGTCATGTTTCCCTTGTACCAAACAATAGGTTGTATCGTGGCTTCCATGGCACTTGGTAATGATGTCTAGGCCTCATCAATAATGAACACTCCATACTTGTATATTTTCGGCAATAAATTGAACACTAAACCATATTTCTATGTGGAAATAAGTGTGGGGGTGTTGCTTGAGGAACTGGTTGGGGTTGGCCTTGCCATTGCTAGCCTAAACAACTGAGTAGATTTTTTGCCAACTTGCCTATACTCATGTCCTTGACTATAACTCTTGCTACTAGTGCTAGTTGGGTACCCTTATTTGAGGCTTTGTATGACACATCCCATATTCTAGTGGATGACTTCTATATCATTGTCTTGAATATTATCTACTACTACATCTATTGCCTCATAGCAACACTCATCACAAAGATGTAGTATCTAGACCTATAGAGAAGCCTTTTGCTCTTGAGAATGATCACATAAATCAATCAATGAATTGATAAATTATGTAGTCTTTCATAAGGTCTAGTAATGTAATTCTACATTGTCTCTCTCTCCTCTTGCTTGAGGCTATAGATATGTGCAATGTGCCCACACTAGGTGAGAATCCCATAATGAATGTGTGTCTCAAGTCCTTGTAGTTGGCCTTTTCAAGTGGGTTTAGAGATCTAAACTACAAGCCTACTTTGCCTTCAAGGCAAAGTCCAAAAGAATGGATCTTTGTGGGATCATCAATGCTTCCCATGGCCTCACAAATTTGATAGAACTTCTCTAGATGGGATGTCCAGTTCCATCAAATTTGGTCATCATCCTTAAGATGGTGATTGCGTTTGTTTTGCTCATCATTGAGCCCCTATTAGGTGTTATGTTTATCGCACTACCCCTTCCCATTTCAAATGTCACCCTAAGCATGTCTTTTGCATATTCATGTGGCGGTGGGAGCATAAGGAAGCAGTCACACAAAACCCTGTATTTCAAGGTTTGGGATTTCGTGTCTCATGAGGTTGGATTGTGTGGTTTCTAGTAGCACTTATCCTACACTAGCCTAGCTTTTGAGGTTATGGACTTGTTGCTGCACGGATGGGGACACATTATGTGAGTGCACTTATGGATCCCTTGGGTTTGAGGTAGTCCCAAACATTTGCTCTTTACTCTTCCCCATGTTTCCTTTTCCTCATCTAAAACGGAGTAAGAATGGAGAAGAACTAGAGCTTGGTTTCCTGTGGTGAAGAAGATTCTATAGTGGTCTCCTTGAGAAGGTGAGACTCTTGCTTACATTGTTTATCCTTGCTCTGTTGGGTGTGTTATAGACCACTTGTACCTAATGGTATAACAAAAGAGACATGTCTTGGTTATCATAGTTGTTGGGATGCTTGGTCATGGTTAGCTTGGGATAAGCCCAACATATGATTGACATAAAATGTTTGATATATTTTGGCATCCATCGACATAGTTTGACCACTTCCTAAGGGAGCAAACCTTGAGGTTATTGGTCTACTTTTGCTCCTTCATTAGAGCTTTGCCAAAAAATAGGGTGATTTAATGCCCTTTTCATGGCAATGTTTATAGAGCCAATTTTGGTGAAACTAATAATATCAGGACCATGGCGGCTCTCTTGTTTCCATGTGCTCCACTGTTTCTCCACTCACTTCTGTGTCTAGTTGTCTCATTTCTTCCTAAAGCTACTTCCTTGAAGTGGATCTAAAGGAGTCTAACCTTCTTAACATGGGAGCACTCTGTTGAGTGCTAGTCATTTTGTTGAGCTTGAAGGCTTGGTGGGTTTGAGGAAGTGTGGTTTCTTGAGCTACAATTAACTGTATTATTATATCCAACAATTAACTTTGATCAGGTTTGCATCAAAGGTCTCTAATGCTCTTGCAGAAGGTTTTAAATTGATTTCAGACATGTCTATTCTGCTCAAGCTAGAAAAAAAGAGGTTTTTTCTTTAAAAGTGAGTTGTTTGGTTTTTTGAAACTCTTTTTTTTGGCCACATCTTTCTTTACATGTGGGATTACTTGCCATTCCTTTCCCATCTTACAATCCCCACTATCCATGTGAGATTTGCACCTCCAATAGCCCCCTCCAATCAAAACTAGAAGTTTTTCCTCAAAGGTTCCAGAGAACTTTAGCAGTTGTCCGATATACACAACCCATCATGTTGGCATATTACAGAAGGGTTTCGATGTGTGCACCTTGAGCAGCACAGAGGGAAGTGACCAGGGAGCATGAACCCCGTTCTCATACCATGTAAGAAAATACAATAATGGAAGTAGAATCTTCACAATACAAAGCACTGAATTACAGATACAAGTGGAGTAAACAATATTACTCCTTGTAAACTTTGATTACAAACTCATGGTTATAAATCAATGTTTGTCCATCGGGTCACCCATATGCTCCTATCCGGGTAAGGAGCTTTGATAGCAATCTAGATAGACTTTGGATGGAGGATGTCTTGGCTTACAAGAGTTCTTGAACAAAATGAACTCAATGATGATTGAGCAAAGTGCTAAATTAGTCTATATGTAGTGCAAATGGTTGGCAGACTTATATCGCCAAAGTAAGCCAACCCACGACGTGGTCCAAAACGACTAACTGACTATATCATACTACAAGGACTATATTAGATTATAATCATCCCACATAGGGATTATGCCAGCTCCCACGGCTATATTTAGACTGTCTTATGGGCCCTCAAATGGGCCCCGTATAATACCCAAGAATTATGATTACCATTTGGCCATGGCTAGATCTAGTGTCTAAATTGGGAGATGTTGGTGCTGCTTGAGTGCTCAACTTCTCGTATAGGGGGACTTACAAAATAGAGCACATCGATCACCCCAGAGTGACAACATAAGGTTGGAGCATTGAGTAAACATTTTTTTAATAAATGGGAGGTCAAGGTTGCACATTGAAACCTACACCTCCTTGGCTAGGATTTACATGCCCTATTGGGTTCGGTTGCATTGGGTCCATTAGCAATTGGGTTTGGTTACATTGGGTCCATTGGCAATCGCCTGTAGCTTGTTGCTAGGCCAGAAATCTCTACACATAAGGCCTTCAAGGGATTGTATGTGGTTTGCAAATGAGGATTACCTTACTATGATGTAATGCTTAAAGCTAGTTCTTGCCCTTGCTCCACATAGGTTGTTCTCTTATAGTAGAGCTGGAGTAGAGCTTATTCTTTGCTCCTTGGTAATTAGTAGAGCTTATGCTTTTCTCCTTGGTAATTAGTAGAGCTAGGGTAGAGCTTGTGCTTGGATCCTTGTTAAATAGATGTCCACCTACTAGTGATGATCTTGGAGAGGTCGTTGACCCACTTGTGTTATGTGCGTTCGTTGTTTGTGAGCTGATTTCCCTTGGGATTGGTGATGAGTTTTTGGGATTTGCAAATGTTACACTCGCTTGCTTAGCCTCAACACTATCTACCACGGGGTCTTTGTCAAGTGATATCAACGGATATCATTGATCTAAATAACGATGCCTTTCTTTGGGATTTGCAAATGTTACACTCGCTTGCTTAGCCTCAACACTATCTACCAAGACCCTTGTCAAGTGATATCAACGGATATCATTGATCTAAATTACGACGCCTTTCTTTGGGCAGTCAGATAAAGTAAACTCGGCCAAGTAAACTTGCTGGATAAAGTAAACTCGGGCAAGTATACTACATCATGGGATGAGGGTGAATTTGAGTTTGGGACTTAGAAAAATTTGGAGCAAGATATGTGCAAAAGAAAATTTAAACTCAAGACCTTGGACCTCCAATGGGAACATCTTACCACTACACTATACCTTCAAGTAATGGAATCATGTGCATTCAAGACACTATATTACTTCGTGATGTGTCGTTGTAGTTTACTTATTCAAGTTTACTTGGCCAAGTGTATTGGGTCGAGTTTACTGGGCCAAGTTTACTTTGAAGATGGATGGTCAAGATTTGTGCGCGCAATGTTCAGTGCACAATGGCCATGGATCTCACCTGACAAGGGTCTGTGGCCTATAGTGGCGTGGCAAGCTTAACCATTGGTTGAGCTTAGTATCCCAAGTTTCTGGGTAGCACACCCAACTCAGGGTCACTTAATAGTTTGAGCCGCATCATTAGGCTTTTGTTTGATTAGCTGGCTAAGATTATGCTTGAGCGAATCTTGGTGGAGTGAATTTGAAAGGACCTACTTAGATATAATCCTTTGATTCTTTCAAAAGTAGGGTGAGTTTTGGTAGGTAGGTTTGGGGTTGTTTTCCCATGTTGGGGCTCATTTCGTCAAGGGACTCCTTAAGAGAATCTCCATAGAAAACTACCTCCTCAATTTGAATGTACATAAATTGAGAAGGTACAATTGTGTCCAAGAGCAACAATATCAAAGTTTGAACCTAGTGATTTTACTTGTAATGGTGAGTGAGACAAAAGTAGGTGTGAGGGTACGCAACATGAGTAAAATTTGCTCACACCAGTTTGAACGCTTAGCTTTGGATTCTCACGTGAGTTTTTCCAAAGAGTTGAAACTGATATCTTTGTCTAGTTTCTAGAATTTTACCTCGTCTTTTTAAACTACTAGGGTTTATCTAGCTTCTTAATCCTAATTTAAAGGTTAATTAAAAGGAAAGTTGCTTGATCGCTTCAAATTTTCAGTGTTTTTGTGAGTTTCTTCATTCCTACCCAACAACTTAGAATAGACACGAACTTGGGCCTCAACCTTATGACTGCCTCTTGTATAATGGTGGCAAGTATGTTTAATCAAGCATCTTAGCTTGTAGATATATGTTACTTGGAGCTAGAAACTAGTACTAAACACTCATAGTCACACTAAATCTAGTCATCTTCAAGCTTAATATAAGAAAAATTAAGTTTCTTCCTTAAAAAATTGGTGAACTGAACTGAAACTTTTCCTAAGAAAATAAACAAAAACAAACATGCATCCAAGTCTCCAATACCAAAGGCCTTTGAAATGTGTGACCCTCTTATTGACATCGAGAAATATTGGGTATGCCCAACAACTTAGAATAGACATGAACTTGGGGTTAAACCTTATGACTCTCTCGTGTAATGGTGCCACAAGTATGTTTAGTCAAGTGTCTTACCTTGTAGTGTTTTCTAAGTACTAAACACTCATAGTCACACTAATCTAGTTATCTTCAAGCTTAATGTAAGACAAATCAAGCATCCAAGAAATTTCTTCCTTCAAAAATGGTGTGAAGTGAAATGAAAATTTTCCTAATAAAATAAGAAGAAAACAAAAACAAACACACATCCAAGTCTCCAATACCGAAGGCCTTTAAAAGGTGTGACCCTCTTATTGACATCGGGAAATATTGGATATGCCCAATAGCTTAGAATAGACACGAACTTGGGGCTAAACCTTATGGCTCTCCCATGTAATGGTGCCAAGTATGTTTAGTCAAGTGTCTTAACTTATAGATATATGCTACTTGGAGCTAGCAACTAGTGTTTTCTAAGTACTAAACACTCATAGTCACACTAATCTAGTCATCTTTAAGCTTAATGTAAGAAAAATCAAGCATCCAAGCAATTGCTTCCTTAAAAAATGGTGAACTAAAATGAAACCTTTCCTAAGAAAATAAGAAGAAGAAAAAAACAAACACATAACCAAGTCTCCAATACCGAAGTCCCTTAAACCGTGTGACCCTCTTATTGACATCGACAAATATTGGGTATGCCCAACAGCTTAGAATAGACACGAACTTGGGGCTAAACCTTATGGCTCTCCTGGTGTCAAGTATGTTTAGTCAAGTGTCTTACCTTGTGGATATATGTAACTTGGAGCTATCAACTAGCGTTTTCTAAGTACTAAACCCTCATAGTCACACTAATCTAATCATCTTCAAGCTTAATGTAAGAAAAATCAAGCAACTAAGAAATTTCTTCCTTCAACAATGGTGAACTGAAATGAAACTTTTCCTAAGAAAATAAGAAGAAAACAAAAACAAACACACATCCAAGTCTCCAATACTGCAAGCCTTTTAAAGGTGTGACCCTCTTATTAACATCGGGAAATATTGGGTATGCCCAATAGCTTACCAGACACAAATATACACAAACTTGCGGGTAAACCTTATGACTCTCCTGTGTAACGGTGCCAAGTATGTTTAGTAAAGTGTTTTACCTTGTAGATGATGAGAAAACGTGGTGCTCATGCTAGATCAAGTGTGTGGAGAGGAGAGACTCACAAAATACAAGAATAATATCTTGCTTATTAAGTTGCTTATACATACAACTAGGCCTTGCTCTCATACAAAATGCCTCATGGCCTCACCTTTAAATAGGTGAACAAGTGGACCTCAAGTCCATTCACACTCACACCCTTCTACATAACCTTAGTCTCTTAATACCCCCCCTCAATACCAACTATGGAAGGATGGAATAGGTGGTATTGGACATAAGGTGCCTTTATAACATTAGGCGTACAAGGTTTGGAATATAGGTGTGGTTATCTAGGATTTACAAATGTGTTCCTAGAGCCTTAGAGGCTAATATAATGTTGCCATCTAAGTCTTTATTTGTTGTCGATGAAGATGTACACCTCAATGATGGTGCACCACACTCTTTGTGTTTGCTTGACTTCTTGTAGATGACATGTTTGTGACATCCATGCCATTGCTTCCACCATATGCTTTCCACCTTGACCATTCTCACACAATGATCATAAGCAAGCTGCCACCATTGCTTAAGTGGTTTGCTTTTAGATGGTCCTCCAACATGCTTTATGCTCCCTTGAATACCATATCTCCTCCATGGATAATGAGGTAGATTTAAATGGGAAAGGGAAAGGGAGGGTCTTACCACTTGCCTTATGCATTGGTCAAGGGCAGTGTCTACTCCACAACTACAATAGCTTTTATGCATGTTGGTTAACTGATACCCTTTAGGGTTTGAAGTTATAAGCTTAATGAGTAAATGGTTGAGGTAAATACTCAAACAAATAAGGTTTATCACATCTTTGGCTCAAGAAGGAGAGGACATGGCTCATAATGTTGCCAATGCCTCTTACAAAAGTAATGCCAAAAGTAAGAAGGAGAGGACATGGCTCATAATGTTGCCAATGCCTCTTACAAAAGTAATGCCAAAAAATGTTTAAAATCATGACAACCAATAAGGTAAAGCACTTAGGGATGCTATGCTTAACCTTACGACTCATCTTAGATGATGAAAGTGCAGAATATGCAGCGGAATGAAGTGCCTTGGGCTTGGGAAACGAGAACATATGGCTTATGACTTGCCTATGTCTTTTACAAATAAGAGACTCAAGGGTAAAACACATAAACATTGAAGATGAACACTTAGTGTACGTGTTCAACTATAAGAACACTCAAAAATCTGAGTTTGATGATGAAAAAACCAGAATTCTTCAACCTCTTTAGCTCATGAGATGAAGACAATTGGTTCATGGTTGCACCATTTCTTTGGAAGAAGCGGTTTGTCGATGAAGACTTGAATGTGGCACTTATAGTGTGTGCCCGGTCTCCATGTTGATGAAGAAGAGCCTCCTTAATGTAGATGACCTCCTCCTTTGATGGTTATGACCACCTTAGTGTTAAGCAACACTTTGGTTGATGATTAATATCACCATTAGTGTGTATAAAACATAATTAGTACTAAAAATCATATTTTTAGTGTCAAATGACACTTATTTTGGTGATTAACTCACCATTAGTGTTTAATAACACTATTAGTGTTTAAGAACACTTTAAAATAACCTCCCTTTGTTGGATTCATAGCTTAATTAGTGTTAAATAACATAATTAGTGCTTAAAAGCACACTTTAACCACTTTGAAAGCTTAAGAATTGATGTTGATGTTGAAGCTTGACGGGATTGAGATTTATGGATATCTCAAGTGGATGGAATCTCTTCAAAACCAAGAGAAATCTCAGCTACAAGCATTCACAACACCATTTGAGTGATTAAAGCAAGGGGGTAGTTGATTAGAGCAAGAAAACCCAAAACTCAAGCTTTAATGGAAAGCTTGAGAAAGAAGAAAAAATGGCGCCTGGTTTTTTCTCTGTAGCCAACACATTGGTGGATGAAAGGAGCTCATACTAGAGCTGTAGACTCTTCATTGAGTGGCCTACTAAAGCCCTCAAAGCTCATAGCTAATGGTTGCTCACACGCACCGTATGGCTGTACGGCCAGCCTGCATAGCAGAAAACAGCAGGCGTCTCATTCGTGGGCAATGCCGTCGCAGCGCCAGCAGAAATCAAGAAATTTACCGTACGAAATGCAACGCCCGGGTGTGTACTCCATCTCCCATGTTCACTTCTCCACTTGATTTTGCCTCTACAAGCTGCTGTAGCTCCTCCACCATGAAAGGGTTGAGCTCCACACAAGAAGGATAAGCAAAAAGTGGATATTTTTGACCTATTCTACACCACAAGTGGTTCAAATCACCTAGGCTCTAGATACCATGTTGAGAAAACGTGGTGCTCATGCTAGATCAAGTGTGTGGAGAGGAGAGACTCACAAAATACAAGAATAATATCTTGCTTATTAAGTTGCTTATACATACAACTAGGCCTTGCTCTCATACAAAATGCCTCATGGCCTCACCTTTAAATAGGTGAACAAGTGGACCTCAAGTCCATTCACACTCACACCCTTCTCTCACCCTTCTACATAACCTTAGTCTCTTAATAGTAGATATATGTATCATGGGGACTTTGCCAAAGAGCCACGTGATGCAACTTTCTCATGTGAGTGCGCTAGATGAAAGTTTACAATCTCTCTCTACTCTCACATTGGAAAACTCTTGGCTAATGGGGTGCAAAGACAAAGCTAAATTTGTCTTTATGAAAGTAAGTAGATTATGTCCACTCGGTTTTGATCCCGCGAGAGGCCAAAGAACAAAACTTTGGAAGAAGGAAGCCCTAATCATTCCTAATCAAGCATGTATCCCTCAACACAAAGCTTGAATCAAACCTAGACATGGAAGATATTAATAGTAGGGAGAGAAGAGAGTTCACAAGCCTTGTAATAAGGTATAATTTGTGCTATTGCTCAATGCCAAAATTTCTTATATACATGAAGCTATATAGTTTCACACTTGACTAACCAAGAGATTAATAGGGAGAGAAGACAGTTCACAAGCCTTGTAATACGGAATAATTTGTTCTATTGCTCAATGCCAAAATTTCTTATATACATGAAACTATATAGGTGCACACTTGATAAACCAAGGCTAAAAATATTCATTGGGCCCACTAGTCTTGCTTCCAAAAGATGAAGCTATGAAGCTATATAGGTTCACACTTGACTGACCAAGGCTAAAATTATTCATTGGGGCAAGTAGTCTTGCTTCCAAAAGATGTATACATGAGTCCTAGAATCCCAAATTTGTCCATTAAGCTCAACATAAGGCCACTTTTATGTTCCATTGCCACATGACAAAAATTAAGCTCATGTTACAAAAGGATGGTACAGTGCTTATAAAAAGAACGAGGCAAGGCCATGTTAACTAGAGTGGTTTTAACAACCATTCTTATTTCACCTTATTTTGACATCCTTTACCCAAGGAAAATTTCTCTCTCTAGGTCAAAAATTTGGGGGTAAGGATCAAGGTTAAAAAATGGTTCTTGCTTCAACCGCTATAAAAATAATGTTCAATTATGTTAAAGATACATGTTTTGCATATTTAGAACCTCAAATCTTACTAGTAGTACCTTGGATACTTGATCTCATCTTCAGTGAGTTAGTATAACCTTGGAAACTAGATCTCCTTTAATTAAAGGGGCTCATCGATTATGAGCCACATATGCTTCAAGAACAATAAAGCTTGTAAGATGGACATCCTATCCTTTAATTTGAGAGCCCCTCATGGATTTACAAAAGTTCCTAGTCATGATGATGCTTGTTGTTTGAGTAATTCTTGTTGGTAAGTGATGTAAATGCTAAATGAAGAGAAAATTTAAGCGTCACACCTTTGACCATGCTTCAGAAATCATGGCAAAATTTAAAAATGGTGCAAAGCATCCCCTTTCTTACAACATAACTTTCTGGCTTAAGTGTCTCTAAGCTTAGAATCCTAACAAATGAAAATTTTCTCATAGAATTTCTTTATTCATTATATGCATTGTCTCTTTGGCTTAAGTGCCTCTAAGCTTAGAACCCTAACAAATGAAAAATTTTCCATAAAATTTCTTATATGCATTGTCAAGTACATTGTCAAAGTACTTAATGTTTAAAGAATTATAAAGTAGATCTAAACTGATTAATTAATTTGAAAGATAGTATGTGTATATATACATGCATATTTTAAATTGGTACATATTATATTGATGTGAAATATTAATAAATGTTATATAAAAACCAAAATTGATGTGTATAACACTATAATATGTAGAGAAACATGTGTTATATTTCTCTCTCTCTCTCTCTCTCTCTCTCTCTCTCTCTCTCTCTCTCTCTCTCTCTCTCTCTCTCATAATAGAAGATAAATTACAGAAATTACTTTAAAAATGGCCACATGGCTGCCATGTGATGTACTAGCTTTCCGTCACTAATTACTCCGAAACACACGTGTAGCTTGGAGTACCCTCATCCAATACATAGCCATGTTATTCTCCACCAAATGAGCTGACCGCAAGGAAGATACTTGCCACAGTAGTAGCCCTTTTATACGACCTATGTCAGCTATAATACCCACTTTTGCATCAAATATGAAGGCATTCCTAGTCAACCAGATATGCCATAAACCTGTCCACCTGAAAAAATGAAAGAAAACTGAATGTTCTAGGTTATCTGGCCCATTTGGAATCTTGCCAAAAATCTAGTCTTTAACCTTTATGGGCCTATCTTCTGTCAATAGAATCCATATGCAAGAAAGGAAATCCTACAACTTCTTTGCCCCCACTAGACACGAAATGAAAAGATGCGAGCATGTTTCCAAGCATGTAGTACAAAACACACAATTACCAGAAGCAATCCGCCGCTTTCGCAACACAACTGGTCCCCCAATGGTAGGCCCCCAACTAGCATGCACCATAGCAACACCTTCCCTTGATATGGAATCTTAGATCACCATCCCTGTAAGATTACTTCCTTCCACCAGGCCCCACTTTTCCTGATGTTTCATACCCTATTAGCCTTCTTAGTGATCCATCGCTTATCTTCCACCATCACAAGGTACACTTGATTTGATATACGCTGGCATTGCAATGTCTTGAGGCTTTCTAAATGCCCAATCTAACCAAGGTTGCTGATCCTCCAACTGAGAAATATCACCAAACGGCGTAAGACTTGCCTTACCTTCTCCCATAACTGTACATATACACGTGGAACCCAAAAACATAATAAGCAGCCTCTACATGGCAACAATGTATCCATAATTCTCACTGGTCCCAATCGAGCCATTCTATTGAATTTTGGCCGCTCAACAAGTTTGTCAGGCCACTTCAGAAGTTGTGAAGTAGCCAACACCTCACTTGCCATAGAATTCAACTGCAACCGTTGATCTGAAGGCTTCCATTTAGTGTGTGCCAACACCTCCTTCCATGAGATCATCAAGTGAGAAAGGAGAGGTGAAGCCAATACTCAAACCTGTTAGGAACCATTCACTACATCCCACCATGTACCATCAATCCTAGTATTACCATGCACAAGTGCAACCTCCTCTATGAGGGCCTTAGCCATTACCATCCATGGCTCTTGAGATACACACATAAAGGCCATCTCCTACGACCATATGTAATCTGACATCTAATAGGGCTGCCCCTCCACTCCTCTTCGGAGTAGTAACATGTTCCCAAGAAATCCATGTGGCTTATTTCTTGCTCTTTTCCATAGCATAAATCTATTTGGCTATTGTATCTAATGCAAAGTTTTTCTCGTCCATGGCATTAAAGGAAAGAAAAAAGATATCCTGCTAATCATTGGATTGTGCCACTTTGAGGTGAACATGCATAGGCCAACCTTGAGATTTTTGAACATGCATAGACTAACCCTGAGATTTCCAATACACAAACTTATCATTTATCCTTGCAAAAATCCATGCCAACAAAGCTTGTGAATCAACATCATCAACTCCAATCGGATAACCCAAATGGCGTGTGATGCATCCCCTTTGTATGACCTGCCCATTCGATCCCAAACCAAGCAAATCCTTCTCAGTACAACTTATCAGAGCAAATTTCTGCATATTAATGTATAACCCTGAAGCAAGACCAAAAGTATCCCAAACACCCATAACCTTTTGAACATTATCTCTTTGGGCCTTAAGGAACATGAAAGAATCATCTGCCCCAATACCTGGCCGACCATCTGCTCTCCGCTTGGAAGAGTAAGCCCTACAACTTCACCGTCCTCCACTAGCTTATCCAGTCAAGATAAGATTGGATGTGTAACAATTGCAAACAAGAGAGGGCTAAGTGGGCATCCCTACCTAACCGATCTCATCAAATGAATGGGCTCAGTCACCCCACCATTAATCATAAGCCTAGCCACTGCATGTTGGCTAATAGTATAAATCAAAGAAGACATGCGAGGGCCAAATCCCATAGCCTGCATAAGCTGTGAAAGAAAAGACCAACTAATGTGACCATAGGCCTTTTCAATATCTAGTTGAATCATAACCACCTCTGGCCTTGAAGCCCTTTGCATAATCAATTCCAATTTGTACATTTGGTATATTATGCAAAATATTTTTACCTTTAATAAATCCATATTACCTTAGATGAATCAAAGCAGGAAGAAATCATTGCAACCTGTTGGCCAAAACCTTTGCAAATATCTTATGCATGGCCCCCATCAATGTGATTGGTCTCCATTAATGTAGATTAACTGGGGATGCACCTTTAGGTAATATACGTATAAGCCCAATCTTCCAACTCATAGGCATGATACCTATATTCCACACATCCTGAAGAATAGAAGCAAGAGAGACCTTCAACTCATCAACATACTTCGTGAAAAGCTCATTGGGGAGCCCATCCCATCCTGGACTTTTCCCTTTAGGCAAATGTTTCAACACCTCTTTCACCTCATCCGTAGAAATATCTCTTTCCAATTCATTTGCAAAAACATTTGATACCTGGTGACGAACCAAGTGAAACAAACACTCTCTAGCTGCAGACCCAACAAATGGCAATAAAAGTCCATACACACATCTAGAACACAAGTAGGATTAATAATCAATACTCCTTGCCTATCTTACATCTGATAATATTCTCACGTGCATGCTTTTGCTGCAAACAAGCAAATAACATATGTGACTGACAATTAGAATCCATTAGGGCATCCATTCGAGCCATAAAGCTTATATCTCACATATGCTGCAACCTGATGGGACAACCAATCAATAGCTATTTCAATGTCAGTGCAAGAACCGTTCTCTTGAACCACCTAGTTCAAATGAACCAACAACGATTCTAGGTTCCGCAACTTCTCCCTAAAGTATGATGCATTATGAATCCCATGCTGGCACCCCAACAGAGATTACGTGGCCTCGAAAGTTTTGTAACACTTGCAACATAAACTGATGGAAAACAATATGTGTACAAGAGCCTTTCCCAATAATGGCCTATAAGCATCCACAGATTGGCCATGCATCTCCAATACTAAATGGAAATGATATGACAAAATATGATTATATTCCACCTACATGGACAATATCTCCAAGAGAAACAAATCATACTGTGGCAAATATACATTTGGTCCAAACGAGCTCTTGTACCCACGTACTGTTGAGAGATATATGTAAATTCTCTCTCATGCGGGTGTAGCCATGATAACATATCTTGTTTCAAAACTTGTTTGGCAAACACATTCCAGGTGAGCCTCTCTGGCCCATCCATAATAGAGTGAGGTGTAGAAGCATGCTCCGATAATTCACATACATTCAAATCGCCCAACACAAAGCTAGGTGTAACCTTGCACAAACACAATAAATCATCCCATAACTAATGACGCTGTGCAATACCATTACGCGCATACAGCCCCATAAGCCATAATGTTTCATCCACAAACTCCACTTTCATAACAATGAACCGCTCGCGGACATCCTACATAACCAATGATGGCTTAAATTGAGATTTCACTGCAATCATGACCCCTGATTGTGTAGTAGGGTGCCCACTATAAAACACATGAAATTCCTTGTAATCATACACTTGTCCAGCCATCATGGAACGTTGTTTATGCTCCACATCACAAAACATATCCCATTGACCTTGAAACACAATATGCCACATGCGATAATTCTTGGACGGTGAACACACACCTTTTACATTCCAAAGAGCAATCTTCATAATCCATCAAAATAGAAAGCCAATCAATGAGAGGTACCACCATCGGCCTCTCTTTCCTTAAAATATTGCATAGGATCCTCGATGCCTTCTCTTCGCAGTAAAACATCCACCCATTCCTTCTCACCTAAAGTACGGGCATCATTAGGTGATATATCTTGTCTCCACTTGATATCCAGATACTTCTTGTCCCACGCTGAGACCATAGTCCCTTTTTTATTAAATAGAAGACGAAAATTTTCTTTTGTAACTCGAGGTCTAAGATTATACCGAGAGTGTGATACCCTGCCTTGGGTATCTCTCTCTCTCTCTCTCTCTCTCTCTCTCTCTCTCTTATTCAACAATATTGGAACTGTCCCCCCTCTTCCTCCCAATGCAGTGGATGTGTCTCACCTCATAGATATAGATGTGGATGGCATGGACACACCAGCTACATGATGTACACATGCCCTTAGGCAACATTATTTTATCTTTTTCGTATGTTTACTAGTTTTTTGTTATACATAATCTTTGTAATCCCTTATGTTTCATAGACCTTATGGTCTTTTGAAGACATTTGATATAACTCTCTTTCTCTCTCTAGTTGCTGCTTCCAGATGCTCCCTCTACTGATGTAATGTAGGGCTAGATACTTACCTTCAATTCTTTATTTTCTTCTCGAGACAATGTATCAGATGTCACATGGTTGTAACTTTGGTCTCATAGGTCACTTTGGCCTTTTGAAGACGTTAATATAACATTTCATTTCATTTCATTTCTCTCTCTCTCTCTCTCTCTCTCTCTCTCTCACACACACACACACACACACACACACATTCACACACATTTTTCACTTTAAAGATATGAGGTTATGTATGAACACGATGATTGAGCATCCTCAAATGGAAGATTAGGGTGAGAGGGTCAATTAGATTATTGCGCATATGCTTCAAGCATACAAGAATAAAAAGTAAAACAATTGCAAAGAATGTTTACCCATTTTGAAATTTTCTTGTAACAATGCTAAACATTCAAGCACATGCTTAGTCTATTTATGATGATGTATGGATTGCAGCCTAGAGGTCCATTGGCAGTAGCATGGAAGAAGGAAAATGTACAGGTAGCTAAAAACTTTCTTGAGGACATGAATCAATGGTTAGCACAAGATAGAGCAAGAAGTTATGTAATTTCTCACCAAAGAAAAAGGTAAGAATCTACTAAAGGAGACAAACTTGATTTAAAGGCACTTTATTTTTCTGAAACTCTACAGACTTAAAGATGTGCTAAGTTATCTCCTAGGTATTATAGACCATTGCCAATACTTAGAAGATGCTTACTAGTTGAACCTACTAGATGGATGTAGAGTACTTACTTGCAGTTTCATGTGAGTCACTTAAGAAAAAAAAAACTGAGTGATGAGGATAATCTTGTAGATGAAACCATTGTTGAATTTATAGAAACACCTAGCTTTCCACATGAACCTAAAAGCAAATCTATATAAAAAGAGGCCTATCCAACATATCGAGTGTTTGAAATTTTTGGTAGGTCACAAAAAGCTCAACTTGGAAGAAGGTAAGAAATCTGAAGAAGAGATTCCCTAATTTTGTTTTCAAGAACGTAAATATTTATTTGGGGGAGGAAGTGTTACATGTCATGTACTGATAAAGTTCCAGAAAGTACATGATTTGAATTTCCTATGCTCAAGCCTCAAGGTAAGGCTATCAACCCAAGCATACAATAAACAGTGTACTATGTTGACTAGCATTCCTATGCTTGAGGTAGGTCTAGAGGTGTGGAGCCTATGGTTGGGTCGATCAATTGCTATGGATTGTTTGTCTTCATGCACGTGCTTTATTTTGGTGCTCTATAAGTAGCAATCCTAGCTAAAAATGTGCGAGGTTAGTGATTCACTTTCTGTTTCACTATTATTACAAGTGGAAAATGTTTGCAAGTTCACACTTTTAAAATAAAGCGGCCATTCAAAGGCCAAATGGTAAATAACTAATACCAAATTTAGAGTTGCCTCCCCATTAAATTGTGGCAGTAAACTTAATTTGTTTTTACAGAGTAATATTGCACTCCAAGCCGAGACTGGATGTCCCAAGCATGTAGTACCTATATGTAGCATTGGAAAATTGTGACAAAACTGTCATATGACCTCTTTTTTCAAACTAATAGGGGAGTTAAATGTTAAGGACAATAGACCTTGGTCTTAAATGTATGAAGATAGAAGATTTCCATGTTCATGTACATTGCCTTCGTACAATTTCAAAGCTAAAGTTATGTTACAAGGAAAGTGCCTTTGAGATACTTCAGTCTCCAATAGTGCTTTAGAGATCCTTCTGTTCTCCAATATTGCTAGTGTACAAACTTCCTCCTCCTCCATGCATTGAAGTACCCCTACAGAA
Source organism: Cibotium barometz (assembly GCF_041138505.1). NCBI lineage: Eukaryota > Viridiplantae > Streptophyta > Polypodiopsida > Cyatheales > Cibotiaceae > Cibotium > Cibotium barometz. The sequence goes on from NC_141081.1 coordinate 18,042,977, forward strand.
GCTTGTCTGATATTGAACCTCTTAATAACCTCACACAAATATAATGGGCCACAATAAGAACTCTAGCTCTTCAAAGAATCAAAGATGACTACTCTTGACGAAACTCTTTGCCTTATCAAATCACCAAATCCTCTAGTAGAGAAAAGTTGGAGCATGTAATTTGACATACTGAACACCAATGGGAAAATCTTTCCTGCATTTAGAAGAAAACCAAGAAAAAGGCTGAGTATAAAAATGCAATTCCCGCACAGGGTTTATTTACAAGAAATTCCAAGTTGTGTAAAGAACTCAAAATAGACCATGAAGGGCAGGGGATCTCCCCCATCCGATGGCCAGAGAGATGCCTGTAAAATATGGTTTTGAAACATCCAAAATTCAATCTAGATGAAAAGAGAGAAGCCTTCTGTCAAAAAGAGATACATGAGTAAACTCATACCTGTCAACATTCTGGCATCTCATTTCTTATCATTTGACTGTCCTTGGCTTGTTACTGGGCTACCTCTCTGCTGTGATCTTGCTCTTGATTTCTCCTACACAGCACAAGTAGCAAAGCATTGAGTTTTGCAAAAAATTTCATTACTGCAGTGCCTCCTGAAGGGTTGCATATCTTGAAACAGAGTAGTCCAGATGGAGGCTCTACTTTCAGTCCAATCAAGGTAAGTGTACCTCAGATTGAGAATCTCGCAGCTGGCTCTTTATTCGTGCTTGCAATCTTTGTATCTGTATGTGAAGGCCATCGACTGTTCCGGATCCTTCACTGACAACTGTAGTAACAGATCCTTCACTACCTGACCCTCCCAGAGTAGCACCATCAGCATTCCTTTCTATGTTTAAACCAAAGGGCTCTGTGATCTCTACTGAAGATGAAGGCCTAGCAGTGGAGAAGAGGGCAAATGATGTCTCCCAGTCTGCAGGTTGGCCAGCCTCTTGTTCAGGGACCGTGTGCAGGAATGTACTTGGACTATCACCAGCAATATCTTTGTATGATGCCAGCAGAGTTGCCGCCTTCTCCAATACAGCAGCTGGACATGGATCTTGATCAGCAATTTCTTCAGCGAAAGCCTTGGGTGATTCTGCCTCTTCACCTGTCTGCTGCTGATCACCTAAAATCTCACTCATGTCTTGATCAGTTCCACTAGTTGAATCCCAATGAACCGCAGCTTTGTTCTCCAAATTTGCAGATGCCAGTCTCAAACAATTTGTCCTTCCGTTAGTGACTCCTCCCTGTTGCTGCAGTGCTGCTTTGGCCTGTGTATATACATGCCTCATGGATTCTTTCAGCTGAATAGAGTGGACATGGCTTCGTAGTCCAGAAGAGGAGGAATCACATTGCCCTACAGGCCATGCACTCAAACTGGATACAAAATTCTTTGATTTATGCAGCTCTTGATCTGAAAAGTAAAGCCATATAAAAATTTCAAGATTTCAAATCTAAAATAAATCATTATACATCTTTTGAACTCTTCAAGCAAGAATGACAGGTTTAAACAGGGTTTAGAAAGTAGCTAAAAGTAAACCTGACGTTTAATGGGTTCTTATCTCAGTTTACAGACAACTGTAGCAACAAATGCATTGCTTTGTGGCTACAGTTTCTAAATGAAATGTTCTTAATTTTCATCATGCACTTGCCTTCAATCACTTTGCTTTGCCTAGCTTACACTCCTTTCCTTCACATGGCAGGTTTTTAGATACATCTTTGATGGTTCCATGTTCATCAACCAGGAAACCTCCCTCCAATCAAGGTTCTCGTTCTTTGGTCACATGATTTTCTTCGGCGTCTTTTGTTGCTTGGCACAGTGACTATCTGATCATTCTTCAGAAAATGTAGACATAAGGGACACCTGGCCAGAGTCTGCCCAAGAAGATGCTAAGTGATGCAACACCCCTCGTAATAGGAGTGAGGAAAGCTAGATACAGGAAAGCAGGAGGACATACAGTTCTAGCTGGAGCAGGAGCTTTCCCAGAAGGGGCACAGCTCAATACTTTATTCGATAGTGGAAGGCAAGATACTAACATGGTATTTTTTTCACTTCTATGGGGCTCCATAGCACCTAAATTGCACGTTAAAGAGCAAACTTTAAGAAGGTAGTAGCTCCTTGATTAGGAGCTGTGCTATGGCTTCCAAATGTACTTTTGGGCATGAGCTTCACTGCACAAACAGGAGGAATTGGGGGATGCATGTGAGGTAAATATCAGAGATGTGGAGATTTCATAATTGTGGGGCTTGATAAAGCCTTGACATATAGATGTACTCTTGATAAAGCCCCATAGTTATGGGGGGGCGCATGTGAGGTAAATATCAGAGATGTGGAGATTTCTTAACCGTGGGGCTTGATAAAGCCTTGACATATAGATGTACTCTTGTTACAAATGAGAAGCGTTGTTTTTCTCTCAATGCTGCAGTTTGATTCCTTTTGCTTTTTTCCTACCACACAACATGTCTCAACTTTCAGGGATGGTCCCTGTAACATGGTCTCTTTAACGATGGTTTTATCTATGTAGCTAGTTATTTTTCCTTTTTCCATGACACAGCTATTTCATGGATTCATTGTTAGCACTTTTTGACTCATACACCCTTCGGTCTTTTGTGGACCTTAATATAACACTTTTTTTGTTCTTTCATTCTGTTGTATGTGAGTTCATGCAGTCTTTTGGCACCTGAAATTAGTTGACAGAGGAGTTCCAGCAGGATCAAGTCTCCCACAATGTGCATGTGATTGAGGAGACTTTCACTCATAAATGGCCTATTTCCTTGATAAGTGTGGAGCTACTGTATTGCACAATTCTTCACTCTTTGCATCCCCATGTTCATCCTTGGTAACAGTACCAGACGACTCCTAAGGAGGACCTATCCTTGCTCCCTCAGCAGCACCTTGAAATTCTTATTTGTTACAGCCACCCCTTGGCCTTTCATAATGCGATCCAGGCAAAAGGTCACCGTAATAACCCTAGCAGCCCCCTCCTATTACAAAGCTTGTCCACACAACAAAGCCAGCTGCTCGTCTGAGTACCGTCTGCAACCTGTTGAGAACGAGACCTTGAGAATGTCTGCATGTTGATGGGAGGTGATTTGCAGCCTCACTGTGAGCATATTTGAAGGGAAAAATGTACCATGGGACTCACCCCAGCAGAGACCATGGATGCGATTTGGTTAGCCCCCATTTACTCCCTTTCTGGCCGCTGGGAGTGGATTTAAGGGAGCAAGGGCCTCTTCCATTGGTATCATTGTGATTTTTTGGCCACAAGCATGGCTTTCAGCAATACTTGTAGGGAAAATGATTGGCTGTGTCAATCAAACACAGACTTAAAAATTGTAAAGCTTCTTGATGATAGAGAGGGATGCACTAGGGTATTGCAGTCCAGACGACATTGTAGTGAGGGGTCTTTCTCAAGCATTGCATAGGTGCACATTGTTGGTTACAGGATCATTTCTCTTGGAGGCATGATTAAGTCATTTCCCATCTCTCTAGGAACTCTTGGCCCTGAGAGATAGGTTAAATACTGACGATTATTCATAGAGGGAGCATATTGTCTTGGCAGGCACAGATCATCACTATTTATGCTCAGAATTTTAGAGAAACCAGGGAGCCTAGGATCCATTTGAGAAGATAATGCAGTTGCAGCAAAAGGCACATGTCCTGACAAAGGCTCTTCATACTAGCACTGATACTCGCCACAGGGTATTAGGGCAGCAGAAAAGTGACTCCGGAGCATAATTGAGCTTCTGTTACACCCAAATTCTATTGTACTTGTGAGAACTTTCTGTTGTTCTTCATGCTAGAGAAAGGGTGTGTGAAACACACGACAATGCTACACAAAAGTATTGTAATATGCGTGTTGATAGATAGGTACATTGGAATCCGAAAATTCATGATATTATAAAATTATTTTTTGCTTGTTTTACTATATTGTAAAATTACTTTTTGATTGTTTTACTTGCTTCTAATGAAGTGAAGTTCTATAAACAAAGAGCAAGCTTGACTTGCCTGTTTTCAGTTTGATTTCATATTCTAGTTTTCTCACAAGATTGTCTTTTGCATCAAGGGCTAATCGAAGATCTTGCATTTCTTGTTGTGTGTCATGTATCTGCATGACACCAAAACCCAGTTGCATGTGTGTTAGATCACCTTATGTTTTCCGAGGTAATTGCAAGCGAGGCCACGAGCAGTAGGACCGGTCCATACATCATTGTGTTTTTGTGCAAGCATACTCTCGAGCTCCTGAATGCGTATGTCACGAGCCTCCACAGTTTCAGAAAATGTATTGTTTGCAACAGCAAGTTTTCTCTGCAGTTCTTCCAATTCCAATTCTCTTCTCTGTGTAATAGACAATACAAATTTGACTAAATAATGCATCTGCTATCTCAGTTAAAGCAGCACATCAAAGTTCCATGCCTGCATGTTCCCATATCAATACTAAACACAGCCGCATACCCTGCAGTTTCCTTCTAGTGTAGCATACTGACTTTCACGATCCTCCAGCAACTTCCTTAATGAGCTGGCTATTTTGAATGCACTGCTCAATTTCTCTTGAGATTCATCCGAAGCTCCTTCGAGCTTCTCTGCTGTCTCTTTCAAAGCCTGTATAGGTTCCATTACATGTGAGGTACCAATGAGCTTTCAGTTTCAACAAATGGTGCAAAGTCATATCCAGGCCAAAAAGTCAACACACTGGGTTTTGCCTAAATCATAACCTTTTCGTATGATTTAAGCTGTGATGTCTTCTCAGCAAGTTGGATTTGTAGATCGTTCACTGCTTGTTCCATGTTTTGAATCTCCAGTGTATGGTGCACCTCTTCAGCCGTATCTTCAGCATTCTTTGATTGTAGCCTTTTCTGCAACAGTATTTGAGAGAAATTTATGTTATACTTGTTGTTATGAGGTTTTGCCTGTAAGTTACTAGACAGCCCATCACATTCACACAATCAAGACAGGGCTAGAGATTGTTTTTCAAACTGAAGGCTGTTAAGAGGTAACAAGCCCTGTTAAGAGGAATACAAAAAGACCAAAGCTACTGCAACATGGTAGACATGAAAAGAGGAATACAAAAACCCCGTAACTTTTCCCTATGGTTAAATGGTGACCTCAGGCGCCTATTGAATGTCTCTCTCTCTCCCGCTTTTGGCAAGAAGCAGGCTGGCTGGTTGCTGTATGTCCATGTTCATGCAAGGTTCAGTTGTGGACATGAGTTGGGGGCTTTTGTACAAGTTGGTGGGCTGGTATTTATACCCGATTTGTTAATCGTGGGTGTGAGGAGGACCATATGCTTGATGTTGGGTGCAGGGTGGAGACTTGGAGATGATTACAGAGGATACCCCATACAGGTACTCCGATTTGTCTCATAGGCCGAGTTCGGTCTTTTGGAAGACGTTAATAAAATCTTTCTTTCTTTCTTTCTCTCTCATCATAAGGGCCTGGCGTGTTTTCTCTTGTGTGTGCCATGAAAGTACGAGAGACTCTGAAACAGGAGAACAAGCTACATACGCACGGGACAATGTTCATGGGAGAGATGGTGTGATTTCTCTTCGTCTTGAACTTATATGTGTTCAGGGATTCGCTTACAGGTTCTCTATTTTTCTCTCGCTTGGTGCTATGGAAAACAACCCTGGTTTTGGCACCGTGCTTGGATGGTGTATTTGTGAGTTTCTCATGGAAACAGGACATTGGCTTTCAAAAGGAAACAAGCCTATGGTTTATGGGATACAAGTCTTGGTTTCATGTGGAAAACATGTCTTTGGATTCATGTGAACAGGTTGTAGTTTTCTCGAGGTTACATGCAAGTTGTGGCTATAGGGAAGGACATGTGGTATGATACAGCCCTACTGCTGTTTGGGAAAGGGTTTGAGGGATCCATGGTAGAGATGGAGAAGACCTTTGGAAGCAGGGAGGTGTTGTATAGGTGTGCCTTCTCTATGGTGTAATGTGCTGTGATAACGAGAGTTCTCATTTGGAAGTCTTGGGTGAATCTACAAGGGATCCTGTTGGTGGAGGATTCTACAAGAAGTACTTTGTACTCGAATTTGATCAATTAAAGAAATACCGCAAGCAGAGCCACTGCGATTTGGGGCCAATCGGTGTCCGTGTACTATTTGCAGGAGCACTATAGCTCCCCCTATTTGTTTTCCTTTTCCAGGTCCTCAAAGGTGTTGAAGTGTTTTGTGTGCGAGTGTTTGTTTCACCGCCCGTCAAGTTTCTGAAGGCCGGTTTCAATCTGTCAAACTAGGTCCTGTTCCTGTTGCTGAGCGCCCACAAGGATGTCCAAGGTGCCCGAGACTAACACTGAATAATGTGTCATTCCCAAAGCTTGTCCAAAAAGTCCATATTTCTTCTAAATCTGTAAGAGGCTCATAAATCCCCAAAAATGGTGACATCACTTCAATTGAGAGAGGAGTCATATATCCCAAAGCCTATATAATCCAGAAGTGCACAACATGCACAAGACACTGCCTTGGTAAATTCATGAACCAGCTCACCTCTAAAGACTGGGTCCAATTTGAGTAGTTTGTTGCCTGAGTACTAAGTCAAAAGGTCTTACGGAAATCCATGAAACAACCGACTTAATATTTGCATTATAAGGCCTCCTGAATGATGGCTGTGAGGGTGAAAACATGATCCGATGTCAAGTAAACCCTTTGAAAACTTGCATGCCCTCTGGTCCTTTGACCCTCTCTCTCTATGCCAATGTGTTGATTAAAGACTCCAAAACTGATCTATATATCTTGGCCAATGAATGGCTAATCATGATGGCCCTGTAGTTATTGGGATTAGGGTCGCCTGCTTTATGGATCGGGATAATATTATTGATGGACCACGAGGGTGAAGACTAAACAGGGTTAGGGTTAGGGTTTACAAAAAGAAAACAGGCATAGAAAACAAGCAGGGAGTGAACACGACTGCTGTAGATCTCTCAATAATAGAAAATTGTGAAGTACAAGCCACATGATAGTGACCCCTAAAGGATAAGTGTTCACATGACCGGCCATAAATGTGCCGGGTGGACCAAAACACTTATAAACTGCATATAAGTGAAAATGAACTAAACTGGGGGAAAAAACCTCCACTAACTGAAGTAAAAAGTGCCCCAGTAACCTACTGATGATCACTAGCACTCCTCTGGGTGCATACACAGCATAAAACCCAACAAACCCCCCTGGAGTGATATGTGATCACTGTACATCATCCACCAAAAGGAAACAAATTCAAAGCATTGCGGAATGCTTCAAATTTCGGACGTGGTAATGCCTTGGTGAAGATGTCTGCCACATTCTGATCTGTAGGACAGTAGATCAGACTGATATCTCCTGCCTGGAGTCTCTCCCGAACAAAATGATAGTGAATCTCAATGTGTTTCGTGCGAGCATGAAACACAGGATTCCTGGCCACAGCAATGGCACTCTGACTATCAGTATAGATAGGTGTGGGCTCCTCCACTGAAATATCCATATCAGTCATAAGACGACGCAGCCAAACACACTCAACAGTAGTAGTGTAGGCTGCTCTGTACTCTGCCTCACAAGATGAAGTGGCCACCGTGGTCTGTTTCTTGCTTAGCCAAGAAATGCATGAAGCGCCAAGGAAGAAACAATTCCCACTAGTGGAATGTCTGGTATCAAAATCACCAGCCCAATCTGAATCACTGTAAGCATGTAACTGCATGTCACCCCCCTCAGGATAAAGCAACCCAAGAGACAAGGTACCCTGCAAATAACGGAATACACGCTTCACAGCTTGCCAATGTGACAACCGTGGGCTGTGCATGAATCTGCTCAACTGAGAGACTGCATACTGAATATCTGGCCTTGTATTACACAAGTATATGAGGCACCCAACAGCCTGAGCATATGTAGTGGCATCAAAGGAAACACTGTCATCTTGTAGTGACAGTTTCATCCCAGGCTCCATAGGAGTACTAATAGGCTTGCAATTCTGAAATTTAAACTTCTCCAGAAGTTTAGCAACATAACGTGATTGCAACAACCCAATGCCTCTGTTATCCTGCACAAACTGTATGCCCAAATAGTAATGTACAAGGCCCAAGTCAGACATGTCAAATGTCTGTTGCAGTATCTCTTTAAATGCTGCAATTTTGTCATCATTTGATCCCATGAGCAAGAGATCATCCACATAAAGACTGATGACCAGCAGATCTGTCTCTTCTTTCTTCACATACAAAGTGGTCTCTGATGGACTGTTCACAAATCCCTGAGTGAGTAGAAAAGCATCTATTTTTGCATACCAAGCTCGTGGAGCTTGTTTCAAACCATACAAGGCCTTTTTCAGCCTGCATACTTTCCCCTCATGACCATGTTCTGCAAATCCCATGGGCTGAAATACATAAACTTCCTCCTCGAGGTCCCCATGTAGGAATGCAGTCTTTATGTCCAACTGGTGAACAACCCAACCACGATGTGCAGCCAATGCAATGACACACCTAAGTGTCGACATACGGGATGTAGGAGCAAATGTCTCCTCATAATCAATGCCCTTCTTCTGTGCATAGCCCTTTGCAACTAGACGGGCTTTGTACCTGTCAATGGATCCATCTGCATGTCTTTTCAACTTGTAGACCCATTTAGTACCAATGGCTTTCTTGCCTTTGGGCAGATCAACCAAATCCCATGTTTGATTCTTTTTAATAGAATTAATCTCATCCTGCATGGCTTTGTTCCAATGCACATTATCTCGTGCATCCACAAATGAATCAGGCTCATCATCATCCTGTAAACTGGCTGCCATAACCAGATTCAAATCTATGATGTGTGCATGCTCATTGGTCCTTGTCTCCCTACGAGTACGACCAGCAAGAGGACCCTCTAAATGGCTGTCCTGTAGTGTCCTCAAATACCATCTAGGTATATGTCTGACCTGTGGTGCCTGCTGTCCCATATTTGGTTCAGCTTCTGGCTCATTTGGCTGCTGAATTTCTGCACCACCTACATCATTTGCTGGCTGTCCATTACCCTCATGAGTTGGATCACCAACTGTGGAATGAAACTCCATGGGTAGAAGACCTTCAAATACATCATTTTCAGCCTGATTTGCCTCATAACCAGCCATGGATAATTCTGATTTTTCATCAAAAATCACATCCCGGCTGATAAATATCTTCCTGGATAGTGGGTCATATAACCTGTAGCCCTTGCTCTCACGGCTATACCCAACAAAAATGCATTTTGTGGCTTTATCATCAAGCTTCCTCCTCAACTCTTTGGGTATGTGTGCATATGCAAGGCACCCAAAGATACGAAAATGCGATACAGAAGGCTTGCGGCCATGCCAAGCCTCAAAAGGAGTAATAGAAACCAATGCCTTTGTGGGACATCGATTCAAAATATGACAAGCACACATTACTGCTTCCACCCAAAAGATATGTGGTAGTCTTTTTGCCTTTAGCATACATCTGGCCATTTCCATGAGTGACCGATTTTTCCTTTCTGCAACCCCATTTTGCTGTGGAGTGTAAGGAGTAGTATACTGATGTTTTATACCTCTACTCCCAAGAAAAGAATTCAGCACATGTGACATATATTCCCCCCCTCGGTCAGAACGGAGAGTCTTCACCTTGCATCCAGACTCTGTCTCAGCAAGTGCTACAAAGGCCAAAAATGCATCATATACCTGTGATTTCTGTGTCAAAGGATAGACCCAGCATATACGAGAGAAGTCATCAATAAATGTTGCAAAATAAAAGCAACCACCTAATGACTTCGTCTGCATGGGACCACAAAGATCACTGTGTATAAGTTGCAACTTTGCAGTTGCTCTTAGAGCCTGATCACGTGGGAAGGAAAACCTGTGCATTTTTCCCAAAATACATCCTTCACAAATGTGATCTGGAGGCTTCTCCATGAGAGGTAGATCTGTAAACATATTATGTCGCTGCATAAGCATAAGACTACCAAAATTTACATGCCCCATGCGAGCATGCCATAACTCCGCATCAACCATAGCTGGAGTAAGAGTGAATGCATGATAAGCAGACTGATCCACTGGCTGAAATGCATCCAACTCATAAAGTCCATGACATAATGTACCAGTAAGCATCAAGGTCAAGGCATTTGCTTTGTCTCTGACCATGCATTTATCATCATCAAAGTGGACTTGCATTCCACAATGTGCTAAAGAAGAAATGGACAACAAATTCTTCTTTATCCCTGGTACATATAAGGCATCTGTAAGGCGGAGAATGGAGCCATCAATGGCTGTAAGCTGAATCTCCCCAATGCCACACACTGGATATGAAGCATTGTTGGCACACTGAACAGTTTTGCCAACAGGGGCAGGGCCAACATGACTAAACAAATCCCTGCGAGATGTGATATGCTTTGAGGCACCACTATCAAAATACCAAGTACATGCATGCTCTGTCATACTGAGTGCCTGTGAAGACCAAGAGGCATCATAGCTGCATGTATAGAAACAGTAATCCCTGTCCTCAACAAAAGAAGCAGTCTCTGGAGGAGCTTTAGGAGCATCATTAACAGACATCCCAGCTTCCTTTGCCTTCTCTTTGGCAATCCTCTTCCTACATTCCGTGATGTAGTGACCTGGCTTCTTACAGTAATGACATTTGCCCTTCTTCTTGGGCTGTCCATCACTTTTCTTGGTATCCTGTGAAGAACCACCATCACCTGAATTTTGATTTGCACTCTTTGGCTGAGATTTCCCTTTCCCCTTTTGACCTGTAGTAAATGCTTGTTCAGCATTTGTGTTCATATTCATATTCTTCCTCATTTGCTCCTCTTGTAGTAAGAGAGCAACAAGTTCCTGATACTTGAGGGGTTCAACAGCATTCCTCATGCTGAGGTTCAAAGAGGTATGGAAAGCCAAGTAAGATCTTGGCAAAGAGTGCAAGATGGTGGACACAAGCTGTGTCTCAGGAATAATCTCATCCACATTGATGAGTTGCTCTCTCAAATCCTGCAGCTTGTTCAAGTGGCTAGACATATCATCTCCTTCATTCATTTTCTGATTTTCCAGCTCTCTTTTCAAAAATGAGATCCTAGCCTCATTACGAGCAGCATACATTTGCTCCAAAGTCACCCATGCATTCTGTGAAGTGCCAGCTGAACGAATATGAGGTATAATGGACCTTTGAACTGACAATGCAATGAGTGACAATGCTTGTGCATCCCTGGCATCCCATGTCTTTTGAGCATTTGTTCTCTGAACAGGCAATGGCTGTCCTGGAGCCTGTACCTGTTGTCCTCGTCCACGAGCACCCCCTTGGGGAGGAGTCTCTGGAGCCAATGGACCTGGACGTGGTTCATCACCACTAACAAAATCCCAAAGACCTTTTGCCACAAGCACATTTTTCAGCATAAAACTCCACAAGGAGTAGTTCGTGCCATCCAATTTGTCTTCCTTAGACAAATATGTGAATACATCACTTTGCTGTTGATTTGCCATTATGCTTTACGCACAATGTTGTACCTGTTTACCAAAAAACCCAATAGCAAAAACCCTGATAACAACTGTACTCCACTGAATACAGTTTACCCAAATCTGCCTGCACTCTCAATCCTCTGAATGTGCAGCTTAATGCACCAATGACTGAGTAGAGCAGCAAATGGCGTACACAATACCAAAATGCCCCAAAAATGCCCAAATTTGCTGCACCCAAACTTCGCAAAAATCTGTATATTTTCTTGCTAGAAAATCTGCCTGTTGTGCCTGTATATTTTTCACAAAGAAAAATAAGAATGCCCAAAACTCAAAGCCTGTAATGCTTACCAGCTGAAATATGAGTTGATTGTTGTACTCATGCAGGTACAGTCCACCAAAGAGCAAGTACTGTTGACTGTACTGTGCAGGTACAGTCGACTGGTACTGTACGGAAGCAGTGCTAAAACTGGGCGAGCAGGTACAGTACGGAACAGGAGCTGAAAATGGAGTCGAATGCACTGCAGGTATTGTTGACTGGTACAGAACAAGTACGGAACACCAGATGCTGCTGGTCGCTTGTACTGACAGTTGTACGGCTGTCTGCGCAGGTGTGTACAGGAGACTGTACGGAGCAGGACGACCAGATACACAGCAGGTACACGTCAGGTACAGTCGGGCGAGCAGGTTTATGAAGACACGTCAGGTACAGTCGCCTGGTTCAGTCGCCTGGTACGGATGCACGTGTACGGGCAGCAAGTGATGGTGGCTGCGCTTGACTGGCTGCAGGTGTCGACTTGTAGACGAATACCAGCAGGCGGCGACTTGTAGTACTATTGGCGCTGAAGGCGTAGGCGCACAATGGCTAGTACACGTGTGTAAATGTAGGCGACGCCTGTTTTGTACTTTATTGAAGGCGACGTGCGAATGTTGTACGAGCAGCTAGTGCGCTCGGCTGAAGCTGAAGGCGGCGCACAATGGGAGTACGGACAGCAGGCGCACAGCTGTACGGCGCTCAGAAGTACGGGCAGAAGGTACGGGTGCTGTACGGCAGCAGCAACCAAAAAAAAACTTGGATGTGTACGGGCAATGAACAAGGGCAAAGCTTCAATGGCTCTGATACCAATTGAAGACTAAACAGGGTTAGGGTTAGGGTTTACAGAAAGAAAACAGGCATAGAAAACAAGCAGGGAGTGAACACGACTGCTATAGATCTCTCAATAATAGAAAATTGTGAAGTACAAGCCACATGATAGTGACCCCTAAAGGATAAGTGTTCACATGACCGGCCATAAATGTGCCGGGTGGACCAAAACACTTATAAACTGCATATAAGTGAAAATGAACTAAACTGGGGGAAAAAACCTCTACTAACTGAAGTAAAAAGTGCCCCAGTAACCTACTGATGATCACTAGCACTCCTCTGGGTGCATACACAGCATAAAACCCAACAGAGGGTGGGAAGCCTTCACAGATATCTAGTGAGGAATATTATTTAGTTGGGATCTACAACGAGCTTGTCCATATACAAGAGCATAGGATGGGTAACAATTACATATAACACTGAACTAAGTGGGCGGTCCTAACGTACTGATTTTCCTAGTTTCCAAGGAGAAGAGAGATCTCCTCCCAATATGCATTTTACCGATCCTTCAGCATACAACCAGCAAATAACATTTCGCATCTTTGGTCCAATTCGCATTTTGCTCATAACTTGTGCAATATAGTCCCAATGTATTGTATCAACGGCTTTAGCAATATCTACCTGCATGATAATGACGTTCTATTTTGTGTATTTGGCAAATTCAATGCCAATATATGCATTTGCAATGTTATCATTGATATGCCTTTGTGATATAAAACCATACTGTGCAGGATGCAATCCTTTATGTGATATGCAATTGACTTGACTGCTAGCATTTTTGTGATAAGTTTGTATATCACAAGAATTAAAGATGGCAATCTCCATGGCCTAGCAATGTGTCGTGGCTCATAGTTTCTCATACAAGCATATGCTGATGACGATTCCTTTTTTCCTAAAAATAACCCTACTGATGTGAAAGCACTTATGGATGCATTGTCTCTTTTTGGCTTGGTTGCAGGATTACACGTTAACTTTCCAAATCTAAATTGCTTCCACTGAATGCATACTCTTGGCATGAGATATTGTGGCAAGGATAAATCTTATCGCGAGATCAGATTATTAGACTTTTGGGCTATCCTATAGGTTGGTTGGTTTCCCTCAAGGATAAAACATTCTAGGTTTTATAGAAATTGAATCACAAATTGGATTATTGGAAGCTTTCCACATGGCCTCTACATGTTCGACTCTCGATTGTTCAATCCATTCTTCTGGCCTATGTTCAATTCTTCTTGCCTCTTTTAGTTTGGACCAAAAAAGATATTGACATAATTGATAAAAAGGCGCTCAGGCTATTGAAATATGAACTTGTTTGTACGCCTAAGATGCATGGTGGTTTGAATACTCTCAACATGCATTATCATGTGTTGGCTAGAAAAGCCACTATGATTGGTGATTTTCTACGACAAAAACAGCCATGGTCAATTATGTTAGCCACCTTATGTGCAAATATGCAAACCTTGGCATTTGGCAATTGGATCCTAGACATTGGGACATTGTTCTTGGACTTTTTCATGGTAAAACACCTGGCTGTCTGTATTCCAACAGGCTTATTCAAGATTGGAAACAAATCCTCTCACACTTGCATTGATGCCAACATTGGAAACTCTCTGGCTTTGGAAAGTATACACTGGAGCAAAGTCTTTGAGGAACCACTAGCATTATTGGAACCTCAAAAGGCTTATTTTCTATCCACCAAAGGTATTCAATATGTACAAGATGTTATAGATGCGAATGGACACGTTCTCAGCTTTCCTCAAGAAAATTCTCAATATGATTTGGACATGCATCACAGACCAATATGGCAAGAGATTATGTAGATAATGCAGTCTATACAACCTATTCCGCCACTTAAAGCACAAAACAGGTTCATGGATTGGAAATTAGATAGACAGATGCTTGGTTATAAGCCTATCTCATTTGATCAACTGATTGCAGCCACAGCATATCGGCTAATTTTTCCTCCCCAGTGGATTACTGAGCATGCTAATCAACTTTGGTGGATATCTAAGCCATTGCGTTGGTGGAAAACATGTTGGAAAAATAGACTCTCTTTGAAACAAAAAGTCTTCCTATGGAGATGCCTGGTTGGGGTGCTTCCTATGTGTATACTACTGTCCAAGAGACACATTGCCTCACCACACTGTTATAGGTGCTATCATGCACGAGAAATGGTACCTCATTTGCTTTGGCATTGTCTGTCTTCTCATGCTCTTCTTGATAGGCTTTCTGGATATTTGAAGGCTCGTTTTCCTCGGCATCCTTTTTCCAAGCAATTCTGGCCTTTTCGCAAACACTCCAATGAATTATCAGACTACTCACAGTTTCTTGCATGGACAAGACTCTGGGCCCTATGGACTCTAGCATGATAGAAATCAGCAAGTCTTTACCGACTGATCAGTTGATACCTATACTTATTTTAGACGCTCTTTGCATGAATCTCTCCAAGACTCTGATGCCTTCGGTGAGATCACTACTAGGCAATTGGATGTGTTTTTCCAGTGTTTCTAGCTTGTCCTTCCTCATGGACAGCTATGCTTGTCCCATACCTTGAATGATTAATTAGACAATGGTTTCACAAAAAAAGAAGATATTATTAAGTTGTGAGCACATGCTTCCCATACTGTGCGTTTAGTGATAGGAGTTGGTGGCTGCTTCTTGCTAAGAGCTCTTCAAGTGTCCTTGCTATCTATCTCATCATGAAAAGCTGAAATAAATCCACCTCACACGCTGAGATCTGCTTGGAGGTTGGAGCATGTTGTGTGTGGAAAGCTAGCAGGGGCAGATTCATGAATAATAAAAGTGAGCCGAGAGGTGTGTGTGGATAAAGAAGTTGAGAAGTCAAGATTGGTGAAGTTACCGTATAGGTGATCCATGTAAACCAAGTCCAAGTCGTGGTGGAACTGGACAATGGTATAAATGGAGATGGGAGGAGCTGGTGAAGGAAAGGTAAGTATCATCTGCTCCAACAGATGGGGGTGTAGTAGTAAAGTTGTGGATGTGATGTGCAAAAACAGGGAACCCCATCAAGTTAAACAAGTGAGCCCTTCAGATAATGGCCATTTAGACATGCCATTGTAGATAATCAAGCCGTGCATAACAAACAGCTCCATAAAGGGATCTTCCCTATGTAATTATGTGACCTGTGTCCTTGGATGCCCGATGCATTCAATTTGATCGGGTCTGTGTCGAAGTTATACATCTGGACCTGTCAACTGCCTGTCTGGGCATTAGAGGACAATGCCTCCTTGCTGGGAGTCTGATCGGGTCCGTGTCAAAGTTATACATCTGGACCTGTCAACTGCCTGTCTGGGCATTAGAGGACAATGCCTCCTTGCTGGGAGAACTCTACTAAATCTGCAAAAAGGGGAGCATTGGGTGACAGCCCAACTTGCAATAACCTATGAGCATAACTGGAAACTGCAATGTGTATCAGTCTATCAGTAACCCACATGAATCTCACCTTCTCGTCACTTTTGACCACTGAAAGGATGCTACGTTGGTGGGGATTGAACCCCTAAATGACGTTCAGGTCACTCCCTTCCTACTTATATTCGTAACTCTATGCAAGCCTTTTGTTGTAAATAAAAGTTTGATTTTTGTTTGTGAAGTTCATAAATGATTTTGTGTTACAGAAAAATCTGAGAGGTTTCAAAAACGTTTCATAGAGGAGGGGAGGAAGGGGGGGGGGGGGGGGGGGGGGGGGGGGGGGGCGTGCATGGCTTACAAATGCCATATTTGACACTTATATGCTTGGATAAACTTGTGACCTGTTCAGTGTAAAAAACATGCATTGTAGCAATAAGCACGCAGGCATGAAGTTTTTTTTGACATCATAAAAAAACACTAAAAACATTTCGAACATTTCAAATGGGCATGCTTGGGAATGAAACGTGTTTGTTGGCAACACTATACCTGTAGACTTAGAATGTTCAATTCAAGCTCTTCAATGCGAATGTGCTGCTGCTCAAGTTCACCTCGCATTGAGCTTTCAATAAAAGCGCCATCCTCCAAAGCACGATGTAATTCGTCCTCTTGCTTTTCTTTCTCAGTCATAGTCATCTTGAGGTAAGCAATCTCAGAAGACATTGTGTGCAATCGGTCAATCAGTTGTAGGTTTTCAACGTCTACTGCAGTAGTTTGATGTTTCTGTTCCTCAAACAGTGCCTAGACAAAGCTAAAATCTCAGTTTATGTCAATAAACATATCTATGCAGTGCTATCATGTTGTCATTTTCAATATTTTCTAAGAAAGAAAGAGCAATGTTATAAGAAAACGATGCAATGAAGATACTACTTTACCTTGGCTTCAAGAAGGTCATTTTGGAATTTAGCATTTGTTACCAAAAGGTTCTCAAATGTTGAATGCATCCAACAATGCAAAGAAATGACCAAGAGAGAATGCTGACGACGAGAAGCAAGTAAACGCTCTAGCTGCAACGCTCGCCTTTTCCATGCCATGTCCTCCCACCATGACAAAAGTGCAGCTCTTGCAATCTGAAACATCAAATGTTTAACTAGGGGTAAATTAAAATTGCCACACTATCACTTTTCTTCATCCTCCAACCCAAAAAATGCTCAAAGCCTTGTCTCCAACCATAAATCAATCTTAGTGTGTCAAAACAGAAATAAACTGTCTTGAGTCACAAAGTATCTATCATATCGCGTATTGGCTGAGGCAGGCATTACCATTAGTTGATCATGGCTAGTTTACCTCATACACATGTATATATACGTACTAATGATAGTTGTTTTTTATTTTCTTTCAGTTACTTTTCCCATGGTTCAGTACACCCATGGTATCATTGTATCACTCATGGTCTGATAGACTCTTCAGGTTTTTTGTAGCCGTTAATTTAACTAATTCTCTCTCTCTCTCTCTCTCTCTCTCTCTCTCTCTCTCTCTCTCTCTCTCAGGGAGATCACAGAGATACGGGCTCAACATCAGCACCATATCCAGGAGCAGCTAGCTCACTTACACTCACACCCGGAGATCATGCTCCGAGGTATTTTTGCCTCGCCATCGCCTATGTATCACATATTACACCCCCATTATGGTACTGGTTGGATCTAGACAGATCTGCATTGCATTCTTGTATACCCTGCGCATATAGGTTGCATACTGAGCCTCTAGCAGTAGTGCTCCATCCATCACACCCCCCCACTAGCTCAGTACTTTCATAGTTTATTTCATGTTCATTTTGTCCCTTTTTTTTTTTTCTTGGACATCCACCAGAAGACATTGACAGTTGTACATTGATTTGTCTCATAGGTCAAGTTCGGCCTCTAGTAGACATTAATACACCTTTCTTTCTTTCTCTCTCTCTCTCTCAGACATGGGTGTCTACTTCCTCCGAGCTTGGCACCAAAACCCAGTTTTACAGGGACCACTTTTTTTTTTTTGGAGAAAAGATCTTTCTATTTGTTATGATAAAGCAGCCATAGGCTACATACATGTACAAGCTCAGAACCCTAAAATGTGGTGGAGAAAATCTGGGGGAGGGTAGTCTCTCCATGGCTGACCGCCCTCGGAGGGAACTACCTCATACAACCAACCGCCCACGGGGGCGGGGTGGGGGTGTCTGTAGTGCCAACTGATCATGCCATCCAGATCAGCAAGAAAAGGTCCCTGGTGCCATGTGTGTAAGAAAACCTCTTGCCGATATGGACCTCCTTGGAACTTCCCCCACTGGCCATGGAGGGTGTGAATGATATAGCACTGATGGACTTGGGGAGGGGAGGGGAGGGAGGGGACGAGTGCCCTCGATCTGCAATGGGCCCGACAAATATGCTATGTGGCAATGCTGCCATCTTTGACACATGCCTTGAGACCACGCCTCAGACGACAGGTCGGGGTGGAAGCTGTGTCAATCCTGCGGTGCGAAAGTTAGAGCGCCTGCCCTCTTACCACCATAGTGGAGGGCGGGACCCGTCACTGTCACCTAGGCAATAGCTCTCCATGTGATGATAGTTAGTGAGGATTTCCCGCTCGTGTAGAGATGAAGAATCCTCTACCACATCAGGGACGGGAGACCTGCGCTGCTGAAGTGACGTGAACCTGTGCTGCTGCCCCCGCATGCCCTCTGCTGCCCCCGCCTGCTTCTTTGCTGCTCCCGCCTGCCCAACTGCTGCCTTCGCAACCCCCCTCGCCTGCCCAACTTCTGCCCTTCGCTAGCCTTTCAGTCCCCACCTGCCCTTCAGCTGCCCCCGCTAGCCCCTCTGCTGCCCCCTGCCTGCCTTTGCCTGCCCCTTTTGCTGCCCCCGCCAGCCCCCCTTTTGCTGCCCCGCCTGCCCTTCAGCTGCCCCCGTCAGCCCCTCTGCTGCCCCCCGCCTGCCTTTGCCTGCCCCCTTTTGCTGCCCCCGCCAGCCCCCCTTTTGCTGCCCGCCCCCTGCCTTCTTCAGTCCCCACCTGCCCCTCTACTGCCCCTGCCTGCCCCTTTGCCCTTGCTTCCCCAGCTGCTCCCCGCCTTTGTCCCCCTTCCTCTCCTCCCATTTTCCCAGCAGCTATTTTATCTGGATTCAAGTCGGCCGCCCACTTTTCTTGATTGGTCTTATGGCTTTTTCTGCCGCAGCCAATCTCTCATCACCCCCACTAGCCGGGAGAATCATCAATTTTTCACAAGACGAGCTCACCTCTCTTCAGCACGACATTGACCTTGAGGTCCAAACTACCCTTGTTGCGAGAGTTTATGGTTCCCACCCCTCTCGTTCACAGGCCCATGAATGGCTTCTAGCAGCTCTCCCTTCGAAGCTGATTGTGCACTTTCAGGATACTCGTTTACTTGGTCGAGGCTTCTTCTAGGTGGACTTTCATTCTTCAGAAGCTACTTCTCAGGCTTTGGCTAGCAGCCCCTTTCCTCTTGGTCCTAGGAAGATTTTCTTCTTTTAGTACCAGGTGGGCTTTGATCCAGTGGTGGAGGATCAACGCCTTACCCCGGTCTCACTACAGTTCCCTGCTCTTCCTCGGTCCTATTGGAAGCTTTTAGCTTCCATAGGGGCATCCTTTGGCCAGGTTCTAGAGGTACCAATCCTCCCGAGCTCTCCTGCCTCAACTTCCACGGCCGTTACTGCCACTCTTGATGGTGTACCCCGGGTCCTTGTGCTTGTTCCTGAATCCTGATCCATCGATTATTGATGATCATGTTATGCTTCAGAGACCTGACGGATCTCATTTCCACCAGAGGATGGAGATTGCAGGCAAACCTGACCAGTGTCGGATTTGTCGTCGACGGGGTCACATTGCTAGAGATTGTCCCAGATCGAGGGGCCATGCTAGGAGGCGGCGTGGTCCTGCCCATCAGAGGCCTTTTGCAAATGCCGAGACTCCAGCTGCTCCTTTGCCACAACAGACCACACAGCATTGGGTTGTGGTTAGGGATGGCAAGCACCCTCGGACCCCCGTACCTGCCCCTTCACCCACACCCCTTGTGAAGCACCCTATGCAGCTCTTCCCTCACAGGATGTTGATCCTTTTTTGGAGGATGAGGCCTTGCAGGCACATGATCTGGATCCCTCATAGGAGGATGCTGCATTACAGTTATAGGATGATTGCACCCTTGAGGATGATGTTGCACATTCGCATTGTCATGGTACCTCTCCAGTTCTAAGGACTAGCCCTGGCTTTTCCCCGGAGTGGGAGAGAGAGGCAAGGTTTACATGGTCAGATTTTCCCTCCCTTACCTATGCGAGACGTACTTCCGCCTCTAAAGGGGATCCTTCCTCGACCACGAGATCTGGTTGTTCCTACTCTAATTCTTTATGAGGATTGTCTCTTGGAACATTCAGGGTCTTGGGGGTTTTTTTCCACGTCGACGGAAACAAATTGTAAAAAACCCAGCTTCATTGTGTAGTCATAGGTGGACCTATGGATATATTGCTCTTGCAAGAGCATAAATTGGATGCTAGTCAGTGTGGGAGATCAGGCAAGCTTCTGTCGGGACACACCTTTTGGTCACCACTGTTGGTACCAAGGGTGGTGTTTGTATCTCTGTTTCAACTTTGATCTTGCCTTGCATCATTGGACATGGTGTCATTTTGCCTACGAAAGTGCAGTGGATCCTTCTTATGCAGGGTACTACACGCATTGGTATTCTCAACCTCTATGCTCCTAACCATAGAGGTGAGAGGATTGCCTTTTGGAAATCTCTCACTACATTGATGCCTCTTGCCGACCATTGGATTATTGGTGGGGATTTTAACATGGTTGAGATGCCAATAGATAAAAGACGTGGACATGAGGGCTTGGTGCATCCTCTTGAAAGAGCGTCTTGGGAGAGGTTTATACTCTCCATTCATGGTAGAGATTGTTGGCACATCTGCCACCCATCTGTGTCCAAAAGGATTCTTGGGGATGGAAACGGTACTCCGCGCGCTGCTCAAGAGAGTGATGAAGTTCTGCTCTAACAGTACATAAAGAATCTGCAACCCATTGAGCATGAGGATGTTTCTCGTGCTCTTTCTGCAAGGCATCCAATCTACTTCTAATAGCCCTTTCTAAGTCCAAGGCCTCTTGCCTCTTACACAGGGCACATGTGTGATAAAAGTCACTAATATCACAGAGAGCAGAGGCCAGGCTTTGAGAGGCCTGTAAAAAGTCACGAGATCTCCAAATATCAAGAATACGACACGATAGTTCTACATCTGAAAACAAATGATCAGGGATGCGTACATGGGGTGCTGATCCATGGCAATTCGGATCTCTAATACATAAAACCACTGGGCAATGATCCGATTTGGAGGTGCCTGTAGCAATCAAAGTATGTCCACCTCTGTCAAGCACCCAATCATCCACATAAAATCTGTCTAACCGTGCATAGATACATCCTATATCTCTTCTCCTGTTAGACCATGAATAAAGAAGAGTGGATGGACTCCTCAAAATGTCATCCTCTTTGCTTCTTACGGCCCATCTCATGCCAGAGATAGTGTCACGCAGTTGCAGGATTCACATGGCACTCTTCACTCAAATCCTCTTATGGTTAGACAGATTGCCACCGATTTCTATTGCCAGCTTCTTAGTGCTGAGCCGCATTCTGATATGAGACATAGGGCACAGAGGAAGGTTTGGAATGCATTGCCACATTTGAACACCAAGGAGATGTGTGCCGCTCTGGATGCCCCTTTTTCTATGCAGGAGTTCAATCATGCTCTTCATGCCTTACCTCATGGTAAGTGTCGAGGGGAGGATGGCCTCTCCCCTGTTTTTTTCACTACTTTTTGGGATGAGATTGGGGCTGAGATAACATCGGCTTTGCAGAAGATGTGGGACACAGGTTCTATGCCTTCTTCTCTCACTGAGGGGCTTATTTATCTTATTCCTAAGAGCGGCGATAAGACATTGATTGGCCAGTGGAGACCTATCACCTTACTTGGGACTACCTATAAGATTCTTGCTAAGGCAATGAGCATCAAGTTGCAGCCAATTTTGCAGGATGTTATTCATGATACCCAGAATGGATTCTTACACGGCAAGAGCATCCTTGATAACATTTTCTCGTTTTGGGAGGCCGTTGAATGGGCTAAAGCGAGCAATCAGCCCTTCGACATTCTGCTCTTGGATTTTGAGAAGGCCTATGATAGAGTGGATTGGGACTTCCTTGAGGGTACTCTTAGTCATATGGGCTTCTCTCAGAGATGGATCAAGGGAGTTTCATGCATGTATCGTGATGCCCACAATAGAGTTCTTGCTTGCGGTGAGAGAGGAGAGCGGTTTCAGATTTCTCGCTCAGTACGACAGGGTTGCCCATTAGCCCCTTTATTATATATCATAGTTGCAGAGGCCATGAGCATCTTTCTCCGCTCCACTGCTGGTATTTCAGGATTGAGGTTGCCTCTTGGTAGTCATGAGGAGTTGGTCGACTCTGAGTTAGCTGATGACACAGCCCTATTTTTGGAGGTTTCACATATATGCTTATGTTCTTTCTGGGTAGCACTAGAGGAGTTCTGTTTGGCAGCAGGGGCACTCATTAATTGGCACAAATCTGTTGGTTTTTGGGTTAGTGATTCACCGAGAGTTGATTGGGGTGCAGAGCTTGGTTTTACTAGGATCAGCAGAGGATGCACTGCTAGATATTTGGGATGCCAAGTTGGGATTGATATTTCTCCTGCTCAGCAGTTTGCTCCAGTACTTATGAGTATCCGGAAGAAGCTCCTCCATTGGAGCTCCAAGAGATTAGATTTAGCCTCCAGAGCTTTGGTGGCTAATCAGGTTTTGCTTGCCTCAGCTTGGTTTATTGCCTCTTGTTGGTGCTTCTCTCGTGCGTGCATTGGCCAATTGCGGAGATTGATCCGCAATTTTCTCTGGTCGGGCTTGGATGGCACCTCAGACACTCATGTGCCAGGGTAGCTTGGCTCACAGTTATTCAGCCCAAAACAGAGGGGGGCTTGAATATTATCGATCCGGATGTTCAGTGCAAGGCGTTGCTTTGCAAACTTGTGGTCAGAGGTTTCCTACCAGGCACTAAGCCTTGGAAGGATTTTTTCTTGTCTAAGATTTCCAGATGTACACCCAGGGTCGAGAGAGACTGGATGCCCAACACACATTTTTTGTTCACAGAGGCTGATATTAGGGCACCATCTTCCCCTCTTATTGCAGCCATTGTCAGAGCATGGAGAAGCATGAGATATTTTTTGCGACAAAGGCTTCCTAGGTCTTTGGGGACGAGGCTGGCCAACAACCTATTATGTGGAACGAGTAGTTTGCTGAGATGAAGTATGCCTGTTCTGAGATCTTTTAGTTTGTTCAATGTTGCGATGAAGTATGCCAACATCCATGTGTGTTTTCCTCCTTTTCTTTAATTAAGAAAAGTGAGACAAGAAAATCAAATATTTGACTAGGACAGAAAACACATGATTTGAGATACATGATACACTGCATATGGCATCAAGGCATAATACACAAAAAACTCTACCTTGCACACATCTAGTTATTGCTACATTAACATTTTAGAGATCTGATGTTATCAGTTGTTTTGATAAGTACCTTCTGTGCTCTCCTCCCTTTGTGAGCATCTGCTTTTCTTTCCTTCTGTTCTCTGCAGAAGTCAAAGTCCAGACTCCAAAGTTAAGTAGTTACTTGACCTCTTTTCTTAACATTATATTATCCCAAAGAGACAGTGCCTTACTTTATTGCACATAAAACATGATACTCTCGCCAAAGTATTATGGCTGCCTTCATTAGAGCCTGGTTAACTTCTAGTACTGCTCTTATCTCTGCTTGCTGAAATCTTATATTGTGTCTCCATACAGCAAGAACCTGAAATATGTTCTTGTATTTAAAGTCTTGAATTTTCTCAAATGAAAATGGAAATCGTACATGATTTTGATAGAAACAATAATGATTCTTTTGTGAAAAGAAAGTGTAAGCATGGACGCAGAACTCTCATTACTTCACAAAAGATCACAAGGAAAATGATAATGTAACCTGCTTGCATGAGAACTAAAAAAGGATTATGGTGGGAGTAGCCAATAAAACTAAAGCATGGTGCCACTCAAGAGCTCATTCTGTTATGGAAACCTCCCACATATGTTCATGCGCTATCTCTACTTGCACCTCCCTAATGGAACTTTGAACAGGCTATGCTGGCATTTATTGTTGTGCATACTGCCATCATCTCTCTCTAGCATGGCATTATTTAAATGGTCATGGAATTTCTCTAAAGGTCACCGCTGAACTTACTCAAATCATGTGCTGGGAAGTCCTTAAGGCTAGAGTAGCTATCTGACATGTGCTCTTCAAAGTCCTCTTCATGCTAGAAAAAGGGTGTAACAAATTTCTAAGAGGATCAAATATAAGCATCTTTCTTACATCATCTTGAGGGTGTTGATATCTATGTCACAGGCAGTGGTGTGTGAACACCGTAGGATAGCTGGGGCACTTTTTACTCTCATTAGGAGGGGTTTTTTCCCCTGTGCACAGGAACACACCCTAAGCCACTTAGTGTGTGTTACCTTATCATGGTATTGTACTTTTATTTTGGTACAACCAACATTATTGAGTTACGTGCCTTTTTCTCTCACAAGCAAACACGACTATGTACTTGCTTCTTTGTGTGTGTGTGAGTGTTGCTGCTGCTCCCCTCTCTGCCCAACATTCTGAGGCTAAGCTATTGGGATTCAAGGCTCTCTTCAGCAAATCGTGGGCAAAACAATCGAGGAAAAGCAAACTAACAATTTGTCCCAAGCAAAATGTCAATGCAAACACTCAATGTCCATTGAAAGGCAGCCTTCTGAGATGCTCAATGACCCAGTGATTACGAGGACCTGTAAGTGTATTGAAATGACAGAGTGTAGGGATAGAAAAGTACAAGTCAAAAAAATTTGACTTCTGAAAATCTTATATGATGAGGCATCCACTCCTAGCCAAAGGGCTTTGGGGTATCGTCATAGGCGATGATGCTCATCCAGTGGTTGCTCCACAGCAGCTTGCTCCTGGAGCATCTACTAGGGAAGTTGCAACCATACAGGCACAGGCACCTCCTACTGTAGTGATACAGACACAGGCACACTGTAGTGATACAGGCACAGGCACCTCCTACTGTAGGATTGGAGACGATGGGACTCTAAAGATGCACAGACACATGCCCTCATTGCTCTATCCGTGAAGAGGAGTATCATACCACACATCCATTCATGTGTCACTACTAAGTTGGCATGGGATTCCCTTGCAACACTATATCACGTGTGCAATGAGGTTCGTGTGGCCTACCTGAAAAGCAGCTGGACCTTTTGCATATGAATGAGGGCGACTCTATGGATGAGTATCTCACGAAAGTTAAAGACCTTCAAGAACAGCTGCAAACATTGATGAGCTTATTCAAGTTTCTCTTATCATTGCCATCCTCAATGCATCGCCGGACACCTATCAAGGCTTTTCTACCGCACTTCGGCTACTCATGAAAGGCAATGCAAATGCCTTTTTCTTTTGATGAGCTAGTATCTTTGCTTTTGCAAGAGGAGCAATCCCAAACGAATAGGTCAGGAATGAGGGTTGGTGATCAAGCTTTTGCCGCTCAAGGCAAACGTAAAGGCAAGGCATCCAGTGCCAGTGGCTACAAAGCTAAAGGTGGGACACCTTCCTCTTCTGGCAAGAATGTAGACAAGGGTGACAGTGAGAAGCCCAGAAGAAGGGTAAATGTAATTACTGTCGGAAGCCACGACACTACATAAATGAATGCACGAAGATGCTTGCAAAAGAGGAGGAGAAGAAAGACTTTGGCATGTATGTGACCAATGCATCAATACCAAGTGCTAACAAAAAGGATTCAGCTAACTATGCTCAAGATGAATGGGCGTTCTAGGTACAATGCAACTATAATCCCTCTTTGCATGATGTATGCATGGCAGCTATAGATGCTGATGTATGGTGCTTTGATAGTGGTGCTAGCAAGCACATCACATCACAATGTCATCTCTCCTCTTCCTTGGAGGATGCTCCAAAGGGGGGCACAGAGACATGTGCAAACAACTCCAGTTATGCTATCAATGCAGTTGGGAAGATTGTGCTCACTGCTTCAAATGGTGGGACGATCACTATCTCTCATGTATTGTATGTACCAGGTATCAAGAAGAACCCCTTGTCCATTTTGGCCATTGTTGGGTCTGGCCAAGTGATCCGCTTTATGGATGACAGATGCACTATACATGATTGCAGTGATGGGGATATTATTATTGCATCTCATACTTTATGTCATGGTCTCGTTAGAGGTATTTATGTGCTTTAAGCAGTTTCAGCTCATGGCTGAAAATGTAAATGGATGTAAGATTCAAACATTACATACAACAAGAGGGGGGAGTACATGTCCAAAAAGTTCAATACATATTTGTTAGAAAGAGGCATTCAACATTAGTGTACCATGCCCTATACACCTCAGCAAAATGGTGTATCTGAGAGATAAAATAGGTCTCTCATGGAGATGGCATGATGTATGGTCAATGCCCAAAACTTGCCTCACAAGTTTTGGATGGAAGCTATCATGTGTGCACCCTATGTTCTTAACATATGTCCGACCAAGGCTTTGTAGAACATCACTCCTTATGATGCCTGGCATGATAGAAAGCCATCCGTGGCTCATATGCATGTACTTGGACACTTGGCTTATGCTCTTGTGCCTGAGTAGCATCGCACGAAGTTTGATGATAAGGTAGTGAAATGCATTTTTGTGGGTTGAGCCCATTGCTATCTTCGTGAAGAGAAGTATCATATCACACATCCATTCATGTGTAACTAGTAAGTTGGCATGGAATGCTCTTGCAACACTATATCAGTGCACAATGAGGCTCGTGTGGCCCACCTAAAAAAGTAGTTGGATCTTTTGCATATGAAAGAGGGTGACTCTATGGATGAGTATCTCACGAAGGTTAAAGACCTTCGAGAACAACTTGCAAACATTGATGAGTTTATCCGGGACGATTCTCTTGTCACTACCATCTTCTTCTTTTTCTGAAAAGGAGACTTCTATTAAGTATGAAAAAACTTACAAAATGGAGATTTCACACCAAGCAAGGTGGAGATCTCAATCCATCAGGAGCCCTGTGCTGCCAATAGGGTTCCGAATGAGAGGATGTGAAAAAGATACCAATGTCCCACTCTCTCATAAACTGGCCGCGCTTCCTCTCCGCAGCCCTCGAAGATCCTTGGATTCTGGCCCAAGTAGCCATAATGGTGTGAATAATATCACTCCAAATCCTACAGAGACACTGAGAAACAAGAACGGGAGTACCCTCAATGGCCTTAGTGCATCTAGCCTTCCAGATATTCCAGGCTGAGATGCTAGCAATAATCTCCCAAGAGCTGTCTAACCTTTGTGCTGGAGGGACAAAGTGTGTAAGTGGCAAATCCTGAAGACAACACTGCCGAGCAACTTCTTGCCTAACCATAATGGCCAAGCTCCTGTCAGTCCCCTCGGACCTCAGCTGAGGCCCACTGTGTCAACCAAATGATAGAACCAAAAGAAATGATAGTATCCCTCTTAATCCTACCAAAGAGGTGGGCAATCGCAGACCAAACCCTCTGTGCTTCCCTGAATTCCCATAGACTCCGAAACTCCTGCACATCTAGGGCATGCTAGGCAAGCACCAATAACAGACCTCCACGAATTGGTGGCCAGACCACCATGAAGCGAAACCCAGATAAAGGAGGAAATCTGTGGCATCCTATAAGAATGACACAATCTCCGCCAAAGTACCCTTTGAATGTTAGTCGAAATGCCGTAAGATTCCCAATGGGGTCTAAGAGTAGGGACACTCTGATTGTGTCCCAAGATAAGATGTTTGGCATTCTACACCGTATAACTGAAAAAAGGCATGCTTTTCTCAAAGGGTTACAAGCATCCTTTCACTCCCACTCACCGGGGTCCCAATGCAAATGTCTGATAGGACAGCCACCATACAACCAAAGGCTAACACTCTCTGTGATCATCCCTGGGGGGGGGTGGTTGGGTTTCAACAAAGGCGTGCTTCCCTAACCTGCCAACAACTCTAACTGGACAAATCTTGGGGCCCTCAATAGGTCCTCCATGTCACATCTCTCCAGCTACCATCCATCCTGTATAGAAAAAAAGACCGGTACATCATCCTCCCTAGGCAAGGGGAGACCCATAACCTGAAGAGGAACACCTGTCCTAGAAAAAACCCCACACCAATAATGATGACGGCCATCCAAGAAAGATCCAGTAATCCAGTGGTTGGGAATGGCTGCATCAATCTGTGCAATCCTCTGGCTAGAGCCTCTCAAATGCTGCGTGAAATCCAATCTTTGCACCTCGGTGAGGCTCTGAAACCTCTTCCAAGCCAACACTGTGGGACATAGGGTCTCCCAGTCAGCCCAAAGAATATGCATAGCTACCCCAAGAGGTCTACCATGCACATCTAAGATCAAATCATTCCACAGAATGGGCTGCCGGTTAGCTTCCTCCACTGAACGCGGGGGGATGTGTACCAAAAAACTCCTCAAGTAGGCCCCAGGCCCGTAGGAGGGACCTAACCAGGGGGGATGAAGGGGAGCAGTGAATTGCATCCGAAAAAATAAAGCGTGAGCTGAGAGCCCAGTCACCTCCGCGAACAGGGACACACTTCATGATCTGTTGCATGAGAAAGTCCTTCCACGGCTCAGTGCCTGGAAGAAAGCCCCTAACAACAAGCTTACAAAGCAAAGCCTTACATTGCACCTCAGGGTCAATGATATTCAATAACCCTTCCTGCTTAGACCTGATAATGGTTTCCCAAGCAACTCTGGCCCTGGTGTGTGCATTTCCATCTTGCCCTGACCAAAGAAAGTTCCGAATAAGGCGACGAAGCTGGCCAATGCAGCCCTTATGAAAAATCCAGCATGAAGCGATAAACCAAGCCGTGGCTAGCAAAACTTGGTTAACCACCAAAGCTCTCGAGGCCAAGTCGAGCTTCCTGCTACTCCAATGATGAAGTTTGCTTTTAATGCTTAAGAGCACTGGAGCAAACTATTGTGCAGGGGAGATGTCAACACCTGGTATCTAGTAGAGCATCCTCTCTCAATCCAAGTAAAACCAACATCTGTACCCCAATCTGCAAGAGGAGAATCACTGA
This sequence comes from Cibotium barometz, assembly GCF_041138505.1. Taxonomy (NCBI): domain Eukaryota; kingdom Viridiplantae; phylum Streptophyta; class Polypodiopsida; order Cyatheales; family Cibotiaceae; genus Cibotium; species Cibotium barometz. Next base: position 18,072,058 of record NC_141081.1, read on the forward strand.
TCCAGAAACCAACTGACTTACGCCAATTGATAGTAGCTCCTCTTGCCAAACAAAAGGCCTCCAAGGCTGTCCGGAAAGCACATAAACAAGCATGTGAAGCCTCAAGGAACAACGTCGTATCATCTGCTAACTCAAAGTCCAAAAACTCTTCCTCCGTGCATAAAGGCAACCTGAGACCCACAACACCAGGGGCAGCCCGAAGAAACCTGCTCATAGCCTCAGCTACAATGAGGTACAGTAAAGGGGCGAGGGGACAACCCTGCCTCACTAAATGGGAAATCTGGAAACGCTCGCCGCGCCCGAAGAAACCCTGCTCATAGCCTCAGCTACAATGAGGTACAGTAAAGGGGCGAGGGGACAGCCCTGCCTCACTGAATGGGAAATCTGAAAACGCTTGCCGCGCCCCCCACAAGCTAAAACAGTGCTATGAGCCTCCCTGTATAGGCAAGACACCCCTCTGATCCAGTTTTGGGAAAACCCCATGTGTGCCATAGTGCCCTTCAAAAAATCCCAATCCACTCTGTGATAAGCTTTTTCAAAATCAAGCAAAAGAATGGCAAGAGGCTACTGACTAGATTTTGTCCACTCGAAAGCTTCCCAGAAAGAAAAGATGTTATCAAATATAGTCCTTCCTTGGAGGAACCCATTCTGTGTATCATGGATAGTTCTTTGGAGAATCGGCTGCAACCTTATACTCAAGGCTTAAGCTAAGATTTTATATGCAGATCCAAGGAGGGTGATGGGCCTCCTTTGCTTGATGTCAGTCTTGTCCCCACTCTTGGGGATAAGGTGAATCAGCCCCTCCGTGAGGTATGGCGGCATCATACCCAACAAGAACATTTCCTGAAGGGAAACAGTGATAGCATCTCCAATATGATCCCAAAAAAGAAAAAAGAAGGCGGGAGAAAGACCATCATCCCCTGAGCGTGAACCGCTGGAAAGAGCATGCAGTGCGTGAAGGAATTCATCCTTCAGGCATCCAGGGAAGAACACATAGCATTTGTAATGAGCCTGGGCATGCACTCCCAAACTTTCTGCCGTGCCACATCTCTCTAAGGAGAGGGCACCTCTGGAGTCAACAAAGACCGATAAGAATCTGAAGCAATACCCCTCACCTTATCAGGCTCAATCTGAACCTCACCCTGTGAATCCTGCGAGTACCTCACAGAATCCCTGCTATGGGAAGACCTCTGTGCTAAGAAAAACTCTTTGTTGCATCTTCCACCCATCTAAGTCCAAAAAGCCTCATTCGCATGAAACGCGAACTCAGCTCTCCTGTCCATGGCCAACTGCAACTCTGCTCTAACTGTGGTCAAGAGGTCTGTAATCCAAGACGCATGTGGATGCTTTTCATGTTCCCTCTGAAGAGCAGCAATCCTACGCCTAATAGCTCTCTCCTAGTCCAGAGCCTCCTTCTTCTTGGACAAGGCAGTGCTATGATAATAATGGCTGGTCCTCTCAAGAGCCACCGCAATATTATGATGAGGATCAGGACCGTCACAAGATCTCCATCTCTCTCTGATCTCAAGGGAGATGTCAGCATCTAGATAAAGAGAGTCACGGATACGGACACGGGGAGAGGCCGAGTGAGCCCCAGGCTCCCTGAGACACAAAACGACGGGACAATGATTGGATTTGGTGGTGCCAGGCATAATAGCAATGGTGCCTCCTCTATCCAAGGACCAATCATCCACATAAAATCTATCCAGACGTGCAAAGATGCTGTCATCCCCGCTCCTGCGGTTATGCCAAGAAAACGATAAGGAGTTTGGCCTTCTCTGGAAGTCATCCTCAGTCCAGCAATCCCTCTTAAAAAAGGAAAGCGTGAACCTCTCCCATGAGGTTCGCTCCAAAGGGTGTAAACCCCCTTCGCGTCCACCCTTCTTGTCAGAAGGTTGCTCAAACATATTAAAATCTCCTCCCACTATCCAATGATCAACCTCGGGAATGACATTTGTAATGGTGTCCCAAAAGGCCACCCTTTCACCTCTCACGTTAGGTGCATAGATATTCAAGATTCCCAATTTCTGACCCTCATGCATGATCAAGATCCACTGCGCTCTAGCAAGGATGTTAACACCGTGCCCAATAACATGGGGCATAACAGATGCTGCCACTGAAATGCAAACACCCCCTCTAGTCCCAACTGCCGAGGACCAGAAGGTGTGGCCAGAAAGCATCTTACTAGTTTTGCCACACTGAGATCTATCCAATTTGTGTTCTTGCAACAAAGGTACTTCCATAGACCCTCCTGTAACAACAGGGTGAAGCTAATCCTTCAGAAGGCGCTTGCTACTACACTTTGGCTACTCATGAAAGGCAATGCAAATGCCTTTTCTTTTGATGAGCTAATACCTTTGCTTCTGCAAGAGGAGCAATCCCGAACGAATAGGTCAAGAATGAGGGTAGGTGATCACGCTTTTGCCACTCAAGGCACACGTAAAGGCAAGGCATCCACTGCCATTGGCTACGACACCTTCCTCTTCTGGCAAGGATGTAGACAAGGGTGATTGTGAGAAGCCCAAAAGAAGGGTAAATGTAATTACTGTCGGAAGCCACGGCTCTACATAAATGAATGTAGGAAGAGGCTTGCAAAAGAGAAGGAGAAGAAAGACTTTGGCATGTCTGCGACCGATGCATCAACACCAAGTGCTGACAAAAAGGATTCAACTAACTATGCTCAAGATGAATGGGCATTCCACGTACATTGCAGCTTTAATCTCTCTTTGCATGATGTATGCATGGCAGCTATAGATGTTGATCTATGGTACTTTGTCAGTGGTGCTAGCAAGCGCATCACATCACAATGTCATCTCTTCTCTTCCTTGGAGTTGGAGGATGCTCCAAAGGGGGGGCATAGGAAGATGATCATTGGATGCATGCTATGCAAAATGAGTATGCCTCAATACTCAAGAATGACATGGTATTTGGCAGATTTGCCTCATGACAAAAAGGCCATTGGTACAAGTTAAAGAGAAAAGCAAATGGTAGCATAGACATTGCTACAAGGCAAGGCTTGTTGCCAAAAGTTATGCTCAGCAAAAGGGCATCAATTATGATGAGACTTTTGTTAGGTTAGGGTTTCATAAAAACAGAGACACAGAAAACACAACAGCAAGCACCCTCAAGAGTGGGAGAGATGGTGATTGATGCTCAAAGAAGATAGGGTACATAAGTGTGTGGAGCTTGGGGATTGACTCCACAATATCAAAATACAATAAATGAGGGGTGTTCTTTCACACCTAATATCCAAGGGGAAAAACCCAAAGGGAGAAAAGTGCCCTTGGTTAGCCCATGTTCACAGGTGGCACTACTCATAGCATATATACCAATAAATCTCCCCTGTAGTGACAATGTGAACCTGTACAAGGTCTGCAGAGCAGATCACTCCCTGTAGGAGAGTAAGCCTAAAGCTTTGTGGAAAGCGTTTCTCTATTCGAGTCTCGTAACCAGCTTGCTCACTTCTGACCCCGACTCGAAAAACAAAAAACTTTGCGGAAAGCTTCAAACTTCTCTCGAGGCAACGCCTTCGTGAACAGATCTACAACGTTGTCCTTCATAGAGCAGTAAGATAATGAGATCTCCCCTGCATGAATCCTCTCCCTGACATAGTGACAATGAATCTCTATGTGCTTAGTACGTGCATGAAACACTGGGTTTCATGCCATGGCTATAGCACTCTGACTGTCAATGAGTATGGTGGTGGTCTCTACTGACACTCACGAAGATCAGTCATCAATCTCCTCAGCCATACACAATCTACTGTGGCTGTAAAGGCTGCCTGTACTCAGCCTCACAAGTAGATGTCGCAACAGTGGGCTGCTTTTCGCTCAACCATGATATGCATGAATGCTCCAAAAGGAAATAATTCCCACTAGTGGATTGCCGTGTATCATAGTCACCAGCTCAGTCGGAATCACTGTAAGCATGTAATTGCAAGCTGCCTCCCCCGGAACATACCAACGCAAGATCCAGGGAGCCCTGAAGATAGTGGAAGATCCGCTTCACTGCTTGCCGATGCTTTGTACCTGGGCTGTGCATAAATTTGCTACACTGGGAAACCCCAAACTGAATATTCGGGCATGTGTTGCATAAGTATGAGGTAGCCCACTCCTTGGCTGTAAATACTCATATCAAAAGGCTCTCCAACATCATACATGCTCAATTTTAGCCCTGGCTCCATCGGAGTAGAGATAGGCTTACAATCTTGAAACCCAAATTTGTGCAGTAGCTTTTGAATGTACTTTGATTGGTGTACATAAATCCCAACATGGTCTGCACAAATTGTATGCCCAAATAATAATGCAACAATCCCAAATCTGTCATCTCAAATGACGTTTGCAATTCACCTTTGAATGCTAAAATTTTATCCATATCATTCCCAGTTAGCGACATGTCATCCACATAAAGAATGAGTATAATCAAATTGCCATGATCCTCTTTCACATAGAGGGTGCTCTCCGTTGGACTATTGCAAAATCCCTGCGTAGTCAAATAAGTATGTATCTTCTCATACCAAGCTCGAGGAGCTTGTTTGAGACCATAAAGTGCTTTTCAAAGCTACTTGGTTTTCCTGACCATGCATCACAAAACCAATGGGCTGATTTACATACACTTCTTCTTGCAAATTCCCATTGAGAAAAGCTGATTTTATGTCCAACTCATGCACTTTCCATCCATGATGGGTAGCCAATGCAACAACACACCTAACTGTGGCCATACAAGAAGTAGGTGCGAAAGTCTCATCATAATCAATGCCCTTTTGTTGGGCATATCCTTTGGCCACTAGCCTCGCCTTGTACATGTCAATGGTACCATCAGACTTTCTTTTCAACTTGTAAATCCCCATTGAGAAAAGCTGATTTTATGTCCAACTGATACACTTCCCATCCATGATCGGCAACCAATGTAACAACACATCTAACTGTGGCCATACGAGAAGTAGGTGCGAAAGTCTCATCATAATCAATGCCCTTTTATTGGGCATATCCTTTGGCCACTAGCCTCGCCTTGTACCTATCAATGGTACCATCAGACTTTCTTTTCAACTTGTAAACCCACTTTGTGCCAATGGGCTTCTTGTCAGCAGGCAAGTCTACCAAATCCCAAGTGTTGTTTTGATGGATAGAATCCATCTCATTTTGCATTGCTTGCATCCAATGCTCATCCTCATGAGCCTCTTCAAATGAATCTAGTTCATCTGCATCACAAAGTGTACTCATGCAAGCAACATCTGCTTATTCTCTTGCATTACGTGAACCAATCCTAGTTCTGTTACCAAGTGGAGCTGAAAGTTTGCTCTCCTGTAAAGTACGGAGCAGCCAACGAGGCACAACTCTAGCCTCTTCCGTTGTTGTCCACTCTTGCTCTACTGCTTCCTCCACATTTTGAGGTGTAATGAGCTTATTCATGGGCTGATTTTTAGTACCCATATGCTGTCCATTAGGCAAAGTTGATGGCTGATCTATTGAACCATCAATTCCCAATGGGATAAGTCCTTCAAACATGTTATGTGGGCCCGCTGTCCAAAAAATTCAATGAATGGCTGGTCTAAATTTTCAGCAAATACAACATCTCTGCTGTCCAAAATCCTTTGTAAGGAAGGATTAAAGAGACGGTAGCCTTTACTGCCACTGCTATAACCCAGAAATATGCATTTAGTTGCTTTGTCACCAAGCTTACCTCTCAACTGCTGAGGTACATGTGCATATGCTATACATGCAAAAACTCTGAAGTGATCAACTTTAGGTTTCCTTTCGTGCCAGGCCTCATATGGCGTTATGGTTTTCAATGCTTTGGTAGGGCATCTATTCATAACATGTGTAACACACATTATTGCCTCCATCCAAAATTTGTGAGGCAAGCCTTTGCCTTTAACCATGCATCTAGCCATTTCCATCAAAGACCTATTCTTTCTCTCAGCAACACCATTTTGCTGAGGAGAATATGGCATCATTCATTGATGCTTTATGCCTTTTTCTGCCATAAAAGCTTTAAAAGCAATGGACATGTATTCCCCCCCCCTCCCCCCCTCGATCTGTACGGAGGGTCTACACTTTGCAACCTGTTTGATTTTCAAATTGTGCCACAAAATGCTGAAAACATGCAAATACATCAGATTTTGCCTTCAAGGGATACACCCAAGCAAATCTGGAGTAGTCATTGATAAATGTTACAAAGTAATAATGCTTTCCAAAAGCTGGTGTCCGCATCGGACCACAAATCACTGTGCACAAGCTATAATTTCCAGACAGCCCTTGATGATCCATCTTTTGGGAATGCATCTTACCCAATATGCAACCTTCACATACATGTTTTGGTGGCAGCTCTACATGAGGCATATCCTGTACCATTTTATGCCTTTGCAATAGCATCAAACTGCCATAATTCACATGCCCAAACCTGACATGCCACAATTATGCCTCATGCAATAAGAGTGGTAACCACACGGATAGCAAGTTCTCCTTAATCCCTAGCACATACAATACATATGGAAGACATAATTCTGCACCATATGCTATTGTGAGGATCACCTCACCAACACCCTAAACTGGATAAGAAGAATTGTTTGCACATGTTACCCGCTTGCCTTCAAGGACAACCATAAGCTTCTTATACAAATCCCTCTGTGAGGTAATGTGTTTAGAAGCACCACTGTCAAATGACCGTGTGTCATGTCTTTCATTGACACTGAGAAACATATGCTCCAATGATGTATCATAACTACAAGTAAGGAAAGTCCGAAAAGTCTTGTACGAGATTTAATGATGCATCATCTTTCCCTGCAGGTGATGAAGAAGAATCTACAACCATGCCGCTTTCCTTTTTCTTCTTCTTTGCAAGCCTCTTTCGACACTCATTCAAGTAATGACCTGGCTTCTTGCAGTAGTGACATTTCCCCTTTTTCTTGGACTTGCCTGCATCATTTTTAGCCTTTTGTGAAGGCTGTCCCCAATCAGCCTTTGGCTGAAAACTGTGTTTGGCTTTTCCCTTGGCCTTGTCTTGGGCAACAAAAGCCCCATCACCACGCATGCTGGAAGATTTGTTCTTCCGATTATGCTCCTCCTCTAGTAACAAACCAACCAACTCTTTAAACAAGATTGGTTCCGGGTTTCCCTGCATAGATAGAGTGAGCAATGTGTGGAAGTTCAAGTAGGTTTCTGGCAAAGATGATAGTGTCCTGGAAACCAACTCCTTTTCGGAAATGACCTCATCAATATTGAGTAGCTGCTCCCGAAGATCCTGGATCTTCGTAAGATGATCAGCCATACTATCACCTTCATTCATATCCAAGTTCTCAAGCTCTTTCTTGAGAAATGCAACCATGGCCTCATTCTTTGCCTTAATACATGGTTTCAAGTACATCCCAAGCTTGCCGCCGTCAGGTCCTGCAAGACCGAATATGCGGTATGATTGATAGCTTTATTAACAAAGCAATCAAAGCCATCGCTTGGGCATCGTATCCCATCTCTTCTGCTCCTGTGAGGGAGGAGTGGATACTGCAGCTTGTTGAGCACCACAACCAGGCGTGTTAGGTGCTATGTCAACAGGGCGTATATCTTCACCTCACACATAACCTCATAATCCTTTGGCCACAAGAAGATTTCAGGCCATGAAACTCCAGAGGGAGTAATTACTGCCATCCAATTTGTCCTCTTGGGACAAAATCCCGAATATATCGGTTGTAATTCCATCCATGTGCTGAAATTTCTTGCAAGAGAGATGCAAACACGTGCAACCAAATATGCTGTAAAAAAAACACCTGCAAGCAAAATCCCAACGCACTGCAGTGCATTGCCAGGCAACCACAAAGTCCTATGCAAATGTTTTGCCCCGAATACAAGGCTGCAAATAAGCAATGCTGAAAATCCCCAAATTTCTTAGCACCAATGGGTTGATTTAAGTGTCAATTGCACATAATTTACATAAGCCCCAAAAATCTATGTACCAATGAGCTTTAATTGTGCAATTAAGCACTAATTTTAAAAAAGCCCCAAAAGTCTCTGTCTTGTAACTGCAGTTGTGCAATTAAGCTCAAATTTTGAAAAATCCCCAAATTTTCTCAATGTCCTGCACCCCAATGCTGCCCTGCACTGCTGCCTGCACCACCTGATTTTTGCAATGAAGCAAGAAATGTACAAAAGCCCCTTGAACTGAACCAAAAAATCAGTACCTGGTGGAACCTTGATTTTTGCAGAGACGCCTGTTGAAGAAGTTGTGTGTAGACCGTAGACTTTGGCGATGGCCTCTGGCCAGTAGATGGCACGTTGAAGTGTGCAAAGACTCTAGCCCACAATGCAAGAGAATGTGCATACAGCTCCCGCTGCTGCAGGCGACACATGTAGAAGTTGCAGATGGCATGGGCGCATGTAGGAGAAAAGGCGACGGTGCGGGAGACACAATCGGGGCGTCTTAGGCAGGAGCTCAGGCAGCGGCGTCTCAAGCGGGCCGCAGAAGACTCAAGCGACAGGGCCAGCAACAGCAACTGTGGGCTCGAGCACAGTGTCAATGGTGTCGGAGTGCACGAAGATGGTCACCGGCAACGACGACGTCTGAGTGTACGAAGACGGCCGATCGACGGTGAGGACGCCGGACGGAACTGATACGGCGACGGAAAGTGGCATGTGCCACGTAAGCCACAGGTAAGCCACAAGTGTGGTGGAGCTCAGCCAAGCGCCGCCCACTGTGGTGTGAGCTCAGCCTGTGGGCTGGGCAGTGGTGGAGCCCTCCCCATCAGCGCCGCCGCGTTTGGAGGCCGAAGCAGGCGGCGGAAGGGCTGAGCGCCAATGGCGGCACAGGAGAGCAAAGTGATGCAGACGGAAGAGCCCCCGCGGATGGAATTACGCGCCTCGAGGACAGAACTGCAAAGAGAGACGAGGATAAGGGGAACCTCGCTCTGATACCACGATTAGGTTAGGGTTTCACAGAAACAGAGACACGCAGAAAACACTACAGCAAGCACACTCAAGAGTGGGAGAGATGGTGATTGATGCTCAAAGAAGATAGGATACAAAAGTGTGTGGAGCTTGGGGGTTGACTGCACAATATCAAAATACCATAAATGAGTGGTGTCCTTTCACACCTAATATCCAAGAGGGAAAACCCAAAGGGAGAAAATTGCCCTTGGTTAGCCCATGTTCACATGTGGCACTGCTCATCGCATATATGCCAATAACTTTTGCACGCACATCTCGTATGGCCACCATTCGGTCCATCATTGCATTGGCAGCACATCATGGATGGCATGTACATCAGTTGGACATCAAAACTGCTTTCTTGAATGGTGACTTGCACGAGAGGTATAAGTATCTCAGCCTCATGATTTTGTACAAAAGGGGCAAGAAAGCAAAGTATGCAAACTCAAGAAAGCCTTATATGGCCTTGAGCAAGCTCCTAGGGCATGGTATGAAAAGATACATGCATACTTGGTTGCACATGGTTTCCGCAACAATCCTATTGAGAGTACCCTCTATGTGCAAAGGACTAGGGAGGAACAAATTTCAGCTTTCAAAGCTGATCATTTGAGATATCAAATCTGGGCCAATTGCATTTTTATTTGGGCATTCGGTTTTTACACCGTGCAGATGGCATAGTCATGATGCAGTCAAATTACATACAGAGAATACTTAAAAGGTTTAATCTTGAGGATTGTAAACTTGTGTCTACACCAATTGAGACGTGTGCAAGGTTTAGCATTCAAGATTCTCGAGAGCCTTATGATCATACATTATATCAGCAAGTTGTTGGTTGCTTGATTTATTTATGCAACACGAGGCCAAACATTCTGTTTGGGGTCTCTTAATTGAGCAGGTTTATGCATAGCCCAAGCTCCAAGCACTGGCTGGCTGTCATGCAGGTTTTTCGCTACTTACAGGACACTCAGCACCTCCGAATGTTCCATCCCACAGAGGGTGATTCACAATTGCATGCCTTTACAAATTCAGATTGGGTTGGATGTTACAACATGCGAGTGTCCACTAGCGGCTTTTGCTTTCGTCTTGGTGATTCATGTATATAAGGGCTCAGCAAGAAGCAGCCAATAGTGGCCACTTCCAGTTGTGAAGCTTGAGTACATGACTTCTTCTATAGCTACAATTGAGTGTGTCTGGCTTAGACGCCTTACCATTTTCACTAAGGTCAGAGCGCATTGGCAGTTGCAAAAAACCCAATGTTCCATGCTCAAACTAAGCACATTGAGGTGCATTATCACTAAGACACGGAAAGATTATCAGCAAGAGAAGTCAGCTTGGTATATGTGCCTACACATGATAACATGGCAGATTTATTCACGAAGGCTCTTGCTCGTGAAAAGTTTAAAGTTTTTCACAAACCTTTGGACTTATTGCCTTTTGGAGACTGGTCAACCTATCACTCCAGAGGAGTTTGTTGACATCTATGTCACAAGCAGCGGTGTGTGAACACCGTAGGATAGTCGGGGCACTTTTTACTCTCCTTAGGAGGGGTTTTTTCCCCGTGCACAGAAATACACCCTAAGCCACTTAGTGTGTGTTATTTGAAGTTTTTCACAAAGCTTTGGACTTATTGCCTTTTGGAGATTGATCAACCTATCACTCCAGGGGGATTTGTTGACATCTATGTCACAAGCAGGGGTGTGTGAATTGTAACTATTTGGTCCTCCTAGCTCTATTTCACACGATGAAATCCATGCCCGGACACCAGACAAGTGGAAGAAGACATCGAGACAAGGTCCATAAGGTACTGATTAAGAAAAAGCACCATTCTTGGTCAAAAAGCAAGGAAAAAGCAAAAAGTCAAACAGGGTTGACCGCAAGCCAAGGGCACCATTGGAAAGAGCAGACTAAGCTGGACCAAAAAGCTAAAAGGTGCTTTCTCAAAAAGCATCTCTAAGGCCAAAAAGCAAGGCCTTAAAGCCAGAAAAGCAAAGCACCAAAAGTTGAGTAATATTTTATTAATAAAAGTAAAAAGAGAAAAGCAAAGCTTACAAAGGCAAAGCAAAAGCATGAAGCCTTTTTGGCAAAAAGCAGGATGTCTTACAAGTATAAAAAGGATTGGACTTCTCTTGTAGTACCATGAACAAGATCATTGAAGATTGAAGGAGATCGTGGAGAGTGTGTGGACATCATATGATCATGAAGAGCTTCTTCTTCGCCATCAACACCTTCTCCAACATGCTTTTCAGATGTACGGTCAGTCCTAGACTTGTATGGGCATATGCATGGGCAATACGGATGCATGTACGAACATGTATGGATCTGTATGGACAGAAATTTCAGAAACCCTAGAAATTTCAAAACCCTAAAATTGCTCCAAAAACCCTAAAAACTGCTTTTTGGATGTTTTTATCGCCCAAAAATCATTAAAATAGGTTTTATATTAGTTTTCTTGCGAGAAAGAGCTTTTCCATGGTTTTCTTCATGGACAACGCTATAGGAGTTGTGGAGATTATTCATGGGATGTGTGAACACCGTAGGATAGCCGGGGCACTTTTTACTCTCCTTAGGAGGGGTTTTTCCCCGTGCACAGAAACACACCCTAAGCCACTTAGTGTGTGTTATTTTATCATGTTATTGCGCTTTCATTTTGGTACAACCAACATTGAGTTACGTGCCTTTTTCTCTCACAAGCTAACACGACTGTGTACTTGCTTGTGTGTGTGTTGCTATTGCTGTTGCTCCCCTCTCTACCCAACAGAGGGTAGAGCTTCTTGCAGTGTTCATGCATTTTCTTAGGATAAAGCCCCCTACAACTTCATGTATACATTTTGCCAAAACTTAGCATATGCTGTGACCTTTTGTTGTGCCTGCTACATAAACCCTTGTTCAACCTTGGGCTGTCATTCCTTCCGTCTAGTGGGTGAATGGAAGGTGTGAGTGCAACCTTGGCATGCTTCTTGATCTTCATGGTAGTTAAGGCAAACCACTCTCTGTCTAACAATTCAGCATTCCATATCAACAGTCTTTTGTGAGACAGCTTTGAGCATGTATTTCTTCCAGAGAGTTATTTCGAAGAAAAGCATATTAAATCCTTGAAAATTTCCTGTTTCATCAATAGTGAACCATATAAACTGTCGGTGGATAATAAGAAGAAGAATTTTTTTAAATTCTTTCCTCAACCATATCGGCATACATGGGGGCTATCTTGAAGTCCATAGAGCATCGTGATTGTTTTGTTCACATGACTTGCTTTCTTTCCAAGCTACTCTGACTTTGGCTAATTTTTGCAATCTTCTGCTTGAGTTGCAGTGAGTTTAATTCCTCTATGATCCATATCTTTGCACCTTTCAATTTGTTCGACTATTTTAAGCCCTCAATCTTGCTGAATTTGGTACAATAAAGTGATTACTGCATGGTCTTCTTGGCAAGGCCAAAGCACCCACAAAGGGAAGCTTTGGCATGTTGCATCCCTAAAGCATCCCCTAGAGCTATTGTAATAAAAGATGAAGAAGAAGTAGAGATGTGATGTGGAAGGAGCATATGAATGTCACATCAACAATGCTAGACTTTGATTAATATTCTCCAAACGCTCCTCTTGTAGGGCAGTGAGCTTGCTCTTTGTCAAAGAGGCATTAGAATATTGTCTTCTGAGGGGCTGTGTTGATCCCTTCACACTTCTTAAAGCCCTTTGTTTCCCTTGCAATCTCCTCTGACTGGATGTGGTCTTGGAGATCTTTGATACGTGGGCTTTGGTCCAATGGTGCTTAGAGGCAGCAAACACTCTCAAGGTTGTGACAAGGACTAGGACTCCCTGTGGCGGAGGTCTCTCGCATCTTGCTCTTTTTGAGTGCCTCTATGTCTACTCCTCGACAACTGGCCCCCTACCTTTACGCCTTTGTTTCCCTTGCGACCTGCTCTGACTGGATGTGGTCTTGGAGACACTTGATACATGGGCTTTCATCCAACGGTGTTTAGAGGCAGAAAATGCTCTCAAGGTTGTGACAAGGACTTGGACTCCCTGTGGCGGAGGTCTCCTGCGTCGTGTTCTTTTTGAGTGCCTCTATGTCTACTCCTCAACAACTGGCCCCCTACCTTTACGCTAGTCAATGTTCAATGTCTCACTCTAGTTTCATCATCTTCCCTATGCTGCCATAAGTCTATATGTATGCCTTTGTATCTAATCCAGAAATGATGCCACACATCTTTTGGTCCTCACATATTCTATGACCCATCGAGAGTGACCAAACCCCTCTCTCAAAAGGCATCTTTAATTTCAAAGTACGCTTGGCATCAAAGGATGGCATGATCCTCAATCTCAACCTCATGCATATCAACAAAAAAGCATACATGACTCTTGGTTCTTTTATGTGTGCGTGCTTTCTCCTATTTTGTATGTGGAGCCTGTGTGATGGCACTCTATTTTGAACTACAGAGATTTTAATTGCAAAAGAGATGTCAGTTCCAAGTATTTGGGCATCTGGATAAACCCATCTACCATAAGCAGCAAGTGCTCATCTCAGTATAAGCTCACTCTACGGAGCTCTGGCTGTATCTATGTTGTATAGATGCATGTCTACCAAAAATCTACCAGAAATCATGTCTGAAAAACACTGCAGTTTCTCGCTGCGTAGAACTTGTGTCTGCCCCTGTAACTCCAGGATGCCCAGGGGACTAGGGCCTTTGGCACACTTGTTGATACCATCAATGCATATTAAAACATTAAAACATGGCCACAGTCTTAACACATATCCATCATCACTTTGCATAAAACATAAAGCTGGACAAAACATCCACAAATGCTGAAAATGGAGCTTGCACATGTGACACCGCATAGAGGCCGGAATGGGCCGACCCCTCCCTTGGAGTATTTTATTACCCAAGGAGAATAATATCATGTACAAGCTTTGAGGGCCTTACTCTCCCCACAGGAGATGCCGGATTATCCATATACAAATGCCATAACACAACCCAACACGAGGGTACCAAGCCGGAACATAGGCTGTAGAAATGCACAAGTGGAGAGCCACAATAGCTGGAGTGACAAGTGTGAGGCCACTTTGTCTCACTTTGATCCACTTTCTTGCCACATGTCCCAATCTAAGAGATGGGTTCTCCCATAATCTTTACCTCTAAAAATATCCCAACTAGCAGACATTCTGTCATAGGCACTTTGCCAACTCTTGGTATCTGCTCAATTCCAGATGTAATGACGCGAACAAAATTTCCATCGAAGTTGGGCCAAAAATAGCAACTCTCCTAAATTTTAGGAGTGTGGTCCTTTGAATTCTAGGATAATCCCCCATTCCCAAAGCTTGTACTTTCCAAATATTTAGACATCCTAGAGTCCACCAAACCTCTTTCATACTGGGAAATGTCCAGGCTGGTGACAGCCCCTGGTATTGAAATCATGGTAATGTGTCTATGGAGACTCGAGAGGCCATGGTTTATCATCCTTGTCAGTGCTAAGGTGCTTTAGCATACCTACAGCCATCTACTTTTTGTAAATATGGGGCCAAAGTGGCCCATGAGACAAATATTTATACAATATGATTCCATACTGATGTGGAAGATGCATATGGCATAAAGTAAATGGAAAATGGAAACAAGTATGCCGAGTAGGTGATGGTCACCAAAGGTGCCATGTGTCAAAGCCTGACAAGTTTACACAGCTGTCTCAAGACTACTTCCAATGATGGATGAAAGAGGAATTCAAACTTAAGCATTTCCATAAGATCAAAAATGACCCTCCTGTTATTGTGGAAGAATATATGTTTGGGTGTAGCGTCACCTGCAGGGTGATATTCTTTTGCGAAGCTATGGGCCTCTAATGCACTATGCATGTTGTCCAAGGGCATCTAGCAGGACCTAACTATTTGAAGGGGAAACTCGTAATTCCGTATGGGGTCTCTTTATGTGTGCCATGATCTAGTTTTCTTGCATTTCCTCATCGTCTGACTCTCAAGCTTGGCACACTCCAATGCTCTAGGAGAAAGAAGTATACAGCTCTGGGAGTCTTCTTTCAGCCTAAGCACGAGAGAGAGAGAGAGAGAGAGAGAGAGAGAGAGAGAGAGAGATATGGCTGTATATTCAGTAATTCATAGAGTACGAAAAGGTACAAGTTGTTGGCTGCCTTTAGCAACCCCAAAATCCTAATCTAGACCTCAAGGGTTCTATTCTAGACCTATTTCCAAGAGGGAGATGTGATGAATAACAAACATGCCTTGCTTAGGCTTTTAAAGGCTCCCATCATGCATAGGACCTGGCCAACCTGCTGTTGGCCAGCAGCAAAGGACTCACCCGACCTGATGCGAGTCATCTGTCGGCCAGCAACAGATACAGGCCGACAGCCATCTTGTCCTTCCAAGGGTTCTTCTGCATTCTCTTGAGCCTAGCTAATTCCCTAACCCTAATGTTTATCAGGTTTTATCCTGGAAAGCTGCCATGTCCATGTGTGCACATGACACAGGAGGAGTGTCTGTCTATGCATCTAGCTCTGGTCATCTCACTGGCTGGGAGTGCTCTCTCATGCAAGTGTCTCACTGTAGGCTCACTGTAGGCTCACTGTAGGCTATTGGTATGCATGGAATGCTCATAGGAATACTTCACTTTATTCTCGTGGGAACTGATGGAGGATGCAACGGAGCTCAAGAGGAAAGTTTTCATGAAAAATCAAACTGCTGATAGAATAGAATGAAGATGGAACAAAAAAACATCATCTTAATTATCTTACCTTCAACTGAAGGCTCCAAATATAGTGCCTAAAGGCCAAAGCTTGTGAGGTCTTTCTATGTCTTCTCAATTGTATGAATTTGCACCAACATTTTACTGCAACACGGTAACTGCAGAAGTTTCTGAATTGCAAGGCTTTCTCTATCAGGAGTCTTTCATATCTCAGCACAAGTATGCCCTCTTGCCACCTGTATAAACCCGCCAGTATTTGACCAAATGTCAAAAACTCTTGTAGAGTATACATCAGGGCAAAATCCAGTTTTCTGATAGCACTTGACACAACTGACCTTTCCTCACATACACTTTGAAATGTGATGAAGCTTACAGGAAATATAGGTAGACGGTTTAATGTGTGCGAAGCTTGTACCAATTAAAGAGTCCTTTTAAATATATATAAAATGTCATGATAAGAATGTATCATCTTGAACAAGATGTCGCAATGAAGGCTAGTTTTTGTCCTAACCTGTGAAAAATCCTCCTTTGACGCCAAAGCTTTTCCTTGGAGCAAGCTTGCATTAATTTCAATTGTCTTGCACGAGACAGGCGAATTAAGAATCTCCATGCAGCAATGCTTTGCCTCATAATAAGTCTGTTCATACGATCTCGAACATCTGATAATCTTGTCTTCCTTGGCTTAGACAAAAAATCTATCCACCACAGCCAACTTTTAAAAACCCTCCTGCAAACACAATTTCTCCAAAACATCTTAGCTAGCTCAGTGAGCTGCTTCTCGTCATCGGCACTTAGTTTCCCCATTCCCAGTAAGTTTTTCCACTTAGATAGCGTTTTACGCATACATGATCCTTTCCTGTGCTGTAAGGCATCATGGTACTTCTTGTCTGCAATGATTGCAAGCAACCATGCTCGCCAAACTTCTCGTATACAAGCCTACACCATTGTAGACATGGTTTTGGTTAAACAATATCAAACACTTCGCCATTTCATTCAGTTTTTTCAAATGAACAAGTGGTAATATGAAGTGGAGATTAAGTAAAGAATTTTCATGCGAGTCTGTTCCATAAACTTGGTTAGTCCAGTCTCTCACAGAGTAAAATATCCATGTTGATTTCAAATCTCGAAAACCGCAAGACCACACTTCAACCTCACTCAAAATCTACTAGAAAAGTTTCATGACGACGCGAGACCTATGGGACTACACTCAAAGTTGCTACTTGGAATTGTAATGGATCTCTACGCCTTGATGTAGGGGCTTTTGAGGATAGTTTCACTGGGAGGGACATCATCTTCTACTGTGAGATGCATCAGGCTCCTGGACAGTCCATGCCACATGTTAGTGGATACCGATGGGAGACAGCTTGTAGACAGGAGACTCGTTCAGAGCATAGAGGACGGGGCTCAGGAGGAGTGGCAGTATTGTTTAGAGAGGAGCTACAGCCACTGATACATATAGTCCGCAGAGATGAGCAGGCTAGGTACATGTGGGTTAGACTGAGGGCAGAGACCGGCAGATATCTCTACATTGCTATATGCTATTTTGCTCCTAGTACATAAGTGTATGCATCACCTAGCGGGCAGTCTCCCTTTTCTATTTTGGATGATGACATTTGGGAGTTCTCCAAGGATGGTGACATCATTCTCTTGGGGGACTTCAATGCTAGGACCACCCATAACCAGACAGTATTTTATGATACCTCAGAGGAGATGTTGAGGCAGCTTGATGTTAGGGATATGGGCCTATCTAGACTCTCACAGGATGAGGAACATACAGCGTATGGGCGGTATTTGATAGACATGGGGACTGCACATGGATTGGCCATCCTGAATGGCCTACAGAGATTCCCGACATCGGGCGGTTTCACTAGCTTTCCACATCGGCATGGTGCTAGTACAGTGGACTATGTTATGGCTCAGCCCAGTCTCATTCCCTCTTTTCAGGATTTTATGGTAGGCACTAGGCCGGTTGGAATAGCAGTGGATCATACTATCTTGTCCTTCACTCTCACATTTCAATTCAGCACCGCTCCATTGGGACAGGTCTCCACACACACTCGTTATACCTTTACGAGGGAGACTGACACCGTATACACGGATGAGATATACAGACGCCTATGTGCCGAGGAGTCGGGACGGCCATTAGACGAGCTCACTCAGATATTGATAGAGACGCTTCATGCTGCAGCATCAGAGGCATATCCCCATAGTCAGCCTACACGGAGACGATCTAGGAACATGCCCCAGAACAGTTGGTATGATGAGAAGTGCAGAGAGATGAGGATCAGATTACAGAGAGAGGTGCTCATGGGTGTTACCACTCACAGACAGTCACGGATTACCTTCCGGCACCTAGTGCGACGGAAGAAGAGGGCTTATCTTGCTCAATTAGAGAGGGATTTCTACCAGTTATTTATGAGTCAGGACTCAGGCGAGGCATGGAGACTATTCCATGAGCATTCACCATCACCAGCCATTACCTCCACAGAGATTTGGGGTGAGTATGCAGCATCCTTGTACACAGCACCAGGACAGCCGCCCTTGCCAGACCCATCGGAGCCATGCCCAGAGACATGTGCTTTCTTTACTGCTGAGATGGTAAGGAAAGCTATTGACAGGATGAGGACTGGGAGAGCATATGATCATGATGGTTTGGTAGCAGAGCACTTTATTCATGCCAGAGATATGCTTGCAGAGCTTATTGCTATGATGTTTAACCGAGCCATGTGTGAGGGTTTTCCTGAGACTTGGAATATGTCCACGATTGTGCCTATCTTCAAGTCAGGGGATCCCATGCTTCCTGGGAATTATCGTACCATCATGATTGGTCACACATTGGCTAGATTATATGCATCTATTCTTGAGCAGGAGTTGAGTAGATGGGCAGAGAGAGAGGGCATACGTGCATCAGGGCAGGCAGGGTTCAGGAGAGGTTTCTCCACTCTTGACCATATCTTGACACTCAGAGCTATTATTGAGGAGGGCAGATTATATGGCAGGAGGATTTATTGTTGCTTTGTGGATTTCCGCAAAGCTTTTGACACAGTACCGAGAGCCAGACTGATGCGCAGACTACAGGAGATGGGAGTGCCCACAGAGCTGATTTGGGGAATCATGGCTTTATACAGGACAGTTGTGGGGCAGGTACGTACTACCCAAGGTATATCTAAGATGGTTCACTCCACTATTGGGGTGAAACAGGGCTGCCCCCTTTCCCCCACCTTATTTGGGATGTATGTGGATGAGGTTTCGGACTATGTAGAGCGGGAGGGTGACAGAGGAGCACAACTAGCAGGGACATGGATTCCGTTGTTATTGTATGCTGATGATATTGTGCTCATCTCAGATTCTCCAGAGGGGATGCAGCATCATTTGGATGCATTGCACATGTTTGCAGAGGACAGTGGATTGTCTGTTAACCTTGGTAAAACCAAGGTCATGGTGTTTAACACCACAGCACAGTGGGTTAGGAGGTCAATGCCCACCTTTACATATGGTCAGGAGACAGTGGAGTATACAGATGCATATACTTACCTTGGTGTGGTTTTTAGTGGCCCACTATTTTCCTTGAGGAGAGCAGCGGAGACCAGATTGACCAGAGCTTATGCAGCATTGGGGAGACTAGAGAGGATGTGTTCGCAGGTTCAGTTTCAGGAACCTCGAACAAAGCTCTGACTCTTTGACACTTTGGTCACTTCAGCCATGCTATATGGAGTGGAGATATGGGGACCCTCAATGGATCACCACAGCCGAGCTGGTAGCACTGATGGATGGAGACGTATGGAGAGGTCCTTGGTTTCTATGATTTCCCGGATGATTAGGGCCAAGGCCTCCGTACCACATGATATTATCCGTGCAGAGATGGCTGCCCCCCCATTGGTAGTAGAGGCACTCACTCGATCAGTCTCCTTTATACATAGCACTTGGGCTCTCCCTAGAGACAGATATGCTCGCTTAGCCCTGGAGTCTTCACGACAGTTGGCATCACAGGGAGACGGATCATGTTGGTATGCACAGATGACAGCTTGGTTCCAACTGCATGGCTTTAGTATGGACAGGCTACCTCCATTTCAGTACTCCCTGGATGCACCCTCCCTCCCTCTCACACGGGCAGAGATTACAAGACTTATCAGGCAGGACTTGACTCAGCTGGACACTAGGAGGACATGGATACAACCGACACACGAGCTTGGTACGAAGATGGCTTTCTATAGAGATCATCTTCTCCAGCTCACAGAGGATGGGTTTGTGATTAGACCCAGCTACATGCATACTCATCTTTCTCATGGGGTACGGTGTGCTATTGGTCAGATGCGCACATCCTCACACCAGCTAGAGATTGAGACTGGCAGATTCAGGGGAGTACCAGCTGAGGCCAGGATTTGTCAGCTGTGCCAGATGGAGCCAGAGACAGAGTTACATTACATATATCACTGTCCAGTATATTATGAGATACGAGGCCGTTTTCACTACCTGTTCAGAGAGGGCTTTGGACCACTTTCTAGAGTCATGAGATACCAGGATCACAGATGCCTCGGATTGTACTTACTAGAGCTGCGTAGACATAGAGAGGGTCTCCTGAGAGGGAGGGGATCAGAGAGGGAGAGACACCTACAGAGGCAGATTACAGACTTCTTTCGACCAGAGATTGAGCAGTCAGGTCAGCAGGCATTGCAGCTAGCCCCAGAGTACAGCCGCACCAGAGGTACACTGATTGATCGGGCTATAGAGCTGGGGCGGTCCAGGCGCCCCAAGATGAGAGGCCCATCTCGACACCGGCGGAGACTACAACAGAGGATCAGGACCATACTAGCACGGCATGGGAGATGTCCAGTCAGAGTACTCACCATGGAGGACATTGAGGATATCCGCCATCGACCCATGAGAGACATCTTTGGATAGCGAAGTGTATGATGCTTACCTTTGTTGCTGGAGTTTTCTTCCCAGATGTTATCCATTAGGAGCTCCTAGTACCGTACTTTTCCTCATAGTTGTTTCAGTTTCAGTTAATTGTTTAGTTGTTTTTAGCTTTCCTTACACAGACATTGTATCAGATCCACCAATTGTTGTAACCTTCTTGGTCTCATAGGTCATTTTGGCCTTTTGAAGACGTTAATATATCATTTCATTTCATTTCATTTCATTTCTCTCTCTCTCTCTCTCTCTCTCTCTCTCTCTCTCTCTCTCTCTCTCTCTCTCTCTCTCTCTCTCTCTCTCTCTCTCTCTCTCTCTCTCTCTCTCTCTCTCTCTCTCTCCGCCCGTCGCTTCACTGTCCGCCCTTGCTCGCCGCCCTCTCTCTCTCTCTCTCTCTCCTCGCTTCCGCCGCCCCCTCTCTCTGTTCGCCGTTCACCCGTCGCTTCACTGTTCGCCCGGCGCCCGCCTCTCTCTCTCTCTCTTCGCTTCACTGTTCGCCCCTCCTCGCCATCTCTCTCTCTCTTCACTGTTCGCCCATCGCTTCACTGTTCGCCCCTGCTCGCCGCCCTTCACCCGCCTCTCTCTCTCTCTTCGCTTCCGCCACCCCCTCTCTCTCTCTTCGCCTCTCTCCCGCCTGGGCTGGCTCGCTACGCTGGCCCGTCTGCATTTCCGCTAGGCCCTCTGCCTCCCTTTCCTCAGGCCCCCAAGGCAGCAACATAACTCTCTCTCTCTCTCTCCTCCCTGCCTGTGGGAAGTGCTGCAGAGTAAGCTCGAGGAATGGCTCCGAGCCTCCAAGAGAAGCTGGAGGCCCTCGAGACGGCAATGAAGGCACTAATCAAGGAGAACAAGAAGACATCCAATTCCAACCTCAATGAGGTGGAGAACAAACTACACCGGCACATCATGGCCCTCGAAGCACGGGTCATGGACCTTGAACAAGAGAACACAGCATTCAAGGAGGAGGTGAGTGCATTGAAAGTGGAACTGGTAGCCATCAAGAATACCGAGAAGGAAGAAGGGAGATCAACGACAACACTCTCACGGCCATCAAAGAAGAGATCTCCAAGGAGATCACAAAGGACATGGAGGGAAAACTCGAAGCCAAGCAGTCAGGATGGGTTGAGGTGGTGAAGAAGAACATCCGTAAAGAAGTGAGGGAGGAGACTCAAAGGGAAGAACACCAAATCATTCACACCACCATTGAGGAGGAGAAGATGAGGCATGCCCGCCGCCTCAACATTCGAGTCACAGGTATAGCCGAGACACCCGACTCCACTCCCGAGAAAGATGGACAGCTTCTATGCATAAGCTCGGCTATAGGGAAGAGGACCCTCTCCCCTTCACCAAAGCATGGAGAGCCGGGAAAGACTCAACATGCAAGCAAGCCCTCATCCTAGAGTTTGTAGGAGAGACGGAGAGGGTCACCTTCATGAGAAAGAGGGTGATTCTACGAGGATTACAGAGAGATCCCATCTATTTGGATGACGACCTTACAAGGATGCAGATAGAACACAAGAAAACATGCATGCCGAGAGTCCTACAGGCCCGGAAAGAGGGCAAGAGAGCATTCTATCACGATGGCCGTGTCATCATCGATGGCAAGGCCACCGATTAGCGCCAGGCGGCCTATGGGACATCGGCTATGGAGGATCCAGATTCACAGATACACATAGCACTTTGGAACTGCAATGGAGCACTTTGGACACATCCTAGGAGGATGGAGGAGGTCATGGAGGGACGGGACATCATACTACTTATAGAGACGCACCAGAACCCAAAGAGGGGGCTACCCAAAGTAGAGGGCTATCAGTGGGAGTTTACATACAGGGGGACCACACGGCAGAGCACATCGAGAGGATCTGGAGGTATAGTGGTACTCTTCAAGCGAGGGCTACAGGAGCGCCTTATACATTGCTCTATGCTACTTCTCTCCTAGAGGATCAAGATATGCCATGACAGCAGAGGATGAGAGTAGAGGCGAGGAGGAGGACATAGGGCCATTGGGAGAGTCACCATATGCAGCCCTTTCAGATGAGATCATACACTACTCCAACCTGGGGGGAAGTCCTCCTTATGGGGGACTTCAATGCACGGACACAGAGCCGACAGTGCGACATTTATGATTTCGAGCACCCCGAGGTGATGCACACACTAGAGGTGGAGAACACGGGAGCCTGCAGGGTGTCAGAGGACATGGGGCCGGATAACACCAGATATGGTCATCACTTACTTGAGCTGGGAGTGCGACACCATCTCGTTATTTATAATGGGATGAGACCGTGGCAGGATTCAGGAGCACTGACATGCTTTCCACGATCAGGGGAGGGTAGCACAGTGGACTACATCATGGGGTCCATGGAGACCACACAGGCAGTGACATCTTTCACCATCCCCCCCTGTCCTATTGGTGCGGATCACATGTACCTCTTACTGTCTCACTGGCGAGCTCCACACCAGCACCCACACAGCCCACATAGGCATCGCATAACCTTCTACTTTACCCATGACTTGGCAGACATATATGAGCATCGTGTATATGACGGGCTATTCCAGGTGGATCTCCTATTACCTCCAGACACACTCACCACCCAGCTGTCATCTCTACTACATACCACTGCCACCCGCAGCTTCCCCCATCATACACACATTGCACATACAGATAGATCTGGGAACATGCCCCAGAATCGGTGGTATGATGATGAGTGTAGAGAGCTAGAGAGCACTGGGGACCATCACACAGAGACAGGCGAGCCAACAGATGAGGATCCTCACACGCCGTAAGAGGCGTGCATATGAGGAGGCACAGTACTGTGATATATACCACCTACTCATGAGCAGAGATGCAGCCACCACATGGCGCAGGATGAGAGAGCCTCGCCCTCGTACCCCGATTGAGGATCCACACACATGGCACACATATGCAAAGAGCCTCTACCATATCCCTTAGCAACCGCCCATACCACAGCCACAGGAATCCCGCCCTACCACCTCTACTTTCTTTACCGCCTCCATGGTAGAGAGAGCTATCTGCCGGTTACAGCATGGGAGATCGGCTGACCACACAGGTATACAAAGTGAGCATCTTATTTATGTAGCTGACACACTAGGACCCTTTATTGCTCACCTCTTCAATAGGGCACTAGTGGAGGGCCTACCAGCTGAGTGGACTATGCACACCATCGTGCCTCTCCACAAAGCGGGAGACATGCTAGACCCCAGCAACTACAGGACTATCATGATTGGTCATACATTGGCCAAACTTTATGGCGCAGTGCTCGAGGCAGAGTTGAGCTCATATGCAGAGGAGGAGGGACTGCGAGCACCAGGGCAGGCTAGATTCCGACGAGCTTTCTCCACTATTGACCATATATTCACTCTGAGATGTCTGATTGACCAAGCTAGGGCGCGAGAGAAGAGATTATACTGCTGCTTTGTGGATTTCTGCAAAGCATTTGACACGGTGCCACGAGAGAGACTCTTCCAGCGCCTACAATCATTGGGGATCCCATCATAGATGGTTTGGGGCATCTATGCTTTATATGAGCAGGTCTTCGGGCGCATACGATGCCCCGGGGGGCTATCTGATGTTATTGCTAGCACCATAGGTGTGAAGCAAGGATACCCACTGTCTCCTACACTATTCGGGCTATACATCGATGAGGTGGCTGACTTCATTGGTCACGGTGGTGGGGACGGGGTAGACATCTCAGGTACCACAGTCCACATTATGCTACATGCAGATGATATTATTCTGGTCTCTGAGTCACAGATGGGACTGGAGCACCATCTCCATGCACTCGATGACTTCTGCACACAGAGGGAGCTTACAGTGAACCAGGGTTAGTTCCGTACGTCGTACGACTGAAACCGTACGTACCTGCCGTACGGTACGGTACCGTACGGATTCGTACGATTTTTTTTTGTTTATTTTTATTTATTTTTTGTTGTTGTTGTTGTTGTGTTGTTGTTGTTGTTGTTGTTGTTGTTGTTGTTGTTGTTGCGTGGAGCAATTTCAGTCTTCTAGAGAGCCATTCATCGCCCTTTGCAGCCTATAGGGAGCTGTTTGTCAGGAGCGTGTGCACTTGCCATTGCCATATTAGGCAAGCGATCATATTGTGTGATGAGGAGGAGGAGGCAATCTTCATGGAGCTCTATAGTGAGCTTGTGGCAGCAGATACTCGCAGCACTAGGAGTCAGCATGGACGGGGCCGAGCAGTTGGAGTTCATAGGCCTCCTCCTTCGGTATCGGCAAAGGGTGGCCTTCGCACATATGTGAGACGGGGATCCTCGAGCTCCAATCCCCGCCTTCATGATGATATTCCATTGCCCCCTCATGATGATACCCCACTGCCTAGAGAGCCCTTGTTTGATGATGATGGCAACCTACTTAGCGAGAATGATCCCCAAAGTGTCTCGTCCACCTTCGAAGAGTCCTCTTCAGAGAACTCTCTTGATGGACACTCTAGTAGTGATCATGTTGATGATCATGCAGATGTTGGTGATGATGTAGACTTTTGATATGTTATAGCTCTCTAGGCATTGGGCATCTATCTCCTTCTAGCCCATCGATGATGTATTGTAGTATGTAGTATCATGTATGTACGCATGTTGGCGGTCGCCCATGCCATGAGTTTTTGGCCTATCCTTTTGTAGCAATTTTGTACTCTAATGACATGATGACATTATGTTCATGGTTCTACTATTTTGTAACTTCTTGTCTACAATTTTTAAGTTTAGGAAGTATTTTTTTTTAAAAACGTACTAATATCGTACCGTACCTCAAAAAATTTTAAGGTACCAATTAGTACCATATTTTATCGTACCGTACCGTATCGTACCTTTCGTACTAACTAACCATGCAGTGAACCTTGGGAAAACCAAGGCCATGATTTTCCACACCTCAGGGCCAGTTCGACGACAGGCCATCTTCACACTAGCAGGAGGACAGGTAGAGGTGGTAGACTCATATGTGTACCTGGGGATTACATTTACGACTCCGCCAGGAAGATTTACTATGGCACAGGCAGAGGTGGTAGACTCATATGTGTACCTGGGGATTACATTTACGACTCCGCCAAGAAGATTTACTATGGTACAGGTAGAGGTGGTAGACTCATATGTGTACCTGGGGATTACATTTACGACTCCGCCAGGAAGATTTACTATGGCACAGGCAGCCAGGGATAGACTCACACGAGGGTATGCAGCTCTGGCCATGCTAGCGAGACAGTGTCACCGGGCACACTTCTAGGAGCCCCGCACAAAGGGGTGGTTCTTTGACACACTAGTCACCCCTGCTTTGATGTATGTTGCAGCAGTATGGGCACCTGGGCTCGCCACCTTCACATGGTCTCAGATAGAGAGGCCTCAAATTCTCATGCTCTCACGGATGACCCGCAGCAAACCCTCCATCCCACATGACATTGTCTGGACGGAGTTTGCTGCACCTCCTATGCTAGTAGAGGCCCTCTTCCAGACGATCTGCTTCATACAGAGGACCAAAGATATGCCATCAGATCAACTCTCACATAGAGCTTTTGAGGCGTCTAGGCAGCTCGTAGAGAGTGGAGATAGGAGATCATGGTATTCACAGATGATACAGTGGCTCACTCAGCATGGTCTCGACATAGATCACCTACCACCTTTCCAGTATGATATACATGCACCACACATCCAGCTCTCTCACAGTGAGAGGAACAAAGTCCTTCGGCAGGATTTATGGCAGCGATATACTCAAGAGACCTGGATTACACCAGACCTGGATACATGGATGTGTACATGCCTCACAGTGCCCGAGTGGTGATTGGCCAGCTCAGAGTGTCATCACACCAGCTTGAGATTGAGGCAGGTAGGGCAGCACGGATCCCCAGAGCAGAGAGGATATGCAGACTATGCCAGGAGGAGGTTGAGAGTGAGGAACATTATGTATGCAGATGCAGAGCATAGAGTGTCATTAGAGAGAGAGACACCACCATCTTTAGTGGACATCCCTCACTCTGCCAGATCATGGAGTCCGCAGACCAGGGCAGATTTGGCCAGTTCTTGCTAGAAACAAAGCGCCACAGAGAGACTGCTAACAAACTCATACCACAAGGAGAGGTGGGCGACAGCTCCAGCTCACTAATTTCTTCCAGAGATCTATCCCAGTGCCTATTCTGACACAGGAGGGGGTTACACTTCAGCGCGCTGCGGACCTCCGAGCCAGACGAAGACCGAGAGCACCAGGCTACCAGACTCCCAAACTACATCAGAGGGAGATCACAGAGATACGGGCTCGACATCAGCACCATATCCAAGAGCGGCTAGCTCACTTACACTCACACCCGGAGATCATGCTCCGAGGTATTTTTGCCTCGCCATCGCCTATGTATCACATATTACACCCCCATTATGGTAGTGGTTGGAGCTAGACAGATCTGCATTGCATTCTTGTATACCCTACGCATATAGGTTGCATACTGAGCCTCTAGCAGTAGTGCTCCATCCATCACACCCTCCCACTAGCTCAGTACTTTCATAGTTTATTTCATGTTCATTGTCCTTTTTTTTCTGGACATCCAGAAGACATTGACAATTGTACATTGATTTGTCTCATAGGTCGAGTTCGGCCTCTAGTAGACGTTAATATAGCTTCTCTCTCTCTCTCTCTCTCTCTCTCTCTCTCTCTCTCTCTCTCTCTCCATGGCTTGAGCTTCCATCTCCTTCCGCTTCTCTTCCACACTCTCTTGGGCACCATGCTTTCCTACACTATATCAGAGCCTGGGTGAACCACCTTCTGCATTTTTCTTCAGCTCGTCCCTCCTGCATTTTCTGGCACCCACCTTCTAAGCATTTTTTTTTCCTTCCCCTCTCTATGCGCCGGTACCCTGGTTGTGCCGCCCTTTCCACCACCAAAGATGGGTGGCACTAGTGCTGAGCCCTCAGCCACTGCAGCCCGAGCGACTACAAGCGCTAAGCCCAGGGACCACCACATGCTCTACATCCTATACTTCTTCCATGGAGTTCTGGGATCTTTCAGCATTGATGCCTGTCTCAAGGCATATGTGTCTACTTTCAAGTACGTTGCCTTGGCCCATGTAAACAAAAGGGCAACTATACACGGAAAATCTTACCAATCATGAAATATGAAAATACACAAGCATGCCAGATAAAACAAGATGACAAATCTGCACAGTACACAACACTAGGGGCCAGGGTTCACCACTGGCTGCACCTGTTTCTTCCAATACAATATGAAAAAAAGAAAACATAACATAAACTGAATTTGCTGACAATTCTCAGCACAAGTGAGCATTCCCAGCATCAAGCACATGCAAGACAACTATGGACAGCCCATAGCACTCCCACCATCAGCCCGGGACAACTCAACATCATCGTCTTCTTCCTATCTAGCTCATAGAGCAAGTTGACCAGCCCTCAAAGGCTGTTTTCAGCAGTCAACCAGCCCTCAGTAGCCTCAAAAGAAATCGACCAGAGCAACAGTACACAAGCCCACAAGCCCCTGATCCGAAGGAAAACTATCCAAATGCACTCGACCAACTCTTTTGCTCTGTTTTTATGGTATGTCCACCTCTGTTCAAGCTGTAAATCAGCCGGCTAGAAGTGGAGAACATGCAAAAAAGGTCGGGCAGCACATCCCATGCACCTGTTAGGTTTTTGTCGTTTAAAAGGCTGTAAATAGCATGTAGAAGTAGTCGAAAGGTGCTACCCTAGAACTAGAGTTTTCTCCCATAATAGGGCTTCCATGCTGAAAATAGCCCCCACGTGTGCTTTTCTGGTCCAGAAAGGGGGCACCTACTTGAAGGAGGTCCAAATATTGTCCAGTGCCCGCCTTTTGGCCGTCACGTGTATTAAATTCAATGTGTACTCACTTATAAGTTGTCCGGTCACTTATAAGTGATTGTGAACCTGCACCAATAATTATTAGCATGTGAACTCATAAAGCTGGGGATACTTACCACCTGCAAAACACATGTAGACCTGTAGATCCCAAACACGTGTGCACATACACGTCCACAGGTAGCCCAAGAGTCCCCGGTCCCAAGGACAATGCAAGCAGAAATCTCAGGCATTGTCCAGGCAAACAAGACAAGGCAGCAACTAAAAAAGGTCCACGACCTGTCCAAGACAGTCGGCCACCTCGAGCATAAACAGATGCAGTCGGCCAGCATCAGAGGTCCACCTGCCACCACAGGACTGACCCCAAGCCATAGAAAAATGGGACAAATACGGGGAGTGAGGAAAAATGAGAACAACACCTACAAGGGCGGGCACACCCACAACAAAGGCCCTGGTGTCTCAGTAAAGACAGGAGATGACTTCTAACAAGATCAACCTCGAGTGGTTACCATCAAGTCCGCATTTTTTAAGCTGACATTCCAAAAAGAGCAGAGCGTGGTTCACTACGAGTTCGTAGTCATGCTTTTTGGGCTTACAAATGGTCCCGCAACCTTCAATAAAATGATGTCAAGGATTTTCGTAGCCCACATTAGGAAGTGTTTTTTCATATTCCTTGATGACATACTAGTCTTCTCAGCCACTGCGGAGCAGCATGAGAAAGATGTGGAGAAAGTCTTGCAACTTTTGCGAGATAATGAGCTCTACATAAACGCCAAAAAGTCTGTCTTTGGTGTTAACGAAGTTCAATACTTGGGCTATATGATCGGTTCCGATGGGATTAGATTGGATCCATCAAAGGTTCAGGAAATCTTAGATTGGGACATCCGCCCAAGAAATCCATTCTTTCGTAGGTCTTTGTCAGGCCTATAGTACCCATGTCCATCAATTTTCCAACCTTGTAGCACCTCTTACCGACTTGCTCAAGGGGGTGAAGACTCACAAGCAAAAAGTCTCAATTACAGGCAAGGCGCTTGATGCATTCCGTGCATTCCAGAAAGCCGCCTCAGAAGCGCCTGTATTAAAGTTAGCATCTTGGGATAAACCTTTCAAGGTCATTACCGATGCAAGCAATGTAGCCATAGGTGCAGTTCTCCAGCAGGACAATAGACCGTGGCATACTACAGTAGAAAGTTGGATGTCGCTGAAAAGAATTATTCGGTATATGACAAAGAGCTTTTGGGTGTGATCACAACGCTCAAACATTGGAAGCCTTTTCTTTATGGACAGGTTTTCACAGTCAAAACAGGCCACCAAGCACTTAAGTGGCTTCAAACCATGCCAAGTGCCTAGTGGAGTGATCGAGAGGCCAGGTGGAGTCAACACTTCCAACAGTTTGGAGGAATGATTGAGTATATCCCTGGTAAGCATAACCCAGTAGCCGATGCTCTTAGTCGAAAGGCCAACATCTAGGCAGTACAGGAATCTACCATTCTCGAAATCACGGGGAAGGACTTAGATAGCATGAAAGACCAATATGTCGACTCCCTTGAGTTTGGTACTCAGTATAATTTGGCCCACTTCTGAGCCTGGCCATTATTCAGTACAGAACGGTTGGTTGTTCTTCAAGAACTGCCTCTGGGTCATTCGGGAAAAGCGATCAGCTCTTCTCCATGATGCCCATGACTCCTTAGTTGGAGGACATAGGGACATCAACAGTATCCTCAAGAAATTAGAATGGTCCTTTTATTGGCCAAAGATGAGGTGTGATGTCTATTCACATGTTTGTTGGGTGTTGGACTCACACACTCACACACACAAACCTGCACATTAGGGTTAGGTGCAGGGTAGAGAAGCTCACACACAGAAATGAGAGAGAGAGAGAGAGAGAGAGAGAGCCAAAAGTGTGGTATCCACAAAATGCAAGTCAACACTTGCATGTGTGCCACATCCATATAATATAGAAGTACAAAATATATATTGTGTCCTTTCACACTTGATGTCCAAGGGGAAAAACCACATGGGAAAAAGTACCCTTGGTTAAGCCCTGTTCACACATAGCACTACCATAAGAGAGCATATGCCTACAAATCCCCCCTGTAGTGGACGTGTGAACCTGTACAAGGTAGCAGATCACTCTCTGTATAGAGTAAGCCCAAAGCTTTGCAGAAAGCTTCAAACTTTTCTCGAGGTAAAGCCTTTGTGAATAGATCTGCAACATTATCCTGTGTAGGGCAATAAGATAAACTGATCTCCCCTGCATGTAGCCTCTCTCTGACATAGTGATAATGAATCTCTATGTGCTTGGTACGTGCATGAAATACTGGATTTCGTGCCACGGCCATAGCACTCTGGCTATCAGTGAGAATGGTGATGGGTGTCTGCTGACACTCACAAAGATCAGCCAATAGTCTCCTCAACCATACACAATCTAATGTAGCTGTAAAGACTACCCTGTACTCAGCCTCACAAGTAGATGTAGCAACAGTGGGTTGCTTTTTACTCAACCAAGATATGCATGAGCTGCCAAGAAAAAAACAATTCCCACTGGTGGATTGCCTGGTATCATAATCACCAGCCCAATCTGAATCACTGTATGCATAAAGCTGCAAGCTGCCCCCCCTTGGATAGAACAAACCAAGATCCAGGGTACCCTTAAGATAACGAAAAATGCGTTTGACTGCTTGCCAATGCTTTGTGCCTGGGCTGTGCATGAATTTGCTCAACAAAGACACTCCAAAAGATATGTCTGGCCTCGTGTTACACAAGTAAATGAGGCATCCCACTGCCTGGCTGTAAATGCCGGTCTCAAAAGGCTCTCCAATATCATGCATAGTAAGCCGTACACCTGGTTCTACCGGAGTAGAAATGGGCTTACATTCATCCATGTGAAACCTTTTTAGCAAACTTTTTATGTACTTAGTTTGTTGCATAACAATGCCATCATCTGTATGCATAAACTATATGCTGAGATAGTAGTGTAAAGGCCCCAAATCTGACATATCAAATTCAGCTTTCAAATCAGCTTTGAAATCTGAAATTTGTGCTTTGCTTGTACCTGTAATGAGCATGTCATCTACATACAAGATGACTATGAGAATATCGGCATCGGTTTTCTTCACATACAATGTGCTTTCAGCTGGACTATTCTCATAACCTTGGCTGGTTAGATGAGCATGTATCTTATCATACCAAGCTCTTGGAGTTTGCTTTAACCCATACAATGCTTTGTGCAACCTGCATACTTTATGTTCCTCACCAGGAACTACAAAACCAATGGGCTGATTTACATATACTCCCTCCTGTAAATCCCCATTTAAGAATGTAGTTTTGATATCCAATTGATGCACTTTCCATCCTTTATGGGTAGCCAATGCAATCACAGATCTTATCGTGGTCATTCTCGAAGTAGGAGCAAAAGTCTCTTCATAATCTATTCCCTTTTTTTGGGAGTAGCCTTTAGCCACAAGTCTTGCTTTGTACCTGTCAATAGTACCATCAGACTTTCTTTTGACTTTGTACACCCACTTTGTTCCAATTACATGCTTGCCTTTAGGCAATTCCACAAGATCCCATGTATTATTCTTCATGATAGAAGAAATTTCAGCTTGCATAGCTTGCAACCAATGCTCATTCTCATGTGCTTCTTCATAAGAAGAAGGCTCTTCTGAATCAAAGAGACCTACGATGTACATTCAAAGCATGGCTGGAACTAGCTCTTGTTCTACCTGTGAGAGTGGAGCTGCAAGTTTGCTTTCTTGCAAAGTTTTCAGCAACCATCTTGGCACTGACTTGGCTGTGTCTATGGCTGTTTGCTCTTCCCTGACAAGATCCTCCACTTCTTCCACAGAAGGGGACTGAATGGCTGGCTGTTCCACATGTTCTACATGTGGATTTTCTTGTGTAGGGGCTGGCTGATCTGAATCCCCCCTAATTGCAATGGGTAAAAGTCCATCAAACATGTCCTGTATGCCTGTATCATTGCTTTTATACAAGCTGTACATGGGCTGTTCTGAATTTTCAGCAAATACCACATCTCTACTGACAAAAATCCTTCGTGTAGTTGGATTATAAAGACGGTATCCTTTGCTTTCATTGCTGTAGCCCACAAAAATGCATTTAATTGCTTTGTCATCTAGCTTTGTTCGGAGTTGTTCTGGCACATGTGCATATGCCAAACACCCAAATGTACGCATATAATCCAGTGTTGGCTTTCAGCTATACCAAGCCTCAAATGGTGTTATGGTTTTCAAAGCTTTTGTTGGACACCTGTTCAACACATGAGCTGCACACATTATAGCTTCCACCCAAAATTTGTGAGGCAACTTTTGTGCTTTCACAATGCATCTTGTCATCTCCATGAGAGATCTATTTTTCGTTTCAGCTACACCATTCTGTTGCGGTGTATAAGGCACAATACATTGGTGTTTGATGCCCTTTTGAAGCATATAATCTTTGAATGCATTTGACATGTATTCTCCACCTCTATCTGAGCGGAGTGTTTGGACTTTACATCCACACATATTTTCAGCCATTGCTACAAAGTGTCGAAAGCATGTAAACACATCTGCTTTCGCTTTCAAAGGGTAAGCCCAAGCAAACCTGGAGTAGTCATCAATGAATGTGACAAAGTAAAGATGCCTCCCTATGGATGGTGTCCGCATTGGACCACATACATCACTATGTATGAGCTGCAATTTACTTTCAGCTCTAACAGCTCCAGGTTGGGGAATGGTTTCCGTTGCATGTTTCCCAAAATACACCCCTCACATACATGTCTTGGTGGAGACTCAAGAGGCGGCATATTATCAACCATATGATGCTTCTGCAAAAGCATCAAACTCTGAAAATTTACATGCCCAAAACAAGCATGCCATAGCTTTGCATCATGCATAGCAGGAGTGTGGGCAGCCACTGTATTTACATCATAAGTGCGCTTGTCATAGCTGTCCAGCTTATACAAGCCTTTGTATCGTGTTCCAGAAGTGACTATTTCATAACCCTTTGATGGGTCTTTTACCAAACACTTCCCATCTTCAAATTCAACCTTTAAACCTTGATCGTTTATGGCTGAACTCAGCATTTTACTCGCCTTTGATTACCAGTGGTAGGCTCAACACCATTACTTGGGAGGAGCTTGTGCCCATGGTCTTGGACCAAGAGGAACGATTCACGAACCCTCCACCGGGCGGAGGTTCGGAGGCCTTAACTGGCCAACGGTCGAAAGGCCGTAACACAGGCAAAGAGAAGGCTTCATCGAAGAAGTCTTCTGAGAAGAAGTCCGACGCTGACCGCAAGAAACTAAAGACAGAGAGGACCTGTAATGATTGTGGCGAGAAAGGCCACTATTGGAGGCAGTGTCCCAAGCGGAAGACCGAGAAGGGTGAAGATTCCTCAACAAAAATCATGAAGACTCCGGCTTTTGTGCACTTGGAGGTGATGGACACCGATGTTTCATTTTCTTCAGGCAGAGAGGAGGTTGGAGGACTTGCCGCTACGGATACTCGGGAGTGGATTCTAGACAGTGGTGCTTCCGGGCACATGACTCCTTCCCGTTCAGATTTACAGGATCTCTGCAGGTATTCTGGTCACATTCTTATTGGGGATACATCCACTATCCGAGTTCACATTCTTATTGGGGATACATCCACTATCCGAGTTCACAATGAGGGCAAGTTGGAGATAGTTCCTGATGGCAGAGAGGGGAAGCATTCCTCCCAGGTGTTGTATGTTCCGTCCCTTGGTTTTCATATGTTGTCAGTGCATCAGGTTTGCAAGACTGGTGTACGGGTGGAGTTTGATGAGCATTTTGTTGCTCTCCGGGACAAGGCAACAAACCAGGTGGTTTGGGAAGGCGGAGTGGAGAATGGAGTTTACAAGCTTTCAGCACTCTCTAGAGGATATTGAGGAGATCCGCCAGTGTCCGATGCGGCACATATTATGAGATGGAGGTACCTCCATAGTGTACCTTCCAGTTCCAGTTTCATTTTCTAGGTGCCAGTAGTATCATCTTTATTTTTCATTTTCTGGGTTTTTTTATCCAGACATTGTATCAGATCCACCATGATGTAACTTTTGGTCTCATAGGTCATTATGGCCTTTTGAAGACGTTAATATAACATTTCATTTCATTTCATTTCCCAAGTCCTCAGGTTTGTGATGAGTGGCAGTCTGGTAATGGCCACTTAAGTGTGGATACGCTACAGGTGCAAGCTCTCCAGGACCAGATGGAGGATAGCTTGCCAGTTGATGGCAGCAATTGGCAGGAACTTTCCAGTACTGATGTTGGTGGTTCTTGTGTTCGTCAGTCAGAGGAAACTGAACAAGTAACTTATGCTCTGATGTCTCGTAGTATTCACGACAAAGAAACTCCTCCAGATGTGTCAAACCCCCACGGATCCCCTCGTGATCGATCTTGGTTCGAAACTCAAATCCTGCAAACAAACGAACAAACAAACAAGCAAGGGGATGCAGGCCTGACTCACCTCCCAACCATGACAGCCGTGGGCAAGCCCACAGTCTTGGCTATCCCCACCGAGCCACGAGCTAAGCTAACTAGGTTGACGTACCGACCAATCTCCTCCTCGCGACGTCCCATACCGTCACGAAGCTGCCCTCGCGGGCCTCGAGATTGCTGCCGGCCTCAGCTGCATAAAGCAGGTGCACGTCTGCACTAGATCCAGGCTCCAAGACCATAGAGCTCTCACAAACTCGCGAGACTCTCTATAATACAATAACTAACCTTGGCCACCCTTTTATAGGCTCTTGGCCGGTCATCGGGCGTCCACACTTGGCCGCCCGCCCGTCCATACTTGGGTGCCCGCCCGTTGGTATTTCCCTAACTCAGCTCGTCAATCAGCCTGCCTAGTTCCAAGCTTCCCCAAGCCTCGAAACTAGTCTTGCATGCGTATAGCACACGGTAGATACACATTGTGCACATGACATACTCCCCTTCCTCTAAGAGCTCACTCCTGAGCTCACTAAAAAACCCGAGTAATCTCTCTGAAGAGAAGTCAATGTCTCCCATGTAGCGTCCTCCTCAACACGATCCTTCCACTTGATCTTGTATTCCGTGATAAGCGTATGACGCAATCTTCGTTCACGAAAGCCAAGAATCTTTTCAGGTTCGTGCGGAACAAATGTCATGTCCTGGACATCTATGATTTCTTGAGGAGTAACTAACTGATCTGCTCCACCCAGTACTTCCTTAAGTCTACTGACATGAAATACAGGATGAACTTTCACATGAGAAGGCAAATCCAATTCATATGCAACTGAACCAATCCGTCGTGTAACACGAAATGGTCCACAGTATCTAGGGGATAATTTCGGAGATCTACCTGTCCGTAAAGTCTCGGAATCTTTCGGAACTCGCAAACACACCATCGTTCCTTCAGAGAACTCTCTAGGTGAACGATGTCTATTAGAATAAAACCTGTCTCGGTCTTGAGCACTTCTAATAGATTCCTTTGCAACTTGTAACATTTCCTGCATATCTTGCAAAAAATTACGTGCTGCATCATGCTGAAGTCCTGAGAATCCTACTGTAACAGGTGATCTAGGTTGAAAACCGTACATAAGCATGAAAGGACTAAACCCTGTACTCGTATGCTTAGTACTGTTATATGCAAATTCTAACATAGGAAGATAATTCTCCCATGAATTCTGTCTTTTGGATACATATGCTCGAAGCATATCCTCCAAAATCTGATTCACTCTTTCAGTCTGGCCATCAGATTGAGGATGATTTGAGGAACTCAAATTCAAAGTTGTTTCCAACTTCTCAAAAACAAGTTTCCAAAATTCACTCGTAAACTTAGAGTCCCTATCACTGACTATGTCCTGCGGTAACCCGTACAGTCTAAACAATTGCTCGATAAACTGCCGAGTTAATTGCGTAGCTGTAATAGTCTTCCGGGTCGGTAAAAATCTAGCCATTTTTGTCAAGCGGTCTACCACAACCCAAATAGAATCGTGGCCTTGATGTGTTCTTGGCAATCCGGTAATAAAATCCATGGAAATACTTTCCCATTTATTACCTGGGATTTGCAAAGGATGCAACAACCCAGCCTGTCTAAAGCGTTCAGCTTTATTTGCCTGACAAATTTGACACTTGAGAACATAATCTTCTACATACCCTTTCATCTTCGGCCAATAAAAAGTGTGTTTCACTAAAGATAATGTCATGTGTATCTCAGGGT
This sequence comes from Cibotium barometz, assembly GCF_041138505.1. Lineage (NCBI taxonomy): Eukaryota > Viridiplantae > Streptophyta > Polypodiopsida > Cyatheales > Cibotiaceae > Cibotium > Cibotium barometz. The sequence goes on from NC_141081.1 coordinate 18,108,605, forward strand.
GTCCAGCAGAAGGGGCGTCGTGACACTCCTTAAGAATCTTGGACCTAATGTCCGGGATCTATGGTACACAAATTTTGTCATTACGGAATAGCAAACCATTCCGAATCATCCACTGACCTCCTGCAGTCTGGATAGGAGGTCTATTAACTGTGGGACTGAAGATGTGATGGATGCTACCGATGAGGTAGAGGCTATTTGAGCACGAACATATAGTAGTGCTCCTTCTGCTCCCTTGCGGATAGCTCGTCGGGCCTGGAGATGCGAAATCAATGGGATACCAAGAATGCTTCTATCCCCACGAATCATGACAGGCTCAGGAAAACCTTTATAGATAGTAAAAGTGTCCTGCCCCCAATCGAGAATAGGCTCATACTGACGGAACCACTAAATTCCTAAGATCATGTCACACCCCAAAAGAGGCGAGAGAATGAAATCTCATTGAAATAAGGCCTTCCGAATGTCAAAGGCAAATTGCTGTGCCTTCTGAGAAATGTGGGTGCGGAGACCAGGTGTGAACCCGTCCACATCCAGATGATATGGGACTAATGTGCAGCTCCTTTTGTTAGCCAGCTAGGAAGAGATGGCATCTTCAAAACTGCCCATATCAAAAAGGACTACAAACTGTCGGCCCTTGGCAGAGCCATAAGCTCGGATGAGGCTTTTCTGTGTAGGATCCCTCTCACCCTCCTGCTTAGCATCCAAGACCACAGACGGCATAGGATGCATAGGGGCTTTGGCGGCTTGTTCTGCTTGCCATTTGTGGCAATCCTTCTTACCATGCCCTATGATGTGACATAAAAAACATCTATTTTCTGATTGATACTTCTTTTGCTTCTTTGGAGGAAGATAACCTCCAGTAATGCCTGCTTCAGCCTTTTCATCGGGGGGTTTTCTTAGGCTTATATTCTTTATCTTTCTTACCCCCTGAACTGGAGCTATTACTGCCGTCCTTCTTCGCATCTTTAGAAGATGCATTACCTTTGCCTGGCTGTGCAGCGGATTGCTGCTGTTCGGGTTTGGTACTGAACTGGGATGACTGCTTGGGCTTGCCTCCGTTCATCTTCATTTCTTCATTCTAAGCGAGAGTCAAAGCCCGGTCATATGTACTGGGTTCAAAGTTACAAACTATGAACCGAATATTAGGATCCAATCCACGAATGAATTGCTCCATCTTGGCCTGCGCAGATAGCCCTAACTGATGTACTAAAGTAATAACCTTGCCGGAAAACTGAAGCACTGGGGATCCGTTCTGTCTGAGTCCATAAAACTCATCTACCAGACCGGCCATGTACTAGGGCGGGAGGAATCTGGTCTTCAGGTCATGGACAAAGGTATCCTAGCTAAAAGCTATGACACCTGTGGTCTGGTCTGTGGTATAAAGATTAGACCAATGCTGCCACCAAGTGACTGCCTCACCTGTGAGATGGGAAACCGCTATGTGGACTCTATCCTGAGGATCTGTGATCCTAGCTAATGGAAAATGAGCAGTAAATTGATGAATTAACTGCTAAATGATCACACTTATCATCATACTTACTGAAATTTGGTTGACTGCAAATGACGGTAGTGGATGCTGCGGACTGTTGGTGGCTGGTGGCACTTGAGGCGGGGGAAGCTGAAGAGAGGTGCTGGTATCTAAGATGAATGGCCTCCTTTTTCCTTTGGTGCTCGAGTAACATACGTTTCTCGATGGAGCTCTCGTTCGTGCTCCCTAGCGGCAAGTTTAGCCTGACGCTAGTCTTCGTCGATCCTGCGTTGGGCTTCCTTATAGTCCCGTCTTTCTACTTTTTCTTGTTGTTTTCTTGCTTCTACTTCTGCTTTTTCTTCTCTCCGTATGGCCTCATCTTCTCTTCTTTGTTGTTCCATCTGAAAGAAGAGGGAGATGTAGTCGGGGGACTGCTAGAGGCGGAGGAGGACATGCTGCTGTTGCCTCCAAGAGTTGGAGACGCTCCATGAGCAGCTGGTTCTGAGCTCTAAGAAGAGCTATGGTGTCTGCTGTAGTCGGAAGAGCAGGGTCTCCTTCGGGGGAGACGTCTTCCACGGCTAATGGGTACTCTCCTCTGTAGACATGATGCTGAAGTCGGTGGTCGTGCCGGAACGCAATCTGACCATCACAGGATGCCCTCACGCTAGGATACGATGTGTGTGGACAAGCTGAATCTGATACCAATGTAACATGCAGCGAAAGTATTCGTATTGGAGGATCCTGTAACACAAATGCTCACACCGTCTTCTGTATCCTGAGTTTCACGAGTTTAGCAATCCACTTTAAGACTTCAAACTTTAAAGAGACGTATAGGCGAGTGGGTGGTACTGACAAAGTAATTTTTAAGTGCCGTTCCTACCCCCGTTCCCGTCCCCGTCGCCCGTCCCGTCCCCGTCCACCGTCCCTTGTGACTATGAATGATGTCCAATCTCGAGCCTATGCACTCTTCCCAATGGAATGAGAAGGGGATGCAAAGCTAAGGCTAAGAGAGGGGCTGTTTGGGACTGTTCTAGACTGAGTATGAATGCTGTAAATGATTATGAATGCTGTGTTTTACCTTCACCAAGTGGCTGAAGCAAAATGATGAGTAGATGAATGCTGAAAACTGTATGGATGCAGAAAATGCAAGGTGGACTACTGGCTGAATGCTGAAACTGATGTGTTTTGCTGATGCAGGGGGCTGAATGCTCATGCGTTGAGGCACCTAGTGCTGTAGGAGGAAAACGCTGAGGGCTGATGGCTGGAAACTGCAATCGCTTATGCTTCTTGTGCTGAAGATGCCAAGCGCTTGAATGCTCTACTGCTGAATATGATGAATGAATCAATGAATATGATGCTGATCTATTTATATGGACCAAAGGAGCCAGTCGGCTAGCTACAGAGCTGGCCGACTGCTCATGTCCACAATAAATGCATAAAAGATGTATAAAATGCTGAAAATTATGGGAAAATTACCAAAAAATTCCTAGTAAATATGATGATGAGCCAATTTGGCACCATGCACTACAATGCAGAGTGCATGTGACAATTGTAGACATGCCAATTACGACTTCTAGGAAAAAGTAATGCATGAAGACAAGGTCATGCTATCGCTGGGTGGAAAATAGAGAAGAAGACCCTCTATTGGTACTAGTGTTTCCTTTTAATTCGCTTGTCTGCTAAATAATTTGTGCAAAGCTGATTTAGGGTTTAACTAGCTGCATACTAGTGGATATTGAGGTACCTAAAAAGAAGAGTTCCACTCTTCTTTGACGGCTTGTCACCTCTTTTCTTGCGTAAGAGCCAAAAAAGTAAACAATATGAACACACTAGATGAATGATGTTTGGGATTGTAATGTTGATGTTGTGTGAGAGCAAAGGTCCTCGAGAGAGCTAGACGCCCTAGTCTAGGAGACCCACATGCTCTGCCCCAGCCGACAGCTTCAAGGACACAAAAGAGGCTCCACCATGGGTAGTGGATATTGAGACCATGTACTGGGTCCATGAAGAGGACGACACATTATGAGTTTGGACTTGGACCCATGAAGTTCTTCTGTTGCCTACTCTATTGTGCGCACATGGTCTATGTAGAACCTTGGCCCTATCTTTCCTTTTGGCAGCTCGTTGTTTTCATTCATTAAGCTGTAATTTACTCATGGATCATATGTACACCTTTTTCGTCTATAGACCCTTTGGGTCTTTCATAGACGTTAAAAGCCTCTCTCTCTCTCTCTCTCTCTCATAGACCAACGGTACCCGTCAATCACAGGGCCAGTACAAAGAGCTCTCACCGACTTCTTCTAGACTAGAGTGACAAGGGCAGATTCACCCACTACACCCGACCTTCAAGCTGATGTAGGAACTTGGCCGAGAGGAGTGACACTAGACAAAGCCATTGAGCTATGCAGAGCCTAGCGCCCTTGACCTCGTGGTCCCCGCCCACGCCCGCGTCACTACAGGACGATCAGAGCCATCATCTCCCACCACCATAGGACTTTCTCCCGCCAGCCCAACTTTACTACATTGGGTGCCATGTTGCAGCATCCTATGCAAGATATTTTAGGGTGATATGAGAGCTAGACACTTTTTGTTTTGGGATCAAATTTGACATTTCAGCTCTTATTACTTTCTTCGATTTTTATTTTTAGTACCCATAATGATGTATTTCATGGGCATGATGTAACCTTATGGTCTCATAGGTCATTTTGGCCTTTTGTAGACATTAATACAACTCTCTCTCTCTCTCTCTCTCTCTCTCTCTCTCTCTCTCTCTCTCCAAGCAAGCGCTATTGGTACTATAACATTCCTAACTAGTTGTGCAAGAAGTGATGAAGTTTTTTGGTCTTCCCTATTTTTTTGTTGATTGCTTACTCTTGTATGTTCTGTGCAAGCGCTATTGGTACTATAGGTTATAACAATCCTAATTAGTTGTGCCAAAAGTGATGAAGTTTTCCCTATTTTTTCGTTGACTGCTTGCTTTCTGTGTCATTGACTTCTTAAGAATACTTCTCATTTTCAAAATTTAATATTTAAAGTTCTGAAGGTTCACATGTCAACACAATGTTTGGAGCTGAGAGGTGAGATGGGAGCCACGAGCACTAAAATAATGGTAGAAATATGGTAATCCAAGTAAAATTAACTAACCCTATAATTTTGCAATTTTTCGAAACATATTATTGCAATTCAATTTGCATGTCCGCTTATGACAACACAAAAGTTTCATGCATTTGATAATGGATCTGATTAAAGACTCAAATTATTCACTCAATTTCAAAAGTAACACTTGGACGACCAGTCACTAATCTAGCTTTGCCAACTGCCTTATATCCATGGAACTCATTGGCATGGCATCTCACAATCTTCAGAATATTCACCATAGTGATGCATTTTTTAGAGCTTGAAGCATAGAAAAAGCATATTCAATTTGCCAATGAGGTGATAGCTCAAGTGGTGAAGGTGTTTGCCTAGGACCAAGAGGTCTTGGGTTCAAAAACCCCTTGGTGCTTCCTCGGCATCGCCTACTAAGCGCCTAACTATGGGAGGATCTTGGGCCTAAGGCCAGTTGGGGGGGAAAAAAGGCATATTCAATTTCAAAATGCGAGATGGATTTGTACCTTAGACTGCTGTGCATGAGCTTGAAGCATAGAAAATACATACGAGAATTCGTTATGCAAGATGGATTTGTACCTTAGACTGCCGTGCATGAGCTTGTCGCATCCATCTAGACCGCAATGCAGCTAGGTGCATGGCATGGAGTCCATGCCTAGAGCAATTCTCATTTGAGAATGCTAATGCAGCTTGTTCATAGGATTTGGCTGTGCGTTGCCTATCAGTGGCCTCCTTAAATGCATAGAACATTCTCCTTAGCAAAGGCTTTCTACAATGTTTTTCTATCGTCTGGCTTTGTCTTTCCTATGTCAAACAACAATTCTTGTTAGCACAACAATTAAGAAAAAGTGCATGGTCACAATTGGCACATTTAATCAAAAAGAAAATCCTAAAGACAACAAAAACTATAAAAAGAACCTTCAACATAAGAGCCTGAAGGTCTTTGCTGTATTCATCAGCTTTTCTTTTTAGGGAATCTGCCTCAGCACAAAAGCTTTGTATCTCCTCTTCCAGCCTAGCTTTGGCCTCCAATGTCCTCTCCAGCTCTGCCTAAAAACCAATTAGTAAGATGTGAATGAATTAGCTTTATAATTTAGTCAACTCAGAAATAACAAGTTGTCTCTCCCAAACTAAATTTAATGTGCTCAAAACTTTTGAAATTGTACTGCATATAGTAAAACTTTCCTTATAACTCCCATAATGATGAATTCAGAGCTATAGTTTGCAATGTGCATTAATCCCTTACATTCCTGCTCTGCCCTTTTCTAAAAAGAACTCTGGAAACTTGATCCCACCTCCATGTGCTTACAAACTTTCACACCATTTTCTTGTCACTACTCAGTAGGAAAGCTTTTGCTGCCATGCCAAGACTAGAATTTCATGTGATACCTTCATGGCAGGCTGGCACTAGTAGTGTCAGTAATTGGACGCTTCTCTCCTAAAATCCCATGAAATACCTTCCTAAGATGGACAATTCTCCTCTCATCCACCACAAAAGATGCCACTTAAAAATATGACCATATACCAAAATGTTGAATAGGTTTTCTTTTGTAATTCCTTGTACCTTCTCCTTATTTCTCACTTCATGGTAAAGTTTGATTTTTGTGGGGTAAAATATGTCTCACTAGTCGAATGCTGCAATGCCTCAGTTTGAGTGATAATCACCAAAATTGCATAGGTTTTTTAAACAGCTAGGTTGGACACATCCACCATGCCATGCCACTTGCTTCTACTCACAGAAGGCCAGGCACTACTCATTCTGAAAATCGAGGACAGGCGTTGAAGAATTAAAGAGGCAACCTGCGTTTACACTAGCCTTCTTCCCTCTCTTTTTTTCAGGTCCTGCTATTCAGCCACAACCAGAGGCACCTCTCCATACTCTACCTGCAGGAAGAGAGGAAGAATCAGGCCCACGCGAAGCAGATAGGTGTCCCTCGGCTGAGTGCGGGAACTGGGAATCAAACCCGAGTCCCCCCCTGAAGAGTCGTTTACCAGTTCACCTACACAACCGCACACCTTCTTCCCTAGTTCCATGCAGATATTCACTTAAACCTTGCATGGGCTTTAAGGTGCCCTTTGTTGGTTTGTATTGCAGGCTGAACTACAATGGGCATTGGTTTTAGGCGAGATTAATATTTTCTCCTGCAGATACTATTAACACTTGAAAGTCTGGAAAGAATGATGAAGCCATCCTGTTATGAGTCAACCGCAAGGTTACCTCTTTCTTGATAGTATATACAGAGCATAATGTTTTGGATGCAGTAGAAAGAATGAGGATGTAGTGAGATGCAACATATAAAAGCAGACTGCACACAAGTTCTGTGGGATATGTAATGAACACATGTGTGCATCCTCAATGATCTACTTCATTGAAAGTTAGAACTTCGTCAAGTTTGACAAAAGTAAATGTGTACACCCAGTTATGAGCAGAGAAGAAAGAGATGAATTGATCTTCGATGCTGGCCTGCCACACACACCTGAAGGGATAATGCCTGAGCTTCTGCATCAGCTCGAGCATTCAGATCATCAGATAAAGTTGAGATTTTGCACTGAAGTGCAGAACGCTCAGCCTCAAACTCTTGCACACTCTTTTGCAGTGCCTGCTCTAGATCCTTCTTTTCTTTCTCTAAAGCTGTAGCCCTGCATGAATTACAAAATTTTGGTACTCAATAAGCATGTACAGTCGGCCTTTTGCACTCTTGGAACCACTTCTATCTTCACTGTTTGCTTAAGCATGATTGATGCAGCTGCACACAAAGATTCCAAAATTGAAATACCTCTGAGCCAAACGGCGTTGAAGCTCAAGGGTTTGTTCCATGTCTTCATGCAGTGCGTTCAATTCCTTTTCTGCCCTTTCAACATTTTCATGATTTTGTTTCATATACAGCTCCAGTCTGCCTTCAATTTAGCACGATCGACGCATAGTTACTTGTAAAAGAATACACATTATCATATAAAACAATTACTAATTGCATGGAAATGATCCAAAGAGGATCATAATGCATCCCCTGCATATCTGCATCTAAACAGTATACTTTCAAACAGACCTTAGCCGCGTTAAGGATAACATACCTTTCACGAAGCTGTTGATTTATGTTTTGCAGTCGTTGTTCTCCATCAATATGTGCCTCAAGGTCTACCTGTAATGCAGCAACCTGGCGCCGCAAAGTTGCTGCATCTGATGCTGGGGGCACCATCAACCCTTCGGCCCTTAATCGTGGACCTATTCTCAAAATTGAATTATGATGGGTGGCCGATCCAGTAACAGGACCTGAGGTCGTTCCTTTTTGACTGGCATTGAGACTGTTTGTTTTACCAGCGGTGGGTCCATCCTCGACAGCTTTGATCGGTGTTGCCTTGAATGCAACCGTTTTGGCCATCCCTGAGCTGCCGTTAGCGACAGGCGTGAGGCTCCTGTGGGGTTTGGACATGCTGGTTGAACAAGATGGTGCTTTTCCAAGTTGCGACAACGTCCAGCCTGTTGGTAATAACATCACAAACAGGGAATAGAACTTGAAGCTTTGTTGGGACTCAAAATACAATTAGACAGCAGCCCAACAAGAAAATACATTAAAAAAGTAACACATGTGAAATGTCTAGATTCTAGATCAAAGAGACCTACCTGCAAGTGAAATGTCTAGATTCTAGATCAAAGAGACCTACCTGCAAGCGAGATGATTGAGGGAAGGGCAATTCAAGCTATGAGTTCTCCATGGGCTTCGCCACTGCATTGATGAACTCTTCGAGAGTTTCAAGTTTGCAGATTAGGTCTGAGGCAGAATCGTTGTCAAGACATCCCTACCGAATGAAAAAGCAAAAATATTTAAAAACCGAAACGGATCTTTACGCCATGCCATCATGAATAGTTACGTTCCATACCTGGCCCAGAAGAGGGTAACAGCTTGAGCAGGATCAAGTTAATGACTGGTGCAAGGTTGCATGCACCGCGAGAACCATGGCCCCGCTCTCTGTGTGCTTTTTATAACGGCACCACGTATAATCTCTTCTTCATGTGACAAACCAGGTTGGCTTTATTATTTAAGCTTCACACATACTACATAGGTTAAGAGTTTATTACTTGAGCTTCATTACACACGTAGCCTTTGGAGTTTTGTGTGAGAAAGGGTTTTTTTTCCCCTTTTTTTTCCCATTGAATGGAGTAGTTTCAACATGAAAAATATGCAAAAGGTGTGCAAGGGAAGTTGAGGACTACTTTAAATCCTAAAAACCCCCCACCCACCCCCCTTTATATAAAAAAACCCACCTAAAAAAGGCCATAGCATGGCACCAATCCTCAAAAGGAGTTATTTCTCCCTTACATACACTATAAATTCCATTAAGAACACATTAAAATCATCATTTCTCAAAGGAGATGCTCAAAGGAAATAAATTTACATGACATGAACTTGAAAAGACAATATTAAGCTACAAGCAATAAGTGTCTAGGGGTTTTCAAATTTAGCCCCCCCAGAAAACAAGATATGTGCATGCTTATAGCATAGCCTTATTCCCTAGCAGGACGCTCGGCACCCCCTCAATTTCTCCATTGTAGACACAACTAAGCTCACTTTTCAATCACATCAATTACTAGACAGACAAGAATTTGAACTCATCTAAGTGCTAAGCATCAGCTTCATAAGAACATAATGAATAATAAATCCCAACCATTACATAATGAGAGATTTATTTTAATAATGATAAGAATGGAGACTCCTATAGCCAAATGTTTGAAAATGAGAAAGGAAGTGTGTAATAAAATATAAGAGAGTCATGACACAATATGAATAATTTAGAAAGTACACTTTTAATAGTCAAATCATGAAAATGGTATAGTGATAAATTTTTAAATGCCATGGTTATGATTTCAATTGTATAAAAAACATGTGTGGCTCACATGATGACACCTTAAGGAGAAGGGAGCAGAATAAAAGCATTTTAAAATTAAGACCCACTATTAGGGGAGAGGAACATGAAAAATGGAAAAGGGTGCCTTATCAACATGACTTATTAGGCTCTGTATACAAGGAATTCACGGTTTAAAAAGACTTAAAACATAAATCTCTTTATCATATTGTTTATAAATTAAGTAAAGGGTTTGATCATGTAAGAGGTAATAAGGGATTGTAAACTTGCTCAATGCTTTGATCAGGTCAAGAACCAACATAAAGGGAAACAAAATAAATAAAGGGAATCATGTAAGAGCTAATAAGGGATTGTAAACTTGCTCAATGCTTTGATCAGGTCAAGAACCAACATAAAGGGAAACAAAATAAATAAAGGGAATCATGTAAGAGCTAATAAGGGATTGTAAACTTGCACAATGCTTTGATCAAGTTAGGAACCAACATAAAGGGAAATAAGAAGAAGATGGATCTTAATCATAAACAATCTAGGTTGAGTTTTATAAATGAGAAGCTGATATCTTATAAGAAACTTGTAGTTTAGGTCCACTAATCAAGAACTAAACCATAAAAACTAGAATGCTTGGGCAGTTGTGCTTGTAGTTTTTTAATTAGTATTTTGTATCAATTTTCTTATAAGATTGTTGAAATTTTATCTTGCTAACCTTGATATAGCTAAGCTATATTATTTTGGAGTAGAGAATTAGTTTTTAAAACCTTATTTGGTCAATGACTTATCCTCACTTTTGCTTTGGAGAAACATAGACACCCTTATGCAATAAGATAAGACTACATAATAGTAACAGAAACTAATATAGTGATTAGTCATGAACATAAAATAACAAGGATGGTATTAAAAGTGCACTTTATCAAAGTTTGGAGAGTACTTATTTGGGGGAATAAGACATTTGCTTCTATTCATTGAATACGTAAAAATCCTCACACAGTCCTTATGCATAAACATGCTAAATAACATGTTAAAGCTAATGATTTTAACTACTGATAAACTTATTAATATGTGTGTGTGTGTGTGTGTGTGTGTGTGAGAAAAAAAGAAGAAGAAATAGACCATACACAAAGTATGGCAAATAAGTGCCACAAGTATCCATTAAAACTATAATAACATATCATTCCCACATGCCTAGTGGAACATGCTTCCGGCCCCTTCCCATCATAGTAAGTTGATAAATTGGCTTGACTCCTCGTCTCCCATCCACTACATAATAGTCAGTATAAAGCTATGTGGGGTCCTCAAAGAGGTGGGGGTGGATTTGACATCCACCTCATATTCTTGGTAATCGATAGGCTCCTTGAAGCTTACTTGATTAAGAGGTCTCACCCTTGGTGGAGGGGGTTGTGGTCCCAAGACTGGTGGAGGTAATGGCACATTGGGTTCATGGTGCATGCCCTTTGATAGGAGTTGTTATGTGGGATGTTCAACCATTTCTTGATTTGTTTATAGGATCGAGGGCTAGCGTTTGTTGTTGCGATGTCGGCAACACTGGTTGTTGTAGTCTCGTTGTATTGGCAATAGCCTGTAGGTGTGTTTGGCAATCTCAGGCTTCGTGACCATAATGCCCACAAACAAAAGCTACAGTACCATTGTAATGAGCTCTTAAAATTGTACATCGCTAGTGGTATGTCCCTAACAGCAAATAGAACACTGATGTAGCTCTCTCCTTGGATACATGTGCGCATTGTCCAAGGCTTTTGTAGCCTTCATTTCCTCTTGGAGAGCTTTTGAGAAGTTAGTCCAAGTCATTTCCTCTAAAGTATTACCTTTAGCTATAGGTTTTGCAATGGTGGTGCTACAATTGCTGGCTGCTGCTCTGCTGATGTAACAAACTTAGAATCTGAAACTCTTACTCCCTTTTTCTTGAAGTTATCCTCAAGTTGGATGGTATTAACCATGATGTCCTCCCAGGTGGTGATACTTCTAATGACCAAACCATTATAGATATGTTCATGTTTAAGCTTGTGGATAAATTTATCGAGCAGTTGATTATTGAAAAAGCGCTCATGTAGAGCACAATGAGAGTTCAAATGCTTAAGACGACTAATAAAATCTCTCACTTACTCATCTTCTTCTCTCTCAGCTTTGTGCAACTGAGAAGCCACACTCCACAAAGCTCCCTCATGCACAAACTACTTTAGGAATAACCCTCAAAGCCTAGTAAAGTTTAGATGTTCTTCAATTTTCAGAGTCCGATACCAATCATCAGCCTTGCCATCTAGTGTAAGGCTAAATGCGTTGGTCTTTGCAAGCTCATTCCTCTCACCTAAGGCCTTGATTAGAGACCTCGAGGTGTTTTCTAGGATCACCCTCTCCATTGAACTTATGTGTAAGCTTTGCAATTTGTGGAGCCTTTCTAGAGCTACTCCATCCGTTATCTCTCATGAGGGGTCTTATACTTTCAGCCATAGCTCTCCCCAATGCTTGCGTAAAGGCTACTGGATCAGTTGGAAGGGTTGCTACTGGAGGTATTGGTACAATAGGGGTAACATGTGGTATGAAAGGTGATGCCCACCGCCGTAGGTGTCATGGCATGAATCCCAGAGAGGTAACATGAGTCCGATAGGTGGGGGCCGTACAGGAATTCCCATAGGTACTGATGGCATATGAGCCAAGGGCACCACTAGTCTAGTCATTTGTGAGGATGTCCCCCTTACTTCAGGGTGCATTGGCAAAGTAGAGAAAGATGCAAGGAATTGAGGATCTTGGGTGAAGCTTCCTCCTTCTATGGCTTTAGCCAAGGTGTTGGTTGTAATTGAGGGCATGAAACTAATGGGAAATCTTGCATGGTTTGTCATAGGTGGTGCCGTTACGAGTGGTGTAGAACCATAGGGTATGTAAGTGTGCTAACAGCATCTTAGGTTGGTACCTCTCTACTACGGTCTTAGAATGTGAAGTCTATGCTTGTAGATTCTTAGATTCCTATGTAACCTAGAGGAACAATAGTAGGATTCAGGACTTGGTCCATCATGTAGTCGAGTGATACTGCAATCTCCTTGGAATTGGGGATCCTTCCATTGCTCGAAATTTGATGATGTATCACTGGCCCCTAGTGTAGGTCCTTGTACAATGTTAAACTGGGTTCCAACTGAAGGTCCTAAGTCCAGTGTAGGCTGGTACGCGCCAAGCTTGATAGATGTGCTATTGTCTAAATAGGCCTTTAATATACTCTCGGATCATAGGTGCATGTGAATATGGGGTGTTGGAAGGTCCTACAAAGTCTCGGATAAATTTGAGTTTTTTTTAAAATTTTATTTTTTTAATTTTTTTTTCAAAAAATTTTAGATTATCCAAAGTTTTTCACGTTTCTAGTGTTTCTTAACTCGTTTAGCCCAAAAAATAGTGTTTTTTTCAGGTCAGTCAAGCGCTACGGGCGTTAGCTCCATAGTTAAGGAAGCTCCTTATTAATTATGTAAAAATGTAAATTTTTGGAGTGTCACACAAGTTGCGTCAACACGATCACAAAAATAGGCTAAAATATATATTAGGCAAGTTTGTGCATGCACTTTTCGAAAAAATTCTATACTTTTTTTAATTGCCTCCATACATTTTTTTAAATTGCCTCCATACATTTTGTGCATGCACTTTTCGAAAAAATTCTATACTTTTTTTAATTGCCTCCATACATTTTTCCTTTTAAATATTAAATTTTTTACTTTTTACGTTTTCAGTTTACTGTTTATGGTTTCAATTTTCAATTTTCTTGAATAGTAGTTTTCTTATAATCTTTGACTTAGGGTCTGTCTAAAAGCGTGCGTGCATCCAGCCCATCAAAACTGTTATATGCACATTATGTGTGCATATACTAGGAGGCTAACCCACATTAGGCTTGTGAGCATGGGAGCATGGGAACAAGCTCTAGTGGAGCATAGGTTAGGACTAACCTTAAGGGTTAAGGTTAGGGTCAGGCATCCAAGGGTCACACATGGGAAATGGAGAGTCAACAGTCACTTGAGGGCCCTCCTATATAATAGGGGCATGGGGCACACTCAAGGGGGGCTTAGGCTATGGTCTCTTGATGTTATCTTGAGGCTAGGCTATGTTATGTTCTCTTGTGTAGAGGATCATAACTACTCACCTACCATTTCACACTATAGCTACATGTTGCTGGATTGGAGTTATACCTCTTGATGGTATGGGACATCAAGGTAAAGGTATGATGTACTTCACTATAATTCATGTGTGCATCCCTTGGGCTCGGGGGTGGTCGGGTGGATGAGTTTATGCCTGATTTATGCATGTTTATGTATAACAATTATCTAGAGAGATCTTAGGATTTTAACAGTGGTATCAGAGCAATCTCTAGTTAATTATTGTAATTTTTTCTTTCTTATTGTAATTTTTAGCATTTTTTGAAGTAAATTTTAATATTTATTGAATCAAAATGTTATTTTGTTGATTTGTAATGATGATTTGCACGTGGATCGTCGATATGGTGGTTGGAACACGTGTTACTACTATTCAATGGGGGAATTTCGTGAGTTTAATGCTATTTTTTCTTATTTTTATGGTTTAAAATAAGTATTAATGGAAAGTTTTACCAAAATACCACATATTTTATTGTGGATACTTTTGGTAGAATAGATTCACTGAATTTCTATAATTTTAAGGAATTTTTCCTAATTTTAAAGAAATTTTTAGAGCATTTTTATGGAAAAAATGTATTTTTAATGCATTTTGTGGGTTTTTCGCGGGTATGCCTTCGGTTTTCTGTCAATTTTTTGCTGAAAAGCAGTGTGGGGCAGTCAATTGATGCATTGGGTTCTCTCGCGTGTGCATAAAGTTCTTCTCTTTCCCAAAATCCAGAGATTCTTTCTATTTCTCTCTCCCGCGTTGTGAATGCCTCTTGCTAGGCGCACAGTTTGATTAAGTTAAATCATAATTAATTTATAATTATGATTAGAAAAGACTTAACTAAAAGCTAATTAAAATCTTTAATCAACCTCCTCTCTGTTAACAGAGAAGGAGGGGGTGGAGAAGGAGGGATGGAATGGAGAAGGAGAGGAGAGAGGGGAGAGGAGAGAGGAGAGAGGACTCCTCCTCTCTCAGATTTTCGAAAACGCGCAGGGCAGGGCTGCGCTGTAGCACGTCAGGCAAAATTTGCCCCCCCCTTTAATTTTTTTAAAAAAAGCTTACAAAGCTTAAGAAAAAAGTTTTATTATTATTATTTTTTAAGCTTTAAAATATATTATAAAAGGAGTTTTTTTTAATTCCAATAAAAAAAGCTTTTGAAATCTATTCAAAAAAGCTAGGAAAAAAGCCTGAAAAAGGGAGAAAATATGAAATTTCAGAAAACAAAAATCTCCGAAATTTTTTAAATTTTTTCTCCTAAAACCTTTTGGCTTTTCATCTCCCAGGAAACCTTTTGGCTTTCCGAATTCCAGAAAATCTTTTGACCTTTCGGATTCCGGAAACTTTTGACCTTTCACATTCCGATTTTTTTTGTCTTTTCATTTTTCTGAAACTATTGGCTTTCTGTATTCCGGGAAAACCATTGGAATTCCAAAATTTCTTGATCGTTCGAATTCTAATGCGTTCGGGGTAAATTAAAATTTTCAAAGAATTCTTGAAAATTAGTGGAAAGTTAAACAAAGGTTATTTTAAATTTCTGGAAAATGTGGGGTTGGTGTTTGGCATGTGGCATGTCCATTCGGGCGCCCGTGACCATTCAAATTCCTTTAAAATATATATTTTTTGATCGAGAAATTTAGAAAATCCATTAAAATTATAAATTTTCATTGGATTTAAGAATTGTCGGGTGGAATTGAAAATTTCGTGAACGATGGGATTCTCAAAAAAATTAGGAAATTTCTACATATTATTTTTAAAAAACTTAAAAATTGGTATTTTTAAAATATCAATGGTATTTTGGTAAAATTATTTGGTAAATTTTTTTTGGAAAAATATAGGTTTGGAATGCCATAAGATAGGTTTGGTGGAAAAAATCATGATAATTCTTTTTCTCGAGAATTTAATATTTTCGAGGGTTATTTAATGTTAAAGTACATTTTCTCGTGCTGACATTAGATAGATGCGGGTTATTCGCATTTTATTAATACGATTATACCTCGTATTAGTAGTTATTTCTGTTTAGATTATTTTTGAACAATGTTTTCATGATTTTTTTACCATTGTTTAGCCATTCTTTTTGGACATGTTCCATACTTTTGATGGCTATAATTTGCATTCAAAGTGTGTCTCACCTTTGACACTTGTACATGATAATTTATTTTGCACTTGTTTAAGTGTGGTCTATACTTAATTTCCTAAGCCTAAGACAAATTCTATCATGGGTTAGTTGATCGGTTTGTTTTGGTGGATTTTATTGGATGTTTTTCAAGTTTTATATAGACTCATTAGGTTCTGCCTAGATCACTTGTATCTAGGGGGTTTTTAATGAGTGTTACACACATGTTTCACTTGCTTACTTTGGAGTTTTGCTTGAACAACACCATGTTCATATACTCCGGATTAATGAGTTGGCCACCAATTTTAAATGCTTCTTTTGGCATGATTAATGAGCATTAGATGGCATGCATTGATTTTTATGATCAACTATGGTTTTCATGGATTTGAGGAGCTTCTATGCTTTTATCCATGGTTTTATCAGGATCTTTTGATCTTTTGGGATAATTTCATGTGCTTTGAAGGTAGCATTTGTCTCCATTTTTTGCACGTAATTTTGGATTATGTTCCTTGTACTCTTGTACATATTCCAACTCGGATACTTAGTTGCTTATGTATTTAGGTGAGTTATTTTTCTACCCTAGCTTTATTGTGTGTATTGGGTAGTTATCATTAAAAAGGCGCCAAAAATTCAAAATTCTTTTCTAATAATGTACTCGGAAAGAGTTATTCCTTGATGTGGTCTCAGGTATATAGACAAAGGTTTTAGTATGTGAAAGTCTGGGATAAGGCCATCTTATTCCTTTTATACAGGATTTTATTCATATTTCCTAGACGGCATACTAGGGAATTTTAAATTGGTAAGGTATGTATGGGTGGTATCATGGTGGTATGGAATGCTAGTAATCCCTCACATATATTATCTTATGGGATAATTTGGGCTCAGGATTGTTGCTTTGCTAACATCACTTGGCATGTTGACCTCAACATTCAAAGACAATCTCATTTTTTGAATTCATTTGAAGTTGTAGTGTGGGCATTCTCTAGATAAACTTCTTTTATCTATAGCCTGCATGTATTGATGAGTGTAATCTCATTGGCATTTTCACTTGTTGAAATCTCTTTCAACGAGTTTATCTTGTTGTGTTCGGATTAAAGAAATTTGGATTATTCCTTTGTTGGCATTTCTTTCTCTAGTTCCGTACTCTAGGTGATTTATACAGACCACCTGATGGTTTAAGGATGTACATATGTGACTCATTGAGACGTCGATGACTCTCTATGTTGATATGGGTAACTCAGGACGCCGATAATTCTATGAGCAGATGTGGGGTATATCGGGCCACCGATGGATACCTGGTTCCTGCTGTTATAATGCCATGTTTTCCTACTTTATTCCGAATGGTTTACAACAACGAGGAAACTACATTGAGTATGAATTCCTCTAATTATCTGCAGTCCGATGAGCAAACATAACGTATGAATCAGATTGTAGAGAGGATATGCTTCGTGCATATGTCTCTGGAAAATCATCAAATTAGGAAAAGTATCTTCCAATGATATAATTTGCCTATAACAGATTTAAACATACGACTACTGGTTTTAGTCCGTGCATACTTATGTATGGGTATCAACCCAGGGCACCTATTGATGTCAGTCTTAAGGACATTGAGTGATGACTTGAATAATTCCACATCAAATTACTCAAACCTCATAGCTTCTACAAGTTATGGTGGTAGAGGTATATGCTTGGAAATCATCTCCAAATGAAAGGCTTTTCTCTACCAAGTGTTACTCTATATTTTCAATGGTATGACAATGAATGGTCAAAGGTATGGTCGAGGGACCACTAAATATCTTTTATCATGGTTCCTACCACTACCAACAATTATCAAGTATATAGACCAAACATTCCATTTTGTCATTTTATGGAACATTAGGAAATTATACAAGGTTTAAATATTGAAGATGATTTTACTATATCCAACAGGGAATTTCATGCACATTTGGAGTATTCAAAATCCAAACTACCTCGGAAAAGATTATTGTTCCTTTCTATATTTTGGCTACTAGAAACTCTTGAAATTCGTCAAAATTAATATTGTTGGATTTTAATTTTTGATGTAATTAATATGTTAATATCTTTTCGATTGAGTTGATGTCAAATTTGCCTAGCTACAAGTCGAGCAACTAAATCAATCTTTCTAAACAGTCCACTAATGCTTGAATATTTTATTACACCATTTTTATAGTTTTAATTATAATTAAATATAATTTTAATCATTTTATGTTTAATGTTATTTGGCCAATACATTACCATAAATTTAAACTCTTAATTTTATTTAAAATTGTCAATGGCAATGTTGTAACCTCACATGCTCTATAATAGAAAGTTTGCTGCCTACAAAACTCTTCTTTTAACTAAGGAATGTTGCTCCTTAAACATGAGTCACTATCATGGAAAAGGGAAAAAAAAATCAACCTACTTTCTAGTATGAGAAGAAGAAAGGCAATGATGATGAGGAGCTTTGAACATACAAATGGAGATTACAAGTCAAAGGGAAATGAGAGATTATATTATGAAGGTGCCTCAACGAGCTTCAATGAATGGATGCTAAGAATATGGTATCAAACTCAAGTCAAACAATTTTCCTAATCACCAAGCAAATTAAGAGCTAGATAAGCTTTTCCTTTTCCCTTTTCCTTTACTTTCATACTTTGAATATATTATCGAGAAGATCTATGATCACACAAAAGGATCATTGACTTTAGATTATTATTGGTAATTTTGATAATTAATTTATTATTGTGTATACAGTTAAAAAAACCTACACTCAAGAACATGCTTGAGATAATAGAATAAGCTAACCTTATATCCTATCATTGTTGATCAAGAAGTTTTATTTTATACTAATATCATAGATTGCATAGATTATTGAGATTTGACATCCTTGGTAGAGATTTGTCATAGTGTAGCAATTTTGGCAAAGGACTTAATATTCCCAATAATATCTCTAGAATAAATTTAAAAGGACTTTTAGTATTCCCATCGTCTCTCTGAAATAAAATTTGAATTTTAATTGAGGTGTTCTGATCTTTGACATTACCATGAAACATTAGTAAACACAACTATGATAAGAAACTAGATTCTTTTATGGTACTTCTTTACATGTTAGCTCTTAATTTAGGTATAAAACTAGAGACATTAAAAATAGTAGCTCTTAATTTAGGTGTGACTCTACCAACATTAAAAAATATCAAATCAGACTATGACACCCTTGCCAAAGAAAGAGGGGAAATTATCAATGAGACATGAGACCTAGAAGGGAAAATCTTTAGCATTGATCTTAATGAACCTTTAGTGACATGGGTGCCACTTTTGCTATGCAAGAGGGAATCCATCACACTAATGTGAAAGAGAGAAGTCTATTCTATTGAACTAAGCTAAATGATTAAACCTTATCAAGCAAGAAAGAACATAGAGTCCATAAACAATAGCTATTAAAAAAACCTGTTTACACCCGAATATCCTTGTCAAGTATAAGCTTAGAAATGACCATAGTAATGACATGACTTTTAGCTTAGATAGGATATATGTACAAATATCATTATTACCCAAAGTGTTAAAAAGCCTAACTCAAAGACCTAAGGTAAACACAACTTAAACAGTCATGTTTGATGTCTGGTGTGTATCCTCTAGATGCAGAAGAAGCATGTTCAAACGTCATTTGCTATCAAGACCCAAACTTTGAAGTGTGATTAGGTAATGATGCATATGTCTCACACAGTTGGCCATATGTTAAGGGAAGTTATAGCTTCCCAACAAGCTTTGTCTACACCAACAAGGAGTACAACCCATCTAGAGTAGTGAAAGCACATTAAACATGGGAATTGAAACCTCAAGGGTGGTCAAGCCCTTAAGCTCTACCAATCTAATTCTTGGACCTCAATAATCTAATCACTCAAATGAGGGAGAAGCTAGTGAGCTTCCTCTCTCTCTCTCTCTCTCTCTCTCTCTCTCTCTCTCTCTCTCTCTCTCAGTCACACTCCACATCTAGTTAATCTCACAAATGAGGGAGAAGCTAGTGAGCTTCCTCTCTCTCTCTCTCTCTCTCTCTCTCTCTCTCTCTCTCTCTCTCTCAGTCACACTCCACATCTAGTTAATCTCACAAGTAAGAATCAAGTAGGCTTACCTCAAGCATACACACACACACTTGAGCACTCACACATGCAAGCGAGTAACTTAACAAGACTCCATAATTAATGACAAACATAAACATGGGAATATGCAAGAATTAGGAAAAAAAAAAGACATACAAGAAGGAAGAAGCTCCCAAGCTTTGAGCTCAATTATAGATTATATTATGAAAAGTGTCTTTTCTCACTCCCATAAGTCAATTATATACAAGTGGGCTTTGCCTAATTGCCCACACTTATGGGGTGCCCAAAACATGTTCTCATATGGTTGGCTTTCATTAAAATAGTGTGCCTTCGGCCATATACAATGTGAAATATGTAAGCTAGGGTGTCGATTACAAAGAGTGTTAAAAAAACAATAAACGCCCCTTGCCTAGGCGAGCTTTCACCTCAGGAGCATTATTGCATAGGGAGCAGCTTGAGCAAGAAGTTTTGATGACATCATGTCAAAGAAGAGGATTGATAGAAAAATCTTTGACATACCACATTGAAAAAACTATGTCATAATGCATTCCTTTTGGTGATGAAATGGGAGGTATTGAACTCGCTCATAATAGCCATAAATCTACCTCAAAGTGGCAAAGTTAAAGAAGGCTAATTTCTACACTCCGCTTTTGTGATATATGTGGCATCCCTGGGTGCTCTTTACTTCATTGAAACCTTTGAGGCAAATTGACAATGTGTGGAATATTTTGTAAGTGACTTGGATATGTAGATCCTTAGAATCGTTGTGTTTACCCATGGACGTGCTCATGACTTCGAGCATCCATTGCTTGTGTTGATGGCTTCACCTAGTGGTGAAGAGGGTAGCTTCAAAAAGTTGATATTAAAGAATTGGTTGCTTACCACTCACAATATGTCCTCTAAGAATAGATCCTTTTGATTGGCATGTATTGTGGGTCTATTCACACTATTAGGTCAGTGCCTTGCGGTATGCGTTCCTATATTATGGGCTTTTAGTGAACCATACGAGCCTCCACATTGTGGCTAGTTTTCCATGGTGATTTTAGTGTGAAGAAGTTCTCCTTGAGAGGACTAAGGTAGCTCACCCTCTCATATTCTATGTGATCCCTATTCCATTACCTCCACTTGGACTCCATATACTCCTTTAGTAGAGGAAACTCCATTTTGTATATGTTGGGCATTACCAGAGTCTACAACCTATGGCAGGCTATGGCTTAGATGAAATTGTTATACCTTTCAAATCTCTTTTTTGTGGAGAAGGCTGAATGCTAAGTTCCTAAGCAGCTCTGGTTCCATTGTTGTAGGGACTACTGTAATCGTGGTTGCCATAGTTATGATCGAGGACATGAAACTAATCGACAATATTACGTGGTTGGTCACAAGTGGTGTCGTTTATGAGTGGTGTAGTACCCAACACCATAGAGTCTCAAATTATGCTAACAACATCTTGAGTGGGTACTTCTCTTCGGTATCAGAACGTGAAGCCCATGCTAGTAGACTCTTGGAGTCCCGTGTAACCTTAAGGAACAATAGCACCAATCGGGGCTTGGTCCATCGTAGCCAAGCATCACCACATTTGTGGGATCAGTAGGGCTAATGATGGTGTCTCCATGTCACAGGGCCTCGTGCATTGCTTGTCCCAACTTGTGTCACAGGAAGTCGCATGGGGATGGTGATTTCCTGTCAAGCCTCTCCTGATCTACAATAGCCTGAATACATTCCACAACCATTCGAAGTCGCTCTTCCTCGTATGTGGAAGTAGAAATGGCTTGTTTGATTTCCTACCAGCTAACGACATAAATAAGGCCCATAACCAAATCTGTTAAGGTTTCCTGGGTGGCATCGAATTCCCAGCTCTTAGTTTGCAATGTGTGTAAGAATCTTACACCCAATTCCACCTTGCTCTCTAGGCTGTCAGTCACCTGGGCAATTGGCAAAACTTGGGTGGCTTGCCCAATTGGTACGATTTGGGCTACTAATCGATTGGGCTTGATGTAAGGTCTCTTCCTGTTTTGCCCTAGTAGCTTGGATGAGGGCTTCTACTTCTTGCACCTCCTCTTCTATCCTGCCATCTGGCATAGTAAGATTTGTGCAAGGTTTTGGCCTATATGCATCAGGTTGCCGTTCCCATGTGGACATGGATTTCTACATGCTTGGGGCTCGTGTGTAAGGTAACACTAGCTGTGGCCTTAGAGCTAACCTCCACTCCCTCATCCCCAAATTGATATGCCGCTTGGTTAGGTGCATAGATTGCAGTCTAAGCCTGAACCCTTGAAGTAATTAGACATGCGGCCTACCAAGCTAGTGACAGATTTAGCGTTTAATGTTGGAGTAGGGATTTCTCCCCCATGGTCCGATATCCCTTCCATCGATTCTAGATCAGAGAAAGTGTTGCTGCTTGTTGAGAGTCTCAGGCCATGTACCACACTCAATCTCGTTCCTAAAGAGGTCCCGAAACAAAGGTCGGTTGATAAGAGCCTACTTGGGTCGATGTGGTTTTCTCTAAATTTGTCTCTAAAACACACTCAGATCGCAAATGCATATCATTGTAGGCAGTTTTAGGGCAAGGGGGATGTTTCAAATAGTTTTTGTTTTTTTATATGTGTGTTAGAGAAACTCATCTAAAATGGGTTTTAGATAGTTCTAAACGCTTAGGGAGAGGTGTGCACACACTTTTTTTAGGCTGATAAGAGGGTTTCCTATAGTTGTGGGTCCCTTAACTATGGAAAATTATAAATTTTTTTGGTCTTGTATAATGTGTGCCAAAATGACCGCAACAACCAAAAACCAAATAGACAAATTTGTGTGTGCAATTCTCGAAAAAAAATTAAAATTTCTTTTCCCTGACCCTTTCCATTTTTCTTTTTTCCTTTCTTACGTTTTCCTTTTTTACTTTTTACTTTTTACTTTTTGTTTTTTTTAACTTTTTACTTTCTGCTTTTGTGGTTTATGGTTTTCGGTTTCACCACAACCACTCGAAAAGGGGTGGTCACGGTCTTTGGAGTTTTCCAAGATTCCTTTTTTGACTTGGGACCTAAAGCCTACGGGGCGGTGGCCAACCAAAAGACTTCCAACTTGTGGCCAAAATCAGAGGTGGATTAAACTAGGTTAGTTTGCATAATTGGCACTAATGCAAAAATGTAGAAAACCTGCAAACACGCAAATTAATCTGGTTTGCAAATCCTACCCCAAATCGTTGTTTTTAACCCAATTTCTCTATGTAAGGAGTCCAAATTAAGGTAAGCCCTATGTCTCAAAACCACTTTTAAGGTTTATTTCACGTAATTCCTTAAATTTAAAGCCTAATTTACTAATTTTTATGTGAGAAATTAAAAAATGCAAAAAATAAAAAATGTTGAAATTGAATAAAAGACTTGAATTATACAAATCAAATGATATAGAGTTTTAGAGCAACATGAAAAACTAAACGCATAATTTCTAAGATAACAAAAAAACGTATCAAATACAAGAATATGAAGCAAAATCAAAGTTGTACTCATTTCTTGTAGAAACCAAAAATACGATCACTTCACCCATTCAAAAGCTCTTAAAATGCATCGATGCTATGCAATGGGGCTATTCCCCGGTAGCGGTGCCACTTATGGAAAGCCTTGGTGCCATATAAAGAATGCAGGAATCAACCCAAAGTTGTGGGACTTTGCCCAACCACACTCGGGAGCATAAACAGCTCAACCAAGAAACTAGTTTATCATGGCCTAGCACACAAATGCACAGTCGGGGTGTGTCACTCACCTTGTGAAAGCTTGTTGCCTGGGACTCTCATAGGAGGAGATGTCGGCATCGTGCAGTTGCACTCGAAAGCTCCACTCCGCCATCACCCGCTCACCGCCCTCTAAATGAAAGCTCGACCCTCCTGATAACTTAATTTCCACACTCACTCTCTCACATACAAGCACACAAAAGAACTCAAACAAGCGAGCAAGAACATAAGATAGTAGATAGAGAAGAAGAGCACTCTATTGAACTAGCATAAAAGAATGAGTGGTGAGAGTTACATTTTGCCTCTTATGTGTGGTTGTTAGGGTTTACACTCTTGGGTGGCCAAAGTCAAAAATTAGGTTCTAGGGCTCATTCAGCCACTCTAGCTTGTGCAAATACCTATTCCACAAATAGTAATCTCTACCTAAGATCCTGTGGTGCACTTTTAATAGACAAGCAGCGCACACACGTAAATTTTACAATACATGGCTTTCAAGTGAATTTTGACCATTTCGATGCCTGTGGCCCAAAGGAGGTGAAAATGATATGGTGGGCAGCATCGACGCCATAGAGGTCTTAGGCAAGGGTTAACACCCCCAATCTATTAATAAAACATGTAATCTTATTGATGTATAACCAAAAAAGTGTGAGGGAGAGTGGGCAACCCTATTCGACCCCAATAGTGCTACGAATCTAAGCTTACATGCCACTTGTAGCCCAAATCCTACCTGTCACTTGAGTGCCAATACCCCCACATCATCTTGATCGGAGCTTGAATAAGCGAGCTAATTGTTGTGATTTCCAGTGTGTCAAAGGCCTTTGTGAAATCCATGAAGCAAAAAAAGACATGTTGCTTTTGCACTCTTGCCTCCTTGTTGGTAGCTTGTAATGTAAAAATGTGGTCTAGGATTGAATAGTTCCTCATGAATCTTGCATGTCCTATGGCCCTTTGTCAATGCCCCTTTGCCCACCATAAGCAAAAAAGAGCCTCCAAGAGTGCTTCATAAATCTTGGCCAGCAGTCTATGGCCAATCATGATGATTCGGTAGTTATTAGGGTCCAAGGGGTCTCTTGCCTTGTGGATGGGGACAATGATGTTGGTAGTCAAGGATGGGGAAACCCCTCATGATGAAGAGCCTTATTAAAGATGTGTGTGTGACAGAGACAGATGAGAAAAAAAAAATTGGGAACAAAAGATAATTATATTTATAAGATAAAAGAAACCATTTACAAAGAATCTCTTTTTATAATTGCCATAACCATCCTACTCCCAATCTCTATATTGAGTAGATTACAGATTTGGTCCCACCTCTCCTCCTCCTATAAAAAAGATGAATGTTCCCAAGATATATGATGATAACCCAATTGTATACATGCCACAAACAAAGAGTCAATGGTGCAACCCTTGGGAGTCTACTCTTCTATATAGTATTCCTTTGTCCAAATTTTCACATCTAGGTCTCATGCCCAAAGGGTTCTCAATTAAAGCTAGAAATGTATACATTAGCTGCTTCTCCTTATGTATATATTGGCTGCTTCTCCTGATACCATCTTCTAGTTTTGGGTCCAAATTTTGGATACTTTGTCTTTAGGTCTTTCCCTGTTTAACCCTGCCACATATCAAACTTTGTTAGGTTACCCTAGTATGTGCTAAAATCTCAGCATCCTGGAACCAGCTCAGCCTATCCTAGCTTATAAGACGTGAGCTAACTCAACACAAAAATTATCATTCATTTTATTTACATAATATATAGTCCAATATTGATGCACACATCTGTACATCAACTCTGACACGTCCAACCCCTAACTAGCCCCTTTTTGAAATATCAACAAGCTCCTGGAGTTCCAAATCTCCTAGACACATCAATATCTATTAAGACTGAATACTAGTCCTTCATCTCTTCAGTTAATCTCCCCAACGCTTAGCCCCCCCAAGTTCCCTTGACCCCCATGCAACATAATACCCATTTATCAATCCTTCCCTAGAGCCCCCTAATAGTAGCAGGGCAACCGTAAGAGGCATGACTGCCATCTTTAATAGTTGTTCTATATCTAGGACAAATACTAGATGCGAAGTTCCTCTATGAAAGTTTGTATCCAATGGGAAGGGCCCATATACAGACCCTCCACAAAAAGGTGTGAGCCTTCACATGAACATCTAGCTCCCATAGTAGTTTTCATCTCTTCATCCAAGTATCAAGGTTGCATTTTACTTTCCAATTTTCATTGTAGTACGGCACATTAACCTCACTCTTGCTTATCTTTTCATACAAGGCCTTAGTAGTCACCCTATCTAGTTTAACTCCATTAAACCAAGACCAATCTTTCAGCCAGCAAGCCTCATTGCAGGCAATAGAGACCTAGCCCTTCTCAATTTCCTCTAGAGCACGACTTACCACCTATAGATCCCTTTGTTGTATCCCAAACTCCTCCCTTATCTCAATTTCCTCTAGAGCATGACTTACCACCTATAGATCCCTTTGGTGTATCCCAAAATCCTCCCTTATCTGCACCAATTCTTTCCACCCCATCTGAGAATAATCCCAGCAATCTCCCAGCCTTCTCAACCTTCAGTTGTTCAATTTCCTAGCAATTTTTACAACAAGCTGAACCAAGGGAGGAGGGACTTTATGAGTCCACCAAATGCCAAGCTGAAGAAAGAATTCCCTGTTGCCCTAGTTCATCCATCCCACTTCATCAAGGCCATGACTTCCTTCCAATTCAAACATAAAGACTTGCAAAAGGGGGAGCTTACACTCACAATTTTCAAAGGAGCATAGGACATCAGCTTATTTTTCTAATCTAGCCCAAGCCACCTACCTTTGATATGGATATTAGACTCTTCAATCACTTCTCTAACCGTTTTGGCATAGGACATCAGCTTATCTTTCTAATCTAGCCCAAGCCACCTACCTTTGATATGGATATTAGACTCTTCAATCACTTCTCTGACCGTTTTGGCCTGGATCACTTCTTGTTGCTGAAGACATTTAGGTAGATTAGTGCTACCCTTGATTTAGCATGAATAGGCAAGAGCAAAATCCCAAGTCCTCCCACCATTTTAAGCAAGGTTACTTTCTCCCAAGCAATCCAAGTTGAGACTTTCCTGTCATCACTACAGTTTTTCCATATAAATTTCCTGATTGGGGCCATGATCCTTTTCCAATAACACTTTTTGAAGTTTATCATATGACAAAGAAACTTAATGTATGCATTTAAGAATGTGTTAGCAATGACCATCCGTACCCTGATCCCTTCCCATTTCTTTATCTTGTCAAGAAACCTTTCGATTTCCCAATTAGTTACATCGTTGCTTGTCACCCACAACTCCAAAGTGAACCCCCAGATGTCTAATGACCTATCCCTTCTTTATAACCTCACATCCCCATCTCCCCATGTCAAAGTAATCCTCCTCAGTTGAGCTAATAATCGTGGAATTATGTGTGTTGCATCTAGATCCAGAAAAGCAGTAGCAAAATAACTAAACTAATTGCAAGGAGTTTCTTAAATTATCATTATCAACCTTCAAGAATAGAAGAGAATCATCAGCAAAACATTGAATCTCACCAACTGCTCAGCTTCAGCCTAGTCACCAGCCCTCTTTCACAAGCATCCTCCAAAGCCACAATCAAGGGGTGAGAAGCAATGTGTGAGATCAGCCTACGAGTCCATGAACCTGCTAGAAGAGAATAGGGGCAACTCTCCACCCAACCGCCGGATATAGGAACCCTAGCCGGCTAAAATAGCCTTGGCCATCCACACATGTCCGGACTCCCTTGAACCTCCCGACTCACCCCTACCCGTGTCCTAAGACTACTCTCCCCTTTTGGAAGAGTTTTTGTCTTTGAAAACAAAGGTAAGATATCGGGTCTTGAGAGTACTAACGTCCTCCCAAGTTGAACCTTCTTTTGGTCTATCCTTCCACTTAACTAGACATTGTTGTCTAATTATGTGACGAGTTCGCTTCTCTTGATAATCCAAGATATGCTCTGACTCGTGTGGTAACACTGGAGGCTCAATTAAATCTACAAGAACACATGTATCCACATTGGCATCTTCGCATAGTCGTTTCCGTAGACGACTAACATGAAAAACTGGGTGAACCTTGGAATGTTCTGGTAGAGATAACTTGTAGGCAACTTTACCTACACGTTTAAGTATTGTGAAAGATCCACAATACCTCAATGATAACTTTGGCACTTTTCCCGTCTTTAAAGTTTCTGAAATCGGGGGAACATTGAGATATACTTGGTTACCTTGTTCAAATGTGACCACTCTGCGTTCATTCGCATAATGCTTGTAACAATCTTGGGCTCGTTTAACATTTTCCTTAGCGATCTTCAACATATCGTTATGACCTTGCAAAAAATCTTTAACCTTTTGAATTCTTTCAGAAGCTAACCCCACAGCTACTGGAGATCGGGGTTGAAACCCATACATGAGCATGAAAGGACTAAAGCCTGGATCGACATGCTTCACATTATTGTAGGCAAATTCTAAAATTGGTAAGTAATCTTCCCAATTCGTTTGCTATTTACTCTTATATACCCTTAGCATATCCTCGGGTACTTGGTTGATCCATTCTGTATGACCCACTCTAGGGGTGGTCAGCTGTGCTCATACTGAGCATTGTGTCCAACCTTTTGAACATTGGCTCGCTAGACGTGACTATTAAACTTATGGTCTCTATTCACTGACTATATTGGCTCACTAGAAGTGAGTATTAAACTTATGGTCTCTATCACTAACTATATTGGCTGGCAGCCCATAAAGTCGATAGATATTGTTACCATATTATAGTAGTGATGTGTGTGAACACACTTAGGACCGCCGGGGCACTTTTTCCCTCACTAGGAGGTTTTTTTCCCCCGTGCATTGTATATACGCCCATTATCTTCTAGGGCTTGTGATCTTTCATTTTTGGCACTCATAATACACTACTGTGTTGTGCTCAAGCTTCCTCATCTTCTTGAAGTTGTGTGTGCATTCCTGCAACCCTAATTCCAACAATTGGTATCAGAGCAGGCTTCCTCCTCCCCCGGGCAGCATCACCGGCACCTGCCGCTTCATCTCCTCCGATTGCGACGAGGTTTCACGAGCGTCTGCAGGTTAGTATATGCCGTGGGAATTTTGATCTGAAGTCATTTCGCCCTCCGTTTTTGCATTCCAAGTACTGCGCAGGCAAAATCGTCCTACTGTGCAGATTTTCTGTCAAGATTAAAATCTGCAGGACAGGTGCCCATTCGTCTGTTTTGGGCTGTGCTGCATAGCACAGGTCGATTTTATACAGGTTTACCTCTTACAGACAGCATTTACATCTAGTAGTACAGTCATTGGCCATGGCTGACAACAATGATGTGTTCCGCATGTTGGCTGCTGAGGATAAGTTGGATGGCACCAACTATCCATTGTGGGCATATATGATGCGACATGTATTGGTAGCAAAGGGGTTATGGAACATTGTGCAGGGTATTGATGCACGTCCTATTGTGGCTGGGAATGCTGCAAACACATCAGAAACAGGTACTATTGATGATGGTGCAGGCACAAGTGCTGTAGCAGCTGTTCGAGAACCACCACTTTCAGCAGAGCAGATTCGTTGGGATGGTAGAGATGCGCAGGCTCATGCCTTGATTGCGCTGTCTGTCAAACGTACCATTATCCCACATATTCGCTCCTGCAGGACTTCTAAGGATGCTTGGGATGTACTTGCCACATTGTATCAGGCAAGAAATGAGGCTCGTGTTGCTTATCTCCGAAAACAGTTGGAGAGTGAGCATATGAATGAAGGTGATTCTATGGATAGCTTTTTGACAAAGATCAAGGATTTCAAAGAGCAGCTCATTTCTGCAGATGAAATCCTGTCAGACAGTTCACTTGTGCAGACTGTTTTGAATGGTCTACCAGATTCTTATCAGGGTTTTGCTTCCACTCTTCGCTTGATGATGAAAGGCAATCCCAATGCCTTATCATTTGAGGAGTTAGTTTCTGTTTTGCTGCAAGAAGACCAGTCAAGGCAAAACAGGAATATTATGCGTGTCGCAGATCAAGCTTTCGTTGCTAGTCAGAGAAGCGGGAAAGGTAAAGCTGGCTTTTCTTCTAGTAAGCAGAAATCTGCAAATGCTGCGCAACCAAAGAAGGAAGACAAAGATGAGAAGAAGGGTGACAAACAGAAGACATTTTGCAAGTACTGTAAGGGAAATGATCATGTCATCAAAGCGTGTCCTAAGCTGGCTGCGAAAGAGGCTAAGAAGAAAGAGGCTAAGAAGAAAGAGGCTGGTATGGCTGTTGCAGATGCCTCTCCTTCTAACAATGAATCTGATAATGTTGTGCTAGATACAGAATGGGCATTCAATGCGCAGTGCAGTTATGACCCATCTTTGCATGACACATGTATGTCTGCAGTAGATTCAGATGTATGGTACTTTGACAGTGGTGCCACTAAGCATATCACCTCGCAGCGCAGTTTATTCACTTTCCTTGAGTCTGCTCCCACAAGGAATACTGTCACTTGTGCCAATAACTCCTCTTATCCCGTTGAAGGAGTTGGACAGATTGTGCTGAATGTTGCAAATGGCAACACCTTTACACTTTTTGATGCATTATATGTGCCAGGGATCAAAAAGAATTTGCTGTCAGTCTCCGCATTTGCCAAAACAGGTTTGGTTGTAAAATTTGTGGATGACAGATGTACTGTTCATGATCTCTCTTGTGGTGACATCATTGTAGCATCTGGTTCACTATGTCGAGGGCTGTATAAGCTCAATATGGATGGCAAATGTGTAGAGGATTCAGCATGTGCTATTATGGATACGCAGGCTATTTCAAATGCAAAACTGTGGCATGCACGTTTTGGTCATCTGAATTTTGCAAGTTTGCTGCGCCTGCAGAAATCTGAAATGGTGTCTTCTTTGCCTAAGCTTGAGGCACCTGTCAAGCATGTTTGTGAGGGCTGCATATTGGGTAAAATGCAGCGTGCTTCCTTTCCCAAAGATGGATCAGTGAGAGCTGAACGCAGATTGCAGCTTGTTCACAGTGATGTTTGTGGTCCCATGCAAACTCCATCATTTGGAAACTACCTTTACTTCGTGACTTTCATTGATGATTTTACCAGGCATGCATGGGTATATCCTTTGAAGGCAAAGTCCGAAGTGTTTTTGTGCTTCAAACAGTTTTTGGTTATGGCTGAAAATGTGTCAGAAAGTAAGATGGGCACCCTCCGTTCAGATCGAGGGGGGGAGTATATGTCTTCAGAATTTAATGCATTTCTGGCTGAGCGTGGGATAAAACACCAATGTACAGTGCCGTATACACCACAGCAAAATGGTGTGGCTGAGAGAAAAAACAGGTCTCTCATGGAAATGGCAAGATGTATGGTTAAGAGTCAAAGTCTACCACATGGTTTTTGGCTTGAGGCTGTCATGTGTGCCACTTATGTACTAAACAGGTGTCCCACCAAAGCATTACAGGTTGTCACTCCATATGAGGCTTGGCATAGCCGCAAGCCATCTGTTGGCCATTTACGTGTTTTTGGTTGCCTGGCATATGCATTAGTGCCTGTGCAACATCGCAGAAAATTGGATGACAAAGCTGTCAAATGTATTTTTGTTGGATATAGTGCTGAGAGCAAAGGCTATCGTTTGTATCATCCACAGACAAAGCGCATTTTGGTTAGCCGTGATGTTGTATTTGTGGAAGATGCAGTTCAGCCCTTGGTTTCATGTACTAAGGAGACAGATATCAGCTCACGTGATGTCTATGATACATTGTTGCCTCTTTTCAGTGGTGCACAGTCAAGTGCAATACCTCATGAGGCAGTTTTTCAGCCTATGCAGGTTTTAAATGATGGCACAAATCAGCCTATATCTGATGCAGATGTGCATGATGCACTTGAGGATGAGAGACAAGAGATTGAGGGCTCTAGGAACATGCCTAGATGGCTGGTGCAGACTTTGCGTGACAGCAAGTTGGATGCCCCCTTTGTCTAGTCGCACTCGTTCTGGCTCTCATGGTGCCTCTTATGCGTCAGATTGTTATGCATTGGCTGTTTCTAGTATGTGCGATGAAAGTGAGCCTGTTTCATTTGATGAGGCACAAAGTTCAGAAAATTGGATGGCTGCTATGCAAGCAGAATACGATGCTATTATGAAGAATAGTACATGGTCTTTATGTGACTTGCCCCCTGGCAAGAAGGCCATTGGCACTAAGTGGGTATACAAATTGAAGCGTAAGCCTGATGGCACAGTGGATCGCCATAAGGCTAGGCTTGTTGCAAAAGGTTATGCTCAAGAGAAGGGCATTGATTTTGATGAGACTTTTGCTCCCACATGTCGTATGACCACTGTTCGTAGCATCTGTGCATTAGCAGCTCATAATGGTTGGAATGTACATCAGCTGGACATAAAGACTGCGTTCTTAAATGGAGATTTGCATGAGGAGGTGTATGTATCGCAGCCTCGTGGTTTTGTTCAAAGAGGGCAGGAAAACAAAGTGTGCAGGTTAAAAAAGGCTTTATATGGTTTAAAGCAAGCTCCACGAGCTTGGTATGAAAAAATACATGCATATTTGACTGCACATGGGTTTCAGAATAGTCCAACAGAAAGCACTTTGTATGTTAAACGTGTGGATGGTGTACATCTAATCATTGCTCTCTATGTCGATGACATACTGCTCTCACAGGACCAAATGAGAGTCATATTGCTGATTTTAAGGATGATTTGAATGCCTCTTTTGAGATGTCAGATTTGGGGCATTTGCATCATTATTTGGGGATACAATTTAAGCAGTGTGATGGAGGTATTGCTTTGTGTCAGACAAAGTATATTGAAACATTGTTGCGGAGATTTGGCCTTGAAGACTGCAAGCCTATTGCTACTCCAATGGAGACAGGTTTGAAGTTGAGTCTTCATGATGCTGGAGATCACTTTGATGTCACACTCTATCAGACAGCTGTTGGTTGCCTCATTTATGTATGCATTACGAGGCCCGACATTCAGTTTGCAGTCTCACAGGTGAGCAGATTTATGCATAGCCCAGGCATTAAGCATTGGCAGGCAGTGAAGCGTATCTTTCGCTATTTGAGTGGTACTCGGCATCTTGGGTTGTTTTATCCCAAGGGGGGATCATTGCCGCCAGATTTACATGTTTTTTCAGATTCTGACTGGGCTGGTTGTTATGACACACGCGTGTCCACGAGTGGTTTTTGCTTCATGCTTGGAAGCTCATGCATATCATGGTTGAGCAAGAAGCAGCCTACTGTGGCCACTTCTAGTTGTGAAGCTGAGTACAGGGCAGCTTTCACAGCTACGGTTGAGTGTGTGTGGCTCAGACGCCTTATGGCTGATTTGGGTGTTGGGCAGCCATCTGCCACCACCATCTTCACTGACAGTCAGAGCGCATTGGCAGTTGCGCGGAACCCAGTGTTCCATGCTCGTACGAAGCACATTGAGGTGCACTACCATTATGTCAGGGAGAGACTCTCTGCAGGAGAGATCAGTTTGGCTTATGTGCCAACACAGGATAACCTTGCAGACCTTTTCACAAAGGCTCTGCCTCGTGAGAAGTTCGAAGCTTTTCGCAAAGCTTTGGGCTTACTCCCTTTTGTGGATTCGTCCACATAGCTAGACACTTCCCTATACATGAGTGCTAGCTCTTGTTCACCGCATCACTCCAGGGGGGATTTGTTACCATATTATAGTAGTGATGTGTGTGAACACACTTAGGACCGCCGGGGCACTTTTTCCCTCACTAGGAGGTTTTTTCCCCCGTGCATTGTATATACGCCCATTATCTTCTAGGGCTTGTTATCTTTCATTTTTGGCACTCATAATACACTACTGTGTTGTGCTCAAGCTTCCTCATCTTCTTGAAGTTGTGTATGCATTCCTGCAACCCTAATTCCAACAGAGAGCAATCTAAGTAGAGTATTACTCTTCCTATAATATATGAGGTCAGATTTTATGGAGGAGTTGATTTAAATGAATAGACTTATCAATGGATGGAGAGTGTCCCTGTAGTTAACCATGTTAAGTGTTGTACTTATTATATCATATAGGAAATATCATGAAGTTTATATAGGCAAACTAAGTAAAGACCTTTCCTTAAGAAACAAAGTTTGAGTCTGAGCTACTTCTTAAATATTTTTTAGGCAAGAGAAAGTTTCTCGCCAAGAAATCTTAGATAATGGCATTAAAGAAGTTCTTCATGGAGCCCAACCAATAAAAACAATAAAAACTATGAGAATACACTTCATAACACTGAGCCTTCTTGAAAGGTGTAGTTGAAATGTGTTCCATAAAGGATTGATCCCCTTACATTTTTCCATGACAATTCATGAAGTACTATATTACATGGGGATATGGAATAAGGGATTGATCCCCTTACATTTTTCCATGACAATTCATGAAGTACTATATTACATGGGGATATGGAATAAGGAATTCGTAAGGTAGAATTAGGGATAATAAAGAATGGGTTCATATCATATGAGAGTGTATATGGATGCATGACCTTAGGATAATAAGGCCAATTAATTTTAGAATAATGAAGACATTTTGGGAGCTCAACAAAATGAGCTAGACAAATGAAATAAGAGACTCTTAGGAACAATATTTAGATAAAAGAAGATTTCTACCCAGTGGGGACACCACTTGAGAGAAGGATTTACTTAGAGATTACCTCGAGATGAGGACATCTTGAATCTTTTAAGTGGGGGAGAATGTGATATCTCTCCCAAGCCATGTAATGATTTTCTTTTAATATACGTTTCAAGAAGAAAGAGAGTGCACTTTGAGAGAGACTATATGGCTAGAAACGTTAAGAAAGTGATAGAGTAAAGATATTAGTTCCAAAAATCTGAAAAGAAATAAGAAGATAAGAATAAATCTATTAAGAGATAAATGTCTCCAAAAAAAGAATTTCGAATTTAGGTGATAGGAGGTCATATTTAGAGTACTTTTACATATATAGAATCCATGCATACTAAAAATATGGAAAAGCAATGCGTTTCTAAAGATGGTGCTTTTGCGGCTATATACAGACATTTTTGCATATTCTACTTACAATGGCTTGTAGACCAGATGCCTTCCAGTTCTTTTGACTGGTTATATGACCATATTCTGAGTTTTTATCAGAGAGTTATGACCAAAACAATTTTTTGATTCTGTTGGGGTCTCTACACATGAAAACTGTAAGCAGCAAGTAGCCTCAAGGTAATTCTATACCTTGAGATGTATATATCCCTTCATTCTTATCTAATATCTTAGAATAGAAGGCTAGATTGCTATGGTCTTTCGGAGGAAGAGACCACAACTCCATAGTTTTCTTTTAAAGGAAGAATAGTATGCTGTAGCCCTATGAGAGAGAAGGCTACTTTGCCATAGTCCTTCAAAGAGAGAAGAGTCAGAGTACGAGTGAGAAGACATTAAGCTCGAGGATGGTGGGATAATTCCATTTCTACAAGAAGGTATTAGGAGACTCTTCATTCTCCTATTTCAAGTTTTGAAGCTCTTGTTAATGAGCAAAGGCAATGATAAACGATAAATTTTTACATAATTTATCTAAGGCATATATATTTTTTTAGTTTTTCAATTATATATCAATCTTGGGGTTGAGGTATGGCCCCGGCTTCTCGATTAATTGCTAGTAGTGATCTATTTAATTGATTTAATAGTTAAAGTTTAATTAAGATAAAAAGTATTATAGAGATAGTATAATGAATTATTGAAACGAAAAGATTTTTTCTTGATTTTTATGGATATGTTTGCTGGTTTCATTGCTATGGATATGTTTGTTGGTTTTATTGCTAATCTGTAGGTACATCTTCTCCTCTACTTCCCTAACTCCGCTCTAGGCTTGCATAGTCATAGGCGGAGGTAGTAGCAGGCCCGGGAGTTGGCCCAAGGCAATCCTCTTGTATGCCACTGGGAATTGGATTTCCACTCCGCTGAGGGTGGACATGTGATTATGATGCTGCCTAGTTCTGCGAGGCCAGGCTAGTGCGATGAATTAGCCCACCTCATGAGGAGCGCAAGGATTTGTTACAAGCAACAGGAGCTAAGGGGGTGATAGGCCAGCTTGGACCTTGCCGACTCGTCGATGATAGGGGAGTATGGTCCGTGAGGTATACCCAGCTGGTTTAGGCTGGAAGGCTAAATTCTAGATCATCGGTGGATTGGTATTAGTTTGGATATGTCTATGGACATGGATATGGAAGCTTGAAATTGACTATTGAACCGATTTCATGATCTCTTTTGTGAACATTTTGTTATAGAAACTGTTTGATGTAAATATTGTTCTCAAAGGCTGTTTTAAGGAACATTGTGTAAGATCCCTAATTAAGGAACATGGTTTTATATGTTATACAGTGTGGTAGGACCTAATTAAATAGCAAAAATGATTGGATGCATGGCTCGTGCATGGGTGGATGGATGCCTCGATGGCATCATCCTATGGATGGGTGGACCCAATGAGTCAAGTAACTTTCCAACATAATTATTATTTACAATCCATAATAGAATAATGCCGAAACAAGTCCATTTTAGAAGAACGAGCTAGTGGATGTGTCTCATAATGAAAAGAGGGAAAAGGCGTTAGCTTCCATGAACCAAGTGTAAACTTGTTCCATCCTCGATCACGCACATTGAGTGCCGTTTGGTCGGAGGGTAGATTCCTATTAGAATAATTACATTTTCCCCCCTACGAGATAGAGTTAGGTCCCTTCGTTTGCTCCTATCCTCGTATTTCCAAGAGATGGAGGTGTCGTTAATCGAAGCCAAAGGGGACTTAACTGCCTATCAAAAGGATCCCCTTGAGCCAGCTGGGGCGGGGACCTTACATCTCGATATTCCTTAAAAAGATCTTAATGCGATCTTCCTCTTCATCTAGTGAGAGGTCTTTACCTAAATACACCGATTTGGGTTGATCCCCAGGTCAACTAGATCCACCTTGGTGTTAGCATGTCCTGGATCGCTTCGCCTTGTCACTTCAAGTGAATCTCTCTCCTATGTTTTTAATTATGAAAATGCTCGATACGCCTTGAATTTCCTTCCTCTTCTCCCTTTGCTAAAGTTTTCATCCTAGCTTTGACTTCTTTGTCTTTTCTTGCTAACTTTTGGTTCCTTTTTGCCTAGTCGAATGGCTAAGTTTTACCAATTTTTTGGGTTGTGGTTCATTGTGCAATAAGAGAGCTCTAAGCTATGTATTTGAGCTGATTCAATGAAGGTGGTAAAGAGGGAAAAAAAGACTAAATAATTAGTATACTATTAATGATTAGTGCTAATGTGAAAGTTAGGGATTACACCAACCTAGCTCTAATGCTATGTTAGAATGATCAATTTGATGGTGTAGCTACATTAACTTAATGCTATGGACAATCAAAGCTTGGACAACACATTACTAGCACTACGCAAAGTGCTAAGCAAGAAGAATAAAGACTAATCACATGATACATATTAATTTTTCTTGCTTTGCATTAAGCAAAGTGCTAAGCAATGAAAATTAAGACTAATCACATGACAAAAATGGTATTAGAAAATACACGAATTTTTTAGAAATTAAGACTCATCACATGATAGAAATGGTATTATTAGAAAATACACTGAAAATAGAGAGGCTCATATATAGGCTGCTCATATATAGGCTAGAAATTAAGACTAATCACATGATAAAAATGTTATTAGAAAATACGCGAGTTTTAAAGATGAATGAATTGATATTTTTATTCATTGAAGAGAGGCTTTTATATAGGCTAGATCCATTTCATTAAGAGTCAAAAATGATTTCACTAAGATCCCAAAGATTGTTCACCTTCTCCCCTATTCTCTCTCGTAGATTTCTAGAGCATCCTTTAAAAAGTGGTGGACTAATTCCTCTACCAATTCACCTTAATTTTTCCCAGAGTAGCTAATTGTTACATCACAAAATAACCTTGGACCATATGACTCTGAAGAACAAGGTAGACTAGGAACATTAGGTGAACACTATGTCTGTAGATACTACCTTCAATTCATTCACACCCTCAATGTTGCCGACACTATTAGATTCAAGAGTACTGGACTATATGCCTTTCACAAGGTAAATTAGCAAATACATAGTTGCTTTCACAGTACCATTCACTATTTTGTCCAACTCTTGGAGCAAAAATTGACATTAGTTAAAAATGATGCTTTACGACGATCAAACAAACGTAATAAATAAAACTTCACCAGCTCAAGGCAAATAATTAAACATCTTCTTACAATTCAAAGGCAGACTTGCCAGTAAACTTAACGGCGATAGGGTTAACGTTCTTTCCGATGGAACGGAGGTTCACTCCGACACCTTTCCTACCGTCGTTGACCTTCTCCGGGTAAACACCGTCCTTGGGATGAAGGTACTGCACCTCCCCATTGGGAAACACACGGTAGAACTGGTAGTTGATCTTGAACTTGGACCTCAGCTTGGTGCCCAGCGCCAGGCACTGCTCCTTCCTCGCAAGCTTCAGCAGATTGGGCCCCGCCCGCATGATGGCCGCCCCGCCCGTGGGCAGCTCGAAGATCTGCTCCTTGGACGACTCCCACGTGATCACGTAGAACTCCTCCACCTGCGCCTTGCGCAGCAGGCCGCCCGTGCTGCCCCCGAAGATTGGTGACGGCGTGTCCGGCTTCAGCTGCGGAGGTGTGAAACCCGCCGGGGCCTCGGTGGCCGCTGTCATTGTGAGGCGAGATCTGGAGCAGAGCTGGGTGGGCAGCTTCACAATGTGGCCCAGGGAGGAGCATTGACGCCATGCCAGAGACGAAGGAGTGACTGCTGCTGCCGCAGCAGAGGAAGAGAGAGCTGTGGTTGAGGTAGCCATGTTCGTCGGTACTAGGAAAACTGTGTGTAAGTTAGACAAGAATTGATATTGCAGCTCAGAAGAGACGAGCGCGCGGAGGGCACAGGCGATAAGGTTCTCCTATCCACCCAATGAACTAGACACCACACAACAAGATATTTCATGGTTCGGCCTCCCGTACCGATCGTGTTTCACACTCATCTCTTCCGGGCGGGCAAGTGATGGGCGCTCCTTCATTTTCTAAGTGAGGTTTTGACATTTGTAGTTTTGTTTTTTGGGGTTATTGTGAGAATGAAATTTAAACCCCACATCTTATGGTCTAGGGAAGGGGTGGGGGCTCTCCAGTATTGAACCCGCACGCCCATGTTTCAAAGCCGAAGCTTTACCACCACTGGGCTACTCCCCCCCCTTAGCATTTGTAGTTAGGTGGTGCTAAGTTTGCACCTATATGTGAGTTCCTTTCCTTATTTCTTCATTCAATAACTCAACCAAAATGTTGACGCTCAATTATATTAAATAAATATATCTCTAAAAGTAAGAATGATAATAATTAAGTCGAGTAACTAAGTTTAGAATTAGTAATGCTTAAATGTCTTTAGCATGTATTTTTGTAAGAATGGGCATGGGTTCAAAATAAATGTACAAAATTTTCAGCCTCTTGTTACTCTTGCCGTAGGGGAATTTTCCTAGAGAGATTTTTTTCGGGTACATTAACCCAATGAGAGCAAGAGCTTAGCCCTTTATTCATCATGTTACACTGGGTTATAGTGAGTAGGGCGGCTTAAATCCATGACCTCCGCATTGGACTTTAAACCCCTAACCATCGATCTACACACAGTGGGAGATAAGCCTAAGTGCTTGCTTGTAGCTCCTTCTTTAGTGTTTGTATCATTTTTCCATCCTACTTCTACTGTTCTTTGAACTCTTGAAGTAGCCCTTTCAGCTCCTCCACTTGCACCTTGAGTGTAGATTCATCATTCACTTTCTCTTTAAGCTGCTTGGTGGTAGCCACAACACAAGCTCCCTAAGCTCGATATATTATCCATGGATGTGCTGGTTCATAACACTATTTCCTTTCTGCTCTCTACTAGTGGTTCCTATAGTATCAATGCCTTCTTTTCCATTTTCAAATTTGTGAACTTCTTTTTCCAAACTTTTAGCTCATGCATCAGTTCTACATTTCTTGTTTGGAGTTTCTCCATTTCTTAGATAACGCTTGCCACCTTCCGGTTCAACCTCATTCCTTTCTTGCCCTCCAGTTGCCTTTTCGAATTCCGATCGTGTTTTGGTAATCCTCCCTTTTTGTTCTTTCCCCCCTTTTGGATTTTGGTCCTCTTTCCTTGGGGGACTATTTGGCTGCAGGTGAGAGCCTCCATGACATCTTTCAAGTTATGTAGGTACTCCTCCCACACCCCCTTAAGCTCGTCGATAGAATGTTCCTCCCATTCCTTCATCTTTTTAACATCAAGGGTACTCGTCTACATCTAGTACCTCCAGTCATGCTTTGACTTTCCCTAATTCCACATTGTCACTATCTACTCTTTGCTACACAGCTTTTATAAATTCTTGAAGCTCCTTCAGTATCTAGTTCATTTTGGCCTCTGTGCTTTCAGGGGGTTATGTCCAAAGCAAGTTTCATCTTTAGTCCTTCCTAATCTTGGACACGATGCCTTTCAACACCTCCACTTCTCTTTCCATCCCTTTGTTTGCCTCTTGCAGGCCTACAATCATAGTTCCTTGTGATGAGTCACTTCTCCCTTCAGCTTTTTCACCTCTTCATGGAAGGATTTCAGACATCCTGCAATGCTTTGTGTTGCACTAGACATATGCCATTTCCTTCTCTTTTAGGTTTGTTTGTAGCCTTTTAATCTCTCTTGGTCCCTCTGTCATGCACTTTTGTAAGTAGCTTATGGCCCCTTAGGCCTAGTCCATGTCAGTTGTTTTCGAAAACCTTACTGTTGTGACTTGGATTGTTGGGTTTGAGATAGGTGTAGATGGTCTGAGATGTGGCAATGGCATCTGTACTTGTTCTTCATGCTTCATGCCTCCACTCCACACCTGCACTATTTTTATCTGTACACTGATGGGATAATTATCTAGCTCCCTTAATAGCCAACTACTTATATGCCACACTTCCTTGGCGCTGAACTCTTTAATGGAGTAGATCGTTCCCTAATGATTCTTTTTCTGTGGTGGAGTAATGGCCCTCTCCTTGCATAGTATACTAGTCGAAACCATTCTTCTTGTAACTCCCCTACATTAGGGCACTTTCTATTTCCACATCTAAAGCATCCATAAAGACATGGAATATTAAGTCAAAGTTGGGGCTGCTGAAGTATAGATATGGAAGACATCATTTTCTTTAGATTTTAGAACACTTCCTAATACCCTTCTGACTAGTATTGCTTGACTGTGTCTTTCACAGTCAACCAATACAAAGGTGTAGCCACATCAACCCACAAAAATCTTTTGAGGTCAATCCTGTTCCTCTTTGACCAAACCTTCCACCTCCTCTTCCATATGGATGATTATTTTGGGGTACACTTTTACCTTTCTTCTTGCAGGGCTTTTGCTCTTCATCGGCATCTAAACTAGAGTTGGAGTGTCAAATATCAAAGACTTATCTTCCTTCTCTTTTCCTTTTTTGGACTTCTTCTTCTTCTTCTTCTTAGGCTCTTTCTTTCTTTTTCTCAAGATTCTTTCTGCTCTCATAACTCCTATGACCACTTGCTCAAATGTGAGAGTTTCCAAGTTAGACGAGGCCACAACTATCTAGAGCATTATCTGTAATACTCTAACAAACCTTTGGCTCAAAGTAGCTATTGTGGTTCTATTGGCTTGATGTGATCTCATTAGGAGTGCTCTAAACGTAATTGCATAGTCTTTAATTGGGCCTCTTCTTTTGGGTTAGACATTATAGCTTCTTTATGGTTATCTTGTCCTTCTAGAACCCCTTCAAGAAAGTATTCTTCTAGAACCTCTTCAAGAAAGTATTCTAGAAGTTATCCAAACCATATTATACATACCAATTCATTGTTGCTTTACCACCACTGAGTGTTGTTGCAAAAGCGTTCTATCTTTTGAGCTATTGGAGCTTCGGTGTGGCATCCGAATCTTCATCATTCTTCACTTTTGAACTTTGGTTATTTCAGTGACATTACTACTGTTTGAGATTGTATGGTTTCTCTTTAGTCTTCTTTCCTTATATCTTGCAACTCTAGCAATTTCTACCATTACCTTGTCCTTCTTGAAATTCTTAATCTTTTTAAATTTCTTCCTCTTGATCGTGGAGCTCTATTTCGATCATAGCTTGTTGTTGTGTTGTTGTTTTGCTACTCCTACTGTTGTTGCAAGTCTTCTCTCTAGAGCTAATTTGTGTGATGTAGCTCACCGCCATTTTCGAATGGTCTTGGCTACATGCATTGGTAACACATTGATCTAGATGAGTGTACCATTTTCCATGCATCCTCCATGTTGTGCATAGCTTCGCTAGAGATTACTCATTAAACTACAACTCTTATCATGATGAAGTAATCGCACTCCTTCCTCCCAAGACATGGCTAGATCACTCTTTCTCATCTTTGACCTTCCTATCTAGGTCTCTTCTAGTCTCCTAGCCCTTCTAAATCTCCAATGCTTCCTAAATTCCTAGCCGTGTAAGTTCGCAATGCTCATTCCCCATAATGATCACTAAAGTGTTTATGTCTGGACATTTTTAAGTGGTTCTGAACCACCTAGCCAGATCTCCTAAGCTAAGTTGTATATATGTGCCCACAGCACCATAAGTGGGCAAAGCATATTAAACTCTCTCTCTCTCTCTCTCTCTCTCTCTCTCTCTCTCGCTCTCTCTCTCTCTCTCTCTCTCTCTCTCTCTCTCTCTCTCTCTCTCTCTCTCCCCCCCCCCACACACACACACACACACACAGCATAAAAGGTCCAAGTCCCAAAAAACCCTTATCTTTGCTTCCCTAGGCAAGCGATGCATAGGAGATTAGTGTAGATGAGGTACTATCCACATAATGGGTCTGTACAAGAGTAAGGAGTGCCTAGCATTTTTAATAATGCAAGAAAGAATTGGTTGCATGATTTATGATATTCACTTACATGCTTACATGCTTATGATAATGCAAGAAAGAATTGGTTGCATGATTTATGATATTCACTTACATGCTTACAACAATGCAAATTGGAAATCTCAACAACACTAAAGTAAATCACACATGATATGCATAGTTACACTCG
This sequence comes from Cibotium barometz, assembly GCF_041138505.1. Lineage (NCBI taxonomy): Eukaryota > Viridiplantae > Streptophyta > Polypodiopsida > Cyatheales > Cibotiaceae > Cibotium > Cibotium barometz. Next base: position 18,151,153 of record NC_141081.1, read on the forward strand.
AAGCATCACACAATGTGCAGAGAGAGGCTAGATCCATTAAGTGAAAGACAACAGTCAGCTCCAAGATACATAGTCTAGCTTCCACTTCCTACTATTAGTAAGGCAATATTAGTAGATAGTTATCACCATTAGTCAAGACCTCCTCCTTATAAGACTTAACTCATTAATAACATAGCAACATGCCACACTGCTTAGTATAATTTCCTCTCTCTTTCTCTCTCTCTCTCTCTCTCTCTCTCTCTCTCTCTCTCTCTCTCTCTCTCTCTCTCTCTCTCTCTCTCTCTCTCTATGCTTCTATCATATACACTACCTTTTTGTCCATCTCCGACCATCTAGGTACTACCCATTATTACAAAAATAAAAGATTGATGACTCACGATGAGTCCGTTTACATATGAGACCACTACAAGTCCGTTGGCAGGTGAACTATGGTAATGTACACCACTGCCAACAAAATGTCGCTAAAATAACAGTAAAAATATTTCAAGAAGATGGTGCAGCTCAATGTTTCTTTATTATTTATTACTTATTACTTGTCGAGTTAGATTGACTATTATAGTGTGGTAATGAAACTCAAAAACAAATTTTGAAGTTCACGCGTAGAAATCTTTCATGCTTTCATGTAGGAAGTGAAGCTAGGTGTGACTCTACACTCATCATCACACCACCCATTTTGATCAAGGTTGTGATACACATAATGGTAATGGAGTAAAGGGTTTGTGGGATGCTAGCTTGGGCACACTCATGTAGAGAATAGAGGTACTATGATGGCTGAGAGTGATGATATGGTAGTATAAGTGATTACAATAGGATGAGTCAAGGTCATGGGGTGAAAGTGAATGCGGGTGAAGGTGAACGTGGGGAGATATGGGGTGTGTCAAGGGGGGACGATATGGTGAGGTCTAGGTAAGCATGATCTGCCTTAATGGGAGGTGGTGGATAGTGAAGTCCTTGATATGGCGTATAAGAGCAAAAGACCCCATCAAGTAATCCATGGTGCTAAAGCCGCCCTGTATGAGAAGTAGTTCGTGCTGTACCAAAGGGCACCCTATTGTTAGATTAGCAGCTCATACATGCCTCCCATTTTCATGAAACTCTTTCCATAGCTAATGATGTCTTCTTTAGGGTCTTGTGATGATTGTCATAGCCCTAGTCTCTATGTTTGTAAGCATAACTAGGCAGAACTAGCTCCATAGGTTCTCTACATTTGCAAGCATAACTTGCCATGGCTAGTGATGTCTCTACGTCCTATCATGATTTTTGTAGCCCTAGCTCCATAGGGTCTCTACGTATGCAAGCATAATTAGGCATAACTAGGTCAGCATAAAAATCATACATAAGCACCTCCATCTTGGCTCTTTGTGCATTGAAGTCGCCCAACAAGTGGGTATCTCCCTATTGACACTCCAAACAAGGAGGATATCTCGAGTGACTATACGTCATGTAAAAAAATCACATACATAGGCATATACATCTCTAGCAAGAAATAACACATTGCAACGTGTGATATCTAGGAGCCTAGCCGAGCTAAACGCATCCATATGAAACATGTCACCTTATCTCATTAGATCAATGTGAGCACTTTGTAAGAGAGAGAGAGAGAGAGAGAGAGAGAGAGAGAGAGAGAGAGAGAGAGAGATTGAGGTTGGGCTAGTTTGATAAATTAGACGAGGTAGGGTGGTAAAAAAGAGAGAGGGAGGTAGCTATTTTAGGCATGTTAGATAGGGCAGGGTGGGAAAAATGAGAGTGGGAGACCAAGTTTGACATGAAGGTGCAACCTGTTTGACATAGTTATGTATTATGTAGGCTAAATAGAACTTGAAGTAACTTCTACACTCACAATAATCTTGTAATCTCCAATAATCTATATGCTGACACAGATACATACAGTGGTATTGTAAACTTGTTATTATAGCCACTTTATGTGAATAAATCACATCAGTATACATCTTCCAAACATGTGCAAACTTTAAAATCTATGTAGGCACTTCAAATTAACCCACTAACATAATAGTCTATGCGAAACATGCACAGAAACATTCTACAATAAAAAATTATCACTATTGACACTTACACCCCTCTTGTTGTGCCTATTCTCGATGTTCTTTGACTAGCAGCCACCTATAGAGATTTGCTTTTGAATCAACGGGAAAGAGATGGAGTTAGCCTTACCTGTGTACCACTTCCTTTGCTTACCTCTTAAGTTCATTACAAAATTTAGTACTCTAATACCATGAGAAGAGTGCGGGGGAGAGGGTGAGCTTGAGCTCCCTTGCAAGCAAATTTCTTCACACATACACAAGAGAGAGTAGATGGCTTGAGCTCCTTGCAAGAAAATTTCTTCACACATACACAAAGAGAGCATAGATGGCTTGAGCTCCTTTTGCAAGAAAATTTCTTCACACATACACACAAGAGAGAGTAGATGGCTTGAGCTCCTTGTTTGCAAGAAAACTTCTTCACACACACAAGAATGCGGGGGAGGGGGTGAGCTTGAGCTCCTTCCAACAAAACTTCTTCACACACACAAGAATGCGGGGAAGGGGGTGAGCTTGAGCTCCTTCCAACAAAACTTCTTCACACACATACAAGTGTAGAAAAGCACACGAGAGAGATGGACGATTGAATTTTCTCCTTTCTTCTTTGCTTCTCTATAACCATAACATAAAGATAATAATACATACTTTAAGGGAAAGTACTCTACTACTCAAACAAACAAGTGTGAACCCAACTATATGATCTACCATTATAACTATACCATAACTCTCGTAAACCAAAGTGGATGCCATATAGCCTGTTAACCACTAGTGACATATCCAACCATGCTAGTTTGGAAAATTTTAAAGCCTCTCATTTCACGACACACATTTGGTGAGAGTTCCAAAAATCATGATAAAGAGCTTATCTTTACACTTAAAATAGTCCTTGGTAATTATAGCCATCTATATCGTAGTGATATGTGGATGTAGGCTAATAATGGATGGGTTGGGGCACTTTTTGCCTCTTTAGGTTTTTTCCCTCGAGTGTATGTACACACTCTTATGAGTGTGTGTAAGTGACCTTATCATGTCACTTCACTTGTACTTCACTCATTCTCATCAGTCTAGTTTGAGTGTTGTGCTTCTTCTATCTATTTCTATTTGCTTGCTATACATCTATGTGTGTGTTGCGACCTTGATCTCTCCACTCCAAGAATTGGTATCAAAGCAGGTTCTCTTAGCTCTCACCCCCATGTTATCTTCACACCTTGAGCTGCTCTTTTGATTATCTCAAATTAAGCTATCCTCTTGGAGAAGAAATAGTGTGATACTAACTATGCTAATGTCATTTTTGTGTGTTTCAAGGCATTTCGGCCGACGTTCTGAGGCTCGTTCATATGTTATAAGGTTTCTACATACATCTTGCGGCGGCGGGAGTATCAATTTGAACTGTCTTTATTCAATTTTGGGTTTCCTACATTGCAAGAGTATTTAGTGTGTAGGCAGGGCCAGTCATCTTTGACATCACATCTTCAATCTCATCAAGAGACATGACCATCATCATCTTTGACACACATTACATCTTCAAGCTCATCATCAATAGCTTTAATAGTCTCGTCAACATTATCATTGCTTTTTGCATTCTTACTATGTATCAATTCCACACTCTACACTCTACCCTTTTTATACACTTTGTAGGTTTCCTTTGTTATCAGCAATGATCTATTGGTATCCATCTCAATCGTATTTAGTGGGCTTTAATAGTAGTACCTATAAGGTAGTTGGGATATTTTCATTTTATGTTAGAGAGATTAGTTATTTGTAGGTTAAAATGGTAGGCAATGATGTATTTGGGATGCTTTTTGCTAAGGATAAACTTGATGGGAGAGACTACATGTTGGTCATATATGATACATCATGTATTGGTTACCCAAAGGGTTTTGAAATATCATCATTAGAATTGAGAAACGCCTTATCTTGCTAGAACTTGATAGTATAGGTACTTTGGATAGTGACACTAGTTCTGATGTAACTATGGCATCATCTACCTTGACACCTCCCAACGGGGAAAAAAGCCAGGTGGGATGGGATGGATGAAAAAGCACATGTATCAGTGGCACTCTATGTGAAGAAGATAATTATTCCTCATATCCTCTCATGTAAAATTATCAAGCAAGCTTAGGATGTGCTTACTATGCTTTACCAATGAGGAATGAGTGGCCTACTTGCAGAAGCAGTTAGAGTTTGAGCATATGAATAAGGGAGATTTAATGGATGAGTTCCTCACAAGGATCAGCTTACATGTATAAAAGGAACTTGATATTGGTCTCTACCATTGCTAGGGTAAGCCTAGTGATCAGATTTGTTGATGACAAGTGTACAGCTCATAATCAGAGTGATGGAGACATCAATGTGATATCGGTACTCTAAGCCATGGCTTTACAAGTTAGACAAGTATTAAAGACATCAATGTGATGGAGACATCAATGTAATATTGGTACTCTAAGCCATGGAGTTTATAAGTTAGACAAGTATAAGAGATTAGCAGCTTGTTCATTTATTGCCACATGTGCTGTGAGTGATGGTGGGATTCCAAGAGTAGAAATTCTATCTTCTTAGGGTACATTATGGAGTCAAAGGGTTATCAATTATATGATCCCAAGGCAAAGAAGATAATTTCCAATCACATGATGTGGTGTTCAAGGAACAACCTCATTAAGTGGGGGAGAGGGCACCGTCCACACTATCCTTCAACGAAGCAGTAGCTCAATAGACGCAACTAGTGAGATAATACTAACTCCACAAGAGGTGGATTATTTAGATGATGAATAAGAGAGGCCTACAACACCGTATAAGGGGCCACATCCTAAATGGGAGAAGTAGCTCTTGGATGGAAAAGCTCTATTGGAAATCACAAAAGAGCTAGCGAAAACAGCTATTCACATATTCAAGAGAATAGAGGAGTAGAAGAGGGCCTCTGCTCACATTATCATGGAGGCGGGCTATGGAGTCAAAGTTTAACTCAATTTTGAGAAACCACACTTAGGATCTTGTGGATCGTCCTACAAAACAAAAGGTTATTGTCACCAAGTGGGTTTGGAAGGCCAAGTACAAGTCTGATGATACATTGGATAAATACAATGTAAGGCTTGCGGGTGAAGGGTTTTTCATGGGTCGAAGGATTCAACTTTTAGGAGCCCCCCACAACAAGATTTGCCCCACTATTCATATGGTACTTGCCTTAGCCACTCATGGAAAGTGGAGAGTATTGCAAATAGATGTAAAGCTAGCATTTCTAAATGGCCATCTCAAGGAGGAGGTTTATGTGGGGCACAGCCACCCGGGTTTGAGATACCGATTTAGAAAACAAAGTGTATCGAAAGGCATTATACATGCTAAAACAGGCCCCTCACACATGGTACTTACTTACTTATGGAAAGTGGCCAGTATTACAAATGGATGTGAAGTCAACATTTATGAATGGCCATCTCAAGGATGAGGTTTATGTGACACAACCACTCGGGTTTGAGATACCTGATTAAGAAACAAAGTGCACAGATTCTAGAAGGCATTGTATGGGCTAATAGGACCCTCGAGCATGGTACCAACAGTGCTAGATAGATGCTTTCTTTGTAAGTATTAATCTTGCAAGTGCTCATCAGATGCAAATTTATATATTTTCTCTAAGCAGGGAAGGTACATGATCAGTGTCCTATATGTGGATGACCTCATTATTATAATGGGTAAACATGAAGAGAAGATCCGACAGACACACAGAAGGAGATGTTCAGTTTAGAGTTTGATATGACAGACCTTGGGCTTATGCATTTTTGTTTGGGGAAAGAGGTCTAGCAACAGTTAGATGGAATCTTTATTTCTCATCATCAGTAAAAATATGCAAGAGAAATTCTAAAGGAATTTGGCATGGGCTAAGTGCAAGTGGGTTACATCCATTGATGCAAAGGTTTCTATTGAAGATGCTTCTCCACCCAGTGGGTGGATATGAAGAAGTACAAGAATTTGGTGGGGAGTTTGATCTTCCTATGCATAATACACGGCCTATCATGAGCTTTATAGTGGATGTCATTTAGTAGGTTCTCAAATCAGCCTTGAGATAACCATTAGAAGTTAGGAATGTGGGTGTTGAAATACATCGAAGATACCGTTGGGTATAGCATCACTTACAAATCAGATAATTCATTGACTCAATTTTGTGACTCATTGGGTAGGAGATTGTGATAGTAGGAAATGAATTTTGAGTTTAGTATCTTCTTATTAGGTCTGGAATTACAACTTGGATCAATAAGAAGTAGCCTATAGTGACACTTTCGTCTATAGAGACTGAGTACAAAAGGCAACATGTTTTGCTTCATATAAAGCGGTCTAGTTGAGGAGGATCTTAGGAGATATGGGTGTTTCTCAAAAGGGAGCGATAGTGTTGTTGTGTGATAATCGGACTTGCAAGCTATAATATTGTTTACACTCCAATTCTTTATGCAATTCAGTGCTTTGTATTATGTTGATCTAGCTTCCTCTGTTGTGTATTCTTACAGTTGTTTACAAATACAAGTGATCCCTTAGAGGACTCTCTTAGAGGACCCTACTATATACAGGTGCATATAGTAGGTAGTTTGACTTACATGAACTAATTGACACCAATCCAACTAAATAGCTCGTGGTTTGCAATGAAAGATTTGGGCAAAGAGTTGTGATACTTCTTGGGTATAAAGGTGATTAGATCACGCGATGGGATTTGGCTTATGCTTTGGACATGTTGTCCAAGTTCGAGTCCTTTTTCACCTGGATGAGGAACATGTAACATAGTGGGTGGGGAGGATAAAGAGCCAATGTCCGAGACCACCTCAAAATAAAGGGATCCACAAGGGCATTCATAAAGTGAGCCTATAGCCTCAAAGTTAGGCTAACATAGGAGTTCCATTAGAAACTACAAAACCCAACCCCATGGGATAAGAAATACCTAACCCTAAAAACATAGGGTAATCACTCCCTTATCTTTCATGATCCCATGTGAATATACATTCTTAAGAATGGTGTTTGAAATGGTAAGGGGGTTTGTCCATAAACATAATACCTAAAGGCTCAAAATTGGGCAAAACAAAGCGAGTCAACATCTCAAAGATCCTAACCAAATTTGATGGAACTGGAGATCCCATTCATTAGTTAGCAAAGTTTGATCAATTTTGCAAGGCCATGGGAAGAATTGATGATCCCACCAAGACCTGTTCATTTGGACTTTGCCTTTGGTAAACAAGGATAGTGGTTTAAATCTCTAAAAGGCTAAATACAATATCATAAGACACACATTCATTGTGTGATTCTTACTCAGTGGAACCAAATGGATCCCTAGTACATCCATAACCTCAAGCAAGAGGAGGGTAAAATAATGTGGGGCTACTTTGCTAGAACCAAGTATCTCCACATGACATGTAGCCCATGCCAAAAACTAGACAACTTCTCACATTTATGAAATTGATTTCAAGAGAAAAAGGATTCATGTTCTTAGGTCTAGACACTACATCATTGATGAGTGTTACTATGAGGTAATACACCTCTTAAGCTAAGGATGAAAAACTTGTCCACATGAACTAAGAGATAGAGGATGCATCATCCAAAGCCTCAACGGCTAAGGGTGCCCAACCAAAACCAATTAGAATCCTAGGCACAAGAACATGAGCATGGACAAGTTGGTGGAAAATCTACTCAACCATTAGGCTAGTAGTGGGGCAGGGCTAACCCTAAGGGCAAGCCCCCAGGGTAGATTCCATCAAATTTCTCAAGAGGGACACCCACATTTATTGTCATGAAGAGATATGGTTGGTGTGTGTAATCTATGTGTAATTTTCCAATCAAAACCATACAAGCATGGAGTGTTTGCTACTACTAAGGCCTAGACAACAATAGTATTGTGCTTATGGGAACCATGATACAATCCATTCTTAGTACTAGGGAAATTTGGCACCACAACCTATGCTCCTACTAGTGCCAAAGCAACTAGCCCTATTGTCATGCCAAAATGTCTCTCAACTGGTGCATAGTCTAGTGGCCATTTATAAAAATCTTATAAATGCCATACCCACCTCTGGTACTACCATCCTAATTGGATCTTCCTCGAACCATGCTGGTACAATAGTACTCGTAACTTTGTAAGTGGGCTCTGAGTGTTTAAAATAAGAGACCTATAAGTATGATTCATATGGATATCCAAAGCAATGCCCATCCATTGACTATGCCTCCTTGTTTGAAGCTTCAGTGTGTAACAAAGGGCAAGAGACTTTAATAACATATCTTATGGGCCACATCTTTAATGTTTCCATTGTAATTGTTGAGTGTCCTTATCTCTAGAGTCACCAAGTACCCCAAATTCATCCTCGAATCCAATGTCGAACCTCAATCTCATTCCATATGGAGTCACGTGTTACAAGTGTGGACTTAAACATGCTTTCAATTGATGATACCCCCAATGTCGAACCTCAATCTCATTCCATATGGAGTCACGTGTTACAAGTGTGGACTTAAACATGCTTTCAATTGATGATACCCCCAATGGTAGGAACATTAGCCACTTTGGTGAGACTTAACTTGTTAAGAATATAAGGAGGACTTATTCATACAGTCCCTTTAAATGGCATCACACGTCTTGTCAAGGAAGCATCCTAGGTAGCAAAGAAGTAGAAATCCCAAGCTTTAACCTCAAATCCAATAGCCAAAGAGCCTGAGACACAAGCCCCATGGGCCACAGTAGCCCTTAAAAAAAGGCTAAAGGACCTAAACGAAAAGAAGATAACCTCAAAGAGCACACAAAAATGTAACACATGATCTGTTGTTAAGGGCAATGATATCATCATCATTGAAAGTGGTTTGGAGATAGCTCTGAAGCTGCCTCCCTTGTTGGAGATAATAGGTGACCTCCCACTCAAACAAGATCTTTCCTCCAAAGAGGAGGAACCGTTTACTACGTAAACCTTCCAAAAAAAATAAAAGAGAACCCCAACCTCGTGCTAGAGAAAGAGTGAATGAAACAAGCTCAAGGGCTTGTAAGGCTAAACTAAAGCTAGTATATGTAAGTGGTCAAATATGAGCCATTAATCTTACCAAAGCATATCCTATACCCTATTAAAGAGTCAATCATAGAACCAATATAAGGGAGACTCATATCTTATATCCTATTTTAGAGTCAACCATAGAACCTCATAGCGAACCTCAAAGTGTGCTAAAGGTTGTAGGTTGATGAACAAGAAGGTTGAACCATAGAACCTTAGAGCAACCCTCAAAGTGTGCCAAAGGTCGAAGGTTGATGAACATGAAGACTGAATCATATTACAAAATTAATCATAGAATCAGTAAGGGAACCTCATATCTTATACCCTAGCTTAGAGTTGATTTTAAAATTAGTAAGAGAACCTCATATCCCAACCCTATTTTAGAGTCAAATTATAGAACCTCAGAGTAAACCTCAAAGCATGCCAAAGGCCATCTAAATGCATGACCATTTTTAAGAGGAGCCAATTTTGGAGCCTTTACCTTTGGAACCAATCCAACCAAGTTCTGTATAATCAAATGCATGAACATTTTTAAGAGGAGCCAATTCTAGAGCCTCTAACATTGGAACCAATCCAACTAGGTTCTGTATAACTAAACGTAGTGAAGGAGGACTCAATGAGAGGTGAATGGAGGACTCAATGAGAGGTGAATGGAGGACTCGGTGGGAGGTGAAAGTCACCACAATAATTTCTCTAATGTGTAAGGTAACAATTTCATTTCAACCCCATCATAGGCACCCGCCTACTAGGGAAGGATCATTATACATACCCTACACATTAGTAGGTCCAAAGCACACCTTCGAGTGAATACAATACAAATGAGCACAAATATTGGATGGCCTCACGTCCTTCTTATTGTCAAAAGTTTGACTCTAGATAAGTTCTCTTTTTACAAGGAAATTCTCAACTTTGAGATAGTTATCTGACTGGATGACTGGGAACCTAAGAGCACACACACCTGAAATTAAAGAGAACGAGGATGAGCCATGCCACATTAAGAGCTCCTCTTCCATACCTAGGATAAAATGAACAAGTTGGGACATTACTTTGAAAGCGATGAAATAAACATTGCATTACCTATCATTTATGAAGGCATAAGGGTCTCTACAATCTCGGATGGTGGTGTTTGGTGTTAGCATAATCACCAAGGATTGTTGGGAGACCTGGTGTAGCCCATCACTTATAGGCACAAGCCTCATTGTCAAGCTTACTAAGGAAACACACCTAAACCTTTAGGTATCCTTCATGATACAAAGATTAAGATCTATAGGCTAAGGTTCCACCATAATCATGGCAATGGATTTTTAAATTTTTAGAGAAGAGGATCATACACCATGATTCTTGTTTGAGAGACGCAAGGTTGGTTCATGATTGGAAAACCAATCACATTTATATATAATAGGCTCATCCCATTCTTGCCAATGAGTGTGACACAATTGTTTGGACTGATATATGTAGGGATTATAACAATATGTTGGATGGTGAAGATGAGGACCAAGAATATAAGCCCCTCCCAAAGCTACCTTCTAATTTTGAGGATTGGATTCGTGTTTTAGGGCAACCATGGAAACTCTTTCATAGAAGATTGGGACAAGGTTTACACAATTGCATAGTGCTAAAATCACATCCCTATTTTATGCTCAATACATTCAAAACAAAACCAATGGTGGAGAACCTACTCAACTTAAGCTAGAGTTACTCTAGGTCACCTAGCTGCATGGCTAACACAGAGGCTAGCCATAATGTCATGGCTTGGGAGATGTGAACCTCATTATACCACCCACCCCTTGCCACCATTCGTAGCAACCACCATTACTATGGCCATAATCTTGAAGTTGAATTTTATATTAAAGGTACCTCTACAGAGTTTCAATGTATTCTCCCATAGGTATCTAGGTTTCCATCTATGTGTTTTTACATGCTCTGCCATATCACCCCTAGGAGGATATGCCACATTGAAGACCTTTGTGTGGGGAGAATTAACAAGCTTTGTTGATGGCTTTTGATGTTGAGTGACATTCAATGGTCCTTGTTCCTCCGAAAGGAATGAGAAAGGCTAGTTATTAAATGAAAAGGTTAGTGATTAGTGGGCATTCCTAAGTGGGGTGTGGATTTTTATTTAGTGATTGCATTTTTAGATTTTTGTGAGTATTTTTTTGTGGGTATATTTTTTTCTCACTTTGTTTTTGGCAATCATAAGTAGAGTTACATGTTATTTGTATTAGTTGGGAAACTAAGAGATGTTAACAATGGTGGAGAAGAGAAAAGGATCCAGAGGAATGTAGACAAAATCATCAGATTGAGATTGTGATTCTCAGTTCCTCATCTGATTCATTGAAGTGACATTCATCACTTGAAGAATTTAGCCTTCGATGATGTTCCTTTTTGTGGCAGGATTCTTGTCAAATGTTGTTGAGTGTAGGACCTATTCTTGCATGCTTCATCCCATGTGCTTTTTATGCTTTTATGTATATTTAAGTGTTCTATGAAGTAGATATACTTGAAGTATATGAAATGAGTCAAATAGACTATTGAGCTGCTGCTTGTCGAAGTAACCACTTATTGGCGAGGCATGAAATGTGAGTTTATCAAAGACATCTTCACTAAGGAATAGAGATCAATGTGTTGTGGGTGAAGACTCTAGTTTTTGTTTGGAGAGGTTTGAAATTCGAAGGAAAATTTCAAGCGATGGATTGTACCATTGACCAGGCTTTTGAAACCCACCATGACACCCCCCATCCAAAGATGTACCTTGAAAGTTATTGATGAGGCTTTGGTGTGCCAATGTTCTCAAGTGCATGAGTATGGATATGTACTCATGGAGTAGCTGCTACATTAACTAGCCAAAAGAATAGTAAGCTATAAGCTTAACAAAAATGTATTGGCTATGGAAGATCGTTGGGAGTTTCTTGCGATATTCTACCATTTTTAGGTAGGCCATTTGTGTGACTCGTATTTTAATCTTTATCTTTATCTTTTTTTTAAACTCCTTTTTTTTTTTTGTTACCTTGTGAGCAACAGGTTCTTGTGGCTACTCTTCTTTTTGAGAGAATAGGTTCTTATGTCTGCCACACGTAGCTTCTGCACTCATGCTTCTCATCTAGAGGGGTGAAAAGAGCATTGTGAGTTTTTCCTTGATGCGCTCATAAGTCTCCGTTGTTGTAGATATGGGGATTGATTCTTGAATTTGTGGCTCAAGTGTTGTCGAGGCAGTAGGTACAGCTTCTGGTTGGTTGCCCATTGGTGTTAACTAAACACGCAGGCTCTTGTGTATGTGTTGTATGCACGAGAGGGGTTGAGTGGCTTGATTGGTGTTGCTTGGGCCTCCATTCTTGTCAAACTTTAGGTGAAGTTCTTGGAATTGAAGTGGTGGTGAGGCTCTCTTCACTTTGTTCAATCTTAGAGCAAATGTGTGATGGGATTTCCAGCATAATATCCTTGTTCTTGAAGCACGTGCACATGCACCCCTTTGATGAACATTATGAATTGGGCTGATGCTTTTGGTGCTAAGGTTTCTTTCTTTGTGTAGACTTAGGTGACTTCTTGATGCACTTGGGAATCCAGGCTTTGGTATTACCTTAGTAGTACCCTTGAGCCTGTAATAATCTTTTTGGTATCCACACTTGTTAAGTGGCCAGACTTCTTTGAGGAACTTGTGTAGGATTTGGGACGACGTTGTAGAGTACTTTTATTCTTCGTTGTCCTTTGAGTTTTGTGTTGAGGAAGAGGCTTTGATTGTCAAGGCACCCGAATTGGATTGGCACCTTCGTAGTAGCCTTGAGCTACAAGTAGCTGCTTTTCCACCCACATTTTGAAACCATTAAGATACCTTGATTTTAGCTCTTGTGGTGGAGTTTTCTTTTTGAATGAAGTGGAAGATTTATTATCCTCCTTCACATTGGTTGGCACTAAGGTTGCAGGTTTGAGACTCATGGGCATTGTTGATGGATGAGAGTTGAGTCTCTTTGTGGATTGGTGGCCTACTGATGTTGAGGCTTTTGAGCATGCAGCTTTCTCCTTTGGTGAGGTTGGTCGATGAGGAGTTGTCGAGGTTGAGGCTTTTTCTTTTAGTTCCTTTTTAGAGGTAGATGGTTGCGCTTGGGAGACTTCTTCAAGAATAGCTATTGATTGCGAGGTTTTGGCATTGGACTTTGTTGGTGAGGATGGAGTTGAAGGGGTAGATGCTTTGTTGGAGTTGGCCATTAACATAGATGGTAGGTCTTTGACTAGAGATGCTTTCAAGTAAGAGGCTTGTAGCTTTTTGCGCTCAGCATCATATAGACCCTTCAGTGTTGGAGCTGCTTCCTTGTAGTATGGTATCATTAACTTTGTGTCGTTGACCATCGTGATGACCCTATCACTAGTAAAGCACAGTGGTGCTTGGGTAGTAATAGTCCATTCATGCCCCATTGAAGATCAAATCTACTTCCAACACATACTCAATTAGAAAAAACTTGCAAGTAAGGAGGTTAGATTCTATATAGATTGTTTGTTCAAAGTACCCCGAACATGGCATGTTCATGTCTTTTGTGAATGGAATTTTCTTTGGATGAGCTTTTAGTGTTGGTTGACCTAATAAATCCCATAACTTGAGGATCATGAGATTGTGCTTTCCGAGGATAAATCTGTGCTTGGATTGTGTTGAATTTATTGTAAAGTTGAAATCCAATTATAACCCTTAGTAGGATATTATGAGTAAGATATGTTGGGAGTTCCATCTCCTCCAAGGTCTCTTCCTCCTGTAATAAGAGCAATTTCACAATGCTTGTGGGAGTGTTCAAGGTGACTCTTTGCATGGATTTGTCAATTGAATACCATGAGTCATGTACCCAAGTTTCACCAAGGATAACATCATATTCAAGGGAATCTAGGGTTGCATGGAATTTAAATTTCACAATTTGACTGATTGTTTGATAGCATAGCTAAAGCAACTTGGAACTTCAAAAGTTTCTCCATTGGCATCTATCGCAAGAAAAATTCCTTTAGGGATGATTTTAGGTTGGCCCAACGATACCCAAGTGTCTATTGTCATGAGGTTATGGCTTGCTCGAGGACTAATCAATGCGCGTTTGCACTTAACTTTATTTCCCATAGGGAAATCTAACCATACCATGATAGAATCCTCAAGTGGAACCATGGAAGTTCAGTTTTTGTTTCATATTCTATTCCTGTTTCGGTTTCATATTCCCATTCACTTTTATTCTCTTCTTGGCTCTCAGTTCTTTCAAGAGTGCCCATTGTGCACAATGGTACCTTGGGTCCACTGACCACTTTAACTAAGGTCTCTTTGGAAACTTGCGAATCCTTGTAGTCTTGTTCTATGTAGCTCTTGAGATCTTGGTACAACTCATGGTTAGCCTTTAAAGGTGCAAGGGCTGAAGCTATGCTAGTTTCACCACCATGACAGAAGAGCACTCCTCCAAATGAGGATTTGAGAGACTACTTAAATTTTGTAAGGGATTCATCGAATTCCTCATGTGCTTGTTCAATTGCATTATTTGTGCAATTGTCCTCTGATGACTCTTCTTGGCTTGATGAGTTCATTTATGTAGAGATTACATCTTCCTCTTGAGAGGGGAAGCGATACTCCTCCGGTTTTTATATTTTTGTTACTTTTTTAGGTTTGACATTATGGGGTTCAATCACAACCGGTGATCCTGTTTTCAACAATGCTAAGCATGCTCTCTCGATCTTGCTTTTTACATTCCTTATATGTCATGTAATCAAGATTTTCAATTTGGGGTGGATGGGCTGGTTCTAGTTTCTTGATTGGACTATGAGGGACACTAAGTGATGAGTCAGAACTTGTTTTTTCCTCTCACTAAGTGATGTACTAGAACTAGTTTCATCTTCTGACTTTCCTTGGATCGTCAAGTTTTCATTATGTTTACCAATGTAATGAGAACGAACTTTCTTTCGGGCTTTTATATCATGTGTCGCACATGTGGGTTTTGTGGTTTTAGGGGTAGCCTTTGAGGTGGATGCATTCGCATCATGTGTAGCTTTCGGCTCCTTTGGGGTAGGTCCTACATAGGCTCCTTTTCTTTGTCCTTTATTTCAACCTTTGTTTCGATAGTTTGTTGGCCCTTGTTTTTTTTTTTGGTTTAGAAGGTTTTGCATCCTCTTTTGGTTTTTGTTTGAAAACATGATCTTCTACCCATTTTGAGGTGTGTTCTTTTGTATTCTTTTTTACTATTTCTCGTGCCTTGGCTTGCAAGCATGTAAGCACATTCAAGGGTACCGTGGACAATTTTCCATTTTGCTCACTCAAGATGTTAAGAGCTATACTTTGTGAGACAGGTTGCATTAAAGAAAATCGCCTTGGGTAATCTTGATTGTTTTTTTTTTTGCTTTTTAGGTTTTCTTACAGCCCGTTATAGCCTCAAGAGGCGGCGCACATTTCTCTAGGTCAAACGAGGGTTCGTTTGCCTTAATTTGCTTAGGCGCAAAACGCACGTGAACGACCTCTTAGAGATATTTTTCCAAAAAAAAAGTGCATGCCATTGGTGTCTCAGATGGAAGACGAGGTCTCAAAAAGCGCATATGAATGCCCTTAGGATGAACTTTTTCGAAAACAAAAGCATGCTAGTAGCATCCCAGATGGAAGAGGAGGCCTCGAAACCTATTTTCCATCATTGTCTCAAGATGAAGTTTTTTTTTCAAATTTTTTTTCTTTTTTGTGGAAAAAAGCTGTATGAGAGAGTTGTAGTATTTTTGGAGTATTATAACTTTATTTTTTTTACTTTTTCATGATTTTTTCGTTTAGACACTCAAAAAGTAGCCTGAATATGGTACGCGATCTTTTTCGGGCTATTTCGGGCGACCGCTTTTAAACCTGTTTTTGCCTCGATTTTTGGGTCGAATTTTGAAGCTGTTGCTTGGAGGCCAAAATGATGGATTTTGCCCTTGAACGCTCAAGACCAATTTCGGAGAGCTCGAGTAGGGCTTTTCGATGAGCAGTAGAATGTGTTCATCGGCCTCACGGTTTAGGAGATTCGGGCCTCCAAACAGGGCTATTTTTTACTCTTTTTTTTAATAAACTTCACGGACCTATCTCATGCTGTGAAGTAGCTCGTGTGAGTAGGTTTTTAAAAAAAACTTCACAGACCTATCTCACACCATGAAGTAGAGGCTATCTCATGCCGTGAAGTAGCTCGTGTGACGTAGAATTTAACTTCACGGACCTATCTCACACCATGAAGTAGAGGCTATCTTACGTCTTACGCTGTGAAGTAGCTCGCGTGAGGTAGTTTTTTTTGGGGGGGCTACTTCACGGACCTATCTCACGTTGTGAAGTAGAGGCTATCTCATGCTATCTCATGGACCTATCTCACGTTGTGAAGTAGAGGCTATCTTACGTCTTACGCTGTGAAGTAGCTCGCGTGAGGTAGTTTTTTTTTGGGGGGGCTACTTCACGGACCTATCTCACGTTGTGAAGTAGAGGCTATCTTACGTCTTACGCTGTGAAGTAGCTCGCGTGAGGTAGTTTTTTTTGGGGGGGCTACTTCACGGACCTATCTCACGTTGTGAAGTAGAGGCTATCTCATGCTATGAAGTAGCTTGTGTGAGGTAGATTTTTTTTTTTGGGAGTTGAGAGGGAAATTCAAGTTTTCTTATGTGGAGGGAATATTTTTTGAATTTTAAATTGGGAAGATATGGGCATTTAAAAATGTAATTAAAGATTAACTCTTTCACTAATCTTTTCTCCTTTTGGACTAATGAAGGACTCTAATTAACCACTAATCACTAATTAATTCACACCATTGAGCACATCATTGGATATGGCATGAAATTGCTAAGCTATGTGCATCAACTAATGTGTAAATTAATCCATAATTAGAGATTAATTAAACTCTTAATTTTAGTCTCTTCTCTTTATGAAAAAATAAGCAAAAGAGAGCAAAATTCCTCCAATTAATGAAGAAATTGATGCAATTAGGCATTTTGATGCATCTGGATACTCTTAAAATACTCAAAAGTACTAATTTTGACCTCTTCCATGATTGAAATGGACTCCAAACAACATATTTATTTTTTAACCTCTTAGAATGGATTAATCACTCCTAAACGAGAAAAACTAGTTTGTTAGTGAAGATTAATCAATTCCAAGAGTTTTTAAATATTTTTGAGAAATTTTTTAAGAGATTAAGTTACCCTAATTGATTGCTAACACACTTTTGTAAACAAATATAGCAAAAAACACGAAAATTAAGCAAAAATTAACAAATTTCACTCTATGTTAAACTAAAAAGGAGAGCTAAAAATCACTAAAAGCAATGGAAGTAAACAAAGCCTAATACACTCTATGTGTAAGCCCATAGGAATATTAAAAACCAAATTAACAACAACAAAAACAATGATTTAGGCTAAAAATTAAGCAAAAAAACATTCTTTACAAAACAAAAAAAGAGAGCTATTCCTCACCACATATCACACAAATCACTATCAAAACCACATCTTTTTCATGGTAAACCATTACTAAAGACAATGGGTAATGCGTAGATTAGAGAAATACGACAAAAAAAGCCAAGGAATGGTTTCCCAACAGCGGCACCAAAAATGTTATGGCTCGCCCAAGCCCTTGTCCAAACACATCCAACAAGAAGATTACCTGGAACCACAATTATTGTGGGGATCTTTTCGATGGCCGAGCTCGTGACCCTTGAGGTCTCCAAGCTCCACCACTCCTTGAGTAGTAATTCTAGCATAGCCTCCCGCGTATGTTCATCCCGCCGCGTTGCACTATGTGCACTCGTCCCTCCTCTCACCTTACTTCACTCACATATACTCACCAGCACGCATTAGAGAGAGATTAGCAAGAGCCACACTCAATTGTGCAGGGGAAGAGTTCTTTTTATTATGAGAGATTTTCACTTATATACATGGCCATAAGTGTTCACACTCACTTAAACTGTGATCGACCGGGCACTTTAAGCTCATAAGAGGCCTAATGCTATTACAATGACTACTCTCATAATATATCCTTGAAGTACATCACTTGGGACTTCATCCTAACTTGCTACCACATGCTCTTGTCTGTAAGTATTCTGTCTCGGACCATTGTCGCCTGTCCAAGTTGTAGATTTGGACACCGTTGCTTCATATCTTAAATGTATGACCTTTTGGTATGTCTACCGTAACTCCTTGATGTAAGATAACAGTAGTAGCTCTTGTTAATCCTAGAAATGGGTTAACACCTAACTAACACCAATCTTTTTAGGCTCCACTTGCAAGCTGGCAAAGACCCATGCTTGCCAATGCATCTCACTTGGGGCATTATGTGCCTTAAAGGAGAGTTCTAAGAGTTCAAAATCACCCATGCCACCTTCAATATCGCCACAACAACCACCCATTCTTATAGTGATATCCCCCATAAACCAATTAAACCTCACAAAAATACATGAGAGGAAGGAAGAGGAAATGGGGGGAGATGCTAAACTACCTAGAACCACTAGAGGCTCAAAGTCCCCCAAGTCAAATCCTAAGTCACTATTTTCAAGATAGAGATAGTATCTACCCTACATATATAGCCATAGTAGTGCAATCAAATAAGGGGAGTGACATCAACACCTTAGGATCCCATATGCCACTAAAGTGCTATCACTATAAAGGGACCTCGCTGTGGGTGGTAGAGTGTCCCATCAAGAAGGCTATGTAACTAGCCCAAGTTCATGAGTTGATTCAATATAGGTGGGAATTATGAATATGGCTATGTTGGAGATGCTTGGAGTTGATTGTAGTCAAATGCAACTCCAGGGTGGTCAGATTGGTGATGTAAACATGGTGACAGTAGTATGTGAGGAGGAGAGTCAGGTTGGTGCTTTGGTCATCAAACATTGAGAGTAAGAATGATGATGCTTGTGTTATAGAGCCTACTGATGGATCAGATGATGAAGTAGACTTGGGTCAAAGTTTGTTGGAAGAGCGGAAGTAGAAGGCCTATGTCCTAATATCCATGAGGTTGTAGAGCTGAATGTTAACATGCTGTCTAAGAAAGTTGACAGAAATATGGTAGATGGTGGCATTGTAGAGAAGATATTTGAGTGTGTTCTAGAGGTGATAGGGAAATCAGTGGGCTGTTCAGGATGATGTGTGTGGTCAAACAGAGTTAGGTGATGTTTCTCCATGTTTTGTTAGAACATTCCTTGATGAAATTGATGTTTCCTTCTTTGAAGAGGTTAGTGAGGGTGTTGTTGCAGTTAATGCTAAATCTTTAGAGATAGGTGGCATGTATGTCCATCCAAGTGGCTGTGATGAGTTGGATGAGATGGTGTCAGTGTATGAGCATAATAGTGTTGGTAAGAGTTGCCGTGATGCTATTAGGGATATGTTTGTAGATGCATTGGCCAGGGAGAAAAAGCATGTTGTATGTTTAATCGCTCGCAAGGGAAGATGCCGTGCTCATGGAGAGGAGCTCTGAGATGGATCTAGAGGACCGTGGGCACAAGGAGTGCTTGCTTTGCGTGTTGGATCATACAGTGCTATAGAATGAGATACAAATGTATTTGTCTTAGGTAAAGTGCAATCTCGTTGTTTGTTTCTTTAGACTATCATTTGACGATGCTCATGACGCCAACGTTCTAGAGGATTTGGGGGTCAGCAAGGTGATTATTACCTACAATATTCTTCTAGAAAGATCTTGCTAATAAAAGATCTTCTTGAAGCCATAAACAATTTTGCTAATAAAAGATCTTCTTGAAGGCAAGACCTAATGGCAAATGATTATTACCTACTTTTTTCTAGTGAAGGAGGCCAATTAATCCATATACAATTTTGCTAATAAAATATCTTCTCGAAGGCAAGACCCAATGAAAAATAATTTAGCAAGGTGATTATTACCTACTACAATACTCTTCTAGTGAAGAAGGCCAATCAAGCCATAAACAATTTTGCTAATAAAAGATCTTCTTGAAGGTTATCCTTGTCAAATCTTATGATTAGATAGAGTGGGATTATAACTATTGTTGAGGCAAGACTTTTATCTTTTTTTCATTAGTTATATGCCATTTTACATATATAATAGAGAAAGACACATTTTTCTAATCGAGTATGGCATTATATATGAGGTTTCTCCTCATCATTAAGCACTACAAAAAGTCCACATTCAGCATTCGTAGCATCACAAACCCCTTTTATACACTTGAGAATGCCATTAGATAAGGTTTTCCCCTTGAGAATGGCATTGCATAAGGTTGTCCCCTCCTTGAACCTTACCTCTTTTTACTAGAAATGGAAGACCCTACTTGGAAAGCCCTTATACACCACAATCACTAGCTCAAGACTATAACAAAGTGAAGTGCACTTACCTTTCTCATGTCGTGAGGAACTTGAATGCTTACCCACCTCTTGGAGAAGAGGAAACTACATTGTTGAAAAATAGCACTTAAGAAGGCTACCTCTTATGTCCACGTGAGTTTTCTATGTTGATCTTGGGACTCCCATGGCTTCTTGAAGAGCTCCAAGGTAGCTTCAAGATAATAGCCCTCTCCTCACACACACCCTCACACTCTCACTAGCATCAATGGCAAGGCATGCGAGAGAAAAAATGAGACACACACTCTTACACCTGCACACACAAGTATAGAACCTATCAAGAAGAAAGAGATCATAGAGCTAGAGAGAGCAAGAGCAAAAGAGGCAAGGGCTTAGTAGTTCTCAATCCAAATTAATGTTCAGAAATGTGGTGCCAAAGAGCACAAGGAAAATATGGAGTGAGTGTGAGAAGCCACATCACCAAGTGAGAATTATCCCACATGCAAGAGAAAGGTCATGTTGTATTCTCCTCATATATGAGAATTATCCCACATGCAAGAGAAAGGCCATGTTGTATTCTCCTCATATAAAAGGAGGACATTTGAAGCATTGAAATACAAGCGCAATATTTCAAGTCTTTTTATGAGTACATGTTTTCATCATGTAACCTAACTAAACTTGAGTCTAAACTTAATTAGCACACACTCATCACAATGAGTCTTTTTCATTTTTATTCACAGATTAGTGTTGTCATTAGTTGTAAGGTTAGTTTATGATTAAGTAAATATCTTGTTATTAGGAAGTTGTTGAGGAGAGCTTGATCCATGATTCTCAACATGGTATCAGAGCTTAGGTCTAGCTCTGTTTGCTTAGTTTAGTGTTTTGCACGCCATTAGCACTAATCTTTTTCTATTAATAGGGTTACTATGTTAGTCTCTCTAGACTAGAGTCCTTTATCTCTCTTTAGATTCTCAAAGGGGAATTTGGTGAGCATTATAATAAGAGGAGGGAGAGATTTCTTGTTCCTCTTTTCTATTGAGAAAGAGTAGTAAAAGGCCATAGTAGTAGTAGAAGAAGAAAATACAGATCTATAGTAGCACATACAGCGGCGTTGCAAAGTAAGCACACATGTGGCCGTGAGCAAATGCAAGTAAGTAAGGCCAATAGTAGCCATAGCATTCGATACACAGCAGTAACAGCATCACTGTAGCCCAAGGCCAATACGTAGAGAGGATAGTGGCAGTTCAAAAAGAGGCATAACCGCACAAGAAGAAAGGCAACAAGAAAGAAGCACAAAGAAGTTCGTGTAGCAGCTCAACACAAGCAGATAAAACAAAAGCATATGAGGCACACTTCTCATGGGTCCATGGGCAACAGGAAGCCGACACTTTCAGCCAAAGACCAGCTCCTTCAATGGGAAGATCTGTGCCGCGAGCCTGATCTGCATTCTTGGTCCAGTGGGCAGGCCATGGAATGGTGGTGGAGGGCTTTCCACCTTGATGATATTGGCGGCCACAAGAGCCTCCTTGTCCAGGAGAGTTGCCAGAGCACTGGCAGCCACAAGGGTAAGTAGGGCACGTTGGGAGGTGGCGGCAGATTGCTCCGCTTGCTGCATAAGCCACAACATTATCCAAGGCTGGCATACACACGGGCTAGTGATGAAGAATCAGAGAGAGAAAGAAACCGAAGAAGAACCAGCAGAGCCGCGACGTCCGACATCACAGCACGATCTATAGATCATCACCACGCCACTTGAATTCAAGATAAGGTTGAAAACCCTTCAAGAAAAAAAAGGGAAAAAAGAAGAAGAAGATATATTTAAAAAAAAATCCTCTTTATAAGAGGCTGTTCACATGGGCTGATACAAGGGTTGTTCACATGAACTATAATACATTATATCTATGGGTTCACTCACCGTCATCATCACAGTCCTCAACACCAACATGGGCACTATTATCGTCAACATGTGTGCCGGCACAAAGGTCACCAATGCAATCTTCATCGATTAAAAATTGTTCATCAAAATTTTATAACTCTTGTAAAAGTAGCCAAATGAGCACGCTAGTGTGTGTGAAAAAAAAAAGTACAATCTTTGTAAAAATGCCGCAACCACATGAGTATGTGAGTATATGTGTGAAAACCATAAATGGGAATTTGCATCTAGTCCACATCAAAGAAGCTACCCACCTCACTACCAAAAATTGGAAATCCTACTTCCTACAAAAAGTGTTTGTATCTAGCCTCTAGGACCGATGATGTACCCAAGCTAGAAATTCAATCCTCTTGTCTCTACAAAAAGTGTGATGTAATCAGTCTCTCAAGCCATATGATGCACTCAAGCTCAAATTCATAGCCAAAATAGCTATAATGCCAAAATAGCATAAAGGCCAAAGTAGCCTAGCACAAGGGGAGAGAGAGGAAGAGTGAAAGCCTAAAAATTGTACCCAATCTACCATTAAGGGGGGGAAGTGCCAAAGTAGCACATGGCTCAAAGTTGCTCACAGCACACAGGGGAATGTAGAAAGCAAAAGGTCAAAAAGAAGACTTTATAACCGACATCCAACCACTTGAGTAGCCCAAAGATTTGGCACCAAGGGGGGGTGTTGAGAAATGTGGTGCCAAAGAGCACAAGGAAAATATGGAGTGAGTGTGAGAAGCCACATCACCAAGTGAGAATTATCCTACATGCAAGAGAAAGGCCATGTTGTATTCTCCTCATATAAAAGGAGGACATTTGAAGCATTGGAATACAAGCACAACATCTCAAGTCTTTTTATGAGTACATGTTTCCATCATGTAACATAATTGAACTTGAGTCTAAACTTAATTAGCACACACTCATCACAATGAGTCTTGTTCATTTTTATCCACCTTAGATTAGTATTGTCATTAGTTGTAGGATTAGTTTATGATTAAGTAAATATCTTATTATTAAGAAGTTGTTTAGGAGAGCTCGATCCATGATTCTTAATAATTAAGGGAATTTTTTTTCTCATTAGACAAGTTCACTTATATACAAGTTACTTATTAATCTTGGGTGTTTAGACTTTTGGGCATACAAGTAGGCCTAGTCTAGTTTTTATCTAATCAGATACAAGTTACTTATTAATCTTGGGTGTTTAGACTTTTGGGTATACAAGTAGGCCTAGTCTAGTTTTTATCTAATCAGATACAAGTTACTTATTAATCTTGGGTGTTTAGACTTTTGGGCATACAAGTAGGCCTAGTCTAGTTTTTATCTAATTAGATACAAGGTGGGGTGCATGGGATGTCAGCTTCACATAAGGCCTAGCCATCCTGGGGTTACAACTTGAAGTGCAATTCATACAATATTACAATGCAATAGAGTTGATCCTCGCTTGCCTTATATGGGGCATCCCGCCTTGAGTCCATAGCCTAAACGGCCTTGATTACTTAGATTTTTTTTGGCTTCGTTCATTCTTTTATTGCTTGATGATGGCTTCTTTTTCTCCCTTAACTTAGCATTGATGTGTCCCATGAGTGTGGAGGTGGTCAGCCTTGGGTTAACATTCCCCCTCCTGGTTCTAGGTCCGATCCTCACACCTAGGCAATGGAGGTATCAATGTGGTGAGGTTAAGGAATCTTGGAGGTATCAATGTGGTGAGGTTAAGGAATCTTAGAGGGATCCTTGTTGGAGGTTTTCAAATGCATGTGCCTAGGGGTGGATACATGTAAGGGTGCTTAATGCATTTGCTTGAATGGTACAACCACCTACTCACTTATATGCATCACAAAAATAAAAGCAATATGTGATGCAAGTAAGAGCATTTACAAGGGAGGGCGTTATTGTTGTCAAGGTTCTAACCATAGTGCATATAGTGTGTAAGTGTCATTGTACTATGCATGAGTGATGTAAAATGATGAGAGGATTTTTACAATCTATACTCCTCCCTCCACTATGCAATATTGTTTTACATTTTATACTTGTCCATTCGATACAAGCAACTTGACTTAGACTCTTCTGCATGTCTCTCTAGCATATGCGATTTGGAAAATGATGAATAATGGGAAAATAAAGAAACCCATGACACCAAAAATGTTACAAAAACTATTTAGGATTGACAGCTCTCCCTCATGTTTTAGAATTTGAGAAAACTCTAAATTGTTGGGGTTGCACACATCATCTTTTAACAAGGTTGATTTTCCTAGGGGATCATATGGGATCACCTATCTCACAACCTTGTACAAAAAATCTAGCCTTTGATGAATAGTTCCCCATCGAAGTTACCAAAGATGTCATCCCCAAGGTGATCTAACATTGCTTTGCACCTATGACATGATTTGTCCTTGTGGTTGGAGTAGGCTAGGTTCTTGATTTGTGAGTGGGGAATCTTGGAACATAGGCAGAGATGTAGGGGTGTCTAGTGTTACCTCTAAAGTGTGCTCCTCCAGAGGTAACATCGGGAAGAGATGTAGGGAGTGTTTGGTGTTACCTCTAGAGTCTGATTCTCCATCCAATTATCCATGACAATGTAGTCGCCATATTCTACTAGATGTCTATGGAGATATTTTGCATCTTTTTCTATCCCCATGTGAAACTTTGGAAGCCAAGTTTGCGGTGGAAAAGTTAGTGCTGATAACATGTGTTGTGACTCTTACTTGTCTTCTGGCTACTCATGCATTTACTTAATGAGATAGGCTCTCCATTGATCTTTGATCCTCTTATTCTTCACTTACCTATGGTGGGTAATTGACATGTTCTTCCATAAAGCAACCATTGGAACCCATACTAGTTTTGCTAGATGAAGTAAGTGACCATTAACAATCCAGTGAAGCTTTAGGATCCCCAATGGCACATACTCTTATGAATGAGAGGAATCTAGATAAGTATGGGCTGATTGTTCTTCTCATCATCTAGGTGATACTCTATTTTAATGTGTGTTGTGAGCACATCCTGACATTCGTTTAATGGATCTGACACTGTAAGCTCAAGTACTTCCTCATTTTTTGTAAATGTTTTTGACTTTATATATGAGGAGTAAGAACATTACCCAACCGTTGAATTGAAGTGAGGTGACTATCTATGTTGCTAATATTCACCTGTTGGCTGAGAATGAGTGATAATATTCACCTAGGCTCCAAAATTAAGGACAATAGGATGGAGTCTTTTATATGCTACCAAATATTGGGGATTCTCTAGGAGTACCTCATCATGTAACACCTCATGGGGATTCTCTAGGAGTACCTCATCATGTAACACCTCATGGCTAATGTAGGATATACATACCAAGTAGAACATTAGCCAACCATTAGAATTAAAGTAAGGTGATTGTGTTTGAGGAATTTTGAGTAGCTTTTGAGATTCGTAGTAGCAATCCTAAGCTATGGGGTTTGTAGTAATCCCAGGCTTAGAATCAATAGATTTTGAGTATGTAAAACCCAATTATTAAGGCATTTATTGTTTGTTATTCACCATGTTTACATTTGAGTATGTAGCTACTCCATTTCTTATGGAATATGATATGTTCCATTTGTTCGATAATTTGGGAATGTGTATATGTTATGTCATCTTAGGAAATACTACTTGTAAATTTCCTTGTTTTTGTCTTATAACTCTATAAAATGTACAATCCAAGTGGTTGGGGTAACACTTAGCCTAAGATTTATTGGATTAATTCTATAGATATACTCCAGAGTGAGATTGATTTTTAATCTCCTAAATGGTGAACACATGGTTAAAATAAATTGTGCCTTATACAAATGGTGATATTTTGCATCACTCTTGGGTTTTGGGGATGTGGAATCATCCAACCAAAAGAAAGAAGGCTCACTTTTTGTGTCAAAGTAGTTCTCGTAATCATTTGATGGTATAAGACATCAAATGTTCTACGTAGGCTCTTGTGACCTTGGTGGTATGGGATTCCAAGGAAAACACGTAAAAGTTTACTTGGATTTTGTTTTCATGGTGCATAGTCACTCTTAAATTATGTTATTGATAGACTTTGCTAACCGTTGTGGTTGTGGCCATAGTCTACTGTGTTTAGAGGGGGTGCTGATAATGCGGAGTGATCAGGGGGGTCTCCTGACATGGATATTGAGTTTAGAGGGCTGAACAAGGTGGTTCAAAAGTAAACGCAAGGTGGGGAGATGATCCAGAGAGATCAAAGGCAAACCAAAATAAATTTGGTGTTAGTTTGGAATGATTACACTTAAATCTCGATCTTGATGCTAGTACGGAATGCCCAACAGTTAACTTGATCATTCTATTATCAGGCATGGCTTGCTATATGCGCACGCACTTTCCAACAATCATTGCCTTCCTTGTTATTAGAAAGGAGTGCCAATCCTCGTTATTAGAAAGGAGTGCCAATCCACCAGAGCGATTAGCCAAGGTTTATGCAAGAAGAAGAGTGAGTGCTGATCTAGAGTGATCAGACAAGTCTCTTGGGTTATGTATTGAGACGGAGTGCTCAGGGTGGACCCTTCATGGCTAGTTGACCTTGTGTCAAATGGGGGTAATAAATGTATCCAAGGAAAAAGTGGTAGTTTATTCTAATTGATATTGGGTATTGGCTTCCAAAATGAGCTCAAATTTTATGGAAAGTCACAAACCTTAGGTGCCTGATACTCTAGATAAAGGCCTAAACTTGTCAATTTGGTGTGGCCAAATTTCCAAGAGTGTTCAACGTTCAATGTGTTGGGTAGATGTGGAACTGTTTTATGAAAAGTCACAAACCTTAGGTGCTTGATATTCTAGGTAAAGCCCTAAACTTGTCAATTTGGTGTGGCCAAATTGCCAAGAGTGTTCAATGTTGTGTACTTAGGTAGATGTGGAAGTATTTTCACTCTATGCTCATCAGTCATGGTAGATAGCCCTGAGGTGGATCCACAAAGTATTTGCGTAAGTTCTAGAAGGACTTACTATTTTAATTCACACTAAAATTGAGTCTAAGGCTACTATCATGGGGCTAGAAAAACTCATATTTAGATATTGAACCATAGAGTTCAGAGATTGCATAGTGGTTGAATGGATATCATTTGATCAACAATGATTTGGTGCTGAAATGTCCCAAACTTTGTGTCGTAGTGCTAAAGGTTTAAAGTCAATCTAATGAGCATTTCTTAGTAAGTGACTCGAATGTCTTGTAAGAGATGGCTCCTTCAGATAGTACGGAGTTACTCGACTAAATTAAGGGAAGGATTTGGCATTTTAGATACCTAGGGTAAAGTGAATGCAGTTCAACTTTACCAAGAAAATATGACCAAAAAAATCCAACTTGTACTAATTTTCATTTTGGGAATATTTATGAAGTTTATATGAGGACCTAGTATTCCTTATTTGTCGTTGGTTTATAGTTGGGTAGTATATTATCACCCACTCTGCTAGCAGGTAGTTCATTGCCATTGTAATGAGGATACAATAAGGAAATGTTGGGAAAATGTCATACATCAAACTTCATATTGGTGCTAAACATAATTGGATGAGTATGTTCATGTTATAGTAATCTCAAAGTATAGAGATTGAGTTTATTTGTCTATCTATGTAAGGTGTGTTGGAGGCATACCTGAACTACATATTGTAGCATGTGTATATACAAACCAGGGAATTCTCAATTCTTGCTTTTTGTAGTAAACCATTGTCTCTGGTTGAGAGTGGTTTACGGTTTGTTTATGTATTGTTTGACCTAGTAGAGGTGTCTAGTGAGTTGACACTTCTAGAAGTGTGTCTAGATAGCACTACTAGCGTGTTTAGTTGTGAGCAGCAACGGATAGCCCATATACATGCCCATAGAGACATGGGTGGTTGTGGAGCCATATGGATATAGTGCCAAGCACCCGGAGTGGTTGCCAATGTAGACATGTAGATAGGTATGTATCTATTCGCATGAGCTTAGGGTGTTGTACGACTCTTATTGCTTGTACGTTACTCTTGGTTCTAGTAGTTGTAGACACTATAGATCATAGAGATGCTATCTATATGGACATCATCTATATTGTAAGATGTGTGAGTTGTTCTAGGAAGAAGAAAGGACTCAAAATTATTCTTGGGGGGAAACACACAAAGTTTTTGGGAGGGGAAAGTGTAGCTTTCCTCAGACTATGTAGAGAAATATCTTTGATGTCATAGAACGTGCAAAGAAATCCCTTTGATGTCGGCGAACATTTATTTATGAAGCTTTTGAGGATTGAGAACTTCTTAGGTATATAAAAGCCTGATGTTATTCGATGCCTTAGTAGTGGTTTGTGTTTCATTGCAAAGTGGTGCTTGGATTCCAACCTAGATCTCCTATAGCCATAGAGCTATAGATAGTAGCGCAACCTACAAACCTGAGTTGTCGGAAAGCTCTCTAGTAGTGCATCCAGTTTTTCATTGACAATACAAAAAACGGTGATCCATCGAGACAACATAGTTTGTCCTAAGTTTTGGTTGAGTTCTTGGAGTCACAGTCACTTTAACATGAACCAGGGAGGATTCTTGGGTTCAAAGATTAGAACATGAGGTATACTGTGTATCGGTTGGCACTTGTTAAGTGGAAGGATAGGCCGGAGAGGAAGCCTCACCATGGAACCAACTAAGAACGTTTTACCAAATCTTTTCCTCGCTTTGTTTTCATGGATGAAAACGATTCTTAAGGGGGGGTAATGTCACGTAGCTCGTAGCAATGTATGTGGGAGATCAACGAGTTGTAGAGTTTGAATGTAAGAGTATAGTTAGCAGGTGCAACTAGGGTCTAGGAGTGAGGGCACCCAAGTCGTAGCACCATTCACCCTGAAATTATAGCATAATCTCCTTGTCCAATCATGATGCAAAGCCATAGATAACATGTCATACATATACTTTGTATGAAATTCCAAGGAGAAGCCCCAAAAATTCTTATGTATTCTCATTAGCATGTTGGCAATGCCTACTCTCACATTAATCAATGGAGGAAACCTGTTGCATTGATTCTAGTGACATTTTGAAGAATGATGTTGGTGGCTCTCTTTGCTTGTGCCCTATCTTTGGGTAAAGCTCTAATGAAGGAGCAAGATCAAGACAAAAAGGACCTTACGGTTCACTCTCTCAAGAAGTGGTTAAACCATGTCAGACACCACAATATAAAGTTGGATCCAAAGGTAAAGAAATGCATCTTCATTGGTTGGATTGGTGTGACTAGGGTACTGTTAAAACCCTAAGATCTCTCTAGTAGATAATTGTTATGAATAAACATACATAAATCAGGCATAAACTCATCCACCCGCGACTACCCCCAAGCCCAAGGGATGCACACATGAATTATAATGAAAAACATCATACCTTTACCTTGATGTCCCATACCCATCAAGAGGTATAACTCCAATCCAATAGCATGGTAGATGAGTAGTTAATGATCCTCTACACAAGAGAGCATAACATAACCTAGCCTCAAGCTAACATCAAGAGACCATAGCCTAAGCCTCAAGATAACATAGCCTTGGCCTCCAAGCCCCCTTTCAGTGTGCCCCATGTCCCTATTATATAGGAGGGCCCTCAAGTGACTCTTGACTCTCCATTTCACATGTGTGACCCTTGGATGCCTGACCTTAATCTTAACCCTTAAGGTTAGTCCTAACCCATTCTCCACTAGAGCTTGTTCCCATGCTCACAAGCCTAATGTGGGTTAGCCTCCTAGTATATGCACACATAATGTGCATATAGCAGACTTTCCCTCTCTCAAAACATTGCACTCTTGCAATGAAAAGAAGGAGAACTGCGCTGAATAATCTCACCCGACTCCCAAGTCGAATCCTCTATTTCCCTATCTTTCCACCTAATTTTAACCTCAAGGATTAGTCAACTACAAAGTTTCCTTTCCCTGAATTCAAGTACCTTATCAGGTTCATGTGGAACATAGGAGAATTCTTGGACTTCAATGAGTTCTTGAGGAGTAACTATGTTATCCTCACCTCCCAGTTTCGCTTTCAATCTACTGATATGAAAGATTGGATGAACTCTAACATGTGGAGACAATTCAAATTCATACGCAACTGTGCCAATCCGATGTATAAATCAAAATGGACTACAATATTTATGAGATAAATTTGAGAATTTTCTTATTGACAAAGTCTAAGAATCTTTAGAAACATTAAAATAAACCAACGCTCCTGGTTCAAAAGACCAAGATGAGCATCCCCTATCAGCATAAAACTGTGCCCTATCCTGAGCACTCTTGATAGAATCCCGAGCTTCGGTCAGCATTTCCTGCATATCACGTAAGAAATCCCTCAATGCATCAAGCTCGATGTCCTTATTAAGACCGACATCAATAGGTGCCCTGGGTTGATACCCATACATATGCATGAACGGACTAAAACCAATAACCGTATGTTTAAAACTGTTATAGGCAAATTCCATCATTGGAAGATATTTTTCCCAATTTGATGTTTTTCCAGAGACATATGCATGAAACATATCCTCTACAATCTGATTCATATGCTCCGTTTTCTCATCAGACTATGGATGATCAGAGGAATTCATACTCAAAGTAATTTCCTCGTTCTAAACCATTCGGAATAAAGTAGGAAAACATGGCATTATAACAGCAGGAACTAGGTATCCATCGGGGGCCCGATGTACCCCACATCTGCTCATGGAATTATCGATGTCCCGAGTTACCCATATCAACATAGAGAGTCATCAACGTCTTGATGAGTCACATATGTCCATCCATAAACCATCAAGTTGACTGTATAAATCACCTAAAGTACGGAACTAGAGAAAGAAATGCCAACAAAGGAAGAATTTTAATTTTCTTAATCCAAACACAACAAGATAAACTCGTAGAACTCTAAAGAAAGAGATTTCAACAAGTGAAAATGTTGACGAGATTACACTCATCAATACATGCAGGCTATAGATAAAAGAAGTTTATCTAGAGAATGCCCACACTATAACTTCTCGTGAATTTAGAAAATGAGATTGTCTTTGAATGTTGAGGTCAACATGCTAAGTGATGTAACCAAAGCAACAATCTTGAGCCCAAATTATCCCATAAGATAATATATGTGAGGGATCGCTAGCGTCCCATACCACCATGATACCACCCATACATACCTTAACAATTTGAAACTCCCTAATATGCCATCTAGGAAATATAAATAAAATCCTATATAAAAGGAATAAGATGGCCACATACCAAAACCTGTCTCTATATACCTGAGACTACATCAAGGAATAACTCTTTTCGAGTACATCATTAGAAAAGAAATTGAATTATTAGTGCCTTTCTAATGATAACTACCTAAAACACAATAAAGTTAGGGTAAAAAAATAACTCACCTAGATACATAAGCAACTTTATTGGGTATTCCCTTGAGCAAAAGGGATACAGGTGTTATAACCCTGCTACACATGAGTTGAGGGTAAGCAGGGATATTGTTTTTGATGAGATGAGCAGCTGGTATGCTGCTGAAAAAGAAGCTGGTATGTTGCTAAAAAAGAAGCTGGTATGCTACTGAAAAAGAAGCTGTTGGGGCTTATGTGAGTGGAAATGTGGTTGCACAGAATGCACGTCAGCAATCACAATCTTTGAGTGGACCAGGAGAGTCCTCATCTAGTGGTTCAGTATAGACCATGGAGTGGCAAGCTGCGTCATAATACCAGTCCTACAAATATGATTAGTACATCACATAAAGGCAAAGAAAAAGTGGTTGAGCCCCTTAGTATACTTGACATTTCTGCAGGGCATTCTCATGTTGATGGAGAGTCTAGTGGCTCAGAGATGAGCCTTGATGAGGAGCTTGGGATACCAGCTATGAGAACACCTGGTGTAAAGAAGGCTATGGAAGCCATGAATGCAAAACTGCAAAGATCTGGGAGAGTGAAGAATCCTGTGTGTAGAGGTTTACCTATGATGGTTATGTGGCACATCACTATGCATACATGGCAAAAGTTGTACAGGTTGTAGAGCCCACATGCATTGATGAGGCTATTGGAAATGTGTGTTTGGAGAAAGCTATGGATGAGGAGATGGATGCACTATATGGAAATGAGACTTGGGATTTAGTGCAATTGCCAGAAGGCAAGAAAGCCATTAGATGCAAGTGGATGTACAAAGTAAAACATAACAATGATGGAAGCATAAGCAGGTACAATAGATTGGTAGGATATGTGCAGACATATGGCATTGATTATGAGGAAACTTTCAGCCCAGTTGTGCCAAGATGGCAATAGTGAGAGTTGTGATAGCAGTGGCTGCGTCAAAGCAATGGTCTTTACATGAGATGGATGTAAAGAATGCATTCTTGCATGGGGATTTGTAGGAAGAGGTGTATATATTACAGCCACCTGGTTATAAGGATGTGAGTCACCCCGAGCATGTTTGCAAGTTGAAGAAAGCCTTGTATGGCTTAAAACAAGCACTTAGTGCATGGTCTGACAAGATTTTTGAAAATCTTGTCACTATTGGCTTTCATGTAGCCAATGCAGATTTCTCGCTGTATGTGAGACACAGTGATAGAGGGGTTGTGCTTGTTGTCATCTATGTAGATGACCTGATCATTACGAGGGACCATGATGTAGAGATCTTTGACGTAAAGATCTTGCTTAGACAGAAGTTTA
Source organism: Cibotium barometz (assembly GCF_041138505.1). NCBI lineage: Eukaryota > Viridiplantae > Streptophyta > Polypodiopsida > Cyatheales > Cibotiaceae > Cibotium > Cibotium barometz. The sequence continues at coordinate 18,183,987 of NC_141081.1, forward strand.
AGATAAAGGATCTGGGGGAGCTCAGATATTTCTTGGGCATTGAGGTGATTAGGTCACCACATGGTATTAGATTACTGCAGAGACAGTATGGCTTGGACATGTTGTCCAAGTATGGTATGACAGGCTGTAAGCCTATCTCAATGCCATTGGATCAGAATGGCAAGTTGAGTGCAAATTCAGGAGAGATTTTGGAGGATCCTATTATGTATAGGCGCATAGTAGGGAGCTTGATCTACATGACGATCACCAGGCCAGATTTGAGCTATGCTGTTGGGTTGGTGAGTCAGTTTATGCAGGTTCCTCGGAAGCCACATTTGGATGCATTAAGATGCATACTGAGGTAGGTCTACTTTGCATTGTGGACTATTTTATGAAACTGGGACAGAGATATGTGTACATGGGTACACAGATGTTGATTGGGCTAGTAGTATCTCAGATAGAAGATCTACTAGTGGCTTCATGTTTTCTTTGGGGAGTGTTGCTGTGACTTGGAGCAGCAAGAAGCAGCCTACGGTTGCTCTATCTAGTACAGAGGCTGAGTATAGAGGTGCTGCTATGGCAGCATGTGAGGTAGCTTGGTTGAGAAAGCTACTTGCTGATTTGGGTCTATCAGTGGATAGACAAGTTGTCATTTTTTGTGACAACATTAGCAATATACAGTTGGTCAGGAACCCAGTTTTTCATGCTCGCACAAAGCATATAGAGGTCCACTACCATTTTGTCAGAGAGAAGGTTTTGGTAGGAGACGTTGATCTTGTTTATGTCAGCACACAGGATCACGTCGCTGACATCTTCACCAAAGCATTGGGTATAGAGAAGCTCCGCAGATTAAGGGCTTCGCTTGGTCTTTACATGAGATGGATGTAAAGAATGCATTCTTGCATGGGGATTTGTAGGAAGAGGTGTATATATTACAGCCACCTGGTTATGAGGATGTGAGTCACCCCGAGCATGTTTGCAGGTTGAAGAAAGCCTTGTATGGCTTAAAACAAGCACTTAGAGCATGGTCTGACAAGATTTTTGAAAATCTTGTCACTATTGGCTTTCATGTAGCCAATGCAGATTTCTCGCTGTATGTGAGACACAGTGATAGAGGGGTTGTGCTTGTTGTCATCTATGTAGATGACCTGATCATTACGAGGGACCATGATGTAGAGATCTTTGACGTAAAGATCTTGCTTAGACAGAAGTTTAAGATGAAGGATCTGGGGGAGCTCAGATATTTCTTGGGCATTGAGGTGATTAGGTCACCACATGGTATTAGATTACTGCAGAGACAGTATGGCTTGGACATGTTGTCCAAGTATGGTATGACAGGCTGTAAGCCTATCTCAATGCCATTGGATCAGAATGGCAAGTTGAGTGCAAATTCAGGAGAGATTTTGGAGGATCCTATTATGTATAGGCGCATAGTAGGGAGCTTGATCTACATGACGATCACCAGGCCAGATTTGAGCTATGCTGTTGGGTTGGTGAGTCAGTTTATGCAGGTTCCTCGGAAGCCACATTTGGATGCATTAAGATGCATACTGAGGTAGGTCTACTTTGCATTGTGGACTATTTTATGAAACTGGGACAGAGATATGTGTACATGGGTACACAGATGTTGATTGGGATGGTAGTATCTCAGATAGAAGATCTACTAGTGGCTTCATGTTTTCTTTGGGGAGTGTTGCTGTGACTTGGAGCAGCAAGAAGCAGCCTACGGTTGCTCTATCTAGTACAGAGGCTGAGTATAGAGGTGCTGCTATGGCAGCATGTGAGGTAGCTTGGTTGAGAAAGCTACTTGCTGATTTGGGTCTATCAGTGGATAGACAAGTTGTCATTTTTTGTGACAACATTAGCAATATACAGTTGGTCAGGAACCCAGTTTTTCATGCTCGCACAAAGCATATAGAGGTCCACTACCATTTTGTCAGAGAGAAGGTTTTGGTAGGAGACGTTGATCTTGTTTATGTCAGCACACAGGATCACGTCGCTGACATCTTCACCAAAGCATTGGGTACAGAGAAGCTCCGCAGATTAAGGGCTTCGCTTGGTGTACATGAGATGGAGTTGAGCTTGAGGGGGAGTGTTGAGATATCGAGCTCATCTAGCGAGGCGGTGGACACTGATGACCCACCTGATGACCCACCTAGGGGATAGGCCCCACACTTACACCACTAGCATGGTTGGTGAGATCATGGGTGATATGCGGCCAGTGGGATGACAGGCTGTGTGATAGCCATTCTAGAGACTTGCATAGTTATAGCGCCATCTCATTTTAGTTGGGTGTTGGGTTCATACTATAGAGAACCCTAGTATGTATTTGGTTGAGTACCTTTTCATATGTGTGTACTCTTATCTTTGTATATGGTGTGTTGAGTGTTGTGTGAAGAAGAAGAAGATTTTTAGCCTCACCTTGTGTGTTCTCTTTTAGGGTTTTGTGAGTGTGTATGTGCTTGTAAGAGCTCAAGCTCAAGCTCTCTTATCCCCTCCTACATCTTTTCACATAGCTCATCACATTGCTGCAAATTTAACATGGTATCAGAGCCTAGCCTAGAATCCATCAATCTTATGAGCCCATTATCTTGCTAATTACTTAGTTAATTAGGATTAGTAGACAATTAAGATTTTTACCTCTTTTTCAATAAGCTCTCTGCACCCCCAGCTAGTGGAGGGGCTTGATCTCCCTCCAGGCTTAATAATAGCCTCCAAGATTTTAGCCACACATAGCCACAAGCCTCATGCTCCAGCCCATTCAAGCAATTTGTCAAACTGCCTACTGGAGTTGCAGATTTTTGCTAAATCACTGGCACCTTTTTTCTGAAGAGAATTAGAGTTCTTGACTGCACCAAATGAAATGGCTCTAATTCCTCTTGGCCCTAGGGGTTTTCAAGGGTGCTCTACAAGCTGGTGAAGACAGTTTTTGATTTGATCAAGTCTATAGTGAGATCCAAGCTCTTCATCAAATTTGCAGGTGACTTTGGTAAAATAGAGATTAAGTATTCAATGTTTGGTCAAATCTTGTGTTTCTTGGCTTAATCCTCTACTAGACTAATTTCTATTGATGGCCTTGAAAGTATTTGAGTTCATTTGAACTCTAAGGCCCCAGATTTGGACTCCCCGCATACTCTATTCTTTGCACACAAAACAAAGGATTAATTTGCTAATCAATGATTAACCAGCACTAATCACTATATTTTGGTGCAATTGAGGGTTCAAATTAACCATTCGATATCTGATACAGATCCCTATAACTTCAAATTGCAATTCGGAGATGGTTTGATACTCCATTACAGATTTGTTACCCTTGGTTTAATGTAATTTTTGGTGAATTTATGTTGATAAATCTATTGTAATCATCACCTAAACACTAGATTGAGTTGTAAAAGGGTAGACACTGCCCTTGAATCTTGAAATTGGATCAAGAGGTAAGGCCCCCTTCACATCATCATGAGTACAACACAAGAGATAGCCAAATTTAATGGGAGCAGTTTTACACATGGCGGCAGACAAAAACCATGTATTTGCTCATGAGGAAAAATCTCTGGGGGGGCTAGTTGAAGGAAGAGATGAATGCCCAGAGGTGAGAAGGGAGCAGTTTTACACATGGCGGCAGACAAAAACCATGTATTTGCTCATGAGGAAGAATCTCTGGGGGGGCTAATTGAAGGAAGAGATGAATGCCCAGAGGTGAGAAGGGAAAATGAGTGGAAGAGCAGGAATGAGAAAGCATTAGGACTTATGGCACTCAGTTAAATGATGAAATCATTCATCACATCATAGGGATACAATGGGCAAAAGATGCATGGGATAAACTCAATAAATTATTTGGCACTCAAGCAAAAAATTCAAAGATAAATCTATTAATGCAATTCTACAAACTGGATATGAAGGAAAGTGAACCTTTAATTACACACTTGAACAAATATAAAAGCATTAAGCAACAACTGTCAGCCACCATTGGCAAAAAGGTAGAAGATGATGAGGCACTAGCAGTGCTTCTGAAGAGTATGGACGAAGGTGAATATGAAAACATTGTAGCAACATTAAAGAATGTAAACATTGTAGCAACATTAAAGAATGTACCTGAATTGAAGCTGCACGAGATAGAAGGAGCTCTACTAGAGCAAGAGACCAGAGTCAAAGAGAAGAAATGGCTGGACTCAACAGCAGGAGAAGAAAAAGCATTCTTCAGCCAAGGAGGATTCTATCAAGGATGAGGACGAGGAAGAGGTAGAGTAGGAGGAAGGACCTTCACTTGCCACAACTGTGGAAAGCCAGTTGACATGGCAAGAGACTGCTACAGCAAACCCAGTGGAGAAGGAACGGCATCGACAAACTTCGTGGAGGCTCCTAAGGAAGTGGAGTCAGATCATCTTTTCTAAGAGAGAGAGAGAGAGAGAGAGAGAGAGAGAGAGAGAGAGAGAGAGAGAGAGAGAGAGAGAGAGAAACCCCACAACCCAATGTAACCTGCCCCAATAGAGTAAAACCACCTTTGAGCCACCGATGATGTAGGCCATGTGGTAGATGTATGTGTGAGCACTTTAGTCGAGCACTTGTAGTAGCCTTGGACACATAGAGAGAGAGAGAGTGTGTCAAGGACTATGAGTTTAGGGACTTGAGACACTAGTCGCGGCGGACAAGTAAGAGGGAAACTTGGTATAGGGTCCAGGTGTGCTAAGATTATTCACTTGAGGAGAGGTGTTGAAATATACAAGTAAAAAGGGTGTGTGCGGGAACAAGCCCTTAGCAAGAGGTTGTAAAAGAGAATTTATAAATGTGAGAGAAGCTGTGAAAAGGTGAGAAGTATCTATTGGGAGGAGAGAATAAAGGGTAGCATGAGGAGATTTAGGAGGTGTGGAGATTTAGGAGGTGTGGAGATATTCTGGAAGAGGTGGAGAGAATCAAGCAAAAGAGGTGGAGTGAATCAAGGAGAAATTAGTGGGACTAGATGCTTGGATGCTTGGATGTAAACTCTATAAATTGAGGCATTGGCCTGATGAGAATTTGCTGGTTTTTTATTATCTATGCCTACATTAAGTTATCAGTTAATTGCTCACTAATCACGTCTTAATTATCATCTAATCTCTTTTCTAATGATGTTGATTCTAGCATTTGATCCACCATAGCTCATCACATTGCTGCAAATTTAAAATTTAGACTCTCAAAAAACTCAAACCTCACATGGATCCAACATTGTGTACTCTCAATTGATTACAACTAACTCACACGTGACTCTGAATCATCATTTAGTCCACTAACTAGTATATCTGACTACTAACTATCAGACCTAACTCAAAACCACTTTCCTTCAACCTAGATAAACCAATCCTAGTCCTCTACACCTTTTAGCTGATTACATTTGATGCTCAATCGACCTTATTTGACTCTGTATCTTCTCATTTGATGTTGACAGAGTTAGCTCTAACTTAACATCATCTCCCCAAACATTAGATTAACACTCATCACAGGTGTTCCATTTCCATGAACTCAATCAAAGCAACACATTCACCACAACTAAAATATCAAATCAAAAAACTTTGCATCTATTCATAACAGATTCAATCCAAACTATCTAACTTCTTCAAATAGATTTAAAAAAACACATCAATGTCTCATCATCCCTAAGACATGGGCTCAAACACACAAGAAGAAAACACCAAAAACCTTAGGGAGCCTCCACAAGTAGACCCGAGCAACAACTCTTCATTAAACCATCTTAACACCCACGACTTCTAACCTCACTGAATCCGCCACTGCCACAAATAGCGTGTCTTTCTCAAACTCATACAAACCGGCCTTCATAGACAATAGCTACAATTGAGCCTATATTAGACCGAGCCAAGTCTCTAATAGAGATGCCACACATAGATCCTAGGGCAACCACATTCTAGCTGATTCTCTAGTCCTCAGCACACCCTCTGCTCTGACTCAAACAAATCTACTCACACTACTGATCTTCTCTCTGCCACCTTTTTATCTATAAAACCTTTAGCCTTCAGGCAATTCCTTCTCTGTAGTCCCTCTACTCACTCCTCCTTTTTTAAAACCTCTAAAACTCTTCCCCCCTCTTTAACCTCCCTCTTTAACCTATCGTCTCGCCACCTTGTTTCTTTAAGAATGGTGTGCCGCCTGACTCTCTTGATTGCCCATAATCTTTCCCTTTTCCTTCACATCTGGGCATATCCACTAGGCTGCCACACGTCGCTTTTACCACCAAGAATGTTGCACCACCCGACTCTCTCAATTTGAAAGATCCCTGTCCCCACCGCGCAACGAATTCTAGGGTGCTAGCAGCAGCGAAAGTAGCACTTCTTGTGCAGGGCAAGGTCCCTCACTCAGGGCCTTGCCCACGTATATCTGGACAAGAGACTAATCCCTCGGTTCTTCCAAAACCGAACTTGGAAAAACTTCCCTCGCCCGAAAAACACGGGCGATTCCTCCAGGATATTTTTACTCTAACGTATCAAGAGCCTTAACTAACTGAACTGATCTGACCGAACCCGTAAGTGCCATAGTCAGATCAAGGAGAAGACTTGCACTTGGATCATAGAGACCAACGCTTTTTTCCTCATTGAGAGGCACAGCCATTGATTCTTTTCCATAGAATAATTTTTATCTGGGATTTACTTCATCTATTATACCATAACAGAATTGAGTCTCATTTTTGGGATCCATCAGTCCAGCCTACCCCATCCAGCCCCATGGGTTAGCCAACCACCCAACTACTATAGTGATGGGATCTATTTAAGAATTTAGTTAGGTTTTGTCTCGGGTACGAGAGAAAAGAGTTCCCAATCCCTCTAGCCAGATATTCATGCAAACTTAAAACTAGTCACACCACTTATACACCCAATATGAAATTACCTTTTTCACAGATTCAGCTGTCTTTAAAACAATTATTTAATGAAATTATAGTATCACTGATCATAATCCTCCAAAAATATCTGGTTGAATCTTAATTTCTAATTTTTCCTTCATCGATGTGCCTATGGCATCATTGGCAAACTAGAACGCTCACCACCTGTCCACTCAGGGGCCTTTTCGATAGTTCCTAGCTCATAGTACCCGAAAATATATTCATTTATAAAAATAAAAATGAAATCTCCGTTTGAAGATCAACAAGATCAACCAACAGATCCATATAAAAGAGCCATAGACTCATCCGTTGAGGACCAGCAAGGTCAATCAACCAGATCCATGCCCGAATTTAGAAAACAACTCTTACTCCTTGTTCCACTATCTTCCACAACGCACGTATGGGTATCTTCGATGACCCAAAGCCCGAGCACCGTATGGTCAGTACCCTCTAGAATCCTTCGTAGGTCACCTAGCGCTTCACTCATAGGCTGCTTCCTTGGTCCCTCATCCACCGTACCAGAAGCTCACCATTTAAATCGAACCTCAGCCGATCTTGCTACGTGATACGTCCTCCGTTGACTCTCCGTCAGCTGTTGCAACTTTATCAGTTAGGTCTCCCCACCACGACCTCATTCACAAGATGGTAAAAATTCTTCCCCAGCATTCTTGACATGAAATTTAAAAACAGGTCATAAATACAGTTTCTAATGAACTCTCATCTGTCCACATTGTTCCACATCAATCCTCATTTAATTCATATGTATTCCCATTCTCATCATGTCATTTTCCATCTCATCACACCTTTCCTCATTTATCTACATCAGATCTCATCCACTCGCATCTACCCATATCCACATCTCATCACATTTTCATTCACATCACACATCATCCATTCACATATATCCCAATTTACATCACATCTCATTCACTCACATCCCGATTCACATCACATCTCATCTATTCACGTCACATCTCATCTATTCACGTCCATCACATTCATTTACATCACATCCATTTACATCCATCACATCACATTCATTCATATCCATCACATTCGTGTTCTGATAACCATCTCATCACATACATTCAATCCACATTATATCACATCACTTCTATCCACATCATATCTCATTCATACACATCTCATCTCATTCATCTACATATATTCATGTCACATCACATCTCTTTACATCACATCACATTCTTTCACATACACATTCATTCTTTCACATACATCCACATCCATTCTTCACATACACATCCACATCCATTCTTCACATACACATCCATATCCATTCTTCATATACACATCCATTTTCACATACACATTCGCATCCATTCTTCACATACATATTCACATCCATTCTTCAAATACATATTCACATCCATTCTTCACATACATATTCACATCCATTCTTCACATACACATCTACATCCATTCTTCACATACACATCCACATCCATTCTTCTTCACATACACATCCACATCCATTTTCACATACACATTCACATCCATTCTTCTCATACACATCCACATCCATTTTTCACATACACATTCATATCCATATCATTCATTCACATCCTGATTCCCATGACATCACATCTCATTCATTCACATCTCGTTTCACATCACATTACATCTCATCCATTAATTCACATCTATCTGATTCACATGACATCTCATCACATCTATATTCACATTACATCTCATCACATCTATTCACATCACATCTCATTTCTATGCAAGTTTTCAGTTTGATTTTCTTTTGAGTACAAGGAGTATTTCTCGAATCAGTATCCCCAAAACTTCTTGATCCGAATTCTGAATTTCATACTAGAATTCCTCGAATTGTATAACCTTGATCCACAGATCAATTCGAAGGGTCTCAAACTTAGTTTCAGATTTGGCGGGAGTTTTGAGGGTATTTTTCTAAACTAGTCACACCTTTTTTCCTCAAAATTGACGAAAGAGTTTGGTATTGGTCATGGTCTGATTCAAGGATCGAGTCGGATAAGATTTTTCCTGAACTATCTTTCTCGAAAAGGTTTGGTAATTCAGTTACTATTTTACTGAATTTCTTTATTTGAATATTCTCTTAACTGATTTCTAAATTAGTTACCAATTCTAATGAGGAATGAATTAATCATTTATCTGAATATTTCGATCTTGATAGATTTTTTGAATTTTCTTTTTATAATCCGTGTGAATATAAAATGATAGAAATTTCTCTCTTAGAGTATTTAATTATTCATTTATCAAATACTCATAGAATTTAAATAGAATTTAAGAGAATTCTAATTTTTATATAAAGATTCATTATGCATCTATTTATGCATAAAAATCAACTTTAATGGGAATAACACTTTTATAAAAAAATTCTTTTATGCATCTATTTATGCATAAAATCAAATTTAATAGGAATAACACTTTTGTAATAAAAAAAATTTCTTTATGCATCTTTCTATGCATAAAAATCAAATTTAATAAGAACAACACTTTTATAATAAAAAAATTTCCTTTATGCATCTTTCTATGCATAGAAATCAAATTTAATAAGAATAACACTTTTGTAATTTAAAAAATTTCTTTATGCATCTTTCTATGCATAAAAATTAAATTTAATAAGAATAACACTTTTGTAATAAAAATTTTTTCTTTATGCATCTTTCTATGCATAGAAATCAAATTTAATAAGAATATCAGTAATATCCATGCATATTCATAGGTGAATATGTACATGGAGTAATTAGAATATTTCTTTTAGCTGCAAAAATGGTGGGAATTACTCTTTTGGAATAACATAAAAACAAACTTTCGTTTTCACAAAATTCTAGAAAACTTTGCCATAACCTCCTTTGTATGGCTGACCATTTCTCATTTTTATCATTCTTTATTTAACTTAAATTAATCCAAATTAGATTTATATAACTCTAATCTACATAATTTTCTAAATTCAAGAGAAGAGTTTAATTAATCTCTTAGTTAATCTGTCTAGGATTGAGAAAGGTTAGAATGTAAAGAGGAGAAGGGAGTGGCCTTTTTATCAAAGGCATAGCATTTGAATTTAATTCAACATTTGCAAAAGATAAAAATTAAGAAAACCATAGATTTTTCATTAAACAAGTAAGAAAATTAGCTTACATGGAGTTTGTAAAACATAAAAATTAAGAAAACCATAGATTTTTCATTAAACAAGTAAGAAAATTAGCTTACATGGAGCTTGTAAGCTCTCCATTGGCTTCAAGGATTGAGGGTTCTACTCTTGTTTGAAGCAAGAGTGGCCACCAATTCACTTTGGAGAGGATTAGGCCAAAAACAATTGAATTATTAAAAAATTCAATGTAGATGGCTCAGGACGACAGGAGCAGAGTAACAGTGTATAAACACCATTAAGCTTTTACAAAGGGGGAGGCTTCTATTTATAGGAAAAAGTGAGCCTCTAACCAAGCAAACTGATTCTAGAATTTTTCAGATCAATTTGGTCAATTTTTGACTATTTTTTGTCAGTTCAGCTTACTTTTTGGATCTAGTTTTGAAATAGGAGAGAGGAGAGATAAAAATATCTCATTTTATTGATTAAGAATTGGCAATAATGATGAGAAAAAGGCGCCTACTTCATGAGGGGAGATCCCCACACTGAGGTATCAAAATTCAGTTTTTTAATTCTTTTCTTTGTTCCTTAGTCTACTCTTCATTTTATATGAGCATTTACTTATTTTATTTTTTTTGGGAGGGGGAGTTCTTTTATTCTTCAATTTATCTCCTCCCTACATTTGGATTAATCTTATTAGTCCATAAGAACCTTAATTAGACCATAATCCAAAAATTTCTGAAAATCTGGACCCTTAGGCTAAGGTCCTTTATACCTATTTTCAATTAATTCCAAATGCACATTGGAAAGTTCTTTTTGAATTTTTGTTTCAAAAGAAACCATTTTAGACACTAGGAGAAATATCTCAATTTTGAATTACCTCCCTCTAGACATTTTCTCTCTCCAGGCCAAAACAGGATAAAACAGGATCTTTCTTTTATTTCAGAGAGGGGAATAACTATAAGATCAGAAGGGGAGGTTCTTACACCTGCACACCTCAAAAGCTGGAGGGAGGAATCTTACACAATTGCCCATACTCTGTCCTTTTTCCTTCACACATGCGCATATCCACTAGGCTACCACGTGTCGGCATGGAGTTGTAACTTGATTGCACTAAAGGTAATCCAGTAATAAAATCCATACTGATGCATTCCCACTTCATCTGGGGGATGTCTAATGGATGTAACTTCCCAGGCAATTTTACTCTCTCAGCCTTGACTTTCTGACAGGTCAGACATTGACGTACATGATTAAGCACATCCTTTTTTAGACCAGGCCAAAAGAAGCTTTTCTTCACAGACATGTAGGTTTTGATGAAACTTGGATGTCCTACAATAAGGCTGTCATGGGCTTCATTCACAATTTGACCCTTAGTTCCCTCATCATTGGGAATGCATAGCCTATGATTATAATAGGGTTCATTGCACAGTATCTTATATACATTACATCTATCTTTACCAACATGTTTGAACTAAGCTCCATATTCCTTTCACATATTTCTCCAACCCAATTGTGAAACACTTTCAAGTGTTTCATAACATTTTTGTGTTCTGACTGACCCTTCCTCTTGGATCAAAAGGAAAAGAGGCGAGTCCAAACTCGACAACCAAGGGCACTTGTAGCCCAATCATCAAACCAAATTCCAGCAAAATCTTGAACACTGTCATGAAAACAACCCAAATCAACAGCTTGTTGCACCCCCTAGTCAATATCCTCAGCTTCCTCATTCCATAATATGCTTACAGAGCATCCAGAAGCTCATCATGCCTGACACAAACTCTAGTATCCACATGGGCATCAACCTGCTCAACATCATCTAGATCCATATATTCTTCAAACAAAGCAAAGACACCCTCCAAGGTGTCATCCAACAAAGCATCATTATCCACACCACTATCCATATATTCATGCACATATGACTGTTGATTCATGCTAGTATCATCATCACCTGCATCATCATACAAAGGCAATTCTAACAAACTCTCTACTTCACACTTTGACACATCACAAGACAAACCTATAGACTCCACACTGGCAACCTCTGATGAAGCAATCCCTAACTCAGATACCTGTGATATCTCCAACACACTAGGGACCACCTGCCTCTCCATAGTAGACTCACCAACCTCTGAGCAATCCTCCATCACTTTGCCAGCATCTACTACCTCCAATTCTGGGTCCATGGAAGAGGTTTGAGGAGGTTTGGGTAGAATTTAAATTTGGAGTCTCAAAAGATGTACGAAGCAAAGGTTGCCCACTAGTGATTATAGTTATGTGACTAGTGATAGAATGATGAGCCCCATTTTTTTTTTGCAATCATAATGATATGAGTATTAACGACCAATAAAGCTTGATAGGATTAGTGTAGGGACTTTAAAAAAACATACTAGTGATTGTAGCACATATAAAAAAATCTCTCTCATGTGTCTGTGTCTGTATGTGCACGCGCTTTTGGTTTTTCTTCCCTTGAAGCCAGATTATGCTCGTTAACAGCAGTAAGTGCAAGCTTATGTGCATGCTGCTGCTGCCCATCATCTCATCTGCACCATTGCATCCTTCCATCTCAAGCAACAAACAACAACTAGCCCTCTCAAGCACACTACACAGACAAAAGAGCAACTATAACAAGAAATTTTTGGGAGCGAAGAAGAAGATAAGCAATAGAAATTTTGAAAAAGATGGCATTCACCACAACCTTTTTTCGCACCCCCGCTTGCCGAGATGTCATCAGTGGTGGATGCTCTTGGAAAGGAGGGCCTTTCCATCTCCAGGGACGTAGTGCAAAGAGCAAATTTAGTTGGTAAGGAGGGCTTGCCATCGCCAAGGATGCAGTGGACAGAGCTTAGCTTAATGCCCAGCTTGAGCATAAGGGCGGGATGGTTTAGAACAATTGTTGAAATGTTTTTACCTCCATCAGCCCTTCTCAATTCTCGCTCATGTTGGAAGCTATAAAATTCATATGCTTCAAGGTAAATCATGTGATATAATCTGGAGAAAGAGTACACTTTGGTGCGCCAAGAATTTCTTTGGCTTACGCCTACAAGCTCTTTGGTTCCTAATCATAGGTGGTCTTTCCTCATTTGATTGGAATGAATCTATGCTTGCATATAATTTTTGGTGACTCAAAGAGTTCAACCACTCCAAGCATGCATATATATTTTTTTTTGACTCAAAGAGTTCAACCACTCCAAGCATACGTAGTGATGTCAATTCCAACCCTCTCATAGATGGTATGGAATTGTGGCCAGAAGATGCATGCAATTCTCTTTGCATCCTCAGGCTCACGTGATGATGCATAATCTGTCTCATAATGCTCATCTAACAGCATGTGTATCACACATTGTGTGATGTAGTCCTAGCCGTAGTATTTTGCTAGGAATCCTCGTGCCATTGGGTGAACCTTCCATGTTCTAATTTTACCTTGAAAGTTGTTCCTTCTTTCTAAGGTAGATATGATTAGTATCCCAATCATGGACTATTATAGCTTTCATCATACAAGATCACCCTAGGGTTACATCATATGACCTTGGTTGCTTACATAAATTCATCATGATAGTTGTTTGGATGGTAGCTCAAACCAAAGGTTTTGATCTTCAAGTCCTTCAAAGTTTGTCTTTTGTTCCATTGGCTAACTTCAAGACTAAATTTGTTTTCTCCATAGGGAGCTTTCTCAAGAGTTCCATGGTGTGACAATGCTAACACCAGCACCATTATCTAATATTACCATAACTCCATGATTTTTGTGTGCACAGGTAACACTATATTAATTTCACCACTCTCGTAGAGTAAAGCCCTTATTTATTCATAGGTACCTTAGGCAACTTTTATTTTTCCTCATTAGTAGGAGTCTCCTCAGTTGGTTGTTTTTTCAACTTGAGTCAACTTTCTCCTCCACAATTGCTTATAGCATTCTCTCCATACAATCATTCACTCAAGTACCTTCACAAGCTCACATTATCCTATAACAAGATTTCCATTGAAAACTTAACTTCAGCAAAGATAAGAATATGCATGGACTAAAGTCAACATTATTCAAGAATGGCATAGGCTTCGTATCTATGTAAGGAATTGTAATCCTAGCAATGCTACATGGACTATAGTCAACATCATTCAAGAATGGCATATGCTTCGTATCTATATAAAGAATCTAGAATATACCCTCCTATAACGGGTTTTCAAAGTCAATTCTAAGTAACTTTAGAAGGATTTACTTATATGAGTCATTGGAATCTCCTTACAAGTCTTCCATGATAGGTTCAAGATCTACTAAATATCTCCTAGCTTGATCAATTGGCAACACATTAGGATGGATAGTGTCCAACTATTTTCTTGCTTCATCAATCTAGCCTTAAATTTACTAGCTTGAGACTTTGTACCAAGTTTTGGACTTCCTCTAGCAATGGGTTTGGATATTCTACTAGTCCCCTAGGTGTGGCTACTTTCTCTTCTAGTTTTCTAACTTTTAAGAGAAACTAAATTCGAATTGAGTTGCATCACGTACTGTTGTTGAAGGCATTGAAATAGACTCATCCTCAAAGCCACTTTGTATTGTGATTGGTTCATGTTTAATACAATATTGGAAGTGTTTCTAGCATTTTCTTAAGTTTTGAGAGCAACCAACCAATGCTAAGGGTTATCTCTACATGTTTACAAGGGCTAAGTTTGGATGTTGAGTGACCATAATTATCCACTTAAATTGGTTGCAAGATAATCTGTGTGCAAAGAATCTAAGTATTATAGGTGTTGGTGAATGTATGTTTATATGACTGGTTCACATATAGTTCTTGTATAACAAGTTTATAGTACCACAGTGTTTAAGAGGTTTGGTGTAAGTGCAGAAGTTATGGGAAGCACCATTTGGTAAGTTGCTATAAGTAATCATGTCTGATATCACAGATTATGAGCGAGAAGCTAGATAAGAATAACTCTAGGCATAGAAGTTTAGGATGACCAATTTCCTTATGTGAAAAGGATATTAGGAGTTTATCACATGTGATGAAAAGGAGATAGAGAATGCTGAAGAAAAGCTAACACCAGAGCACGTCCATGCATATAAATCATGGCATGAAAGAATCAAAAAAGTGTTGTATTGTTTGCCTGTCCACAGTGTGGTAAATTCCACGATTATGCATATAATACAGGATGCACAAAGATGTAGAGAATGCTGAAGAAAAGCTAACACCACTGCACGTCCATGCATATAAATCATGGCATGAAAGAATCAAAAAAGTGTTGTATTGTTTGCCTGTCAGTGTGGTAAATTCCACGATTATGCATATAATACAGGATGCACCTAAGCTCAAAAGATAAATTTGAAGTAGGAGAGACATAATGTGACTACAAGAAAACTGAGTATAAATGATTACTTAGTGAAGGTTAAAGGAATTACAGATGCCCTTGCTTCTATTGGATCACCAGTAAATGATGATGATATGGTTTTAGTGATCTTGAATGGGCTTGGCAAACGAACAGTTCAAGACCTCCAATCGAGATCGAGAGAACTTCCCTGATTTTCAGGAATTAATTGCTCTTCTTATCTATGAGGAGATGAATATTAGGGGAGTTTCATCCTTTGGAAATTCAAATGAGTAGGCCTTCTATACGTAGATACAAGTAGAGGTAGAGGGAAATTATCATCTAGAGGCTGAGGAGAAGACTGTTTTGGAAAGAAGAACAACAACAAGAATCAAATGTACAAAGAGAAGAAATAGGCCACTCTAGAGGTAAGGGGAGCCAGAGAGACCAAGGTGGTTGGTAAAGAATGTTGAGATGTCAAGTCAACACGAGCTGACACTCATGACGGGCCTAGGTGACCGTTCCATTTTCACACCATTGACACGTTTGGTAGCTGACATGATGGATCTTTGCAAGCGATTCTATAGCTAAACTACACCTACCTAGTTCAACTGAGTTATGACATACTTATCTTGAGCATGTTCACATTACGGATTGCTTGTACATAGTACTCTAGTACTTATGTTGGTTTTCACTTATCTTTTGTAGACCTTTTTTTAGAGCAACAAGTAGAAGATTTTTTTTTGCCTTCCATCTATGTGTGTGTCTTATCAATTGTGAGTGAGTGTGTGTGTGTGTGTGTGTGTGTGTGTGTGTGTGCGTGCTTACAAGAGCTCAAGATCTCTCTCCTCCCCTAATCTTTTCATAGTATCAGAGCCTGGGTCAGGCTAAGGAGCTGAAAGGAAAGATAAGAAAGCTACGCAAAGGAAAAGGAGCGGTACATGGGTAAGAGAATCCTCATCTCTTCTCCTATACTATTATGTTGCAGGTTGCATACAGAAATTGCTAGTGTGATGAGAATCTTAACAAGAATGACTTCCATGCGTGGAAGTTTATAATGACCAATTTTCTAATGGAAAAACAATTTTGGGACTATGTTAAAGAAGGAGACAATAAAGAGCCTCTGGGATTGCCTAAAGAGAACATTGCTCCACAGCAAAGATAAAGGTGGCATTCAAAGACTGGAACCAAGGTGCAAGAAAAGTCGTGTATTGGCTCTCAGTCAAATGTGACAAACACTATGATACAGTATATATAGGATGCCAACACTCAGCAATTGCATGGCAGAACCTGGTGAAGATATTCCGGACAAACACAAAGGTAAGGAAGTTGCAGCTAAAACAAGAGCTGCATACAGTGGAGAAGAAGAATATGTCCACCATCAATAAGAGTGCATTTGAAAATCAAGGGTATTGTTGAATTCATTGGATATATTAATGTCTTAGTGGAAGAGATGACTTGGTGAGTGTCTATTTGAATGGGCTTGGAAAAGAATAAAAGCCATTCAAAACCTCTATTATTGTAAAAGATAATGTTCCCACATTTCAGGATTTGGTGTTTATGTTAATCATAGAAGAGAAGTATTTGGGTGAAGACTATTTCTTCCAAAGCAAGAACACCTGAGAATAGGCCTTCTACTCAAATTCAGGTAGAGGTAGAGATAGATATCATGGTCAAGGCCAAGGTGGAAATCAAAACTATGGATAGCAGCAGTCCAATAATTCGCTAACATCAAACACACACGTGGAAGAGGCGAGTCTCAAAGCAGGGGAAGCTAGAGAGGCCGAGGTAATTGGCAAAGGCAACACTCAGGATTTCAGGTTCAAAGGATTTCTTTTATTATAGCAAACCAAGTCACTTTTGCACAATAGAGTGACTTGTTTAGGTTCAAAGGATTGCTTTTATTATGGCAAACCAAGTCACTTTGCTTTTATCATGGCAAACCAAGTCACTTTGCTTTTATCATGGCAAACCAAGTTACTTTGCACAACAGAATATTGCAAGAAGCACAGTGACATAAAAAGTGGCAAGTTACAGAGCAAAACAATTATGCATCTTGTGAGCATTTGTTTGTTATGCAACACATGTTGAATTCAATGACTGTAGATGTATTCACAAACGGTGATGATGTATCATGGTATGTGGATTTGGAAGCCTCTAACTACATGGCTTATCATGGTGGAGTAGTTTAGAGATGTTAAAATTTTTGAAAAACCATGTTATGTAGAGACGAGAGAGATGACATGACATCCTATTTCTCACATTGAAAATGTGCATGCCATTGGTTATGCAGGATGGCAAGATGAGTTATAGCAAAGAATTTGGTTTCTGTGTTGGGTAGATAATTGAGTAGGGTTTACAGATATGCTTTAACCCTAAGGGCTGCTACATTGAGGACTTCAACAATAAATATCATTTGGTTGCAAAGGTGAAAGCTGCTATGTTTACACAAGAGATATAGGTATTGTGGCCAATATAGATATATGGCACAAACATATTGGTCATGTGAATGAGAAGTGATGATTGAACTCTATGTAGAATTCAGAAATTATTGTAGGTTTGCCAAAGTTTAAGGTGGATGGAATGCATAAAGTACATGAAGCACGTCAGTTTGGAAAGCAAACAAAGAATGTATTTCTACATGATAGGAATGTAAGAGAGGAGCAGCTAATGTGGTGCACTCAGATGTATGGGGGGAAACAAGATGGCATCAATGGGAGGATGTCGTTATTGTTTATCTTTCATTGATTGACCACACAAGGAAGGTGTGGGTCTATTTCATGAAGGAAAAAAGTGACATACTTACTCACTTTCACAATTTTAAAATGTTGGCTAAAAAAGCAAACATGTTTGTACGTTAAACGCCTAAGTTCAGATTGCTGCTGTGTGGATGTCTCCCCCTATATGAACAAGGATGACAAGTTGAAAGGACCCAACTACGCTCATTGGAACCTTCAGATGCGGGTCTAGTTGATCCACAAGGGTTTGTGGGACATTGTTCAGGGCACTGAAAGCAAGCCCAAGTGTCCTCAAAACTCTAGGTGGACTCAGGATCAAGAGGATGAATTTGCTGTGGAATTACAAGACTGGGAGAATCGAGACTCGAAGGCGCATTTTGTGCTTGTGCGGACCATCACCAAGGAGGTCTCACCGGCAATGCAAACTCTCACCATTGCTCATCAAGTATGGTCAAAATTGGAGGATCTCTTTGCACGAGATTCATCGATGAGGGCAGTTACCTTGTAGGGGCAGCTCTACGGCTTGTTATTTCCTGAAAACAATTCCATGCAGTCTTTTCTCATGAAGGCCAAGGTTATCCATGAGACCAGTTATTGGCTATGGGTGCTGCTTTGTCCTCTTCTCAACTGGCTGCTCTTATCCTCACCAAGCTTCCTCCGGACTAAGATGTGATTTCTCGATCTTTGCGATGCCATGTCACATCCACTCAGTTGGATTTTGATGATCTTAGCTCCCTACTTTTGGAGGAGTCGTCTGTTCTCATCTCACAAGGTAAATTGAAGGTGTCAGTCAACAGTTCTGACCATGCACTTTCCTCAGTTCAAAAGAAAGGTCGGAGTCGCTGCTTCTCTTGCAGGAAAAGAGGACATTTGTCCAAGGATTGTTTGTCCAAGAAGGACAAGACTAAGAGCAAGGCTTCATCTCAAAGAAAAGGCAAAGACACGACACATGATAGTGATATAGATTCTAGTACCACTTCTAGGGCTCCCAGGGCCCTTCCAGCTCAAGAGACCCCAGATGGTGTGCTTCTCTAGTACACATGCAGTTTCCCCCCATGTGCTTCCAGCTAGAAGAGGCTTGTGGGTGGGAGAGGGGGCTGATTACAGCTCCAGCTACTGGTGCATGGGAACCGTGATTCGGAGTTCCAAGCATTAGACATCTAGCAGGACATGGTTATCTTTGGTATGAACTAGATCTGTTCCAAGTTCATTGTTCAAGGCTTTTGGGACGTTATGTGTTCCGTCCACTGTTGGGGATTATGAGCGCGGTGTGTCCAGGAGCTCATCATCTATTTTTGGAGTTCACTGCACACTTGTGTAGGAATTCGTGGCAAAGCAAAGTTCCTTAATGTTCGTGGTGGCATCTTGTTTCAAGAAAACAAGTTGGTGGGTGCTCTCTCCGAGGAGGTAATTCCAATATTCGCGGTGCTGGAGGGTCCATGGTTTGCATCTTCATCGACTTATCTTCTTCCGACTCTTGCACACTATGAGCTGCAAAGGGAGTGTTACAATTGTGCATCTCAGTGTTTTGGGGCTTTACTATTTATTTGGGATTTTATTGGATTTTCTCCTAATTATTTATCCAGGGCCAGTCAGCCAGTTTCCTCTTACACTATTTCAGGAGTTCCCCATTATTCACTCTTTCATCCATTTCCCTTGCACATAGTTCAACACTCAGTGCTGGCCATTGCCATTGTAAAGCTTTACTGCTGTTATAAAAGGTGATCTTGTCCAACTCTCTCAATCTCCTTTGCACTCTCATATGTTTACTATTTATGATTCCACATGTGCTATCTCCTTCAAACCCTACCTCTCGTTCCCACTCCGAGGAAAAGCCAAGGCTGGTCCTCAAATCTGGAGAGGTACCATGACAGCGCGACTGCGCAACATCATCCTCGAGGGTGCAATCATCCTGTAATTGTAGTGCAACATCCTCCCGTCATGGATCCAAATCATGTGCCTATAGAGCCTCATCCTCCAAAGAAGGATCAACATCCTGTGAGGCAAGAGCTACATAAGGGTAAGGGGCAGGCGGGAGCACAAGGGACAGAGGCGGGGGCAAGGAAGGAGGCGACAGAGGTTCAACAACGGAGCTCACCTACCCTCTCTCACTACAAGTCTCTTTTCGGTTTCAGGTTTTTTTTGTTTCAAATACATACTCTAGCAAATCAAAGTCGTTGAGAGAACACATGATAAAAAGACAAATGGCAATCAAGAAATCGGCTCAAGTTCAGTCTGGATACAAGTGAATGAATAGAAACATTTTTGCTTAATATTCAAGATCTTGGCCAATGAAAGCCTTCTTGGGGGAGGGTTTTTTTTTGGGATTGGGGCGCCGGGGGGGGAGAGAGACTTGGGTTTCTACAAGCACAATGACGTATCATGTAGATAGAGTCACACACACTCTTATACAAATAAATGAGCATGTGTGGAGCATGGGGGGACTTGGGTTTGTACGAGCACAGTGATGTATATCCACATACACTCTTGTACAAATAAATGAGCATGTGTGGAGCATGGGGGGACTTGGGTTTGTACAAGCACAATGACATATCATGTAGAGAGTCACATACACTCTTATGCATGTGAGTTCTTCAAGTAAATGAGCATGTGTGGAGCAACAAATACTATTATAACTTGAAGGAAAACTTACAGCTTGTAAATCTATGTGACCCATTGGATTTGAAGAAAAGATAGCATTAAGAGCAGTCACTACATTGCACTTCCAGAGATCTATATATATATATAAATATATATAGATGATCCCACTGAAGAACTCCCCACCACCTCCCAAAAATTCAGTGAATCAATCCAAGAAAAGCTGAAAAACTTCTAATCCATACCATCCCTATCTTTTTCTCTTCTCCTGTAGAAACTTTTGTCCAAGGATGCACAGGCTGGTTATTATTTAATGTGACCCTGTTTTGGATGGCGATGTGCGAAAGATTTCTAACCCCACGTACTCTGCATCTTTCTTTGAGGCTACTTTCGGCTTACCCAGACGCACCCATACATCAGTGACACTCGGGAATCTACTAAAAATTGTCATCGTGATAGAGTTGGCTAAGGCCTCCAAAAGATCAAAATGGGGTCCTTCCACTACCTCTTTGATTACCCTGTTTTATCAGAGAATCTATGTTAGCCCCAGGGCATATGAGAAGACGACCAAAAATAAAATTAACATGGAAAAGTAGCTGTTTACCCATATAAAGCTGTATAACTGACTGTGTCGTCCAAATTATCTGTTTTACCAGCCTTTTCCAAATCCAACCAGGCATCCACATCTACTAAGAATAACTGAGGAAATTGCTTCTCATCCTCATTAACCCCATGGAAACCGAAAAGCTTCAAGCCCCTCAAAACAAGCTTGTCACCATAGGGCCTGGTCCTGGTTCAGTCCAAATCACAAATAGTGTGCTCAGCTTATGCTACCAAAAAGTTTAATTATCAACCCAAGTTTTTTTGAAAATCACTGAAGCATTCGGCTATGATATCATTTGCATTAATGGGGGGAGAGAGAGAGAGAATTAACTTTACCTCAAACCAGGCATGCTGGCTGACAGCTCCGAGCTTTCACAATCCATATCTTCAATCTGGTATCTGCTTACAAGACATCCTGATATTGACTTCGATCTTCACCAAAAATATCATTCTTGAGAAGAAAAAAAATGGGCGTATTTTTGTCAACTTGAAAGTAAGAATGTCAACTCTCAAAATGTGCTTATTGGAGAACATAAAAGTCAGACCAATTCTTTGACGATGCATCTGCTGTCAGGAAATTTGGAATTGAACAAAAAAAAGCAACCAGTTTTTAATTTGTTCTCTATGTTAGGTAGCATTAAATTCATTAAGAACAACAATAAACTGCGGAACCCAACAGCCTGCAACAATCTTGAAGAGCGGCAGATTCACTCCTCAAAACCAGCCCAAACAGCGGCAATCGATAAAGACCAGTCCAAAGCTTCCTACTTCAATAGATTTCAGCACTTGGAAGAGGACTACACAAGGTTTTCTTGCTCTATTCACAACCCTGCTCACTTAGAACAGCCTGTTGTGCCTCTGCACCGCCACCATCGGAGCCTCTGCCTGCTGTGTGCGCCAACCTGTTTGCTGTTGTGCGCCACTTGAAGTGCTGCGAGCCATCTGTGTGCCGCCACTGACTGGTCGCCACCCGTGAAAGCGCTGATGCCTGCTGTGAGCTGTACCGCTTTCAGAGCACTTGTGTGCTGCCCAAACAGTGCTGTTTTCGGCACTAGCAGATTCTGTTATGTTGCCCGTGGGACTAATCCGTTTCATACATAAAGCTTTATATGGAGCTTGAACACGGAGCTTGGACATAGAGCTTGTGGATGGAACTTGAATATGGAACTTGGACATAGAGCTTCGACATGGAGAACTTGGGCATGGAATTTGGACATGAACATGGAGAACTTGGACATAGAGCTTGGACATGGAACATAGAGCTTGAACACGGAACTTGAATATGGAACTTGGATTTTTGACTAAGACTTGGATCTGGATCTGGATCTGGAGTTGGATTTTGCACTTAGACATGGATCTGGACTTGGATCTGGACTTGGTTTTGGAAATGATTTGGATTTGGAACTTGGACTTGGATTCATTGGATTTGGATTTGGATGTTGGATATGGTACTAGCCCGGTGAGAGATACTTGTGGGTCATTCCCGTGGTGTACTCGGCATCAGAGATCTCGTGCCTCCACACCGACCTCGACTTGGATATCCTACATCGACATATCTGTTTGTTTTGTATTCATTGATTGTATTGATCCTTGTCAGCGTGCCCGTGGATTGTTCTTGAATAAATTCCTGAAAGGGGGCGGGGCATGTTCCCCACTAACTGTGGTGTACTATTGTAAGCCCAGCAAGGCGTGCAGTGATGACAGACTCAACCATGTGTCCAAGAGATAAAGATATAAAGAGAGAGGAGAGAGAAAAGGGAATGGGGATCTTGCACAGTACACCACATTGACCTAGGAACAGGCCCCGCCTCCTTTCAGGAATTTATTCAGAAACAATCCACGGACACACTGGCCAGGATCAATACAATCAATGAATACAAAACAAATAGATATGTCAATGTAGGATATCCAAGTCGATTTCGATGTCAAGGCACGAGATCTCTGATGCCGAGCACAGTGCACACCACGAGGATGACCCACAAGTATCTCTCACCAGGCTAGTGCCAAATCCAATGAATCCAAGTCCAAGTCCAATACCCAAGCTCCGTGTCTAAGCTTTGTGTTTCATGTCCAAGCTCTATGTCCAAGTTCCATGTTCATGTCCAAGCTTCATGCCCAAGCTATATGTTCCATATCCAAGCTCTATGTTCATGTCCAAGTTCCATGTTCCCCAATTTGGAGAAGGAGACAATCCACCAAGGAGCCACACAAATGGATGGTGCTGGCCAAAAGGGCGATGGAGGTAGAACTTCAAGTAGTGGCGACGGCCAGATGGTATGCGGCCAGTAGGTAGGCACAAACGTCGGCTCTGTTGGCGACTCTTTACGAGGTTCAAGTGGTGGCTCTGAGTAGCAGTTGGTATAGATGGTGGCCGAAAGATAACCTGTAGCTACACTAGTCTGTAGCCAAGTCGACGGCAACAAGAGCAGAAGGTGGAAGACAGCACTGGTTGCTATTGGGGGCTTTAAGGTGGCTGCAGCACTGGTCAGTTGGCGCACCCAGCAGGTGGCTGGTGTAGCCCTAGAGCAGACGGCAGCTGGGAGAGGGCACTTAGTAGATTGCGCTTTAAAGACGACACAGAAGCTGTAGGTGGAGGCCACGTTGACTGGGCTTGGCAGTAGCGCTAGCTAGCTGGTGGGCAACGGTGCTGGCTGCCTATGCTGGACGGTTGCGCAAGAGAAGCTGAGCACTGCTGCCCAAGACAAAGTGTTGGCGAGGCTCACAGAGTTGTGTTGTTGGCTGGCATGTGGCAACGGCAGAGCTGGCAGCGTTGGTAGGTGGCGCAAGCAACTCCCAAGCAGGCGGCAACAACAGCTGACGTGTTGCAGTAGCTTGCGGAGGACTGACGCATAAAGAACAGCAGTCAGCTGGCAGCGCTACCAGTGGCTAGAGGCGGCATGAAGGAGCAACAAAAACAGTAGCGCACAACAGAGCTTATGGGCGAAGGAGATTCAGCCAGGTGGTGCAGAAGTGGATGATGGAGATGTAGAAGATAACCCTCTCGATTTTGATGTTGACAAAGAAGAGGATGATGGCTAACTTCCTTCAATGATCTTCCTTTTGAGACTCTAGAGAGATTCAACTTTTTTTTATACTCAAAGGAGGATCCTGCTTTTATTTGCAAAAAGCTACCATGCTTTTGATTTGCTTTCCTTGCTTTGCTTTCGGTCTTTTTGCTTTTGTAATAATAAAATCTTGCTCATCTTTGCCAAAGTTCTTGATTTATGCTTTTATAGCTTCAGGACCTTGCTTTTTGGCCTTGGAGCTACTTTCTGGAAAAGCGGCCTTTGGCTTTTTGGTCCGGCTCAATCTCCTCTTTCCAATGGTGCCCTTGGCGCGCAGTCAACCATGTTTGACTTTTTGCTTTTTTTGCTTTTTGACCAAGAATGATTCTTTTTCTTAATCAAACCTTATGGACCCTGTCCCCATGTCTTTGTTGGGTATGGGGGAAGAAGCCTGCACACACACACACACACACACACACACACACACACACACACATGTACAAGAGAGAGAAGTACTAGTGAAGCTCAAGCGTGCTGGAAAAGATGTACTCAATAATAATAAAATGAGAGTACAATGTGAGTACATAAAGTAGCCTAGGGCAAAGTGCCCAACACACATAAGTGTGTTCACACGGGAAAAAAACCTGTGTCCAGTCACAGGGAAAAAGTGCTCGTGAGTAAGCTGTGTGTTCACACCTGAACTAGCCACGAGTGGTCATGACCAACAAACCCCCCTCAAGTGAATAGTGCGAACGGGGACAAGGTGTAGCAGACTACCCTGGTAGAGGCTGTAAGCTCAAAGCTTTGTGGAAAGCTTCAAACTTTTCCCTCGAAAGAGAGGCTTTGTAAACCCATCTGCTATATTGGCATGTGTAGACACATAAGCCAAGTCAATCTCTCCTGCATGGAGCCTTTCCCTCACATAATGATAGTGAACCTCAATATGCTTTGTGCGGGCATGAAATACTAGGTTTCGTGCAACTGCCAAAACACTCAGACTGTCAATGTAAATGGTGGTAGGGGACTACTGTCCAACACCAAGATCGGCTAGAAGGCGTCGTAGCCAAACACATTCCACAGTAGCTGTAAAGGCTACCCTATATTCAGCTTCACAACTAGAAGTGGCCACTGTAGGCTGCTTTTTATTGAGCCATGAGATACGTGAGTCACCAAGAAGAAAACAATCACCACTGGTTGACACTCGCGTGCCATAGCAACCTGCCCAATCATTATCTGTAAATGCAAGCAAGCATAGTGTAGAAGAACTGCCATAAAATAAGGCAAAGTTTGCAGTGCCTTTAAGATAGCGAAAGACACGCTTACACGCATGCCAATGTATAATGCTCGGACAATGCATGAATCTGCTCAACTGAGAAACAGCATACTGTATGTCCAAACGAGTAGAGCATAAATAGATAAGGCATCCCACAGCTTGCTGATAGGTGGCAAAATCAAAAGGCTCACCAGCATGCTCAAGTGACAGATTAGACCTGGTTCCATAGGAGTAGAAACAGGTTTACAATTTGTCATGTGAAAACGCTCAAGGAGCTGCTCAACATATCTGCACTAAGATAACATGATACCCCCCTCAAAAGGTATAAACTGTATGCCCAAATAGTAATGTAAATGCCCCATGTCTGTGACATCAAATGCATGCTGCAAATCAGCTTTAAAAGCTGAAATATCACCCTCTTCAGGGCCAGTCAGACGAGCATGTCATCCACATAAAGAAGAATGAGAACATTGTTTCCAATGTGGCGTACATAAAGTGTACTCTCAACTGAACTATTCTGAAACCCTTTGGCAATCAAGTATGCATGAATTTTGTGGTACCAAGCACGAGGAGCCTGTTTAAGACCATACAGTGCTTTATGTAAACGGCATACTTTACTTTCTGCACCTTTTTGAACAAAGCCAGGAGGCTGAGACACATAAACTTCCTCCTGCAAATCGCCATTCAAAAAAGCAATTTTGACATCCAACTGATGTACATGCCATTGTTTGTGGGCAACCAATGCAATAACAATATGTATGGAAGTCAATACGTGAAGTGGGAGCAAAGGTCTCCTCATAGTCAAAGCCCTCACGTTGGGCATACCCTTTGGCGACCAAGCGAGTCTTTTTGCGATCAATTGAACCATCAGGCTTACGCTTAAGCTTGAAAACCCATTTTGTGCCAATGGCACGCTTGCCTAGGGGCAAGTCACATAACTCCCAGGTACCGTTTTTGTCCAACTCCGAATGCCTGGCTGCCACCCAATTGTCATCCTCCAATGCATCAACATGAGAAATGGGTTCCTCATTACAAGCGGTGGCAACAAGAGCTGTATCCACATAATGTGAAGATGCATGGCAAGAAGCAACACGTGTACGACCTGGCATAAATGTAGACTGTTTGCTATCACGCAAAGTGTCAACCAGCCATCTAGGAACCGTTTTTGACTTCCTAGTATCTGCATCTTCCTCTGCTAATGCATCACCCAAGGTATCTTGATCGATCTAAGGCATTTCACAATCAATTTGGGGCAAGTTCAGCTGCTGATTTTGCTGGTTTTCAGCAGGCATAGGTGGCTGTAAATGAGCTGAAACTGGCTCTACATTGTCCACATTTGAATTGAATTAAGGCAACAAAGTATCAAACACATCTTCCGGCCCAATAGATGTCTGTTGGTACATGAGACAAGTGGTTGAGATGCATATTCATCAAAGATAACATCTCTTGACACAATGATCTTGCCTGTATTAGGCACATAGAGTCTGTATCCCTTACTCTCAGTACTATAACCAATGAAAATGCATTTGATTGCCTTTGCATCAAGCTTTAAAGAGATGAGAGAGAGATATATGAGAACTGTACACCAGATTGGGTCCCGAATTACCCACTGAAGGGCCCCCTATCCCGATAACGAGATAGTATTTGCTTTATTTCTTTAGAGAGAATGACTGTGGACTGTGGATAAGCCAAACGCAAGATCTCGAAGGATCGGAGGCTTGGCTGAACTGTACACGGCTGTAGAAACACCTCGATGAACTGATCTCGAGCCTATGCACTCTTCCCAAGGGCATAAGGAAGGGCTGCACACCTGAGGCTGAGAAAAGGAGATGGTGGACTGTTCTAAGCTATGTTAGAATGCTGTAAATGCGTATGAATGCTATGTTACCTTCACCAAAGGGCTGGTGTATGACTGGATGATGTACCGAAGGCTGGATATTGATGTAAACTGATGATTCAGGGTTGAGAACTGCGGTAGACTGAAACACAGACCTGTAGGGATGATGCTGGACTGAAACGCAGGCTGAATGCTGATGCTAGACAGAAAACGCAAGCTGAATGCTGTTGCTAGACAGAAAACGCAAGGCTATAGACTGAATTCTGGCCTGAATAGATGCTGAAAGCAGGCGACTGTTCACATGCAGAAAACTCAAGTGTCTTATGCTGATTTGGGGCTGATCTGATGCGCTTATGGGGCTGTAGGGACTGCTGAAGATGCATGCATTGGAGAACTGGAATGAAAGCTTGGGACAATGTTTGCCCACTTGTTTCAATCTTTGTTTCATGATGCACTGAGAGACCCAATCCCCTTCCTTGAAGTGGATATCTCGTCTAAACTTACATGCCTGTCTATGAACTGAATGATGGCCAGGCTCAAAATTGAGGGCCAAACTGGGTTGAGTACCAACCTCTGCGGAATCGACATACTGATCTTCTAAGTCTTTTCCAGAGATATTGAGAATGGTAGACTCCTGACTTGTCGGGATGCTGGTCTTTCTACTAAGAACATCTGCTACTGGGTTATGCTGACCAGGGATGCACTTAATCATTCCTCCAACTTGTTGGAAGAGCTGACCCTGTCTAGTGTGCTGAGCACTCCACTGGGCACTTGGCATCGTCGGGAGCCACTTAAGTGCTTGGTAGTCTGTGGTGACTGTGAAAATGTGTCCATAAGGAACATGGTTCAAATGTTGGACTGCTGTTCTAGCTTGCCCTTGAAAGTCTTGGAAAGACGAGAGGAAAACTTGCTAGGAGGTTCTGCTAACTGTGGGATACTGGGTAGGAGATCATCCTTAAAAATGCCTGAATGAGAAAGGAGATCTACTAACTGAGGGACTGAAGATGATGAGACAGCGGTTATTGATGAGATAGAAGCTGTCTGAGCATAAATTAATGCTCCTCCTGCTCCCTTGCACATAGCTCGTCGGGCCTGGAGATGAGAAATCATAGGAACGCCAGGAATGCTCCTATCCCCCCGAATCATGACAGGCTCAGGAAAACCTTTAGAGATAATAAAGGTGTCCTGCCCCCAACTGGGAATAGGTTCATACTGACGAAACCACTGGATTCCTAAGATCATGTCACATCCCAAAAGAGGAGAGACAATGAATTCTCGCTGGAATGAGGCCTTTTGAACTTGAAAAGAAAACTGTTGTGCCTTCTGAGAGATGTGGGTGCGGAGACCAGGTGTAAACCCGTCTACCTCCAAATGATAGGGCACTAAGGTACAGCTCATGTTGGTAGCCAACTGGGGAGAGATGGCGTCCTCAGAACTGCCCATGTCAAAAAGGATTATGAACTGTCAGCCCTTGGCAGAGCCATAAGCTCGGATCAGGCTTTTCTGTGTGGTTGTTGCCTCACCCTCCTGCCTAGCATCAAGTACTTCGGATGGCATGGAATGCATAGAAGGTAAGATCTGAACCGCATTGGTGGTAGCAGGCAGGTCTGGAGGACCAGGGGATACTACGGCAACTGTGGCAGAAGGCTCTTTGGAGGCTTGCTCCGCTTGTCTTTTTGGACAATCCTTCTTACCATGCCCAATGGTATGACAGAAAAAACATCTGTTTTCTGACTGATACTGTCTTTGCTCCTCTGGAGGAAGATAGCCTCCAGTGATCCCTACTTGAGCCTTTTCCTCAGGGATCTTCTTAGGCTTGGATTCCTTACCCCCTAAACTAGAGCTAGGACTGTTGTCTGTCTTAGTGTCTTTAGAAGACGAATTACCCTTCCCCTGTTGGGGTTTGGTACTGGACTGAGATGACTGCTTGGGCTTGCCTCCGTTCATCTTCATTTCTTCATTCTGAGCGAGAGTCAAAGCCCGGTCATATGTACTTGGTTCAAAGTTACGAACTGTGAACCGAATGTAGTCCAATCCACGGATGAATTGCTCCATCTTAGCCTCCTCAGATAATCCTAACTGCTGTGCTAAAGTAATAACCTTACCGGAAAACTGAAGCACTGGGGATCCGTTCTGTCTGAGTCCATAGAACTCGTCTTTCAGACCGGTCATGTACTCGGGCGGGAGAAATCTGGTCTTCAGGTCGTAGACAAAGATGTCCCAGTCAAAGGCTGTGACACCTGTGGCCTGGTCTATATGAATACTAGACCAATGCTGCCACCAAGTGACTGCCTTGCCAGTGAGATGGGGAGCCGCTAAGTGGACTTTGTCTTGTGGGTCTGTGATCCTAGCTAAAGGAAAATGAGCATTAAATTAATGAATAAATTGATTAACTGATGAATGATCACACTTACCATCATACTTACTGAAGTTTGGTTGACTGCGAATGATGGTGGTTGATGCTGCTTGCGGACTGCTGGCTGGTGACACCTATGACTGGGGAGACTGAGGAGAGCTGCTGATACCTCAAGTGTATGGCCTCCTTTTCCCGTTGGTGCTCGAGTAACATACGTTCTCGATCAAGCTCACGTTGGTGTTCCCGAGCGGCGAGTTAAGCCTCATGCCGGTCTTCGTCAATCCTGCGCTGGGCTTCCTCATAGTCCCGTCTCTCTGCTTTTTCTCTTTTCCTTCGAACCTCATCCTCTCTCCTTTGTTGTTCCATCTGAAAGAAGAGGGAGATGTAGTTGGGTGCTGCTAGAGGTGTAGAAGGACGTGCTGCTGCTGCCTCCAAGAGTTGGAGACGCTCCATGGGCAGCTGGTTCTGAGCTCTAAGAAGAGCTATGGTGTCTGCTGTAGGCGGAAGAACATGGTCTCCTTCGGGGGAGACGTCTTCCGACTGATGAGTACTCTCTTCTGTAGACATGATGCTGAAGTCGGTGGTCGTGCCGGAACGCAATCTAACCATCCAAGGATGCCCCCACGCTAGGATACGGTGTGTGTGGACAATCTGAATCTGATACCAATGTGATATGCAGCGGAAGTCTTTGTATTGGAAGATCCTGTCACACAGATGCTCACACCGTCTTCTGTATCCTGAGTTTCGTGAGTTTAGCAATCCATTTCAATACTTCAAACTTTAAAGAGATGAGAGAGAGATATATGAGAACTGTACACCAGATTGGGTCCCGAATTACCCACTGAAGGGCCCCCTATCCCGATAACGAGATAGTATTTGCTTTATTTCATTAGAGAGAATGACTGTGGACTGTAGATAAGCCAAACGCAAGATCTCGAAGGATCGGAAGCTTGGCTGAACTGTACACGGCTGTAGAAACACCTCGATGAACTGATCTCGAGCCTATGCACTCTTCCCAAGGGCACGAGGAAGGGCTGCATACCTGAGGCTGAGAAAAGGAGATGGTGGACTGTTCTAAGCTATGTTAGAATGTTGTAAATGCTTATGAATGCTGTGTTACCTTCACCAGAGGGCTGGTGTATGACTGGATGATTTTATGCTGGACTGAAACGCAGGCTGAATGTTGATGCTGGACAGAAAACGCAAGCTGAATGCTGATGCTGGACAGAAAACGCAGGGCTGTAGATTGAATTCTGGCCTGAATAGATGCTGAAAGAACGCGACTGTTCACATGCAGAAAACGCAGGTGTCTTATGCTGATTTGGGGCTGATCTGATGCGCTTATGGGGCTGTAGGGACTGCTGAAGATGCATGCGTTGGAGAACCAAGATTGGCTGAAGCCAACTCAAGCTCTCCAAGGGCTGGATGAGACTAGTCTAGTGCTGAAGGCAAGGGAACTCCTAGGGCTGAGGAGGAAAGCTCTTAGCACACTGAAGACTGAATGAGAAACTAAGCCCTATGCAAGCCTATTTATACTAACTAGAGGTTGGTCAAGTTGGCTGGTCATTTAATAAAGTTTATATTTATAAATGACAATAAATGCTAAATAAATACCAAAAAAATATGGGAAAAATACCAGATAAATCCCAGTAAATTCCCTAAGGCTTCTAGGATGTTCTAAATGATGCACAGGCATATGAATGCATATTATGCAAAAAGCAGAGTGCTTTCTGATGCAAACCCTAAGGCTTCTACTGACTCTACATGCATGAATAATTCTCTCCAAGTGGGTTAAGGGACTTGACTAACTGACTGACCGACCCGCTAAGGCTGAGGAATGACCTACGTAGCTCGTGCCTGACTTATCCTGGACTGAGGATGTACAATGGGGTCACAGCGTACGACAAATATCATCCTACTGGGTTCTAATACTGTACAACTGCTGCACTGCTGATGATGAGCCATCTTGTCACCATGCACTTAGTGCAGAGTGCATGTGACACATGGGACGGAAGTCTCTGAAAGCTTCAAAGGCACCTGACTTCATTTTTAAACCATACACCCAACAAAACCGAGTGTAGTCATCAATGAACGTGATGAAGTACAAGTGTCCTCCAAAAGATGGAGCCCTCATGGGGCCACAAAGATCACTATGAACGAGCTGTAATGGTCAGACAGCCCTCATAGCACCATCTTTAGGAAAGGAATTCTTGTGCATCTTTCCAAGGATGCATCCCTCACATACATGCTTGAAGAAAACCTGCATAGGAGGAAGCTCATGCACCATACCTTGCTTCTCCAAGTGTACAAGAGATGAGAAGTTCAAGTGACCAAACCGAGCATGCCATAACTCAATGTCACTCAACACACGGATGGTGGATGCAAGCATAGCATCATGAGAATAAGTCCTCCTGTCATACATATCGAGCTTATACAAGCCATTGCATAATGTTCCAAAAAGCATAAGAGAAGCTAAATCTCTGCTGTCATACAGTGAGGAACAATGGTCAAAAAACTGAACCTTAAACCCGGATAATGCAAGGACTGAAACAGAAATGAGATTCTTCTTAATGCCTAGTACATATAAAGTGTCACAAAGAGTGAAGCTATCCCCATTACATGCTGTTAGCTCCATATTGCCAATGCCTTTAATGGAGTAAGAGGCATCATTGGCACACATAACTATGCCACCTGGAGGTGAATCCTGCAAATTGGCAAATAGATCTCTGCAAGAAGTGATGTGCTTAGAAGCACCACTGTCAAAGTACCAATCTCCAGCTGAGATAGACATACAAGAAGCAGGCAAACTGCATGTAACCACTAATGCATATCCCTCATGAGCAAAGTTAGCCTCTTCTTTGGTGTCCACAGTAGCAGCCAAACCTTGCTGCTTCTTTTTCTTTTCACTCTCAATGCGCTTCATACCCATGCCTTTTTTGATGCTTTAGAACTAAGCTCAAAATCCCCAAAACATCAAAATACATGTGGAAAAAAGATGGCCAAGTTTTTTGCAATAGTTGCATCTCTTCTTTTTCTTGTTGTCACCCTCTTTAGACGAGGTAGAATCTGAATGGGCATGTGGTTTGCCCTTAGGTTTACCACTAGATGCAGCCCCAGATTTACCTTTGTTTCGATCAAAGGCACCAAATGCCTGATCAGCAGATAGCATAGTGGTCCTATTAGAACGAGACTACTCCTCCTGCAACAATAAGAGAGTCACCAACTCATCAAAGGTATACAAGTTTGGATTACCCTTCATGAGTAGACGAAGAGTAGTAGCAAAACACTGATAGGATTCTGGCAAACCCTGAAGCACTACAGATACAAGTGAACCATCTGGATGCTTCTACAAATGCAGATTCTGCAAATGTTGTGCAGGATACAGAATGGGCGTTTAGCGTGTATTGCCAGTATGACCCATCTATACATGATGCTGCTCTCGCAAATCCTTGATGCAGGTAAGGAACTTGTCCATTGAATCACCCTCATCCATATGCCCAGACTCAATCTTCTTGCGAAGATAGGCGACACAAGGCTCATTGCAAACTTGATACAAAGAAGCAACTACATCCCATGCACCCTTAGAAGAAGTGCATGAACGAATGTGCAGTATAACCTACCTTTTGCATGAAAAAGCAATCAAAGCATGTGCCTAACCATCCTTGGCATCCCATCTGAGCTGTTCTAGAGTGGGTAGCAAAGGTACAGAAGATGTAGCACCACCTGAAGATACATCATCACCTACATCAATGGTTCTTGAAGTACTTGCTGCTCGTGCAGGAGCAATGGGCCTGACACCAGCCCCTAATACATAAACCTAATGATTCTTTGCAACAAGTACATGTTTCATCATGTATGCCCACACAGGATAGTTGGTACCAACTTATCCTCAACGAAAAGCATTCCAAATAAATCACTAGTGTTCCCAAACATGGCTGTCACAAGTGTGTACAAACAAGTAGTAACGCTGTAACACCCAAAAATTTGGGAGAAATGCCTCAATGTCAACTGAATCTGCCTGTAACACCCAAAATGCCTGCAAATGTCTATAAAGGACCTACAAATGGTGTCAATTTTTGCAAAATCCCCAAATTTCTAGTGCAATTACGCACCGAATCAGGTAAAATCAGTGTCAATTTTGCAATTTTGAGCTCAATGATGAAAAGCCCCAAAATTAATGCAGCCAATTTGCTAATATTTTTTTAGCAATTTCAGAAAATTTTTAAAAGAAATTAAAAAAGATAGCAAATTGGTTATCGGTTACTATTGGCACAAAGTTCGAGGAGAAGATTGAAGACAAGATTCGTAGCAGATCTCTACGGCGCCTCTATTTACTATGAAGTGTTTTTGATGTTCACTAACCCTTGTATAGCTATGCAAGGAGAAAGGTGTTGTTGTTTGCCTTGAGATGGTTTCAGGGAAACATTGTTTATGGCTCCCTTTAATGGGATGAATTCTTTTCATGGCTCCCTTTAATGGGATGAATTCTTTTCATGGCTCTCTTTATTGGGATGGATTATATCTATGGAGATTTCTTTCTTGGACGAGATTTATATAGATATTGGGCTTCACAAGCAATTTTTATGGACGAATCTGTCCGAGTTTATAGAGAAGAAATCTTTGGATATCTCATGGATATGATGCTTTTATGGATAAAGTCCACCTCTACTTCAAGGTGTGCGGTTAGCACGGAGTATGTGGTAAGAGTTATGGTATACAAGGATTATGGTATACAGGTGTATGGATTCCTGGACTTCTTTTCTAGGAATTTGGATCCATCCTCAGGTTTATGGATTATGTTTATGGCTCCCTTTTACTGGGATGGATTATTCTTTTTGGCTCCCTTTATTTGGGATGCATTGGACTTATGGAACTCATGATTCACATACCCTGTGTAGTGTTCTCTTGTCCTACGTGCTCTCTTGAAGATTGTTTCTACCATGTGAGGGTGGAGCAATAGAGAGCAGATGGAAGGGAACATGGGCACTTCAAAGGATAGTGACAAGCACAACATACCCCGGGACTTATCTCTATGCCAAGGGTCATGTGGACCGATGTCTTGTTGACAGGAGACTTATTTTGTCTCGCTCATTTACTTGGGACATGGATTATGATATCTGGACTTATGGGACTGTTTTATCTCGCCCATTTACTTGGGACATGGATTATGATATCTGGACATATGGGAGTGATTTGTCTCGCCCATTTATCTTGGGACATGATTATGATATCTGGACTTATGGGACTGTTTTTGTTTCACCCATTTATCTTGGGACATGATTTTGATATTGGTATTATGGAGTCTCGCCCATTTCTTTGGGACATGGATTCTTCAGTTATATTGGATTTTTGAGACTGTCTCGTCTCGCCCAATCGATGGGACATGATTATATCTTGAATATATGGCTTAAAGCTTAAAGTTGCGGACAACTTTTAAGAAGTTGGGGAGGATGTCACCAGCCTGGACATTTCCCAGTCTGAAAGGGGTCTGGTGGACTCCAGGATGTTTAAATATTTGGAAAGTACAAGCTTTGGGAATGGGGGATTATCCTAGAATACAAAGGACCACACTCCTAAAATTTAGGAGAGTTGCTATTTTTGGCCCGACTCCGATGGAAATTCTGTTCGCGTCATTACATCTGGAATTGAGCAGATACCAAGAGTTGGCAAAGTGCCTATGACAGAATGTCTACCAGTTGGGAGGTAAAGATTATGGAAGGACCCATCTCTTACATTGGGACATGTGGCAAGAAAGTGGACCAAAGTGAGACAAGTGGCCTCACACTTGTCACTTCAACTATTGTGTGGCTCTCCACTTGTCATTGTAGCCTTCTCTTGCCATTTTAGCTCATGGGAGGCCCAAATCTATAAATTGGAGCCCTCTCTCTTCATTAATGGAGGCTCTCTTCCTGCACACTAGCCTCTACCACCGTTGAAGGCTTCTCTAATGATGGCTACTCTCTTTCTCTCTCACTTGAAGGCTGCCCATGAAGAATACCGGCTGTATGGGACTGTTTTGGAGGCTTCCATCGCGAAGAAATACTGAAGGCAAGGGTATTCAATCATTTATTATGATTTCTAGCCATTGTATGTGTTGTACCAGCATTTGTACTTGCTGTACCTGCTGTACCAGCCATCGTACCGGCTGTACCAACCACTGTACTTGCTATACCTGCTGTACCAGCCACCGTACCGGCTGTACCAACCACTATACCTGCTGTACCAGCCATTGTACCTGCTGTACCGGCTGAATGGAGAGTTGTACTTGCTGTACTAGCTCTATTGCATGAAGACCCGTGGTTTTTTTGGGGAAGAATCAGTACCCACACGGAGGTATATGGATTATATTGTTGGTTCGGCATTTCTACAGCCTATGTTCCGGCTTGGTTGCCTTGTGTTGGGCTGTGTGTTATGGCATTTGTATATGGATAATCCGGCATCTCCCGTGGGGAGAGTAAGGCCCTCAAAGCTAGTACATGATATTATTCTCCTTGGGTAATAAAATACTCCAAGGGGGGGGGTCGGCCCATTCCGGCCTCTATGCAGTGTCACTCGTGCAAGCTCCATTTGCAGCATTTGTGGATGTTTTGTCCAGCTTTATGTTTTATGCAAAGTGATGATGGATATGTGTTAAGGCTGTGGCCATGTTTAAATGTTTTAATATGCATTGATGGTATCAACAAGTGTGTCAAAGGCCCTAGTCCCCCGGGCACCCGCCGCCGCGAGTTACATTGGTATCAGAGCATAGACTTCCTTGGAAGCGGAGGCTTCCTTCTATCAATAAGGAAGAGAAAAGATCTCAAGTGGGGACCACACTTACCATCATTGCTGTTAAGCATGGCTAGCCGCTTCATAGCTTATGAAGCAAGAGCATGAGCAGTAGACAGCTTGTTGATCTAAGGATTTATGAATTCACAAAATTTATCTTGGAAGTATGGAGTTGGCTTTATGTGCACACGTTTAGCACTCTTTCCATATGGATATTGCGGATTATATTATCAAGCTTAAAGGCAAGCTATATGGAGATATATCTCGGGATATCTTAAGGATATGGTGAGGAGATATTTCTTTTGGCTTCATGACCAACCTGGCAAAGAAAAGCTAAGTATACTTTGAGTTTGCAAAGTTGGTGCGTTGGCTATTTACTATGAAGTGTTTTTGATGTTCACTAACCCTTGTATAGCTATGCAAGGAGAAAGGTGTTGTTGTTTGCCTTGAGATGGTTTCAGGGAAACATTGTTTATGGCTCCCTTTAATGGGATGAATTCTTTTCATGGCTCCCTTTAATGGGATGAATTCTTTTCATGGCTCTCTTTATTGGGATGGATTATATCTATGGAGATTTCTTTCTTGGACGAGATTTATATAGATATTGGGCTTCACAAGCAATTTTTATGGACGAATCTGTCCGAGTTTATAGAGAAGAAATCTTTGGATATCTCATGGATATGATGCTTTTATGGATAAAGTCCACCTCTACTCCAAGGTGTGTGGTTAGCACGGAGTATGTGGTAAGAGTTATGGTATACAAGGATTATGGTATACAGGTGTATGGATTCCTGGACTTCTTTTCTAGGAATTTGGATCCATCCTCAGGTTTATGGATTATGTTTATGGCTCCCTTTTACTGGGATGGATTATTCTTTTTGGCTCCCTTTATTTGGGATGCATTGGACTTATGGAACTCATGATTCACATACCCTGTGTAGTGTTCTCTTGTCCTACGTGCTCTCTTGAAGATTGTTTCTACCATGTGAGGGTGGAACAATAGAGAGCAGATGGAAGGGAACATGGGCACTTCAAAGGGTAGTGACAAGCACAACATACCCCGGGACTTATGTCTATGCCAAGGGTCATGTGGACCGATGTCTTGTTGACAGGAGACTTATTTTGTCTCGCTCATTTACTTGGGACATGGATTATGATATCTGGACTTATGGGACTGTTTTGTCTCGCCCATTTACTTGGGACATGGATTATGATATCTGGACATATGGGAGTGATTTGTCTCGCCCATTTATCTTGGGACATGATTATGATATCTGGACTTATGGGACTGTTTTTGTTTCACCCATTTATCTTGGGACATGATTTTGATATTGGTATTATGGAGACTTATTTAGTCTCGCCCATTTCTTTGGGACATGGATTCTTCAGTTATATTGGATTTTTGAGACTGTCTCGTCTCGCCCAATCGATGGGACATGATTATATCTTGAATATATGGCTTAAAGCTTAAAGTTGCGGACAACTTTTAAGAAGTTGGGGAGGATGTCACCAGCCTGGACATTTCCCAGTCTGAAAGGGGTCTGGTGGACTCCAGGATGTTTAAATATTTGGAAAGTACAAGCTTTGGGAATGGGGGATTATCCTAGAATACAAAGGACCACACTCCTAAAATTTAGGAGAGTTGCTATTTTTGGCCCGACTCCGATGGAAATTCTGTTCACGTCATTACATCTGGAATTGAGCAGATACCAAGAGTTGGCAACGTGCCTATGACAGAATGTCTACCAGTTGGGAGGTAAAGATTATGGAAGGACCCATCTCTTAGATTGGGACATGTGGCAAGAAAGTGGACCAAAGTGAGACAAGTGGCCTCACACTTGTTAGAAAGTGGATCAAAGTGAGACAAGTCAATCATTTATTATGATTTCTAGCCATTGTATGTGTTGTACCAGCATTTGTACTTGCTGTACCTGCTGTACCAGCCACCGTACCGGCTGTACCAGCCACTATACTTGCTGTACCAGCCACTGTACTTGCTGTACCTGCTGTACCAGCCACCGTACTGGCTGTACCAACCGCTGTACCTGCTGTACCAACCATTGTACCTGCTGTACCGACTGAATGGAGAGTTGTACTTGCTGTACTAGCTCTATTGCATGAAGACCCGTGGTTTTTTTGGGGAAGAATCAGTACCCACACGGAGGTATATGGATTATATTGTTGGCTCGGCATTTCTACAGCCTATGCTCCGGCTTGGTTGCCTTGTGTTGGGCTGTGTTATGGCATTTGTATATGGATAATCCGGCATCTCCCGTGGGGAGAGTAAGGCCCTCAAAGCTTGTACATGATATTATTCTCCTTGGGTAATAAAATACTCCAAGGGGGGGGGTCGGCCCATTCCGACCTCTATGCAGTGTCACTCGTGCAAGCTCCATTTGCAACATTTGTGGATGTTTTGTCCAGCTTTATGTTTTATGCAAAGTGATGATGGATATGTGTTAAGGCTGTGGCCATGTTTAAATGTTTTAATATGCATTGATGGTATCAACAAGTGTGTCAAAGGCCCTAGTCCCCCGAGCACCCGCCGCCGCGAGTTACACATATGCCTAGTATCTGGCTACAAACCAAACACCTAGAACACCTATCATCATTCCAAAGGGTGACTCACAGTATAGACTGGCATTGATTCATGTGCATTGTACGGGACTTGTAAACTTGACCTTGGTCGCTTAGAGTGGAACCTTGGCTGACTCGTCCCGGACTGGGGCTCACAAGGGACCAGTTTCCACTCCAGGTCCTGCACCTACTTGTACAAATATGTCCACGTGGCATCCAAGTGCAGGATGCACGTGACATCCCCTTCTGCTTAACTTCATGGAAGCCACAAAGCCTCCAAATAGTTCGTCAATAATGCCAAGAAATCTTCGAAGAAGTTCTTGTCAAGCCACATCGCTTCGTGTGTCCCTCGTTCTTTAAAGTTCATGAGGAAGTCTCTTTCTCTTCAGCCAAAGCCATGCTTGAAACGACAAAGAAGGATCTGTTATGGAACCATAAATTCAGCTTCGTGACTAGAGACAGAAGAGCCGAACGTTGAATGCCGTAAGCCAAGTGCCAAATGCTCAAAGCTAAAGTCGAAATAGGTCTATAGCCAATTATGGAAGCTGAAGGATTGAATGGCTGAAAGCTTGGAGCCGAATGGTTGAATAGCTGAATGCTAAAGTCGAATGCTTTAATGCGGAATGCCTGAAGCAGAATGGTTGAATGAGGAAACCTAAACGCTGAACGACTGACCGGGCAAAGCTGACTGAAACAGCTGATGTAGAAGCTATTGGATGCTGAAGCTGAATGCTTTAATGCGGAATGCCTGAAGCAAAATGGCTAAAGAGGAAAGCCAAACGCTAAATGGCTGACCGGGGCAGTTTTAGGTAGCTTCTATAAGTTTTTTTAAAATATTTAAGAATTAATGAAAATATTGATTTTTCGAAACCTCGCGGTTTCTTAGCTGGGGGACGAAACCTTACGAAACAAAACCCCAAAAAACTCGAAACGGAAAAAACCTCGAAACGTTTCTTGTGACTATGGCTTCGTCCACTAAATCTGGTTCCTGTTCATCGTGGACGTCGGAGAGAGGAGGTCCAATATAAGGCTTCAACCAGCTGGAATTGAGCACATTGTGCATAGTTCAACTGAGTTGTAGCTTCAGCCTCATGGAAACCTCATTGATCTTCTTCAAAATGGGAAAGGGTCCGAAGTCCCAAAACAACAACTTTGGGCATCGCTTGTCTACCTGTTTCAACCTTTGCTTCATTATCCTGAGATAAACCCAATCTCCTTCCGACAAGATCACATCTCTTCTGTCCTTGTTGGCCTACCAAGTGTAGGCCTCTTGCACTTTAGCCAATCTATCCTTCACAAACTCCAAGATCTCTTTGTAAGACTTCGTCATTCTATTCGCTTCAAGCACTAAGGATGACATCCTGGTCAACAAAGACTAGAACGGTTCCAAATGCTGCCTCATGCGCTTACCAATAGCTGAAGAAAAAGAATCATTTAAAACAGCACGAACCAAAGGCAAATACTGTTCCCACTTACCTTGTTGGTCGTGAACACAACACTTTAGCACATCGAACGCCAATTGATTGTAAATCTCCATCTGGTTGTCCGTCTGTGGGTGAAATGCACTGGAAAAATTCAACTCAGTCCCAAAGTTATCAAATAATTGTCACATGCACTCTGCACTGTAGTGCATGGTGACAAGATGGCTCATCATCTTATCAATGCAACATTGTACATTATTAGCACCTTTTAGGATGATATTTGTCGTACATCATAACCCCATTGTAATCCTCAATCCAGGATAAGTCAGGCACGAGCTACGTAGATCATTCTCAGCCTTAGACAATCAGTCAGTCAGTTCAAGTCCCTTAACCCACTTGAAGAGATGCATTCATGCATGTAGAGTCAGTAGAAGCCTTAGGGTTTGCATTAGAAAGCACTCTGCATAATGCATAGCATTCATCCACTGCATTTAGACCATTGCAGAAGCCTTCAAATAACATCTAGCATTCATCAGAATTTACCCAATATTATTCCCATAATTTATAGCATTTATTGGGCATTTTTACATCATTTATCCATTTATCCAAGACAAGATGCAATCAGCCAACTCTGTAGCCAGCCGACCAGCATCAATTGTCCATATAAATAGCTGAGCATATCATTCATTCATTCATTAAGCCTTGAAGACCTCAACGCTTGGAGCCTTCACCACAAGGAGCATAAGCGATTGGAGAATTCAGCAGATCATCCATCAGCGTTTCATCCATCAACATATAAGAGCATCAACGCTTGAGCAATTCAGCCTTCATTCAGTAAAACGCAGCATCTACAGCATTCAGCCTACAAATCCTCTTGCGTTTTTAGCATTCATACAGTTTTCAACATCCTTGTTTGCATCGCTTTGCTACAGCCACTTGGTGAAGGTAAAACTCAGCATTCATACTCATTTTCAGCATTCATACATAGCCTAGAACAGTCCCAATCAGCCCCTTCTCTCAGCCTCAGATTTGCAGCCTTCCTACATCCATTGGGAAGAGTGCATAGACTCGAGATTGGTCATCATTGGTGCTTCTACAACTGTGTACAGTTCAGCCTGACTCTTGGTCCTCTGAGATCTTGCGTCTGACTTATCATCAGTCCCCAGTCAGTCTAGTCAAACAAATAAAGCAAATACTATTCCGGTAACGGGATAGGGGGCCCTTCAGTGGGTAATTCGGGACCCCATACGGTGTACAGTTTCTATCTCTCTCTCAAATCTCTTAAAGTTTGAAGTCATAAAGTGGATTGCTAAACTCGTGAAACTCAAGATACAAAAGACGGTGTGACATGTGAGACAGAATCCTCAAATTACGAATACTTCCGCTGCATGTTACAATAATGCCCTCCAGAAATGACTGGTAAACTTGGCATCTCGATCTAACACAATGCTCCTAGGTATGCCACCTATGGGATACCAATGTTGTATAAACAATCTAGCAACATCCTCAACAGTTACATTAGCCCTACAAGAAATAAGCATAACAAATTTGCTAAAACGATCAACAATCGTCAAACACTGAGTATCACGCTTAACCAGACTGGGAGACAGGTTCGTCACAAAATCCATCGAGATATCTTGAAAGGGTCCTTTGGAAATGGGTAAAGGCTATAACAACCCTATCTTCTTCCCACAAGGAGCTTTCACTTTCTGACAAAACTCACATTGTTGCACATAAGTGGACCACAGTTACGAGAAACGCTGGAAACGAGGGCTTGTGGGCAGAAACCGCATTTCACCTTGGTGACATGCCAAAAACGCGTTTCTAGTAGGGAAACGTTTTTGCCTGGCCGAAATGGTGCATTTCCGACGTTTCTTCCTTGTGAGAGACATTTCGCATGAAGCGAAACAGCCGTTTCATGTGCCACATAACACCATGCTCCAAAAAAAACCCCAAATGGACACGCGATCGAGGACGCCCACCGTGCAGTAGTTAAAACGACTAAAAACAGGCTAGGATCTTTTTCGAAACATGTCGCCCATACGAAGATTTTTTTTTTTTTAAGCCCAAAGTATCATTGAAACGGCCGCAGGTGTGAGGAGAAAAAAAAAAGCCCAAATCGGCTAGCTGGTTGCGCATCCACGTGTGAGGAAAAAAGCCCCATTTGTGCTCTTTTTCTGTAGCAAAGTACAAGCCCCATTTTTCAGCTCTTCTTTCGTATCTTTTTTCACTCCCACTGCACTGCAAATCCTCCCCTTTTCTTTCACTTATCTATTCAATTGGTGCAGAGTACACATTCTCCCCTTTTCTTTTTGTGTTTGCCCCTTTTCTTTTCCATCCCCATTCTTGCAAGCATTTCTTTTCTTTGTTACTCTCATGGCATCTAGACAGCCACATCTTGAGAGAGAGAATGAGAAGGAATTCACCCAGAGTGACTATTGGTAGCAAGTGGATATTGTTAATAAATATGACTCCAAGAGAGGTGGGGCAAAAAGATTTTGTTACCAATATTGTGGAAAGAGGTGGCTTTCCAAAGCGGGTTGAAGCCCATTTGCTTTCTGACGGTCAAACTTCACCTTCTGACATACGATGCATTGCCTAACAAAAGCATCAACATCTCTTCTCAAGGTCAGCCAATAAAAGAAAGCCTCAACTGCCTTTACCGTGGCGTCAATGCCTCTATGACCTGCATACGGTGGAGCATGACTTTGAATCAGAACCTTGAGTCGTAACTGCCTGGTAACACACAGTCTACCATGCATCAACAAGAAGCCATCCCTAAGAATATAATGATCATGCCGCTGACCCTCAGACATCTGATCATAGACCCTGCCAAAATCCTCATCTTGGGCATACTACTCTTTCATCTCATCAAGCTCATGATGATAAGCAAGTGAAACTGCTGAGACCTGTGGCTTGCGTAACAAAGCATCTGCCACAACATTCTTTTTGCCTTCACATGTACAATCTGAAAGTGGAACATAGACAAAAAGTTGGCCCATCTCATATGCTTCTCAGAAAGTTTAGTTTGCGTGAGGAAATAATGCAAGGTCTAATGATCTGGCTGCACAGTGAAATCAACCCCAAGCAAATAGTGTTTCCATGTAGAAAGAGTACGAATTACAACCAACATCTCTTTCTCATAGACCTGTAAATGCTTCTCGGCATTCTGTAATATATGACTCTCATAGGCTCTATCACATGTCCTTCCTGCATGAGAACTGCCCCAATGTTGTTCCCACATGCATCACACTGGACAACAAAAGCCTTTCGGAGATCCGGTAGTACCAATACAAGATCCGAAGTAAGCTTTTCTTTAAGCTTTTTAAAGGCTGCAATTTCTCGATCAGCCCATCAAAACAGAGTTCCCTTCTTAGTTAAAGCATGAAGCGGCGAAGCAATCTCAGCAAAATACCGTATGTACCGCCTGTAATAGGAATACAATCCCAAAAAGCTGCGTACATCATGCACGGTCCTCAAATCTGGCCAATTGAGAATTGCTTCCACTTTCGAAGGATCCATACGAACTCCATCTTTAGACACGATATGCCCCAAGAAGTGTATTTCTTCCAAGAAGAACTCACTCTTCTAGCCATTTATGACCAACCTATGCTTCCAGAGTTCTTCAAACACTGTGGCCAAATGCTCCCTATGCTCCTCCTCTTAGCGTAAATGCACAATCATGTCATCAAAGAATGTGCCCACAAACGCTCTATGAGGCTGGAAAATCCTCTCCATCATCTTGTTAAAGGTGGCCGGAGCATTTGTCAAGCCAAAGGACATGACCAAGAACTCATATAGCCCAAAGGTGGTCTGAAATGCTGTGTTATGTACATCCTCGGGTCTAATGCGTATCTGATGATACCCCCTTTTCAAGTTTGTCCGATTAAAGACTATGGAACCTTGTAAGCGGTCCAATATGTCATCGATCCTCGAAATAG
Source organism: Cibotium barometz (assembly GCF_041138505.1). NCBI lineage: Eukaryota > Viridiplantae > Streptophyta > Polypodiopsida > Cyatheales > Cibotiaceae > Cibotium > Cibotium barometz. The sequence goes on from NC_141081.1 coordinate 18,228,337, forward strand.
GAAATCGATTTTTCATGGTGTTCTTGTTTAGCGCCATGTAATCTATACACATGCGCCAAGAACCATCTTTCTTTTGCACTAAGAGCACAGGCGAACAAAAGAGTGATGAGCTAGGCTAAATCAACCCCTTTTTCAACAACTCCTGTACCTGGCTCATAATTTTCTCTTGTTGGGCTGCACTAACGCGGTACGACGGCCTATTTGGTGGGGTGCTCCCCGGAATAAGATCAATAGCATGATCTTCTGGCCTTTCTGGAGAAAGATCTTCTGGCCTTTCTGGAGAAAGTTCTTCTGGCAATGACTCGAAAAAGCAATCCTGGTACTCACGTAGGAAATCAGTCTTGTCTTTATCTAACACAAACAAATTAGATTGAGATTCATCATCTTTTGCATCTTGGGACTTATGCTTGGGACAATTGAAAGACATATGTCCCTCTTCGGTACAGAAAAAGCATTTCTTGCCATCCAACAAAGCTTGTTTCTCCTCAGGAGTTCTCTTGGGCATTGGTAACATCTTACGCTGCTTCTCTGCAGGCATTGTTGCATCACCCGATGGATGTCCTGACTTTTCAGTTTTCTTGCCAGTGCTTTTGATGCCCTTAAATCCAATTGAAATCCCAGTGAGTAACGCATTTGCCATTATGCCATTTTCTATCATATGCGACATTTGTTACTGGAGTCTTAATGCAATAGTCACGCACTTCCTTGGGCAACCCACAACAATACTTCTCAACTTGCTCTGACAATGGCACTATACGATAAGAAGTAACTAGGAGTAAAGCTTCCCAAAACTTCTTGTTGTAATCCTCAAGATTCTCACATTTCGATGAATCCAACTTATGCCATGCCGTCATTACATCCACCTCAAATGTAGATGTGAGCCACACGGAAGAGAACACCTGTTTAAACTGTACCCAAATAGATGGTGCTATGCCCTGCAAAAGAAGAGTGGACCACCACTACAATGCATTGCCCTTGAGAAAAGTCGCAACTTTTCTCACCTTCGAGGATTCCGTGTAATTTCCACCAGAAAAAGCAACATCAAACTGCTGTAAAAAGGTAAGAGCCTTGAGCCTGTCTTTGGCCCCACTGAATGTGTCAAATTTCACTGCAGCTCCCCCTTCCTTACAATCCTTCGCCTTACCTATAGGCGTTAGATTATCGTAAGGAAGTGGCCTCACAAGATTGCTACCCCCTGCATTCATGCCCATAGTAGGGTCAACATTGCCAGTTCTCACACCTTGCATACCATGCAATCTTGTTGATCCTCCCATGTTTCCAAACATATCACTATACATACTGGGCTGCATGCCCCCATACATGTTTCCTTGCATTCCGGGCTGCATGCCCCCATACGTATTCCCTTGCATTCCGAGCTGCATACCACCATACATATTGCCTTGCATACCAGGCTGAAAATTAGCTCCAAAATTCCCTTGCATTCCCATACCTCCCTGAGGGTAACCCCCAGTCATAGATTGGAACACGGAACCACCGCCAAAATAACCTGGATGCATAGATTGATGCAGAATAGGTGGCTGTCCGAAAAAGGAACTCTGTGGATTTGCATCATAAGTGTTCTGCATGTTAGAAAACTGTCCAAAAGCAGGATCTTGTGGGAAGGCACCACTATTGCCCTGAGATGGGTTCCTAAAACGCACCTTCTTCTTCTTCTTCTTCTTAGGCTCAAAAGGGGCCCTCATAAATTCAGCAAACTTCTCACTTTGTGTGAGCTGCATAAGCACATCCACTGCCCCTGCCAAACAGGCTTTGAACTGGGCATCATCTTCCTCTTTACTTGGCATATCTCCTGACTGCGTTACATCCTCATAACATGCATCTTCTGCAGCCTGTTCTCCTACAAGTACATCCTCAGATTCAATCCTCGCAGGAGTGGTCTCTTGCTCTTCCTCATCATCATAGTCATCCTCATAGTCTGACGTCTTGCTGAAATTTTCAACGGCGATTTTCCTCAAGACAACCACGAGCTCACCCCCTTAAGAAAGTTGGTGATGGTCCCAACAACGGAACCTTGAAACCGGCCTCTGGAAGAAACCAAAGTGCGGTAGACTAGCAGTCACCCAAACCAGTTGTAATCCAGCAAATAAAACAAATATATGGGAGCTAGAGTGCTCCAACACGAAAAGAAGAATGACACCTGTTGGCCCCAAAGCTTGGCGTCCCTTTCGGTATTTCTTTATTCAAATTCAATGGAAAAGTTTAAATAATTCAATGGAAAAGTTTAAATGAGTACATCATGGCCATTCATGGCTTGTATGTTTGCATGTCCAATCTACCAATCCTCTGGACCTCTTAGCATAGAGGTTATACACAGCCTTGTGTCCCAAAAAAACCACGTTGTTATCTCCTCTAATCAGCCAAGACAGTGCATCCATGAGGCCTTGAATATGCATCTAACTGGCCCATGAACATAGCCACAAACTCAGCCATGAAACAGTCCACAAACTCTTCCAAGTCAGTCCAAAAACTTGCCCTGCTTCCACCCTCCAAACTGCCAAACCCTTCCTCTCACAAAGGGCCAGAGAAACAACTCCGAAACAATCACGAGCCAGTGAAAAGAGAGACTCATTTTGACACTTCCTGCAGTCCCACCTGCTCACAAAGAGAGAGAGAAACTTGCAATCCTTGTGTCGCTTTCCCCTAGAGAAAGAAAGAGAGAAAAAGCAATTCAGCCAGTCTGTTTTCACGAGAGAGGGAGACAATCCAGCCCTTGTGTGCCAGCCTATTGCAAAAAGCCCTCTCTGCTCCTCACCACCCCTCAAGTATTGCAGCACCCTGCAACACCCTTGTCACCATAGCTTGCACCACTACACCACTCGGGTTCGCCCTCGCATGGTATCAGAACTACCGTGAGCAAAGGGATTGAAGACCTCGAGAGCACACAGCATGGATCATCTACCCGCACTCTCGGAAGACCAATTTTTTTCACCAGAAGTTGATTCTCCAAACTCTGATCTGGACCACACAGGAAATGGGACTTCTTACTCAATGGAGAGCCTTGTTCAAGATCTTACATTGGGAGACAATCAACCCATCTACATCAACTCACCTTCACCACCTTTGTCGTCACGATCGCCCTCTCTGACTTTCTTAGACTTTGCTTCTAGAGGGGGATACATTCCTTCTACCAATGTGTCAGTGTGGGACCCTGGCATCCTTCATCTTCTCTCATGGTCCCCTTTTGGCCTGAGAGGGGGTGTCTGAAAATGGCATTTTGTCCAGCCCTAAAAAGGGTATTTATCTAGATTATTCTGGATTTCTTAGATTTTTTTATGTCTTGTTGCTGGCCGATTGCCCTTTCACTGGCCAACCAGCAGCCCGCTTGACTATATATAGCATTCCCTCTTCATTCAGTCTTTTGTACCACTTCATAGACATACTTAGTACCACTTCTACTACTGTTGCTGCTCCCGGAGACTGCACATCATCTGCTTCATCATCATCGGCTCTTCAGGTCAGCACATCAGCGTTTTACATCAGGCCACATTTTGGGACAGAAGCCACTCTCTGCTACAGGTCAGCACATCAGCGTTTTATATCAAGCCACACCTTTGGACAGCAGCCCCCTCTCTACTACACAAAGCACATCAGCGTTTTTCCTCAGTTCATGGGACAGAAGCCACTCTCTGCTACACAGTATAGCACCTCAGCATTTTATCATCACTACACCGCTTGGGACAGCAGCCCACTCTCTGCTACAGTTTATCATTATTTTTCTTCTACAGTTTACCACTCGGGATGGCAGCCCTCTCTCCTCCTCACCACCCCTCAAGTATTGCAGCACCGTTGTCACCAGAGCTTGCACCACTACACCACTCGGGACGGCAGCCCTCTCTGCTCCACACCACCCCTCGAGTATTGCAGCACCCTTGTCACCAGAGCTTGCACCACTCGGGACAGCAGCCCTCTCTACTCTTCATTACTATTCAGTTACCGCAGCACCCTTGTCACCAGAGTTTGCATCATCATCGACATCATCACCACTTCAGCTTCCACTGCTCACTACCACCTTAGAGTGGCTCTGCATCCACCAACACGAGCCTTCGACACCGACCACTGCACGAAGTGCCTTTGCCTCACATCGACGCGAGCCTTTGTCACCAGCCGTGCTTCGGCTCCGACATCGTCCTTGTTTCTGCACCCGTCTTCTGCTACTTAGAGTCACCTCACATCAAAGGGCTCTTGTACATATGTTCAGTCACCATTATATATAGACTCGCTCACCAATTTCATGCTATGTTGCTTTGCTCTGATCTCTCGTACATCTGGTCCTTTCGTCCTTTTGCCCTCACATCCAGGACAAATAATCACATACATTTCTACAGCTGATAGAAAAGTTGAGAACCCCTTCACACTTGGCTGACAACCTCCTGTCCTTTTCCACAAGAAGATCCTGCCTAAAACCTAGCAACACAAGCTCCTAATCTGGTTCTATCTAGTTCTTTATCTTGTTGCCTCTTCAGGATTAGCCAGTGCATGTCTTGATAGACCTACATAGCTCGTGCCTGGCGTGTCCCAAACTCGGGCTCACAATGGGACCACGGCATATGACAAATAATCCTAAAAAGGTATTAATACTATATGATTTTACGTATAATGTTGAGCCAGTGTCACATAGCACCATAGTGCAGAGTGCATGTGACATTGGTGGAAGTCCTAGAGGTGTTGAATTGGTACACATTTGGAAAATGCACCGTACAAAGGTAGTTGTTTTTGGTCCAAACAAGAAAATGCAGCCAAATGGTTCTTCAATATCACATATCGGTGGTGCCAGAGTGAGGGCAGCCACGGGATGTAGAGCCCCTAGGTGGGTATCATGGAGTATGAAGCCCTCATATGCTCATCCCGCTAACAACCATGGTACAAGGATGAGGGGAGGAATAAGTGGTTGCAAGTTTTCAAAAGGGATCGAGCTCTTAACCCAAGAAAAGGTACAAGTCTTCAACCCAAAGAGAGGTCAAAGTGTCAAAGATGACTACAGATTCTATGGCTTTTGGCCTTCCAAAACAGGTAAATCTAAACCTTAAAATCCCTAACTCTGGACCTGCCACAAGGATGGGATCAGAAGATCTACTAATGAGCAATGACTTGCCTTTATAGGCTCTAGGAAGATACATTCAACTGGCCGACTGTTGGTCGGCCAGTTCCATGGACCCATAATGAGATATATGCTGCCGACATGAAGGATGACACCTGTTGTGCCTGGACGACTAGCTCCTAGTCCAATGAGATGCCTTTCCATGCCTGTCAAGGCTGCTACTCCCCTACTGGAAATCAACCATGTCCATGTGGGCACATTACATCCCCTCCTGCTAAACTTGATGACAGGATTCCACCCTTTGACCTTGGATGACTGTCATCCTTCCATCTTGGCAACCTTTCACTAAAAACCTTGCCATGTCTCCGATTCCACTCCAGATCTGGTATTGAGACTTCTGCATCTGTTCCACATTGTCCCCTTGCCTTCATGTCCTGTCCTTGAACACTTCAATCGTCTCCTTTTCGAGGTCAATCTTAGCATCCTTGCTCCACCCCGTTGGAACTGTTTTCCCGAAAGCCTTTCTTGGTATGCCCCAAATGGCATTCAACTCTTAGGGCTGCCATTCCCTTGGGTTTTGCTGGCACCGACCAGCCCCATGGGATTTCTACCCTGGCTATGTTACTATCCTTGGACCTATGCACCTTCTTGGGACACCTTCAGCACTTAGCCTTGCTCAGCTTGATGCTATGATGTCACATGCACGGAAGCCCTATGTGCTTTCTTTCAGCCCTAAGTGACTAAATAGGAGCCTTGATGCAAAACACCAACAAAGACAGAGAGAAGAGAGAGAGAGAGAGAAAGAAAGAAAGAAAGAAAGCCGTATAACGTCTACTAGAGGCCGATCTCGACCTATGAGACAAATCAATGTACAACTGTCAATGTCTTCTGGATGTCAAGAGATAAAAAGGACAAAATGAACATGAAATAAAGTATGAAAGTATTGAGCTAGTGGGGGGGTGTGATGGATAGAGCACTACTGCTAGAGGCTCAGTATGCAACCTATATGCGCAGGGTATACAAGAATGCAATGCAGATCTGTCTAGCTCCAACCAGTACCATAATGGGGGTGTAATATGTGATACATACGCGATGGCGAGGCAAAAATACCTCGGAACATGATCTCCGGGTGTAAGTGTAAGTGAGCTAGCCGCTCTTGGATATGGTGCTGATGTCACCAGCCTGGACATTTCCCAGTCTGAAAGGAGTCTGGTGGACTCCAGGATGTTTAAATATTTGAAAAGTACAAGCTTTGGGAATGGGGGATTATCCTAGAATACAAAGGACCACACTCCTAAAATTTAGGAGAGCAAGAACTGGCCAAATCTGCGCTGGTCCGCAGACTCCATGATCTGGCGGAGTGAGGGATGTCCACTGAAGATGGTGATGTATCTCTCTCTAATGACACTATATGCTATGCATCTGCATACACAATGTTCCTCACTCTCAACCTCCTCCTGGCATAGTCTGCATATCCTCTCTGCTCTGGGAACCGTGCTGCCCTACCTGCCTCAATCTCAAGCTGGTGTGATGACACTCTGAGCTGGCCAATCGCCCCACTCGGGCACTGTGAGGCATGTACACATCCATGTATCCAGGTCTCTGTATGAATCCATCCGCTGAGGTACGCATAAACTGATCTCTGTAGTATAGCATCTTCGGCGGTAGAGGCTGACTAGGTGTAATCCAAGTCTCTTGAGTGTACCGCTGCCATAAATCCTGCCGAAGGACTCTGTTCCTCTCACTGTGAGAGAGGTGGATGTGTGGTGCATGTATATCATACTGGAGAGATCTATGTCGAGACCATGCTGAGTGAGCCACTTTATCATTTGTGAATACCATGATCTCCTATCTACGAGCTGCCTAGACGCCTCAAAAGCTCTATGTGAGAGTCGATCTGATGGCATATCTTTGGTCCTCTGTATGAAGCAGATCGTCTGGAAGAGGGCCTCTACTAGCATAGGAGGTGCAGCAAACTCCGTCCGGGAGAGAGGGAGAGAGAGAGAGAGAGAGAGTGTGTAGAAATAGAGTTTCTTGTATATCCTTGTGCAACAAAACAAGAGATGAAGATGGGAAAATGCAGAAGGAAAGGTACAGTAAAAAACCCCCAAAAAAAAACAACAGAGATGGAGCTTCCATTCATTACTGTGTGAAAATGAGAAATGAAAAGACATTGAGGGCACAAAAAACGTAGCGATATAGCTTCCTAACCAACTGTTGTACAACAAAAAGGGAGGTAGACAGATCATTTGGGGTAAGAAATGGAGAAAAGAAGATTCCAGTGCATCGTTGTGCAGAAAAACCAAAAGGGTGCAAAAGGGAACATTCAAGGCAAAAAGCTTCCCTGACCATTGTTGTGCAACGAATTACGGCATAAATGCAACGATATAGTTTTCCTCGTCATCAAAGGAAGCAAGCGCATACCTGGATTTTTGAAAGGAGCAGGAGGATTGAGATCGAAGCAAAGCCTTGCTTGTGGAAAGATGGCAGCAGCTTGGCTACGCCTCCCACCTTCAAGGAATTGGTGCGCTCTCCTCTTTCTCTCTCGTTTTGGGGCTCTCCACTTTCTCTTTCTCCCTCCATATTGCCCTCTCTCTTTAAAATAAAAGACACTTTTTTTCCCTTTCAAAACAAAACAAAAAAAGACTCTTTTTTCTCCTTTCAAAACAAAAAACATTTCACTCAACCACCGGGAAAGGAATGCGGCTAACACCAAAAGGCACATATGTATGCCAAAGGGCTTTATTTTCCAGATCAAACTTGGATGGGTCAAACTTTCTTGGGTTGGGAAACCACTACCCTATCATCTGTATGGAAGAAATACTATGGTAGACCTATGCCTAAGCTTTTAATCGACTCAGAAACAATACCAAATAAAGTCAAGAGCCAACAAAATAGTTTTATTCCATTGCTTGTAGATGTCTTATATTTGCCCCCTCAACCACCATCTAATTAATTAATCAACAATATGTTCTTCAGGGCTTTATAGTAAAGGGGCATAGATTAACAGGAGAATAAATCACTCTCTCACACTACCAATAAGGGAAAGTCTTTTTAGTAGAAGCCATTTGCCTTTAGGAAAGGGACACTCAAATTACCACCACCTACCTGGAGGAGGGAGACATTGGTTGCGATGGGAAACGCTCGGTGCGATGAAGGTGATGTTGCTAAGGGATAAAGGTGTTGTTGGGGCCTTGGCACTCCTGTAAGGCCGGACGGGGCCAGAGAGCGTAGCCCACAATGTGTAGTAGGCTGTTGACAAAGTTGGTGGAGTGTTGACGAAGGGAAAGCTTGTAGATGTTGACGTCATTGGGCAGCGTTGAAGACCGAGGCCAAAGCTGGTGCTGTCATTGGAAGCTAGGCTACGCTAAAGCTGGGCGTCGTTGGAAGCTGGAGGTTGAAGCTGGGCGTCATTAATAGCTGGGCAGCACTGAGAAGACGGAGGCTGAAGCTAGAAGCAAGGAATCGCTGAAAATGGAGGCTGTTGACGTCGTTGGAAGCTAGGCAATGCTGTGAAGACGGAGGCTGAAGCTGAGCATAGGTGGAAGTAGGAAATTGCTAAAGACAGAGGCTATTGGCGTCGTTGGAAGCTGGGCAACCCCCTAAAGAACGAAAGCTGAAGCTATTGATGTTGTGCCCAAAATCGGATAGTGTGCGAGGCTCCTCACCCTCAACCTTAAGGACAACGCTCTCTCAGGCTTTGTCCCCACCCAACTCGCCAACTACAAAAGCTTGCAATCTCTATACCCTCACAACAACACGCTAACAGGCCCATTACCCATGCCCCTTTTCTCCAGTCTCTCCGACCTTTTACCTAATCTAGCATGAATATCACACCTGGAGGGTGCCATGTGGCTGAGCAAGAAGGTACCACATGGCAGGCCCCCATAAGAAATAGTAGATCTCTATATTATCTTAAGGAAGAGTTTCACAACCCTCCCACGTGGCAAGAATTTGGAGGTTCGGGAAGGAGATGAGGAGGTTTGGGTAGAATTTAAATTTGGAGTCTTAAGAGACGTGCAAAGCACGGGTTGCCCACTAGTTAATTAATTAGTTGTAGATTTTCCACTTTTACCCATAATATGTGCCACAACTATATAGTCGTAAAAGGAAAGAAAACAGGTGTCGAATTTTTGTCGAATTGCATGTGAATAAAGACTTCTAGAGATATCGCTCTATTTCTCTCCCTCTCTCGCTGAGGTTACAGGCAACTCTCTCCCTCTCTCATGGAAGTGAAGGGATATGCCTATCTCTCGCTGGATGTCATTCGGTCGTGTAGAACAAGGAGCTTGCTACTGTAAGGAAGGTGAGGAGGCGATGTGATTAGTTGCCAATGTGAGAGGAGATGCTTGAACAAGCGGTGGAAAGGCGGAGAGCATCGTGGGCGCTAAGCACAAGGAGAGTAGGGGGAGATGGTGGTAAAGGGCGTGGTAGCTGGCGGATGATCTCAGGAGGAAGGGCGTTGGGGTTGACGCACAGAAAGCCTGCTGAGGGGCGACAAAGGTGGCACAGGGAGGGTTGCGCGCTTGGGGGGGGGCAGTGAGTAAGGAGCGAGGGAGACAAGCGAGGAGGAATGGTAACGTGTAAGACATTAATTAAATGCCACGTAAGTGGCATTTATCTAATGCGCCTACAATAAAAAACGTGTAAGACATTAGTTAAATGCCACGTAAGTGGCATTTAACTAATGCGCCTACAATAAAAAACGTGAATATGCACCTACAAAACTTTCTTGGATTATGTAAACAAACTGACTAATGGGTCTCAGGATTTTTCTATGCCCCTCTAGAGTCTAGGTATGGGTTGCCGAGGCCCCATTGTTTAATTTAAAAATTATCATTTTTTTAAGGGCAAGGTAAGTATTATTTTAGGTAATGCCTATATATATTTAGGTGATACATAATCACAACTAACTTTTATCTCACATTTATTAATGTTGCTGACACAGCATTAATAAATCGAACCTTGCACACTCCTAAGGTGCGCTTGTCCACCTCCCAACGCCATTCCTCCTACCTAGGCGCAATAGGTCCAACCATAGTAGCAACAGAACGGGAACGGGAACGGAACGGAAGCCCCATCAAGGGAACGGGAATGGGCCACAGGGGGAATAGGAACGGTAAGGGGGAACGAGAGAGAAAGAGAGAGGGAAAAGTACGTAGCCTTGTTGCCTTGCCTTCTTGAAAAGTAGGAGTCGATGTCTAAAGAGACTTGAGAGAGGAGCCCACTCGTGACTCAAAGCTGTCAAGCAGGCATGCCGCACGGGCCTCAGAAGTATGCGGGCAGGCGACAATAGGGTACGTCTTTCAAGGATATCCACAGGTGGCTCGCGATAGCAGGTACACTTTTTCTCTTTTTTTTTCTCTTGGCCAAACATAAAAAACGTTCCGCAAAGGGGGAACGACAGCCAGACGTTCCATGTAACCGTTCCCCCACGTTCCCCCTGTAAGAAAAATGGGAGAGAGACAAAGCTGAAACTGAAACTGAAATGAGAGCAAGACTAGAAGGAGACACAAAGCATAGAGATACCTTGAGATGAGTGTAGACAAGACACAAGATTGATTCTTTCATTGATGTGACGCCCACAATATATAGGTGAGAAGTACAAGATAGAGTAGACTCACTGACTTATGGGACAATTATAGAGGTGCCACATGGCACTAGACTAGACTAGACTAGGAGAAGTACACCTAGTGTGCACTTATCTCCAACACCCTCCTTAAGTGGACACTAGAAGGAAGACAGAAAGACAAGACTATGACATGACAAAAGATAAGACCAATACAGATAGACTAGACAAGGACTGAGAGACAAGCCAGAAGATAAGATAGACAAGATCCTGAGACACCCCTCCTCAAGTGATATCCTCATATGGGTCCACAAGGGTAGGGACAAGAGTGGATCATAGACAGACAGAGAGAGAGGCAATCAGCCAGTAGAGTGGTCCCACAGAGAGAGAGACTGTCAGATAGACATGAGAGATTCTGACAGATAGAAGATAAATGGGGACATAGACAGAAAATGCCAAGAGAATGTGGGTAGCTAATCCACAAAAGAGAGGCATATAGACTGATAGACATGTACATGAGAGACAGATAGATGAAGGGAAGGTCTTACCACTTGCTGAAATGCAAGGGCAGTGTCAAATCCCATGAAAACTGAAAGGGTCGACCCAAATAAGCCGAAAAAAGCACAACTTGGGACGTGATGCAGAGGGAGGAGCCCAAGCACCGCAAAGAAGGGGGGCATCGAGTCGAAACTAGAACGAAAAAGCCGAAAGGTCTCGCGAGAGAGAGAGAGAGAGAGAGAGAGAGAGAGAGAGAGAGAGAGAGAGAGAGAGAGAGAGAGAGAGAGAGAGAGAGAGAGAGAGAGAGAGAGAGAGAGAGAGAGAGAGAGAGAGAGAGAAAGGGGGAAGAAATGTTATATATTAACGTCCTTAAAAGGCCAAAATGACCTATGAGACCAAAAAGGTTACAACAATTGGTGGATCTGATACAATGTCTATGTAAGAAAAGCTGAGAGAGAGAGAGAGAGAGAGAGAGAGAGAGAGAGAGAGAGAGAGAGAGAGAGAGAAGCTCTAACAATGCATGCAACTCCACGTGAAGTGACATGGTAAGGTCACTTACACACTCATAAGAGTTCGTACATACGCTCGAGGGGAAAAAACCTCCTAAAGAGGGAAAAAGTGCCCATGCCCATTATTAGGCTACGTCCACACATCACTACCATAAAAATGCTATATTTATGTCTTTTCCCTTTGGTAGCCTCTGTTCTAGCAGTACTTAATGCTCTCCCTCCACCACATCGAAAAATACTTCACCAATCAAAAAATACTCACTTCTCACACAGCATTTTAATACCACCTAAAAATGCACCGCTAGTTCATCGTTGGGGAGTCATGGTGGTGTGGCTACATGTTGTTACCCTCATGCCTCTCCTCCTCCTCACGTTGCTGGTTAATGTAGCAGCGCAAGTGCCAGCCATAGTCACAATAACTAGCCGTTTCAGCCCCTAGGAACTCGTTTCTCCATTTCACGACCCCATCCGTTTCCATGGTCGTTTCTCGTTTCCCAAGTGATATTGTCACAGGAAATGGCTGTTTCCACCCCTAAAAGCTCGTTTCCCCGTTTCCATTCCCATTTCTCGTTTCTGGTGACTATGGTGCCACCACCCCTCTAGCATCGTCTAACAATTCGCTAGCCTTGTTAAATTTCAAAACGGCAATCATATGCGACCCTTGCAACATGAAGGGTCACTTGTTGGATGGAGAGATTTAAAAATGAAGCCAGTTGAGCACCACATGTGCAAAAATGAAGCCTGTATGCGGCAATTGGAGGCAGAAATGCAGAAATTCCGTTCGTGAACACCGTGTTCAGCATAGCTGGCACACAAACGCAGAAAGAGAGAGAGAGAGAGAGAGAGAAGAGAGAGAGAGAGAGAGAGAGAGAGAGAGAGAGAGAGAGAGAGAGGAGAGAGAGAGAGAGACCTTCCTGTGCAGCAAGGAGGAAGATGAACAAAAATAAGAGAGAGAGAGAGAGAGAGAGAGAGAGAGAGAGAGAGAGAGAGAGAGAGAGAGAGAGAGAGAGAGAGAGCTTCCTGTGCAGCAAGGAGGATAATTAAGCCAAAAATGCAAAAACAAAGCTTCCTGTGCGTCCAAAAAAGAGTTGAAAAAAAAAGGCATGTTAAGAAAAGCAGAGATATACAACCTGCACATCCATGTGCAAGACTAGGGATGCAATTGGTGTTTTGGAGTGGGTGTTTTTTTTTGTGGGATTTTTGTGTGTGTGTGTGTGTGTGTGTGTGTGAGAGAGAGAGAGAGAGTGTAGAAATGGAGTTTCTTGTATATCCTTGTGCAACAAAACAGGAGATGGAGATGGGAAAATGCAGAAGGAAAGGTACGGTAAAAAACCCCAAAAAAAAAACAGAGATGGAGCTTCCATTCATTGCTGTGTGAAAATGAGAAATGAAAAGACATTCAAGGCAAAAAAAAACGTAGCGATATAGCTTCCTGACCAACTATTGTGATCATTTGGGGCAAGAAATGGAGAAAATAAGATTCCAGTACATTGTTGTGCAGAAAAAAAAGGGGCCAAAAGGGAAGATTTAAGGCAAAAATGCAGCGACGTAGCTTCCAAGAACATTGTTGTGCAACGAATTACGGCATAAATGCAGCGATACCTGGATTTTTGAAACGAGCAGGCAAAGCCTTGCTTGTGAATGGGCAAGCGACACGGAATTGGTGCGCTCTCTTTTTTCTCTTTTTGGCTCTCTCCTCTTTCTCTCTATCCCCCTCTCTCTTTAAAATAAAGAGACTTTTTTTCCCCTTTCAAAACAAAAAACATTTCACTCAACCACCACGAAAGGAATGCGGCTAACACCAAAAGGCACATATGTATGCCAAAGGGCTTGCATTTTCCAGATCGAACTTGGATGGGTCAAACTTTCTTACCCTGTCATCTGTATGGAAGAAATACTATGGTAGACCTATGCCTAAGCTTTTAATATACTCAGAAAAAATACCAAATAAAGTCAAGAGCCAAAAAATTTGTTTTATTTCGTTGCTTATAGATGTCTTATATTTGCTCCCTCAACCACCATCTAATTAATTAATCAACAATATGTTCTGGAGGCTTTATAGTAGTAAAGGGGCATAGATTAATAGAAGCATACATCACTCTCTCTCTCACTACCACAATAAGGGAAAGTCTTTTTAGTAGAAACCATTTTCTTTTAGGAAAGGGACACTCGAATTACCATCACCTACCTGGAGGAGGGAGACATTGGCTGCGATGGGAGACATTGGATGCCATGAAGGTGATGTTGCTAAGGGATAAAGGTGTTGTTGGGGCCTTGGCACTCCTGTAAGGCCGGACGGGGCCAGAGAGCGTAGCCCACAATGTGTAGTAGGCTGTTCACAAAGTTGGTGGAGTGTGACGAAGGGAAAGCTTGTAGATGTTGACGTCATTGGGTAGCGTTGAAGATCGAGGGTAAAGCTGGTGATGTCATTGGAAGCTAGGCAGCACTAAAGCAGGGCGTCATTGGAAGCTGGAGGATAAAGCTGGGCAGTACTGAAAAGATAGATGCTGAAGCTAGTCGCTGAAAATTGAGGTTGTTGACGTCATTGGAAGCTGGGCAATGCTTTAAAGACGGAGGCTGAAGCTGGGCATAGGTGGAAGTAGGAAATTGCATGCCCCTTTTCTCCAACCTCTCCGACCTCTGACCTAAGCTAGTGTGAATATCACACCTGGAGGGTGCCATGTGGCTGAGCAAGAAGGTACCACACACAATGCTCCCACGTGGCAAGAATTTGGAGGTTGGGGAAGGAGACGAGGAGGTTTGGGTAGAATTTGAATTTGGAGTCTTAAAAGATGTGCAAAGCACGGGTTGCCCACTAGTTAATTAATTAGTTGTAGATTTTCCACTTTTACCCATAATATGTGCCACAACTATGTAGTCGTAAAAGGAAAGAAAACAGGTGTCGAATTTTTGTCGAATTTCATGTGAATAAAGACTTCTAGAGACATTTCTCTATTTCTCTCCCTCTCTCGCTTGCTTGGATGTTACAGGCAACAAAACTTTCTCTCCCTCTCTCGCTCACCTGGATGTTACAGGGAAAAAAACTCTCTCTCTCTCTCACCTGGATATTATAGGCAACAAAACTTTCTCTCTCTCTCTCTCCCTCTCTCCTGGAAGTGAAGGGATATGCCTATCTCTCGTTGGATGTCATTCGGTCGTGTAGAACAAGGAGCTTGCTATTGTAAGGAAGGTGAGGAGAGGCGATGTGATTAGTTGCCAACGTGAGAGGAGGTGCTTGAACAAGCGGTGGAAAGGCTGAGAGCATCGTGGGCGCTAAGCACAAGGAGAGTAGGGGGAGATGGTGGTAAAGGACGTGGTAGCAAGCGGATGATCTCAGGAGGAAGGGGGTTGGGGTTGGTGCACAGAAAGCCTACAGAGGGGCGACAAAGGTGGAACAGGGAGGGTTGCACGGCACTGGGGGGCAGTGAGTAAGGAGCAAGGGAGGCAGGCAAGGAGGTATGGTAGCATGTAAGACATTAATTAAATGCCACGTAAGTGGCATTTAACTAATGCGCCTACAATAAAAAACGTGAATATGCACCTACGATAAAAAGCGTGCATATGCACCTGCGAAACTTTCTCGGATTATGTAAACAAATTGACTACTGGGTCTTAGGATTTTTCTGTGCCCCTCTAGAGTCTAGGTATGGGTTCAATTTTTTGTGGACAAGGTGAGTATTATTTTATGTAATGCCTATATATATTTAGGCGATACATAATCACAACTAACGTTTATCTCGCATATTCACAACTAACTTTTATCTTGCATTTATTAATGCAGTTGACACAGAATTAATAAATTGAACCTTACACACTCCTAAGGTACGCTTATCCACCTCCCAACGCCTTCATTCCTCCTACTTAGGCGCAGTAGCTCCAACCCACCTCATGACTAAAGCGCACCCATATCTGTCTTCCAGGTCGTGTAGACCACCCCTAATTGCACAAATGCACATCTGTCGGCAACTCCAGGGCAGCAAAACGTAGTCATAACAAGCCGGCCAGGTGCACGGCAGCTAGAGGCTAGTAAAGGCCCTCTAAGGGGCGACCCAAATAAGCCAAAAAAAAAAGCACAACTTGGGACGTGATGCAGAGGTAGGAGCCCAGGCACTGCAAAGAAGGGGAGCATCGCATCAAAACTGAAACGGAAAAGCCAAGCATGCAACTCCACGTGTTGTTGGAGGAGAGACATTCCAAAAAAAAAAAAAGACAGGATACACAAAGATTTTTTTGGAGAAAGCATTCCTAAAAAGTGAAAACAACGTTAAAGCTTATAAATATATACAATATTTTAACATAAACTAATTAATTGATTCAAAGAAACGTTTTGGCGCCTTATTTAGGTGATACATAATGTTGTTGAAATGCTTGTATTTTAAAAATGTTCACCTCTCTAAAGTTTTATTTTATTAGGCTTAAGATTAGGAGGAAGATTGTGGTCAAGATGATGGGTAGTGGGGTGTCCTAGGTTAATTAATCTGCACGTGGGATTGCATTCTATAGTACAGGGGTGGATGGCGGACCTACGTCTCGTGCATGCAGGCAAGCGGGGTGGTAAGAACCAAAAGATAGCCGATACATGGGAGTAACTTGACAAGTCGGGAGATGGTGGTTGGGGGGATTAGGAGAGCCGGACGAGGAGATGAAGAGGAGTTGTGAGGAGGAAGGTGATAGAGAGGAGAAGAAGGTATATCTCCCATAACTTGGTAAGGAGGCAAATAGGGTTGTTCTGGATGTGTAGTGCTATTCTGATGTGCCCAGGGAAACCGCCAAGCAAGGGGGAGCTAGGGAGGTGGCTGCAGGATGAAGTGTTCCTTGAGAAAGTGGTTTCACTTGGGGAAAGCCTTATTCAATGTTCTACTTGTGATGAAGGGGCACACTGTAGTTGATCTCTTTACAAGAGTTCCGATGTTTATGAAGCCAAAGCTTGTGCATGCAATGCCATTTGACCTCGCACATTTGATGTAAACAAGAGCCTCCGTGAGGTGTGTCCGGTGTGGGTCGAAATTATGGGACATCCACCCTGGCCTAAGACCTGCCTTCTTGGGGGACTTGGCTATAGCAATAGGCCCTGTGATGTTTGTCCCAAGGGATGAGGACAATGGGCGGCATTTGAACAAAGTTTGTATTTCTTGGAATACTCACCTGGAGACGGCCAAAGTATTCGAAATGGAGTTAGGGGAGTTGGGGAAGATGGCATTGAAATTGAAACTTGGGGGCTTGCTTTAGATACGGTGGCTTTAGCCACATTACCAGAAATTACACCTTTGGTAAAAATGTGGAGACGGGTGGAGAGGGAAGGAAGGAAGAGAAATCGGGGGGGGGGGGGACCAATGATAAACTTGGTGATAAAGAAGAGAAGGGGAAGGGGAAGATGGTAACGAAGGGAGGGGGTCCGAGGAATAGGGATGGACTAAGGTAAGAGATAGAGGAAAAGGGGGATGTAGTCTTAGGGAAGTTAAAGGGGAGGCAAGAAAAAGTCAAATCTAACGTGAGGGGAAGGGAGCTGGGGGGGGGGGGGGGAATCCTTGGATGGGTCGGATCCCTCTCTTTATTCTAATCCTTGTAGAGCAGCCCCTTAGGAGGAGATGATAGTCAAACATCTTCCATGGGAAGATCCAACTGGCAAGTTGAAACAGCATGGAGGGACATTCAACGAGGGGCTGGGAGGGTAGAGAGAAGGGTCAACTATGGAAGAGGAGGCTAAAGTGGATATGGTACCGGCCCACTACTCTTAAATGAATAGGAGATGTGATGTAAAGGGGTGCACCTGGAATGTCAAGGGATTAAGGGGTCAAGAAGAAGAACTCAGCCTTTTGGGGCTTGGGGGATGTCGGTGATGGTGGTTTAGGAATATAATTTGTTTGGTCTGAAGTGTTAGAGAAAGGATAGATTTGGGGATTGGATGTTTTTGTATGGGTGAGTGAATTCGTGATTTATTGGTGTTTTGACTATTGTTAAGAAGGAACTAAAACCTAGTATTGTAGCTAATCATCCCAATGGTAGAATCTTAGTTGTGGAACTTCAAGTAGATGAGGAGAAGGTGTGGATGGTTAATGTATATGGAGCTTATAATCATAAGATAAGAGGGAAGATGTGAGAATGGATTGCTAAGTTGGATGTTCATAGCCCATGCATAATTATGGGGGATATTAACATGGTAGAGAAGCATGTTGATATGTGTGGGGGAGCACGATGTTGATGGGCCAAGAGAGAAAGAAGTGGGAAAATCTTAGAGGCAAGATGGAGTTTGTTGACAGGAATTGGGAGCTTGGGGATCTAAACCTAGACATACTTACTTTACCCTTCAATATTTTGGGTCATCTTCGAGAATAGATAGGGTTTTCTTCAGTCATCAAGCCTTATGGGTTCCCCATACCTTTTTTGCTGAAGTGGTGTCTTGCTTTGCCTTATCAGATCATATGCCCTTGAAATGGGGGTGGCATGTGGCTGAATGGGGGGAAGATAAGCTCAAACAATTTCCCACAAGGAACCTGAGGGTGAATAACCTATTACTTAAGGATGAGCTATTTACTTCCCTTACTGAAGAGGCTATTAGTAGATTGAGAGATAAGGATGTTAGGGAGGGATCCTAGGGAAAATTTGCTAATGTGATGTAAGGCATTATCAAGAGAGTTGGTAAACTAAGGGCTGAGGAGAAAATACAAAAGAAGAGGGTCTGGGGTGAACTCTTGGAGCATTTACAAAGGAAGAGGCAAGTTGGAGGTCTTTCTGAGGTAGAGGTTAATCAATACATTGAGTGCTAGGCTCATTTGAAGAGAGAAGATGCTAAGCTAGCTAGGGAAAGAGAAAAGGGGGACAAGTGGAAATCTTTCAACAACAGGAGGAAGCCAGCCAGGTATCTATATAGTTTAGCTAAGGAGAAAGGGAGCATGGAAGTGTTAGGACATATTAGGGACGAGAGAGGCCAAGAGATTGGGGATATTAATTACATTACCTTAAAATAGGTTTAGTTCCTAGGGGCCAGTTTGAGCCTGAAGGAGGATTGCTCCCAAAGAAGAGAGAGGCCAAGAGATTGGGGATATTAATTACATTACCTTAAAATAGGTTTAGTTCCTAGGGGCCAGTTTGAGCCTGAAGGAGGATTGCTCCCAAAGAAGGTTTCAGGTAAAAAACAAGTTATTAGACATGGTTAGTAAGAGTGTGGATACTGATAGAGCTAGGTGGAAATGGAAGAATGTTGGGAGGCTGGTTGGAAATAGCTGTGGAAATGGAAGAATGTTGGGAGGCTCTAGAAAAGCTTGGGAAGGAGAAGTCCTCTAGGTGGGATGGGCTGTCTATGGAGTTTCTTATTACCTTTCGGCCCTCTCTCAAGGACATGGTGTGGACCATATGTAAGAATGCCTTTGCCACAAGAAGGCTGGATAATGACAAAGGAAGGGATTATGAAGCTAATCCTTAAGAAATCTACCTGTCATCACAGCTTTACCTATTGGAGACCAACTCATTATGATTTACAAGGTATTAACAAAGGTCATTGCTTTGTGGATCAGCGTAGTTTTGCAAAAGGTGATCTCTAGCAATAAAGCAATATGGTTTTATTAAAGGAAGATCCATATAGACAACATCGTTTCTACCATGTTAGGGAAGGAAGTGGCTCATAGCACATGTCAGAAATGTGTAATTCTTCAACTGGATCTGGAGAAAGTTTATGACAGGGTCCACTGGTCCTTTGTAGCCAGGGTTATGGAAAAACTATGTTTTGGAAGCAGGATGGCCACTTGTGTATACACTCTTACAGGGCATTCTAAGTTGTTTCTAAATGGAAGATTATTGGGGGGATTTGAAATCAAAAGATCTGTGAGGTAGGGTTGTCCTTTGGTCCCTCTGCTATTTGCCATTGTGTCAAGACACGGGTAGGACTAGGGGGGAGTTAGGCAGTTCAGGGGAGTCCTACCATGGCCAGGGCTATTTTAGCCGGCTAGAGTTCCTATTTCCGGCGGGCGGTTAGGTGGAGACTTGCCCTATTCTCTTTTAGAAGGTTCATGGAGGTCATAGGTTGATCTCACACTGGTATCAGAGCATGGTTCTTTCACCCTTCGCTTTCTTTGTGTAACCTCACAATAGGCTATGCCTTCATCATCATAGTTCGCACCAATTCTTGGGAGAAAGCAGGCCAATAGTAGGCATTGTAAAGGGAGCAAGATTTTCTCTTTTATTCGTAGCAACTACAGTGTACATACAAGTAGTCATGGAGGTATACCATACGACTGTTTTCAATGTTTGTCATAGTACAAGGGTGTTGCCAGTCTCGCTGCAACCATCCAAGGCATAGCAAAGAAAGTAGTCGCCCAAGCGCAGCATCAGTATATCTAGTCTTACGTTGACCCAATATATTTATGAGTATCGTGATATAATTCTCAAGCTCGAAGGTTTGGATGATTTCCAGAAAGTACGAGGTTTTCTACGTGGTTTAGATAATGAATATAAAACTAAGGTTAAAACTCAATATCCTAAAACTTTGGAAGAGGCCATAAAAACTGCGCAGATCTTCGATAATAATATTGAGAAGAAACACACGGCCAAGACACGTTGAGTTGGAGCATCCGACTTCCATAGTTCTAAGGGAAACAAACGGAAGGGGGCCAAACAAGGTAATGATATGGTTAAGAAGGCCAAGGGGCCAAGGGGTTCCTTGTCACGGTAAGATTATGAGTGAGCTAAAAAGGAAAAATTATGTTTTATCTGCATGGCTGCTGATCATGATAAATAGAATTGTCCAAAGAACCGTGGAGTCGATAAGGGCAGTAGTAAGGTAGTACACACGGTGCAAGTCTTGGCACTCGAAGCTTCTCAAAAGTTTTCTGAAGTTCAAGTATGCCATACCAATGCCACGCATAGGTGTTATGTAACCTCTACGATGTGGGTACCCTCTTTTGGGCCTTATGATTTGGTTCGAATGCATGGACATATCAATGGACGAAGAGTTCGTGTCGTGATTGACAATGGGGCTACACTTATCATTTGGTAAAAAAATTTAAAATTGCCATAACTCCATAGTGATCATAAATACATGGTATCTCTTGCAAATGTGCAT
This sequence comes from Cibotium barometz, assembly GCF_041138505.1. Taxonomy (NCBI): domain Eukaryota; kingdom Viridiplantae; phylum Streptophyta; class Polypodiopsida; order Cyatheales; family Cibotiaceae; genus Cibotium; species Cibotium barometz. The sequence goes on from NC_141081.1 coordinate 18,249,030, forward strand.
GATAAGCATGTATGGGACACAGTGGTTAAGCAAGTACCACTTAGTATTCAAGGACATGAAATGCACTTAGATTTTCAGGTTATGCATATTACGAGAGCTGATGTTATTTTGCGTCATGAATGGTTGTTTCATTTAGGACCATCTCTTTCTTATAGTTATCTAGATAATACTTTTGATTTTGAGGTCGATGGTAAACAAGTTTGTTTGCAAGGTGAACATGATGTGCCCCCATCTCCACTCATTTGTTTTGTTTGAAGTGGACTACCTTGTACATGCTCCATGAAATAGAAAATCTCTTTTTGTGTTACATGTCTCCTTCAATTTTGTCTCATGATGATGCTAGTGGTGGTGATTTTAATTCCAGTTTGAATATTGAATCTCTCAATTCTGTCATATGTGAACAACATGTTAGTGTTATGCATAATAATGGATAAAATAAATTTTTTCCTTAGCTCACTCAACAAGTTTCTTATTCTTTGCAAAGTCTTTTATATTAATTTTATGATGTGTTTCCAAGCGACTTGCCATCTGGTTTAACCCTGAGCGCAATGTTCAACATGCCATTGAAGTGCTTAAGGATGCAAAGCCTATCTATAAGCCTCCGTATAGGCTTAGCGCTAGTGAAGCCAGTGAGGTAGAGTGTCAACTTGCTAACTACCTTGCCAGAGGCTTCATTAAGCCTAGCAATTCAGCATGGGCATCACTAATTTTACTGGTGAAGAAGAAAGATGGGTCTATGTGTTTATGCGTGGACTATCATGGTTTGAATGCAATCATGATAAAGAATAAGTATCCGTTTTACTGCTAGTTGATGAGCTTTTTGATCAACTGCAAGGTGCCTGATACTTTACCAAGATTGACTTAAGGTTAGGCTATCATCAAGTTTGCATCCACATGGAGGATGTGCCTAAGATAGCTTTTCGTACTAGATTTAGGCATTATGAGTTTTTAGTTATGCCGTTTGGTCTAGCAAATTCTCCAGCTACGTTCACAATGCTTATGGATAGTGTCTTATGCCTGTATCTTGGTCGATTTGTTGTAGTACTTCTTGATGATATTTTGATCTTTAGTCGCACCGAGGAAGAGCATTTGCAACACTTAAGATTAGTGTTCGAATAGAAAAAGAAAAACTCACTTTATGCTAAAGAGAGAAAGTGTGAGTTTTTTAACCTCAAAGATCCATTATGTTGGTAGAGGGATTTTAGATGGATCCTGCAAAAGTAGAGGCAATCCTTAAGTGGCCTCATCCAACCAATTTGGAAGAATTACAGATTTTCCTTGGGTTGGATGGGTTCTATCGTAAATTCATCCAAGATTATGCTAAGATAACTGTTCCTAACAGACCAATTAAAGGCTAAGGGTCACAACTTTGTTTGGGGTGCTGACTAACAACAAAGTTTCGATCGCCTTAAGGTTGTTATGACTACTGCACTTGTGTTGGCAATAGTAGATCCTAATCAGTCGTTCATGGTTGAAACGGATGCTATAGTGATCATGCAGTTGGTAATGTTGTTCTTCAAAGAGGAAGATCGGTAGCTTTTGAGAGCAAGAAGCTAGATAGAGCTTAGGAGAATTATTATGCATATGAGCCTGAGCTTTATGCCATTATTTATGCTCTAGGAAAGTGGAGACTTATCTCTACAGTGCTAAGTTTGAGATTGTCTTTGATCATGAGAGTATCAAATGGTTGACAACTCAAACTGATTTAAAAGGCCGTAAAGCTTGGTGGGCAGAAATCCTCCAAGAATTCGACTTTCAATTACAGTATCGCAAGGGCCAATACAATGTCGTTGGCCGATGCTTTAAGTCGCATGCCTCAATTCAACTCGTTGAGTTTCACGAAGTTGAAAAGTAAATTTTAAGATTCACTCAAAGGCAAGTGCGAACATAATCAGTCATATTCACAAGTGTGGAAAGTTGTTACACGCAGGGATCCCTCCCACTCTATAGTAGTGAGTGCAGATAATAGGTTCACACCCAACTCTTCTCTTTCTAGGAACGAGCTTAATCATTGGAAGCATTTTTCCATCAATAATGGGTACTTGTTACACAAAGAAAGAGTGTGTGTACCGTGTATCCTCAATCTCCGACACTAGGCACCAAATACTTTATGAGTGTCCTGATAGTCCAAGTGCAACAGGTCATCTTGGAATTAGGAAGACCTATGCCTTAGTGAGAAGGCATAGGTCATGATAGTCCAAGTGCAGCAGGTCATCTTGGAATTAGGAAGACCTATGCCTTAGTGAGAAGGCATAGGTCATGATAGTCCAAGTGCAGCAGGTCATCTTGGAATAGGAAGACCTATGCCTTAGTGAGAAGGCAATTCTATTGGCCTGGACTTCACAGGGACGTCCAAGAATATATTTTACATTGTAAAAAATGCCAAGGTCAATAAGGTTGAGCATCTTAATATAGGTGGGCTATTACAGCCCTTAGAGATCCCTAATGGTAATTGGAAAAGCATCTCTATAGATTTTATTGTAGGTCTACCTACACTAGTAGAGGCCATGATGCCATCTGGGTTGTAGTGGACAGGCTGACCAAGATGTCTCGGTTTATTCCGACTAAAACCACAGTGAAAATGCCAGAGTTAGCTCGGCTTTTCATCCAGAATATCTGTTGGAATTAGGGTTGCAGGAATGCACACACAACTTCAAGAAGATGAGGAAGCTTGAGCACAACACAGTAGTGTATTATGAGTGCCAAAAATGAAAGATCACAAGCCCTAGAAGATAATGGGCGTATATACAATGCACGGGGGAAAAAAACCTCCTAGTGAGGGAAAAAGTGCCCCGGCGGTCCTAAGTGTGTTCACACACATCACTACTATAATATGGTAACAAATCCCCCCTGGAGTGATGCGGTGAACAAGAGCTAGCACTCATGTATAGGGAAGTGTCTAGCTATGTGGACGAATCCACAAAAGGGAGTAAGCCCAAAGCTTTGCGAAAAGCTTCGAACTTCTCACGAGGCAGAGCCTTTGTGAAAAGGTCTGCAAGGTTATCCTGTGTTGGCACATAAGCCAAACTGATCTCTCCTGCAGAGAGTCTCTCCCTGACATAATGGTAGTGCACCTCAATGTGCTTCGTACGAGCATGGAACACTGGGTTCCGCGCAACTGCCAATGCGCTCTGACTGTCAGTGAAGATGGTGGTGGCAGATGGCTGCCCAACACCCAAATCAGCCATAAGGCGTCTGAGCCACACACACTCAACCGTAGCTGTGAAAGCTGCCCTGTACTCAGCTTCACAACTAGAAGTGGCCACAGTAGGCTGCTTCTTGCTCAACCATGATATGTATGAGCTTCCAAGCATGAAGCAAAAACCACTCGTGGACACGCGTGTGTCATAACAACCAGCCCAGTCAGAATCTGAAAAAGCATGTAAATCTGGCGGCAATGATCCCCCCTTGGGATAAAACAACCCAAGATGCCGAGTACCACTCAAATAGCGAAAGATACGCTTCACTGCCTGCCAATGCTTAATGCCTGGGCTATGCATAAATCTGCTCACCTGTGAGACTGCAAACTGAATGTCTGGCCTCGTAATGCATACATAAATGAGGCAACCAACAGCTGTCTGATAGAGTGTGACATCAAAGTGATCTCCAGCATCATGAAGACTCAACTTCAAACCTGTCTCCATTGGAGTAGCAATAGGCTTGCAGTCTTCAAGGCCAAATCTCCGCAACAATGTTTCAATATACTTTGTCTGACACAAAGCAATACCTCCATCACACTGCTTAAATTGTATCCCCAAATAATGATGCAAATGCCCCAAATCTGACATCTCAAAAGAGGCATTCAAATCAGCCTTAAAATCAGCAATATGACTCTCATTTGGTCCTGTGAGCAGCATGTCATCGACATAGAGAGCAATGATTAGATGTACACCATCCACACGTTTAACATACAAAGTGCTTTCTGTTGGACTATTCTGAAACCCATGTGCAGTCAAATATGCATGTATTTTTTCATACCAAGCTCGTGGAGCTTGCTTTAAACCATATAAAGCCTTTTTTAACCTGCACACTTTGTTTTCCTGCCCTCTTTGAACAAAACCACGAGGCTGCGATACATACACCTCCTCATGCAAATCTCCATTTAAGAACGCAGTCTTTATGTCCAGCTGATGTACATTCCAACCATTATGAGCTGCTAATGCACAGATGCTACGAACAGTGGTCATACGACATGTGGGAGCAAAAGTCTCATCAAAATCAATGCCCTTCTCTTGAGCATAACCTTTTGCAACAAGCCTAGCCTTATGGCGATCCACTGTGCCATCAGGTCTACGCTTCAATTTGTAAACCCACTTAGTGCCAATGGCCTTCTTGCCAGGGGGCAAGTCGCATAAAGACCATGTACCATTCTTCATAATAGCATCGTATTCTGCTTGCATAGCAGCCATCCAATTTTCTGAACTTTGTGCCTCATCAAATGAAACAGGCTCACTTTCATCGCACATACTAGAAACAGCCAATGCATAACAATCTGACGCATAAGAGGCACCATGAGAGCCAGAACGAGTGCGACTAGACAAAGGGGCATCCAACTTGCTATCACGCAAAGTCTGCACCAGCCATCTAGGCATATTCCTAGAGCCCTCAATCTCTTGTCTCTCATCCTCAAGTGCATCATGCACATCTGCATCAGACATAGGCTGATCTGTGCCATCATTTAAAACCTGCATAGGCTGAAAAACTGCCTCATGAGGTATTGCACTTGACTGTGCACCACTGAAAAGAGGCAACAATGTATCATAGACATCACGTGAGCTGATATCTGTCTCCTTAGTACATGAAACCAAGGGCTGAACTGCATCTTCCACAAATACAACATCACGGCTAACCAAAATGCGCTTTGTCTGTGGATGATACAAACGATAGCCTTTGCTCTCAGCACTATATCCAACAAAAATACATTTGACAGCTTTGTCATCCAATTTTCTGCGATGTTGCACAGGCACTAATGCATATGCCAGGCAACCAAAAACACGTAAATGGCCAACAGATGGCTTGCGGCTATGCCAAGCCTCATATGGAGTGACAACCTGTAATGCTTTGGTGGGACACCTGTTTAGTACATAAGTGGCACACATGACAGCCTCAAGCCAAAAACCATGTGGTAGACTTTGACTCTTAACCATACATCTTGCCATTTCCATGAGAGACCTGTTTTTTCTCTCAGCCACACCATTTTGCTGTGGTGTATACGGCACTGTACATTGGTGTTTTATCCCACGCTCAGCCAGAAATGCATTAAATTCTGAAGACATATACTCCCCCCCTCGATCTGAACGGAGGGTGCCCATCTTACTTTCTGACACATTTTCAGCCATAACCAAAAACTGTTTGAAGCACAAAAACACTTCGGACTTTGCCTTCAAAGGATATACCCATGCATGCCTGGTAAAATCATCAATGAAAGTCACGAAGTAAAGGTAGTTTCCAAATGATGGAGTTTGCATGGGACCACAAACATCACTGTGAACAAGCTGCAATCTGCGTTCAGCTCTCACTGATCCATCTTTGGGAAAGGAAGCACGCTGCATTTTACCCAATATGCAGCCCTCACAAACATGCTTGACAGGTGCCTCAAGCTTAGGCAAAGAAGACACCATTTCAGATTTCTGCAGGTGCAGCAAACTTGCAAAATTCAGATGACCAAAACGTGCATGCCACAGTTTTGCATTTGAAATAGCCTGCGTATCCATAATAGCACATGCTGAATCCTCTACACATTTGCCGTCCATATTGAGCTTATACAGCCCTCGACATAGTGAACCAGATGCTACAATGATGTCACCACAAGAGAGATCATGAACAGTACATCTGTCATCCACAAATTTTACAACCAAACCTGTTTTGGCAAATGCGGAGACTGACAGCAGATTCTTTTTGATCCCTGGCACATACAATGCATCAAAAAGTGTAAAGGTGTTGCAATTTGCAACATTCAGCACAATCTGTCCAACTCCTTTAACGGGATAAGAGGAGTTATTGGCACAAGTGACAGTATTCCCTGTGGGAGCAGACTCAAGGAAAGTGAATAAACTGCGCTGCGAGGTGATATGCTTAGTGGCACCACTATCAAAGTACCATACATCTGAATCTACTGCAGACATACATGTGTCATGCAAAGATGGGTCATAACTGCACTGCGCATTGAATGCCCATTCTGTATCTTGAACAACATTAGCAGATTCATTGTTAGAAGGAGAGGCATCTGCAACAGCCATACCAGCCTCTTTCTTCTTAGCCTCTTTCGCAGCCAGCTTAGGACACGCTTTGATGACATGATCATTTCCCTTACAGTACTTGCAAAATGTCTTCTGTTTGTCACCCTTCTTCTCATCTTTGTCTTCCTTCTTTGGTTGCGCAGCATTTGCAGATTTCTGCTTACTAGAAGAAAAGCCAGCTTTACCTTTCCCGCTTCTCTGACTAGCAACGAAAGCTTGATCTGCGACACGCATAATATTCCTGTTTTGCCTTGACTGGTCTTCTTGCAGCAAAACAGAAACTAACTCCTCAAATGATAAGGCATTGGGATTGCCTTTCATCATCAAGCGAAGAGTGGAAGCAAAACCCTGATAAGAATCTGGTAGACCATTCAAAACAGTCTGCATAAGTGAACTGTCTGACAGGATTTCATCTGCAGAAATGAGCTGCTCTTTGAAATCCTTGATCTTTGTCAAAAAGCTATCCATAGAATCACCTTCATTCATATGCTCACTCTCCAACTGTTTTCGGAGGTAAGCAACACGAGCCTCATTTCTTGCCTGATACAATGTGGCAAGTACATCCCAAGCATCCTTAGAAGTCCTGCAGGAGCGAATATGTGGGATAATGGTACGTTTGACAGACAGCGCAATCAAAGCATGAGCTTGCGCATCTCTACCATCCCAACGAATCTGCTCTGCTGAAAGTGGTGGTTCTCGAACAGCTGCTACAGCACTTGTGCCTGCACCATCATCAACAGTACCTGTTTCTGATGTGTTTGCAGCATTCCCAGCCACAATAGGACGTGCATCAATACCCTGCACAATGTTCCATAACCCCTTTGCTACCAATACATGTCGCATCATATATGCCCACAATGGATAGTTGGTGCCATCCAACTTATCCTCAGCAGCCAACATGCGGAATACATCATTGTTGTTAGCCATGGCCAATGACTGTACTACTAGATGTAAATGCTGTCTGTAAGAGGTAAACCTGTATAAAATCGACCTGTGCTATGTAGCACAGCCCAAAACAGATGAATGGGCACCTGTCCTGCAGATTTTAATCTTGACAGAAAATCTGCACAGTAGGACGATTTTGCCTGCGCAGTACTTGGAATGCAAAAACGGAGGGCGAAATGACTTCAGATCAAAATTCTGAAACGAACAAGCCCTATGGGCTGTCCCACGGCATATACTAACCTGCAGACGCTCGTGAAACCTCGTCGCAATCGGAGGAGATGAAGCGGCAGGTGCCGGTGATGCTGCCCGGGAGGAGGAAGCCTGCTCTGATACCAATTGTTGGAATTAGGGTTGCAGGAATGCACACACAACTTCAAGAAGATGAGGAAGCTTGAGCACAACACAGTAGTGTATTATGAGTGCCAAAAATGAAAGATAACAAGCCCTAGAAGATAATGGGCGTATATACAATGCACGGGGGGAAAAACCTCCTAGTGAGGGAAAAAGTGCCCCGGCGGTCCTAAGTGTGTTCACACACATCACTACTATAATATGGTAACACTCTCTAATAGGCCGAAGCAATAATTATTCATTATTTTCAACGATAGCTGACTAACTTTACTTATATCCTTGGTCATGGGCAATCTAATCTAGAATTTCCATCACAATAAAATCATGAAAGGGTAAACTTTCAAGTTTCCCTTTGGTAATACTAGAGATTTTCATTCAACTATTTTTATTTTATGTTTTTCGTCTCACTGAGCCTCCCATTCTTGTCAGATAATAAAGATAAAAAGGAAATCATACAAACTTCAAAAAAGGACTAAGTGTCATTAAGTAAACAATTCAAAATTTAATCTTCCCCTACCATCTACCATAAAGCTATTATCCATGAAAAGTTCAAAACTATCAAATATTTATCATAGCATCACATTTGAAGGCACTCAAGATTAATCCACATGAGAGTTTCATTTTTTTGGTAACATCCAAAGTTAGACCCACGTTTTTCCGAGATGGGGTCAGGAACCGCATGACCGTCCTAGTGTAAAGCATCCAGTGATGGCATTCACATGTCAACTATTCGAACCTATGTTGGACCTTACATAGGTCTCTCCTTAATGGAGTTATAATCCTAATAACTTACAACATTCAAATTAATGAGATATATCCTAAACATCTCTCTTAACAAAGTTTCGGTCTATCCTTCTAGTCATTCAGTCACATTGATTTCTTAATTAGATCACCCTATGTTTTTCCCCAAAAGGTTTCCTTCCCAATCTTATTTATTGTACAAATATCTTGCTGTGCACCCCCAAGATACAAGCAAAATTTCATAGGATAATTGTCTCAACATGTGAGGATATTCAAATCACTTCTATGGCCAATAGAGATGATTGATTCGTTCTCATATGATAAACAATCACTTGTTTTAATCCCTTGATAGTTAATCTTTAAACAAAAAATCCTAGGAACTAAGATCGGCTCTGATACCACTTGTAAGGTCCCCACCCTAGCTAGCTCAAGGGGATCCTTTTTTGATAGGCAGCTAAGTCCCCTTTGTCTTCAATTGACGACACCTCAATCTCTTGGAAATACGAGGATACGAGCAAACAAAGGGACCTAACTCTATCTCTCGTAGGAAAAACGTAATTATTCTAATAGGAATCTATTCCTCCTATCAAATGGCACTCAATGTGCATGATCGAGGATGGAACAAGTTCACACTTGGTTCATGGAAGCTAACGCCTTTTCCCTCTTTTCTTTATGAGACATGGCCACTAGCTCGTTCTCCTAAAATTACTTATTTGGGTGCTAATCTATTACATATCGTAAATAATAATTATGTTGGAAAGTTATCCGACTCATCGAATCCACCCATCCATAGGATGATGCCATTGAGGCATCCATCCACCCATGCACCCAATCATTTTTGTTATCTAATTAGGTCCTACCACACCATGAAACATATAAAAACATGTTCCTTAATTAGGGATCTTACACAATGTTCCTTAAAACAGCCTTTGAGAATAATATTTACATCAAACAGTTCCTATGACAAAATGTTCACAAAAGAGACCCTGAAACCGGTTCAATAGCCAATTCCATGCTTCCATATCCGTGTCCATAGACATATCCAAACCAATACCAATCCACCGATGATCTAGAATTCAGTCTTCTAGCCTAAACTAACTGGGTATTCCTCACACACGGACCATACTCCCTCGTCACATCGACCAATTGTGAGGGCCAAAAGCCAACCTATCACCCCCTTACATCCTACCGCTTATACTAAACCCTCCCGCTCCTCAGAGGTGACGTCTACTCACACGAGCTGGGCTAATTCATTGCACTAGCCTGGGTCCGCAGAACTAGGCAGCATCATAATCACATGTCCACTCTTGTGGGGTGGAAATCCAATTTCCAGTGGCATACGAGGGGACTCCCGGGCTTGCTACTGCCTCCGCCTACTACGACTATGCAAGCCTAGAGCGGAGTTAGCGAAGTAGGGGAGAAGATGTACCTGTAGATTAGCAAAAACAAAACCAGCAAACATATCCATAGCAATGAAACCACCAAACATATCCATAGAAATCAAGAAAAAAATCTTTTCTTTTCAATAATTCATTATACTATTTCTATAATAATTTTAATCTTAATTAAACTTTAACTAGTAAATCAATTAAATAGATCACTATTAGCAATTAATCGAGAAGCCAGGGCCATACCTGGACTCCCAAGAATGATATATAATTGAAAAAATAAAATATATATACCTTATAGACATTATGTAAAAAATTATCGTTTATCATTGCCTTTGCTCGTTAAAAAGAGCTTCATAACTTGAAATAGGAGAATGGAGAGTCTCCTAATACCTTCTCATAGAAATGGAATTATTCGACCATCCCCGAGCTTAATGTCCTCTCACTCGTACTCTGACTCTTCTCTCTTTGAAGGACTATGGCAAAGTAGCATTCTCTCTCATAGAGCTACGGCATACTATTCTTCCTTTAAAAGAAAACTATGGAGTTGTGGCCTCTTCCTCCGAAAGACCATAGCAATCTAGCCTTCTACTCTAAGAGATTAGATAAGAATAAAGGGATATATACATCTCAAGGTCTAGAATTACCTTGAGGTTACTTGCTGCCTTCTTACAATTTTCATGTGTAGAGATCCTAACAGAACTAGAAAATTGTTTTGGTTATAACTCTCTGATAAAAACTCAGAATATGATCATATAGCCAGTCAAAAGAACCGGAACACATCTGATCTACAAGCCACTATGGGTAGAATAGGCAAAAACGTCTGTATATAGTTGTAAATGCACCATCTTTAGAAACGCGTTGCTTTTCCATATTTTTAGTGTGCATGGATTCTATATATGTAAAAGTACTCTAAATATGACCTCCTATCACCTAAATTCAAAATTCTATTTTTGGAGATATTTATCTCTTAATAGATCGATTCTTATCTTCTTATTTCTTTTCAGATTTTTGAAACTAATATTTTTACTCTATCACTTTCTTAACGTTTCTAGCCATATAGTCTCTCTCGAAGTGTACTCTCTTTCTTCTTGAAACCTATATTAAAAGAGAATCGTTACATGGCTTGGGAGGGATATTACACAGGACATGCTTGGTCATACTCTAACATGAAAGGAGTACACCCCTTTGTTGTAATTCCTCTGTTGTTATGTATATTCTGACATGAAAGGAGTACACCCCTTTGTTGTAATCCCTCTATTGTGAAATATATGATTTTGATTGTGGTTGAGCTAAGACCTATCAAGCAATAACCACGTGAAATGAATCCAAAATCAGCTTATTAAAGAGGAAACACAAAAACTCTTGGATGTGGGATTCATCTATGAGATTGAACCCATGGAATGGTTATCCCCAATTATGGTAGTTACTAAAAAGAATAGTAGTGTAAGGTCTACATTGATCTTAAGAAGATAAATGGTACCCTACCCATTTCCCTACACTGAGCATGTATTAGAGACAGTAGAGCAGGGAAAGACGCCTACAACTTTCTTAACAATTTCTCGAGATACGTTTGATTGATCCCAAGGACCAGACCTTTGCTACTAAATGGGATATTTTTGCTTACAAAGTCAAAAGTCATGTCCTTTGGACTTACTAATGCTCCTGCCATGTTCCAAAGACTTATGAGCACAACTTTCAAGAATCTCCTCCAAAAATGCTTAGAAGTGTTCATGGATGATGTGTGTGTGAATTACTTTCTGAAAGAACATATAGATTGCCTAAGGAAAGTCTTTGAGCTATGCAAGTTGTATCAGATTTCTCTTAACCCTGAAAAGTGCCAGTTCATAGTGCACCACCACAGGGTAATTCTTAGACACATTGTCTCCAAGAATAGCATATCCACTCATGAGGGTAAGATCAAGGTCATGCTTGGGCTTCCAAGAACCCTAATGTCAAGGGTGTCCAAAGATTTATGGGTCACTATGGATACTACAGAAGATTCATCCTCATGTATGCTAAGTTGGCATGACATCTTTATAGGTTATTAATAATTTTTGTCTAGACTGATGAGTGCAAAGAATCATTTGGAAAACTAAAGAAAGAATTAGCATTGGATCCCATTATATCAAACCACTATGATGGGATGTGATTTTCATGTGCGCATTGACACCTTTGCAAATGCCATTGATTGTATCATGGCAAAACGAGGTTAGAGCAATATGGATTTTCTTGTATGCTATGCAAGTAGACAACTCAATGATGCCAAGAAGAATTACATGACCATAGAAAGAGAAGGTTTAGCTATGGTCTAAATACTGAGGAAATTTAGACACTACCTTCTTGCTAGCAAATTGTTCTTTGTGGATCATCAAGCCCTCTTGTATTGAGTAAACAAACCTTGTCCCACTACTCGTATCACCCATCACCCAATGATTGTTGATCTTATTAGAATTTGAATTTATACAATCATGGTTAGAAAGGGTTCTTAGTATGTTTTGGCTGATCATTTGTCCCAAGTTCCTAATGGTGGTGAATCTCCCACAAGTGTGAAAGATGACCTACCTGATGCTTGTTTATTTTACTTAAGCATAGTACCGAATTGGAGTCATGAGAGATAGCCCATTTTTTGTAAATCACTCCTAATCAGGCTGGCAAGTTGAACAAGGTAGCTGCTCCATATACACTTATACCTAGCAACTTATATAGCTAAGGCAAGGCTGACATTTTGAGGATTTGCATCCATGAAGATCATTATATAGAGATCCTAGAGGAAGCCCATGTAGGGATTTGTGGAGGCCATTTTGCTCTACAAAAATCATAGCACGAAGGACTTTGTAATTGGTATGTGGTGGCCTACCCTCTTTGTCCATGCAACAAAATTCATCAAAAGATGTGATGTGTGCCAAAGATTTTTACGAACTCAAAATAGAGACCATATGCCCACCATGAATTTCATTATATCGTTATACAACCTTTTGCTAAACGTGGCATAGACTTTGTAGTATACCCATTAGTCTTGCCACCCGCCGCCATACCACCCAAGCTCACTACATCATTGTGGCCATATGCTATTGCACAAATGGGCGGAGGCCAATGCAACAACAATAAGAGCTGATGCTAGATCAACCAAAAAGTTTCTTTATGAAAATATCATCACCATATTTGGTTATCCATTGGAGATTATCAGGACTGAGTGGCTTCTTATTGGATGAATTTATGGTAATCCATAAGAAGTCCATAGCAAGCCATAGGAAGTCCATAAGTCCATAGGAAGCCATAGGAAGTCCATACGAAGCCAACACCTTATTATCCTCAAGCTGAAAGTACTGACAAGGTTCTTTGCTCAATCCTCACAGAGACAGTTAAAGCCTCATGCATAGACTGGGAGAAAAAGCTTTTAGCTACTCTTTGGGCTTATCGTACAGTATATAAAGCTACAATTGACACAACAACTTTATGCCTTGTTTATGGCCTATATACTATCACCCTTATTGACATGTTGATCCCTACACTAAGGGTAGCAAAAGAAGCCAATCTTGATGGACATGATCTTTTGTTTATGGCCATGATGTTATCACCCCTATATTGACATGTTTAATCCCTACACTAAGGGTAGCAAAAGAAGCCAATCTTGATGCACATGATCAATTATTTATGGCCTAGATGCTATCACCCCTATTGACACACTAAGGGCAGCAAAAGAAGCTGAGCTTGATGGACATGATCTATTTGAACGATTGGTAGTGCTAGATGAAGCAAGGTGCAGAGGTGGGAATGTGGAAAAAGAAGCGCCAAAGGTAGCATTAGTTTGATGCCAATGTGAAGAAATGCAAGTTTCATGTGGGTGACCTAGTACTTATGTATAACATCAGAAAAGGAAAATTGAAACTTTGTGGACTAGGACCCTACAAAGCGGCTGAATTCTCCAAGAGTGGTTTAGTGCACTTAGAAACTCTCGAAGGTGTCCAAATGGAGACTTTCATTAATGGGCAACAAGCTTCATCATTAGTGTGGGTATTTAACTCAAGAAAAACTCATGGGAATACATGAGGCCCAAGAGAAGGTTAAGAAAAAGAAGGAGCTTCAAAGGGCAGCCCAAAAAGAGGCTAAATACATAGAAGAAAAACTCAGATAAAGACACCAGACATTACACACAAATATGGCTAAACTTGTGAGAAGAGGAATGGGAAGTTAAGCCTGCACGATTGTGGTTAGATATGCCAGAGGGTAATAACTTTATATATAAACTAGGTCTTCCATATTGTGATGTAAGCCACAACCTAATGTCTTATGAGACTTGGAATTCTCTTGGGAAACCCCCCTTATCTTCCACAACAAGTGCACAAGTGCTATCTAAATAGTGAATTGTTTAGGGGTGTGAAAAATGGTGTTTGACATAGCTGATCACCCATCAAAAGGAAAATTCTTTGTAATGCCTCTTGGTGCTCTATCAGAAGAGCTCTTATTAGAGAGAAATTGAAAGAACTGCTTCATTAAAAGTTTCCAGTCTCAACAAGTCAATATTCTCCTATCAGAGGATGAAATTGTAAGCCTACTTGATGAAGAAACTCTCTTGGCTATTCCATGGAATGCATTGACCTTCCACCCTTAATTTCACTACATTGAAGGCTCCTGGAAATGTCTTGGACTTGCCATGCTATAGTCGAACACAAACAAGTCATCATTAGGGCTCCTGTATAAACAAAAAGTCCTAAGACAATCCCAGAATCCATGACATTGGCTAACCAAACAACTTCTTAAAGCCTAAAATTGTCCTCCTAATGATTTAATTTGGGTAGCCAAATCCAACGAACCTAGACCAATGAACTCAGGAAACTTCTTACAAAAAAAGGAAACCCAAAATATTAAAAAAAACTATGTTTCTAGCAAAAAGAACTTGATGGGACCTTACACACCAAACTTGGCGTGCACACGTTAAGTATGGGCCCATAAAGACCTTTTCATGGCTCAAGGATATTGTGTAGCGACAATGCCAGTTTGGATCCCCAAAAGGAAACCCTGCAAAACTCACAATACACAAGCATTGGCTTCAAGCAGAGACTCACCTAAGGATTTATTGCACCCCCTTCATTTTGATGGAGGGAACATCCAGGAAATATCTAAGCTTTTAGAACTAGGAGGTCTGTCAACTTGTAAATATCATTTCTCCTTGCCAGGCACAAACATATTAATATGGCCTTACAAGTTAAACATAACATTAAATGTGATTAAGTTGCTTAAGTTTCTCCTAAGCATGCATTTACCTCCAAAAAAGGCAATGCAAGCATGTAAAATATATATATTAGAGTACTTTACTCTTTGATAGATGGCTTTGAGCACCTCTCATGGGCGTGAGAAGACAACTACTGGAGAACAATTAGACTTGCACAAGAGGACATACTTGGAGGACAAAGGACCCGAGGGACGCACCATCAAAGACAAAGCGACCTTGGATGATGGCATCACCTACACCTTCCACTATAACTCTTTGAAGTGCTTCATGGTCTTCCAATGAGCTTCATGGTCTTTTGATGAGACCTTCTATCAAAACAAAACTAGAACAACAATATACTAGGATTTCTACTACTCAATTGGGTGACAATTCCCACACCATTCGGCTCACCAGGCAGCTTATCCAATTCACATATTCTCTACCCTCAATGGATCCAATTTTACACCCTATAGTATTCAAACTTGCGCAACTCATTACCTTGAAGCCCACTGGTGAGATGAAACTCCTATGGTGAAAAACAATGATGTACTTTTTGATGTAATAGAGCATGTGGATTTCAAAATGTGTTGCAAAGTCCTATCGCTCCTTCTCCAGGTGGTGTAGGGAATGGCTAGGCACAATAGGATCGCTAAAAAACTTCCATGATTGGTACACCAAGGGCTACAACATGACTAGAGTGATATAATCTAGAAAGACATGGAAATCTTCTCCAAGAAACACGGTTGGTACACCGAGGGCTACAACATGACTAGAGTGGTATAAGCTAGAAAAACATGGAAATATACTCCAAGAACCATAAGCATACAATCTAGAACCCATACATCTTGTACACATTACTCATGATGGTGGTCTAGTTGATGTGGATTGACAATTGGGGGTCCATACTTCTATGGCATTATTCTCCCCATTCTCAGTGCCATTAATACCAATGTCCTCTACATTGATTACAATAACCCTAACTACGGGGTGTAACTACAATGACCCTTTCCACTTCACCCTCTTCTACTGTCATAGCCTCTACACCACCATCTTCATCTGTCCCACCCTTGTCTTCTACCACTATCCCAATATCTACACCACCTATATCCTCATCACCCATATTCATTCCTACCTTGTAACCACCACCCTACCATGACCACTGCTGAAAGTAGTAAACTTTGAAGTTCTAAAAAATGGACACATCCATGGTGCCACCTACAAAATATACCTATCGAGCTACACAAAAGAACCTCACTAAGGCATCATCTTATTTCCAAGAACG
Organism: Cibotium barometz; assembly: GCF_041138505.1. NCBI lineage: Eukaryota > Viridiplantae > Streptophyta > Polypodiopsida > Cyatheales > Cibotiaceae > Cibotium > Cibotium barometz. The sequence continues at coordinate 18,265,191 of NC_141081.1, forward strand.
CGAAGATACAATGTTAGTAGAACAAATCCTAGCTTTATCATGTGCATTGATGGGCCGTATGGCTTGTCCAAAATTCACAAATAGATGTCTAGCTCCATGGACAAGCTAGAGCTTATATAGATACAATATAATGGAGTTATACACTAGAACTCTAAATTGCAACACAAGAGATTAAAGCCATAAGACAGATCAAGAGGCATTCAAAAATCAAGCGAAAAAAGGAGAGAAATAATAAGGACAATGTGATTAACTTGAAGATCAACTCAAAACACTCAAGGTTCAGCACAAAGATGAGCAAGTATAGAAAGAGAAATAGACACAAGCCTTGAGACGAAATCCAAGAAGGAAGTTGTTTAGCTAAAGCATGCATTAGATGTAGCAAGGTAATAGAAAGAGGAAAATGATCACTCCTAGAGACTATAGCATCACAGCTATAATAAGAAGAAGAAGAAGGAGAGACTAAAATCAACAATATATAGCTAATGATAGATAATCTCACCATCACAAAGAAGTATAATTGGATATAGTAGTGTCAAAACTCAAATATGAGAAAGAAGCACCATTAGGAGGCATTTGGACTCTAAAAGGGCCCTTTTGTTTAACATTTCATTTAGGAATGGACCAAAGGAAAAGAGGAGTGTACACATTCTATCCACTTGAAAAGTAAGGGGCTAGGCTTGTTTCTCTAATTATTAGTCTTGTCCGCCCCCACCATTTTATGCACAAATGGACCCACTTCAATTCTTGTGCATCAAAAAGGCCCAAAATTTCAAAATTTTCAACTTCTCTTTTCCAAGCTCCTAAACCTCTACTAAGAAACTACCCTCTTGCTAATCTTCCTTTTCATAGCCCCTAATCTTCACTCTTCCCAAAGCTCTCTCACTCACTTGCTCTCTTTCTCTCACTACCTCTCCGTAGCCACTAATCCTCCCCTTCTATAGCCACTAATCTTCTTCCTCCATAGCCACTAATCTTTCCCTCCCTAGGCTCTCTTCCTTTACTTCTCCATAGGCACAAATATTATACCCTTCCATAGGCACTAATCTTCTTCCTCCCCAAGGTCTCTCTCTCTCTCTCTCTCTCTCTCTCTCTCTCTCTCTCTCTCTCTCTCTCTCTCTCTCTCTACATATTATTGACCACCTATAAATCTATTTTCTAGGCTCCTAATCCTATAGAAAACTATCCTCTTGCTAATCTCCCCTTCTATGACCCCTAATCTCCCCTTCCATAGCCCCTAATCTCCTCCCTCCCCAAGTGCTCTCTCTCTCTCTCTCTCTCTCTCTCTCTCTCTCTCTCTCTCTCTCTCTCTCTCTCTCTTTTCATCCATCAGATTATGGCTTCATCAACACTTTAAGAAGACCAAAGGAGGAGATTAAAGAGCTCCTTTTACACAACATGAAGGATGAAATGGGGGAATGGGTAGGAATAAGATTTCAAAGGGTGCTTAGGTTTTCATGAAGACCAAAGGATGATATTTAAGATCTCCTATTACAAAACACAATTGATAAAATGGGGGAATGGGCAGGAGTAAGATTTCATAAGGGTGCTCAGGTTTTCATGCAGCCAAGTGCATGTGGTCCACATTGTGTTCGTCGATGCGAGAGGGGATTCAAATCATCATTTAAAGGATTAGTTGCTTGGTTCAATCAAAATGAAGAGGAAGGTATGGTGGCTATTGTCTAGCATGTGTATGGGATTGCATGGAGGAACTAAGTTTCCTTGTAATTGTAAGCACCATACATCCCTAATCCTTCACTTTCGAGTATAGAGTAGCCAAAACCATACACTTGGTCGGCCACTTCTTTGAAATTAAAGATGGCTTGTGACATCCACACATCTTTAAAGTATTCAAAGCCGTCTAGGTCAGTAGGCCTCAGTTGGTTTTGTTCCATTCATGTTTTTGTGCATATTTTTTGTGGCATCACATTCCCCAAGATTGCAACATGTTCATATGTAAAGTGACAAAGACTATCAGGAGAAGACCATCGAGTACATGGAGCGGTACTTGGTGCCCCACTCCATCACGTTACCCTCAAGAGAGATGAAGTGGGTGCCTTGTGACCTTCTCCACTACATCAACAAATTCGAGCACCCCTTCGTTCGTAGGCCTGAATGTTATGGGAAGGTTGCTCAATCTTTCAAGCAACTATGCACCTTATCGATAGTGGAGGAGGTCGCAACACTCAAGAAGGGTAAATTGGGTACTGACTTTCTCTCGTGGGTCACCACTTTCATCTTCCTCCTCAGTGAGGTGGACTTTGACGAGGAGGTGGAAACACTGACCTTGAAGCTAGGTGGTGGAAACACTGACCTTGAAGCTAGGTGGTGGAAACACTGACCTTGAAGCTGGGCGGTTTTATACATGATGCCAACAAGGACCTCCGGGTTGAGGAGACCTCCCTCTGTAGAGAGGAAAATTGGGGATATGTGGCCTTTTCCCATGTGCCGAGGATGTGGCATCCTCTTCTCGGCACAACAATGCAAGGCCATTATAGGCCCTAGACATTATAGAGGATGGAGAATCCCCCTTACCTGAGTTTGAGATTTGCACACTAAGTTCTGTGGTTGTTGATGGTGGCGACGAGGAGTTCATCCTCTTGAATGACTTAGAGAAGTCATGCAAATTGAGGATGGGTTCCTTGGGACCATTTCTACCAAGGCCTCCTTGTTCCCATATAACCATAAGTCTGTAGCTCCTCTCGAAGAGAAGCGCCTGTCTCTCGGTGACTCAATGGAGTTGCCACCATCTTAGTGGTGCAAGAAGAAGAGAATAGGCCCTCGTTCCAAAGGATGACTTTGTGGTGGTCAAGGCACACCTCATTGTTGGGAAAGAGGCCCTGGCCCCCACAATGCCTAGAGGTGGAGCAAGCCCACAACAATCAATCAGTAAAAGAGAAGAGGTCATCCTAGATGCGAAGCCCGAGTATGGTAGCATCGATGCTCAGCAAGAGGTATTATTTCTTGATTTTTCCATGCCATGCTCATCATTACAAAATCCAATAATATTTACAGAATATTGATAAATGATGTGCTTGTGCAGGATGTGCTGGAGATGGATGAGTGGAAAATGCACCAAGGTAGAAAGAGGAAAGCATTCAATCCCAACTCCGCTCTATCACACTACCTCGAAGTGCTGCTCCTCCTCAAATCATTTTCCTTTTCCACTTTTAGAAGTGGATTTAGGGGTAAGATGCTAGCGCACACAGCTCCATAGGGGAATTCTTGGGGAAAGGTAACCAGAGGACATTGTTGCTACATACTTTCTGGTGAGGTGCTTCTCACTAAAAAGCGATGCACCTAGATTGTTTTAAAGAGAACCCCAAAAGATCATGTATAAGGTAATACATTATTAACACATGCTCCTTTTTTTGCTCCTAATGTACTTTTTTTGTTTGGAAAGTCAATTAAAGCCTCCCTATAATTCTCTAAGCATAATTAAGTCATTTTTTAAAGTGTTGTTAGAGTTATATTTTAAATTGTTCAAGTCTACGTTTATGTTTTAAATTATTCAAGTCTTATGAAGGCCACTTGGGAGTGCTTTGCATGTGCCATAAGCCCAAACTTGACAAAAAATATATTTAACCTATTGTTGAGCTCACTTAGCCACTAAGGTGCCCTAACTTGTTTAGATTTTTTTTTTCACTTTTTGAACTTGTTTAGCTGCTAAGGTGCCCTACCATTCCCTGATAAATGTATATATAAAGATTCAACCCCCCACTGTCTGGGACCAGATAACTTCCTTTGTCCTTTTCATTGATGTTACTACAGAGAATTAAAAAAGTCTATAACTATCCACCATCAAACCATCACAAAACACCACGGGGAGGCTTCCATAGGCCCCCCAGAACAAGTTTTTACAATAGAAATTAAAAAAATGGGCTACGGAAGGGTGTGAGTTTTGCAAATAACATTGTTGTTTGCCAAAACTTGTGCCTCTGGTAGTCCTTTTTTTTTAAATTATGTCACAAAAAATGTTATGGGGACCTATGGAAGCCCCCCCTACAAGTGTTTTACATGCGGCATAAGTCCATTCTTGGAATTAAAAAATCTAAATTTTTGGTGAACTTATTTGGCTACTAAGGTGCCCTCCTACCATGCCCAAATTAAATGTATATAGAAATATTCATCCCCCACAATCTATAAAGATAGTTTCGTGTCCTTGTCCATCAATGTTATAGAGGATTAGAGAAAGTAAATTTCTTTCCATGAAATAATCATAAAATCTAATTAGTTGAACTTATTTAGCTGCTAAGGTGCCCTACCATGCCCTGATAATTGTATATGTAAAGATTCAAGCCCTCACTATTTGGACAAGATAATTTCCTTTATTCTTTTTACCAATGTTATAGAGGAATAAAAAAGTCTATGTGTCCATGAAACCATCATAAAACACCAAGGGGAGGCTTCCATAGGCCTAGCATAACATTTTTTTGCAACAAAAATATAAAAAATGGGCTACCATTATTTTGCCAAAACCCTTCTGATAGCCAAAAAAAATTAATTTCTATTGCAAAAAATGCTATGGGGGAGTCATTATTTTTCACCCATTTCCCTTGTCCGTTTCTTCCTCTTCTCCATCACCATCACTATCTCAATGCTCCTTGGTTACGATAGTGTCTACCACTATTGTGGTCCCATCATTAGTATTCTCCACTTCATTGCTAGTGTCCTTCCTCTTGGTGGCACCCTTGCTAGCGCCCTTCCCCTTAGTAGCACCGTTTTCCTTGGTAGCACCCTTTACATAGCTAGCACCTTTCCCTTCTCATCACTGGCCACGTTATTGTCCTTATCCTCTGCTTGCTTCTCCTTGCCTTTATTATTATCCTTGCTTTTGGCATTGCTTTCTACTTTACCCATGCAAAATGGGCAAGGATAGTGAGACTGAAGCACCCAAGCATGCACTTAATGGTCTTCAAGTCTCCACCTAAATGTAGAAGTATGCCATTTGACTGATCCTTTATTACCTTTGTGATAAGTGGAATTCTCTTGAACATTCAAGCTAAGAACTCATATGTTTCCTAATGGTACTTCAAAGGCTCCAAGCCACCATATGTCCTTTTCAGATTGAACACTAAATGAAGTAGGATTCTTTGTGTCATTTTTATCGCTTGTGTCCCATGCATGTCCCCTTGCCTCATTCATCAAGGTGAGGCTCATACACTCCAAGCATGAATGCTAGTGTGTCTCCTAGCACTACAAATTACAAATGAATAGCTTGTTACCATACACTGTAGGTAGGGGTAGTAATTCTCAAACCAAAAAATGAAAGAGGAAAGAAACCTCACCATGCAAGGGAAGGCAATAAAACTTCATCAAGTCCACAACAATATTATTGAAGGCATCATATTTAAAGACTATCTTTGATTTGTTGGCCTTCCCCTTGGGACTTTCTAGTGCCAATGTGTGCCTTCGACATGGAAACACTACCCCACACATATTTTCACATCATCATTATTAGTTCACGCTCGGACCTTCCTAGGAACTAGAAACAAGTCACTTGCAATCGCACACCTTCGAAGGGAATCCTTGATTAGATGGTGTATTTTCGCATAGACCTTGGTAATGAATGCAGCTTCATTGCATGTATTTTGAATTTCCATTGAGCTAAGAAGATCTATGAGGTCTAACATAGCTTCCTTTGTCATTACTTCACATGCAAGGGCTTGCAAGTAGGATCATGAAGGCAGGTAATAAGGTCTGAAGGCTTGATGCATGAATGCAACAAATTTCTCCACCCATCTTTAGTATTACCACAAGCCTCTTTAAGAAAATCCCTATAAAGAAAACCCTAATCACTGTTAAAATTAACGGCACTAAGTTAGTAAGAACAGTTGAGCTGAAGCATAGTGTGAACTTACTTTGTGGTATGAATTCTCCTTTTGCAAGCTCCATCATTCACAGCAGCAAGACTTTTAATTGATGCCAATGCTTTCTTGCACTCCAAGTCTCCATTTGGGTGCTTTTTAACCACTTCAAGGTCACTTCAAGATGCATACATCCTTGTCTCCATTTGTGGAGTCTAGCTCCTTCATCTTTTGATTGGTCCCTAGAAAGGCTTGCTGGAATTGATGTAGGAGTTAGTGCCTGCCCTATAGTTCAAAATATAGACATTGGCTTTGCAATGCTCCAGACATGGACAACCTTTTGCAATAGCCCAATAATCCCTTATCCCCTTCACCCACAAATTGTAGAAATGTGGACAAGTCCTTGAATGGGGGAGTATCTCGAATGGAGAATGAGGTGAGGAGATAAAGATGACCATCAACCCAAAGATTTTTTTTTCTCATGCTCCTTAACACATGCATAGTATGAGAAGGGATTGGTTGTTTAGGGTTAGCATGCTTAAAACATGGGTACTCCTCAAGAACATGCACATGTACATGAAGCTTACGTTTAAAACGTAGTGAGTCATTAGTATTGGTGATTTCTTGTAAGGCTTTCATTAGGATTAAAATGGTGTGATTGCAAAGGATTAGAGTGGATCGATGAATTAGACAAGGATTAGAGTACTGTGATTGTATATTATTTAAGGAGTTTTAAAAGAAAAATATAGATTTTAATCATTGTCATAGCTTAAGAGAGAGTTTTTCCCCCCACCCCTAAATATGTTTTTTGATGAGGTGGTAATTGGGTAGTTGATGGAGGGGGCTGGAGGAGGGAAGGTTAAGTTATGTGATGACCCCAAAAGCTTGTCTCTTGATGTGACAAGAGAGAGGACAGAGGTTAGAAATAAAAATTCAAAAATAAATGAGGTGAAATGTTTGAAAATTTTAAAAAAAAAAGAGGGAGATATGTTTGTTTGTTAAAATAGCCTTAAGGTTTTTTAAAGTAAGTAGAGTGAAAAAAAGATTTAAAAATAGATTTTAATCATTTGATATAGGTTGGGAGAGAGTTTAGAGATAAAAAGAGTTAAAAAAAAAGTGTTATCCTCCCCCTCATCCCCATACATGTTTTTGATGAGGTGGCAATTTGGATAGTTAATGGGGGGCCTAGAGGTGGCAATTTGGATAGTTAATGGGGGGCCTAGAGGTGGAAAGGTTTAGTTATTATGACTCAAAAGCTTGTGTTGATGTGATAAGAGAGAGGAAAGAGGTTTGACATAAAAAATTCAAAAAGAGATGAGAGGGAATATTTAGAAATTTAAAAAGTAAAGAGGGAGTAATGTTTATTTATTAAAATGCCTTAGGGTTTTTTTATAGTTAGTGTGAGAAAATGAGAAAAAATATTTTTCATATGTATATTGTTTGGGAAAAACATTTCAGCATATAATATTCGTAAATTTTAAAAAAGTAAAAAAATATTTTTTGGGCCTCCTTAAATTCAAAAAAAATTTGATGTGACAAGTAGGTAGCTATGGGAAGATCTCAAAAGCTAAAAAGTACATCCACTTGTTTTGAAGTTGTAGAGTACTTGTAGAGAGAGAATGAGAAAAAATAAGGAATTTTTATATAGATATATATTTGAGGGGAGTTTTTTTCCTGAAGAAAATAATTTTGACCCCTCTACTTGGGGGGAGAGGTTATTGTGAGAATTGAAGCATGGCCACGGTCAGCAGCCCTTAAGAGCATCAAGCAACAACTCGTGTGTAGGCAGCCTTAGAGGTGGTCGAAGAGGTTATTGTGAGAATTGAAGCATGGCCAGCAAACAACTCATGCGTAGGCAGCCTTAGAGGAGGTCAGGGGGTCCTTCCTTTCCAAATCCCGATGTCCAACCATAAAGGTTGGGGAATTGGGGGATAGGAAGAACTATGGGCTTATAGCCCTTATATATCATGGTCAAGAACCATCATATACAACATGTGGGATTACTACTGTTAACACATGGTGGCCAAGTGGCAGTACGAAACTGCCAACACCCCCCTTACGATTGTGAATGAGGCAAGGGGACATGCATGGGATACAAGCGATAAAAATGACACAAAGAATCCTACTTCATTTAGTGTTCAATCCGAAAAGGACATATGGTGGCTTGGAGCCTTTGAAGTACCATTAGGAAACATATGAGTTCTTAGCTTGAATGTTCAAGAGAATTCCACTTATCACAAAGGTAATAAAGGATCAGTCAAATGGCATACTTCTACATTTAGGTGGAGACTTGAAGACCATTAAGTGCATGCTTGGGTGCTTCAGTCTCACTATCCTTGCCCATTTTGCATGGGTAAAGTAGAAAGCAATGCCAAAAGCAAGGATAATAATAAAGGCAAGGAGAAGCAAGCAGAGGATAAGGACAATAACGTGGCCAGTGATGAGAAGGGAAAGGTGCTAGCTATGTAAAGGGTGCTACCAAGGAAAACGGTGCTACTAAGGGGAAGGGCGCTAGCAAGGGTGCCACCAAGAGGAAGGACACTAGCAATGAAGTGGAGAATACTAATGATGGGACCACAATAGTGGTAGACACTATCGTAACCAAGGAGCATTGAGATAGTGATGGTGATGGAGAAGAGGAAGAAACGGACAAGGGAAATGGGTGAAAAATAATGACTCCCCCATAGCATTTTTTGCAATAGAAATTAATTTTTTTTGGCTATCAGAAGGGTTTTGGCAAAATAATGGTAGCCCATTTTTTATATTTTTGTTGCAAAAAAATGTTATGCTAGGCCTATGGAAGCCTCCCCTTGGTGTTTTATGATGGTTTCATGGACACATAGACTTTTTTATTCCTCTATAACATTGGTAAAAAGAATAAAGGAAATTATCTTGTCCCTATAAAGAAAACCCTAATCACTGTTAAAATTAACGGCACTAAGTTAGTAAGAACAGTTGAGCTGAAGCATAGTGTGAACTTACTTTGTGGTATGAATTCTCCTTTTGCAAGCTCCATCATTCACAGCAGCAAGACTTTTTAATTGATGCCAATGCTTTCTTGCACTCCAAGTCTCCATTTGGGTGCTTTTTAACCACTTCAAGGTCACTTCAAGATGCATACATCCTTGTCTCCATTTGTGGAGTCTAGCTCCTTCATCTTTTGATTGGTCTCTAGAAAGGCTTGCTGGAATTGATGTAGGAGTTAGTGCCTGCCCTATAGTTCAAAATATAGACATTGGCTTTGCAATGCTCCAGACATGGACAACCTTTTACAATAGCCCAATAATCCCTTATCCCCTTCACCCACAAATTGTAGAAATGTGGACAAGTCCTTGAATGGGGGAGTCTCTCGAATGGAGAATGAGGTGAGGAGATAAAGATGACCATCAACCCAAAGATTTTTTTTTCTCATGCTCCTTAACACATGCATAGTATGAGAAGGGATTGGTTGTTTAGGGTTAGCATGCTTAAAACATGGGTACTCCTCAAGAACATGCACATGTACATGAAGCTTACGTTTAAAACGTAGTGAGTCATTAGTATTGGTGATTTCTTGTAAGGCTTTCATTAGGATTAAAATGGTGTGATTGCAAAGGATTAGAGTGGATCGATGAATTAGACAAGGATTAGAGTACTGTGATTGTATATTATTTAAGGAGTTTTAAAAGAAAAATATAGATTTTAATCATTGTCATAGCTTAAGAGAGAGTTTTTCCCCCCACCCCTAAATATGTTTTTTGATGAGGTGGTAATTGGGTAGTTGATGGAGGGGGCTGGAGGAGGGAAGGTTAAGTTATGTGATGACCCCAAAAGCTTGTCTCTTGATGTGACAAGAGAGAGGACAGAGGTTAGAAATAAAAATTCAAAAATAAATGAGGTGAAATGTTTGAAAATTTTAAAAAAAAAAGAGGGAGATATGTTTGTTTGTTAAAATAGCCTTAAGGTTTTTTAAAGTAAGTAGAGTGAAAAAAAGATTTAAAAATAGATTTTAATCATTTGATATAGGTTGGGAGAGAGTTTAGAGATAAAAAGAGTTAAAAAAAAAGTGTTATCCTCCCCCTCATCCCCATACATGTTTTTGATGAGGTGGCAATTTGGATAGTTAATGGGGGGCCTAGAGGTGGAAAGGTTTAGTTATTATGACTCAAAAGCTTGTGTTGATGTGATAAGAGAGAGGAAAGAGGTTTGACATAAAAAATTCAAAAAGAGATGAGAGGGAATATTTAGAAATTTAAAAAGTAAAGAGGGAGTAATGTTTATTTATTAAAATGCCTTAGGGTTTTTTTATAGTTAGTGTGAGAAAATGAGAAAAAATATTTTTCATATGTATATTGTTTGGGAAAAACATTTCAGCATATAATATTCGTAAATTTTAAAAAAGTAAAAAAATATTTTTTGGGCCTCCTTAAATTCAAAAAAAATTTGATGTGACAAGTAGGTAGCTATGGGAAGATCTCAAAAGCTAAAAAGTACATCCACTTGTTTTGAAGTTGTAGAGTACTTGTAGAGAGAGAATGAGAAAAAATAAGGAATTTTTATATAGATATATATTTGAGGGGAGTTTTTTTCCTGAAGAAAATAATTTTGACCCCTCTACTTGGGGGGACAGGCTATTGTGAGAATTGAAGCATGGCCACGGTCAGCCCTTAAGAGCATCAAGCAACAACTCGTGTGTAGGCAGCCTTAGAGGTGGTCGAAGAGGTTATTGTGAGAATTGAAGCATGGCCACGATCAGCCCTCAAGAGCATCAAGCAACAACTCATGCGTAGGCAGCCAGCCTTAGAGGAGGTCAGGGGGTCCTTCCTTTCCAAATCCCGATGTCCAACCATAAAGGTTGGGGAATTGGGGGATAGGAAGATCTGGGCTTATAGCCCTTATATATCATGGTCAAGAACCATCATATACAACATGTGGGATTACTACTGTTAACACATGGTGGCCAAGTGGCAGTACGAAACTGCCAACACCCCCCTTACGTCCAACATGACTGAAGCCTAGGCGCGGCCTTAGACATGGCCTGAGGCCCTTCCTTTTCAAATCCCAACATCCAACCATAAAGGTTGAGGGATTGGGAGATAGGAAAAACCACCGGCTTATAGCCCTTATATATCATGGTCAAGAACGATGATATACAGCATGTGGTATTATTTGTGCTAACACGTGCAGTAAAGTGGCAGGACGAAACCGCCAACAGTTATTCCTCAAGGTAAATTGGGCACGCATTTGGCAACTTGTTTGGGAGTCCAAGTTCATAATAAGCTGAGGGTTCAGTATGGGATAAAATAAAAAAAGAAAATGGCTAAGTGAGGGTTCTTTGACATGCATCAATGATCTAGGCTCAAGGTTTTGAAAGCTATATTTTCTTCATATGTTATGTTCTGTATTCCCCTGTTTGATATCCAAAATGCTCACTGGAATGATTTTTTGAAACCCTTGAGGCTTTTTCTATGGAGGGAATCTTTCTTACACAAGCATGCTTTGCATTGGCTTTCTGGGATACTATTTGTGCCCTAAGAATATGGGTGGGTTTGGAAATTTTGAATGCCCAAACCCCCAAGCATGCTATTGCCATGCATGTTGGGATACTATTTGTGCCCTAAGAATATGGGGGCTTTGGGCATTTTGAATGCTTGAATGCTTCCAAGCATGCTATTTCCATGCATGCCAAGTTCTTGGTAGTTCTCACTTAGCAAACTCAAAGTTGGGCTTTGATGTTGAAACACATGCTTAGCTTGCAGTTATTCACACTGAAGAGAGTAATTGGAAGTCTTTGCAATGGTACCATAAGTTGTTTTCTGATGCCAAACTTAAGTTATCTGTCATACAATTTTCTATGGGTTTCATTCACTCCTGCAAATTATCTTCTTCCATTTTGCACTAGAATGGTTCTACTAGGTACACTAGGAATGCACTTTTTCTATAAGAATCAGTATGGTGGTCTGGTCTTCTGATCCCTCCTCCCACTTGGAATGTTAAAATTGCAAAAGATATTTGAATAATAAGGGAATTGTGACTTTTGGTGACTTATGTGATCTTGCTACTGGTGACTTATGTGATCTTGCTACTGGGGACTGGTTTAAGGTAGACAAGCTTAAAACTCATTTTAAGCTTAAACCTTAATACCTTTCCCTTCTCTCTGACATACTTGTTGTTTGTTCTGGATGGCTTCCTCCTCTACATATTGATGAGCAGTGTGTACTTTTAGATTGGTGGTGGCCTAAGCAAACTCTCCTTTTCATGCTCCCTCTTTAGAGAAGGTTTATTTGCACTTGATGTTTGACCATTAGTGGGTTTGTAGGTTTAATAAATTATGGAACAGAGATTGGTCTGATAGTTTTTGGGGCTACCTCCTATCAACTTTGCGGGCAATCAAGATATCAATGATTATATATTTTTTAATAAATTATGGAACAAAGATTGGTATGATAGTTTTTGGGGCTACCTCTTATCAACTTTGTGGGCGATTAAGATACCAATGATGTATATTATTTTTTACATGGAAAGTACTTTTAGGGGCCCTCCTCCCTATTGGCTCTAAACTTCATAAAGTTGGTTTATCATCTATAGTATATCTGTATGGTACAGGGAAAATGTGGAGACTTCTCAACATCTCTTTTTAAATTGCCTTGCTATTGTTGGTTTTTGGGACAAGCTCATGAAATGGCTTGTATGGCTTGCTTGTATGGCTTTCTAGTTGCAAGGGCACAAAGTGGAGGCTTGTCATGGGCCTAAATTTGGGCACTTCTATGGAGCACACTTTTTTTGCAGCTTTGTAGATATCATGTGCTCAAATAAATTCGAGGTGTGAGGAATGCTATTGTTTTTAATAAGGATCTGTTGCATGTTCAAGTTGTTAAGTTGTTACTGATTTTCTATATTTATGTCAGGCAAGAGGTTGGTCTTCCTTTGCTTGGATTGTGATAAGAAGAAGAGCCCACTCACCAACCTATTTGCTGAGAGGTTTTCTTTGTGCAATATTGGGATTTCCTATTGGGGGAAGTGTTTAGACCTAACTGGCTTTCTTGGTTATGCACTAGACTGCAAAAGTTGTAGATTGCTTATGGGACAGCATGCTTATGGGGACAACATGAACCTTTGGATGACTCTCTCGTTTTCCAGTTGATTGTCTTCTAGATGTTTAGTTTGATTGGCTTCCTGAGGTGTTTCCAATTGATAATACAAGGCAACATTTTTTGGCCAGAGGAGGAGTTGGATGCTCATATATAACCTCATGCCTAGATTATAGAGGATGGATCATTGGTTCATGAAGTTCTACCTTTTGATATATTTTGGGAGGATGATTTTGTTCTTCCCTTTCCCCATGTTGGAAGGGAGATTTTAAAGGAGAAAGTGCCAAAATTTTAAAAATTATTTTTAAAATTTTTTTGGCCCCATTCCCATTAAGTTGGTGATGTGTGGTAAGAGAGAAGAGTGAGGTTGGGGGTAAAAATTTAAAAGAGTAATAGGAGGGAATGTTTAAAAATAAAAGAAGTATTAGAGAGGGAGGAATGTTTATATATTTAAAAATGAGGGGGAGGGAAGGTAATGATTGGGGCTCTTTGGTTTTAGGCCCTAAGAATATGGTAAAGTCTAGGTAAGTAGGGGGGTTAGAAAGTCTATAGAAGAGCCCAAGAATAGGGGTCATCCATTGGCCTTGTACACTACATTTTCAGCTTTGATTCCTTAAAATTAGGAATCCTTAAAGGACTCTTTTTGGAGTCCAAATTCCTCCTAATGGAAGCACTAGAAGTGGCAGAGGGCCCTTTTGGAGTCCAAATGTCTCCTAATTCTAAAAGAAGCACTAGAAGTGAGAGAGTAAGGAAAGAGCAAGCCCACAAATGTGAACTAACAACCTGATAAAAATGAAGTAGAACAACAATAAAGGGAGCTTGGGAGAACATCAATTCAAGTAGTCTAAGATAATGTGGCACCATCACTGAAGTACATTGCCTTGCCAAGGACACCTTGCACCACTTGATTTGCTGGATGATCTCAACACTCAAATTATCACTCATTCAGCAACATGTGAATATTATCTCTATAAACCTCAGACCTTGAGATTACTATTATGAATCTCTATAATATTTCTACGAATCTTAAAAGCAAATTGAAGAGATGAAACATCCTTCTAGCTTTAAAAATTATATTTAATAGTTTGAGGTAAATAAGATGGGAAGAAAGGTCCCCTTCCCATAAAATGAGTCAAAACCCAACTCAACAATCTTTTTAAGCAAAAAATGTCCCTCAAACTGAATCAATGTTCAAAGTTTGAACATAACTCACATTTTCTAGTAAAGCATAAACTGCTAGTATATAATCAATGCCCGCCTTTCAACATGTATCTCACATTGATGTGTGCTGCACATTTATACGGCCCCCATTATGAGGAGAAGCCATTGGTGCACATATCTTTAGAGCAAGAACCTCAGCTTAGATGCTGGAAGGGGTCATAGAGGTGATCGTTGATGGCTAGGAGATAATGGGGGATACAAGCGTTAGCTGGAGTCTGGGATATTTCCTTGGATACTAATTTCATCATTAGTGGGCAGTGGTCAGTTGGGATGCGTTATGGATACGCGAGTGGTGAGCCGTGTCAATGCAATGTAGCTGCCCACATCTTAGATGCATCCACCGCACTACCTGCAGCACTATAAATGGACATAGTTGGCACAAGCTAAGGCATCCAATGCTTGTGAGCATATATTCCCCATACTCTCAGTATGCCCTCCATCCATCTGTCTAGATCGCCATATAAGCTCTAAACTAGAGTGCATGGGTAGACAGCACCATCATATTATACCTATCTCTTGTTTGGTATAATTAGAATTTTAAAATTCTCTCCATTCTTTCTATTGCATTGTCTAGTGTAGTTTCTCTTGATGTATCTCTTTTTGTTGTGCCATATTCTTATATAAACTTGGTTTTAAAGGCTTATTGCTCTACAGACCAAGAAATGTTGCTATACCAAGCAAGCAATAAACAACACTATGGTTGTTACGTAATGCAACACGGCGTTTTTCTGCAACCCTATTGTTATTATTAAACGCTCCAAAGGCACTTTCTTGTCAACTAGTGGCAAGAACAATGGGCTTAGTTTGGTCTTGCTGCCCACACTACGGTGAATTTTGTAAACAAATACAAAGCAGACCTTAGTTGGGTCTAACACTATCTTAACAAACTAGTCAAGGTAGATAAACTCATCGGAGAACCCTCTCCAAACAAATATGGTTTAAAAAAACCATAGATTAGACCACACAAGCACATTCCTTTGGCCCAATAAACCAAAGCTAACAAACAATTCCTTCAGCCCAATAAACCAAAGCTAACAAATAAGCGGGTTGATATCCATCCACTCAAGTAGCAAAGATTGACACCCATGTGTGCCAACATAAAAAGTTGGTGGAGTCCTACAACTCCTATAACTTATCAAAAGTTACAAAACTTAAAAAGCACTAACCTGATAGCTCCAAGTTAGCTTTTAGAGTAGACTCGCCGAACACCAAAGAGCAACGGCAACTCTGTAGTGGTTCACCTTAAATAGGAAAACTTGTTGATGTATGCCCAATACAATTTTGCAAACACATGTTTGTGAAAACAACATTCACATACATAACCATAGTTTGTGAAAACAACGTTCACAAACATAATCATGGTAGACTGGTAATCAGCATACTATGATGCATGAAATACCACAAGCTTAATGGCATCACATATATACATAGCCCACTATTATCTAATTTCAGACCTTGCATACATCAATGCCACATTTGTGCCTATGGACAATAGCATCTGTGTCATTTCACCTTTTATTAAGTAGCACTATGGCTACCCCAAAGTAATGTATAAACATGTATTTGCAAGCATAGCAAACACGTATACTTGGCAACTACAAACTGTGTCACATTTTGTATCACATCCAAGAGAACTGTATGCATGCTCCCATGCATACCTGCAACTACGCTAGGTACATCTCAAAATCTATCAAAAATCTACAAAGAATGCCCACCATATGCACTCATTGCCAATGGACATCAAACCGCAGATACTTGTGTGAACTATGCACACACAATCTTTGAATTTTTCTTGTGCCTTAATTTTGAGTTCGATTATAATTCTATTTACAACTTATGTTGTTACCTGTTGTGAGTACCCACACACAACCACATGTTGTTGGTTTATGTCGGCACTTTTAGAGAAGATGATAATGCTTTGAAACCCACTTGAACAAGCGTGGTCTAAAATCTTAGGTTATGCTCATGTAGGAACTACCATTTACGGCATGATAAACCTCTCCAATGACCTTAGTAAAAAAACACAATGAAGTTTTTTTAATATATTTTTTACTTTTTCCTTCTCTGCTGTGAGAAGGTGATAACGAAGAGAGAACTCAATGGTGTTTGAGGCCTCACACATGGTGTTGACATCGTTTTGCTGGTTGAGCTATGGCACTTATTATACTCTTCACACACACCACACAACTGATTTTAGCACTTGCTTGATTATGTTGCATTATAGCTTATTTTGCGCTCTCTTCTCTAGTTTGTGCTCTTCTCAAAATTGCACTATTCCCCTTCCTTCAGTGATTTCAATGCAAGGCACACACAATCTTCACATTTCCTTGCTTCAAATACACTTCAAACTCTTTAGTTACTACTGTGGATTGTGCCTTTGCAGCTTGCTGGCTGCTTGGTTGTGTGTAAAATACACATACACACACACACACACATAATTCTTTGATACTACTTGTAGTGCGGGTGGGGCATTTGTTTAGCATATAAGTGGCACACATAATTGCCTCTAACCAGAAAAACATAAGGCATTGTCTTGGTGGGGGTTTTTTTTAGCATATAAGTGGCACACATAATTGCCTCTAACCAAAAAACATAAGGCAAATCCTTGCCTTTAACCATGCAACATGCCATCTCCATGAGAGATCTATTCTGTCTCTAGCCACACCATTTTGCTAAGTTGGGTGAGGCACTATGCATTAATGTTTTTTTTCTCATTCAGCCATATATACATGAAACTCTTTTGACATATACTCTTCCCCTCCATCTGTACAAAGGGTGCCAACTTTACATTAGACACATTTTCATAGAAACAAAGTGTCTGAAGCATGTAAAAACCTTTGACTTTGCTTTCAATGGATACATCTAGGTGTTCTTAGAGAGTCATCAATAAAAGTCACAAAGTAGAGATATCCTTTGATCGATGGTGTCCTCATAGGATTGCATACATCACTATGTATAAGCTATAACTTTTGGCTAGGTAGCCCTAGTTAGCTGATCCATCTTTTGAGAATGATTCCCGTTGCATCTTGTTAAAAATACACCCTTCACATATATGTTTAATAGGGGCCTCAAGCTTTGGCAACTATGACACCATCTCTTACCTTTTAAGGTGTAGCAAACTGCCAAAATTCCAGTGACCAAAGGAGGCATACTCAAGCTAGTCACAGCTTCATATTCATCTTTTTCTTCACAGTAGCAGATCTTCCTCATCTGACTCCATGTTGGCGTAATTTTTTTCTATTATTTCTATCTTACTCCATGCTGAAGTAATCTTCCTCATCTAACTCCACATTGATACAGTGTTTTTAAATCTTTTCTATTATTTCTAGAATTTTTTCCACATTGTTTTCCACTATTTCTATTTTGATGGTACTTGTGGATGCTAGTTCCTTGCTTCCTTTAAGAACTTTGAGAAACTCTTTAATTTGTTCTTAGCTTTATCAAGCTTCCTAAACTCGTGCTTTGTGCTAGCTTTGCAAATGTTTTTGGGTGACTGTTGTATACGCTTCTGATATTTCCAATAGAGAACATCTTTGCATGTGCCCTTTCTCATGATCCTTTCTCATGATACCTCTTTGAATCTGTGGTATTTGTTGAGATTTGAGGTGACATGTGAGCTAGAGAGAAGAGTTAATAATTATCCCTCATTGACGTACAATCCCAAGAGTGTACCTCCTCGTATAAAAGGCGGCCATTTCAAGCAATGAAATATGAAGCAAGCTCTCAAGCCTCTTTATGAGTACAAGTCTCAATCATGTAGCCTAATTGTGCTTGAGTCTAAGCTTAATTAGTTTAGTAGTTAATCATCCTGTTTGAGCTTAGGCATCATCCACCTTAGATTAGCTTAATCATCACATTAATTTATGATTAGGACTAATCACCATAATCATGCACATGATACCCCTGATTTTCAACTGTATTCTTAGTCTTTCTTGCAGTGGACTTTTTTAATTAAAATATTGACACCTCCTATTTTCCACTATTATTAAAAATTGTTAGTTATGCAAGTTAAGTTATCATTCTTTGCAACTGGTATCCTACTTTGGTGCCAAAATGTTGCCTACTGCTCCTCCCTTCTAGTTGAAGTATATGAGCCTTGTGTAGGTTTGCACAATATCGAATTTAAGGTTGGGTGGTACCAACCTATTCATGAGGAGTTGGCACAGAATATTATTCATCCATTCCCTTATCTTGATTAACTCATTAGCCTGATAGGTAGGTTTCCACATTAGCTCTAAATCTGGAGGTGCCAGGTGTTGGGCTACCTCGCTAATCCCCATCTTGTTGAACTCTTTCCACTTGCTTAGTCCAGAGAGACAGTGGCACATTCAAGTGAGTTGGTGTAGGTCATTGTGCTCCTCTAGTGTGATCTCATTGTATCGTTCCAATGTTTTATTGTGAAGCAAGGTGACAAACAGTATTATCCAGCTAAAATGTAGTCAACATGGTTGTAGTGTCATAGTAGAGCTCGGGGGAAAAAAGTGTGTTTTGTTTCCATGGTTTAACACCATTGTTAAGACAATCAATTGTTAAGACAATCAATGCCTTGGATGTTGCACAAAAATTATGAAGCTCCCTAATCAACACTATGTGTGGCTTGGTGGTCCTAGCCTCTAGTTTGTAGTACATGTTAACCATCCATTCAATTGATGCATCTAGTCTCCTATCCAACATCAATCTCTAACATACCATGAGGCTTTTATAGTCAAATCCTATGAAGATGGCATGTGGTGATCTTTTAATTGTCCATTTTGATGTGCTATATCATAACTACTTATGCTATATTATTCCCCATCATAAGTATGAGCTTCTAGGTTCTTGAATGAGTATCTCTTAGAGGTGGTGGCTCGTTCTTAAGTGTTTTTAGCCATATCTTCAAGTGCGTTCCTATGCTAACACACTCTAATAGAGGCAAGAGAGCATCTATAATCCCTTTCACCTTTAATGAGTAATCATTGATACATAACGTTTTCGTTGGCATATTATGTAGCTCCTACTTTAACTGCATCTTTCTAGCCTTACTGTTTGTGCTATATAGCTTAATCAAGGTATCCCATGCATCTTTAAGTGTCCATGTATCTTGTGTATGGCCAATCATAGAGCATTCGACACACTTATACAAAGCTAATACATAACTTGTTGGCCCTTTCATGCAATGCTTTAAGGCAAGAACCTGTTATGAAGTGGAATTCTCATCAGGAAAGTGGCCACAATGGCCATATCTAGGACTCTGGCATGGTATGCGGCTGGTCATATTATGCTACCTTATGTCTTGCAAAATACAAGGGTGCACTACTAAAATAAAGGTAGATCTAAACTAAATGATCTCCATATGAAATGAGGATTGTATATATAGTGCATATAGTATCCATGGTTAGTCATATGCTACCTTATGTGGCTGGTCCAAATGGACCCAATCGACTATATCCTCCAACTGGAACTTAGACTATATCAAAGACCTACCATCTTTACGCACCTTCAAGACCCATATAAGGTCATCCTCTTGGTGCCGAAACGAGCCCCATGAAATCAAAGGAGAAGGTGTCCTAGGAAGATCTCCTTCTACACAAGAGTGTGGCAACGCTAACATGCATTGTACCTGGCATGGTGCCAAGTTTACATAAGCCATCTCCTAAGCATCCAACATCGAGTTTCTAAACTAAGGACTAGGGAGGTGCTCGGGTTCTCAACACAATGGTTACTCCTCATATAAGGGGCCTTACATCATAGAGAAACCCATTACGTGCATAGTGGTAGCGAGGGTGGAGTATTGACTTCAAAACAATAGCTTTATCTCAATGGGTTGAGAGGTGGAAACCCTTCAAAGTATGGGAAGTTGTAGAAGGGTTTATTTTTCTTGAACCGATTAAATGTGTAGCATGACACAAACAACATTGGGTCTATTCTCTAGTCACATAGGGCCTCACTATAGACTTGCCAATACTTGGAGTCTTGGAGATGCGGGATCCTAGTGCTTGCATATGCTCCTCTGTCATCTTTGTCAGTCTGCTATTAGGTATGGTTCACCGGCAGCAGCCTAGCCACCTTTCTTGTTAGGTGCATGGTCGCACTTCCACTACTTCTTCACATACAGCTTATTCTTGCTTATTAAAAGAAGAGCATGGATATAAGTGGGATGTGTTGGCTAAGGGGGGTACTTGATTATGAGAGAAGAGGATGGCTATAAGTGTGATGGGTGGCAAAAAGGATTATTATTGAGGGGTTGGATCACCCTTCAAAATGATGGGTTCATTAGAAATAATGCTCATTTTTTCATGATTTACCTTCTTTTTTTAGGGTCACTCAAAATTTACCTTCATCCATGACCTTCAAGAGTTTGTCATTGTGTTGTGAGATTGTTGTTGCAGCCTTGTTTGTCCTAGAGGGCTGCCTTCTCTTCATTGTCCAGTGCGAGCTCACTCGTATGCGGTAGCTCTAGCTCTGAAACACCATCAAAGGAATTCTATTCTGATGATTCAATGCCTTATGTGTGGTGATGAAGGTTAAGGCTATGGCGGAGGTTTCATAATTCTTAGTCTTTATTGATTTAAAGAGTACTTGTGTTGATCCCTGTAGTCATAGATGGCAGTCAATTTCTTGGTTGCATTTTTGCCCTCCCTTAGTGTACAAATTTCAAAACACTTCTATTCAGAAATCTCCTCCCTTATCAATGCAAGATAAATCAAGTACTAATGGAAAACAAGTCAAGGATTTCTCCCTTTAAAAACTAAAAACAAAACTCAAAGTAATCACATATTTAATCACTCAAAAGACTCCAATACCAAATTCCTTTTTGGGGTGTGACACTCTATTCAACATCGGCCAATATGGGGTATTCCCAATAGCTTGGAATAGAGACTAGAATAAACACATATTTAATCGCTCAAATTTTTGGGTGTGACACTCTATTCAATTGGGCAATATGGGGTATGCCTAATAGCTTGGATTATACCCTAGAATAAAGCTAAGCTAGATGGCTCTCTTCCCGGAAACAACTCATCAAGTTCAGTCTCTTACCTTGTCAATATGCCAAAGAGCCGTAAAGAAACTTCCTCATGTGGGTGCACTAGCCTTGCTCCAATGCCATCTCCTCGCTATCACATCAAAGAGCTCCTCCTTGCTAATAAGGTGTGAAGAGAGAGCTTCCCTCGCCTTGATAGAGGCAAGAAAGGATCATCCTCACTAGGTTCATAGTCACTCAAAGGGGGATTAAGGAATCTCTAAGTGCTATGGTTGCCTCTATCACTTCTAAATGTGCAAGCATCCATCTACCATAAGTATGAATCAAATCAAGTTAAGAAAAAGGGAGCTCACAAGTCTTGATTCACAATGGGGAATGATTAGATGTCAAAGTTGAGTTATACATAAGGGATTTATGTTCACACTTTCCCGACCCCCGAATTAAAATAGTCCTTGGCAACTAGTCTAGCTCCTACAATGTATTACAATGAAGTCCTAGACTTTCACATATTTATCAAGTAAGTACAAAGAGAGGTCGCTTTATATACAACAATGCTATATTACTAAAAAAGACATGCTTGTAATAAAACAAATTACTTAGGCATCTTATAAAAAGGTTGAGGTGAGGTAATGCTAACAAGAGGAGTGGTAAACAACACCACCATATAAGCCTTTTGGTGGACACCTTTGATGGCTTATTCGTTGGTCATCATCCATGCAAACCATCACACACAAGGATATGGTTCTTTTGAGAATAATATGTTGGGCCAAGGATGCTTTCAAGGATGGTGGCCCTCGAACAAATTAGTTTCCCTACTCTTAGCTCCTGCATTTTGTAAATGTCATGTAAGCATTGTAGTTAAGGCTCCATCAATAAATACAAAGAGTTATAATGTAATTTTCTTGTTTCTTCATGTTTAACAATTGATTTAGTGTGTAATAGTTTAAAACATGCTATTGCAATTATCATTTGTGATGTGTTAGTATGATTAGCATTTGCAACATTGTATTATTATATATCATTTGTAACATTATATTGCAATTACCATTTGCAATTACCATTCATAACGAGCTTGTGCGATTACCTATCATGACATGTTTGATTATCATTAGTAATAATAAACTTGTACTATTATACTTAGTGACATATTTGATGATCATTTGTAGCATGCTCTTAAAGTTGATTTCCTAATGTGTTGCATGATTAATGATCTTACGCATGATTACAGACCCAAACCCACAATTAACCACACCAAAAAAAACATGACTTCACATGCAAACACAAAAAACATCAAAGCAGTATTGCACAACAATATAAAAAAATAAACTATGTTTTGACCACCTAATAAGGAAATTCCTAGACACACCACTTTGGAGTTGACATAGCTATATAGCCTAATAGTTATTGAGTCTAAAGAGGGCTAAAAATTGCAACCTCTTTATATGCATGAGAGAACATGAAAATTAGATGTCTTGATGATCAAGGGCAGGGGGCAATAACATAGTAATCCTAAAAACTATTGTTATCAATTAAGTAGTTGTTTATGTAGCTCAAGCATCTCTATACCTCTATATTATATAAAAGAAGAATTTCACGAAGCTGCCTAGTGGCAAGAATTTGGAGGTTGAGGGGTAGAATTTGAAAAATACAAGCTGGGTAGCGTAGCACGGGTTAGCCCACTAGTGTTATTGAAGATCCAATACAACTAACGATTTGTTAGCAACCATGGGAAGACATGTGTCATCACCATAGTTCTCATCCATGTCAAAAGAAATCATAAATATCCTCTTTCTGTATTGACTACAACGGCACAGCAGCTTTTCTGGTTTGGGAAGAGGGAGCGTGAGAACAGGCTCCTGAGAGACGGTTGCCCACTTGGAGTCCAATTTCAAGCTGTTGGTGTGAAAGGGAAGAGGAAGGAAGCCCTAGCACAGCGCAGTTAATATGAAGAAGAAGGAGATGCAGTTCGAGAGCATTGAGCAGTTTTGGGCGTTCTATGTGAGCCAGCACACGAAGGCGTCCACGAGGCGGTGGCACTTCGCGGGCACCCTAGTGGCCACGGTTTTGCTGTTGGGCGCCCTTCTGCTGGGCAGGTGGTGGCTGGTCCCGCTCGGCATTGCCCTCGGCTACACCCTCGCCTGGTACAGCCACTTCTGCGTAGAGGGCAACACCCCGGCCACCTTCGGCCGCCCCTTCTGGTCCTTTGCCTGTGATTTGCGCATGTTCACACTCATGCTGTGCGGCCGCATGGATGCCGAAGTCCAACGCCTCCGATTGCTGCCCAAAGCCTCTCAATGAGCCTGTAAGATATGTGATTGTCATGTCAGAGAACTTCTTTTCTTCATTGTAAAGATGAGTAGTTGATGGTCATAATGAAGCATGTGCCATGACCCTGCTATTATCAAGAGATAAGATACGGTGGGTACTCGCCCCTGGGACATACACGTGTGTAATCTATTTCATTTCTAAAGCACAGATTTTTATGTCTGTATAAAGTCCATCAACATAACGAAGTTCACTAGCATCCTGAAGGGTGGCCCCATCATAATTTCACTTGAAAGCCAAATAAGTGCTGATGAGATATGCTGCTGGCAAGTGTGAGAAAATCATTCAATTTGAGAACACGACTCATAGGTTTACATGCAATCTCTGTATCTTTCATCATGGTTTAATGAGGATTAAGCTTATCCGTGATTGGCCAGTAATGGAAGTCGAAGAGCATTGTTCTTAAGTTAGAGAACTCGTTTTCTGGCCATGTACCCTTACATT
Source organism: Cibotium barometz (assembly GCF_041138505.1). Taxonomy (NCBI): domain Eukaryota; kingdom Viridiplantae; phylum Streptophyta; class Polypodiopsida; order Cyatheales; family Cibotiaceae; genus Cibotium; species Cibotium barometz. Next base: position 18,289,016 of record NC_141081.1, read on the forward strand.
TACATGTTAGTCAGCTAGGTGTTGATCAGAGAAAGTGAGTGGTTTTGTGGTTAAGTATGATTTTGTTTTGTGAAGTCGTCAATGATTTATTGAAAGTTGAATATTATTATGTAATACAGGGTTAGGGTGATGAAGAGTGAGCATCTTTTTTTCTGCATGGTGCTGAATATGACTTGCTATGCTGGATCCAATTATAGGCATTGTAACAAGGTGTCCTCATGTCTTACATTAGCAACTACTTTAGGTGGTGACATTGAGCTCAATGCAAGCAAAAATGCAAGAGTACATGATTGTTGATGGCTCTAGAGAATAAGCTTCTTGTTCCAGCATTATGGATGCTTGACTTGCTCTCTCAGTTATCATGATTTTCTCAGTTATGAATGAGGAATGTCAAGCAAAAAATTGGTTTTAATATGTTGTGCCAACTTTTTATTTGAAGTACGTACTAGTCATTACCTGAAGGCTTAAAAGGTTTAGTGCCGATAAGTTGGAAGTGTGAATTGTAGTAATGTTAATGTGGATTAAGTGGACTCTAGTCTTTGCTATTGAAGTGTAATGTTAATGTGGATTAAGTGGACCCTAGTCTTTGCTATTCAAGTGTCATGTCATCTACAATGTTAGCATATTCAACCCTCAGGCTTCACTTTGATTCTCTAGCCTTGATCTCATGTCGTCAAGACAAATTCATAATGTGGTTGTTGAGTGTTGCAAGCTGTAACAAGATTCAATAGCTTGTAGGGTGAACAATTGATGTGTTCTTAAGGAGTTAGGCAATCGTGAAACCTTAAAGATTCAGGTGTGTAAAATTTCCATTAATTATTCTTATTATAGTTCATCATGCTCAAGAACTGCAATAAGTTGAAGGTAGCTTGACATCCCTGTTGTGTCACATAAAGTGCTTGTTGTGCCTCAATTTAAGGAGGTTTTAAGTGGTGGCCTTTGGATTGAGGTGAGGTGTTTTTAATGTCCTTGCGAGGACTTTTGCTTTAAGGTTATGGTGTTGTCACTTGAAGTGATTTTGAAAGGCAGCCTGTGAAGTGCGTATCTAAGGTTCACAACCTTATTATTTTGCAGCACCATAAAGTTGGTGCAACAAAAATGGAGCTCACGTTGCATAGAAGGCGCCTATGGATGGACTGGTCCCCTACAACTCAGCTATGGAACATCAGTCATCAAAACACAGTGAGGCTGCTAGGGATAAGCCTACACAAACTGCACACAAGTCTTTTGCTGTACAATCACATGGCTAATGGTAGCCTTATTGGCTTGCAGTTTAGGCATGGTGGAATGCAAGATGAGGCACACCGTCATTCTAGAGCAGAACCCGGGTTGTCTTCCGTGCCTTTCAGGGGCACCAGCATGGATGGCATAAAATGGGAGTTGGAGATGGGCACACTTTGTTAAGAGTTATCTATTGATGATGACCTTGCAGGTCTCAAAAAAGGCGATGGAGTATGATGCTAATTTGGGTCACATTGTTGGCTAGTATTCCCGGGAACATGCCACATAGAATGAGTCCGAATTGGACTTATATGACAAATGGTGCCAATATGCCAATATTGGAAGCCTCCAGCTGACCCCCAATTCCCATAGTTGATTCCTCCAACCAACCCGAATTTGCACACACGGCAATTTCCCACGATGGCATCTCCCTCTATCAACAGATTCCACACGCACGCGCGCACACATGCACACACACAGGTGTACCACTATCGAACGAACTAACTGCAAGTAGAACTCAGTAGTTCAACAAAGGTTTTAATACGTGTATGTGTCATTTGAGTGTTGAATGAAGGTCGAGCCTGGCTTTACAAGTATACTCCTCTCACAAGGACAAAGGTTTTAATACGTGTATGTGTCATTTGAGTGTTGAATGAAGGTCGAGCCTGGCTTTACAAGTATACTCCTCTCACAAGGACTTCGTAAGATTTGATGACCACTCGGCCTCCCAATGATGCTTCTGTGTAATCAAGATGGGATTATGCATCTATGTGGCAAGCATGGGATATGAAGCAACTGATCTTGGTGTGAGCAAGCTGCATTTATGGCCACAAGGGCTCCTTCCTGTTTGGGACCTAGAATTGTCAGCGATTCATCTGTGGAACATAGCCCATACCTTAATGAATCCTGGTCAAATATCATGTATATGCAGATAACACACCCTGATTGCCAAAAATATCATGTAATTTCAAATCCATTTGGAGAATCTAAAGCAGCACCAAATTTTGCAATTGCAATGCTTAAGGTTATAGAGCCAGCACACCATACAACCCAAAAACTCTGAATTCTCTCAACCAAATGCTTTTGGCTGCTATTCTGACAGCTTACAATCTGCAAAAACACGAATCACTTCTTACTATAAAAGCATAGTTTCAAAGTCAGACCACCTCTTTCTGCAAAACCACATTTTCAGTTCAGGGTCGTGTAATCCATGTGACTGTTAGCCTCCGGAAAATTACATGTATTGAAACCCCATATTCACTAGAAAATAGCACTCGGTTAGTCACAAAGTAAGTACATTGACATATAAATATCTCCTACTTAGGAGGTGGCAAAACACACTAGTTTGTGCGATATAAGCCTCTCATCAAAGTTTCAAATCAAGCCAAGCATATGTCCGTGAACATTTTGAAGGATCTAGCTACACCTCATCTTCATTCAGGAGCATATTTGGTATCCCCTTAATGACTGGAAAGCGTCTACCTGTCTCTGGGCAAATCAACGCACCTTCTTCCAAATGCACCTGTAAAGCATTCAGGATCAAACACAATATTAGCTTCCCAAGGTCATTGTGGCTGCAGAACGAAAGCAGCCGACACCAATTCCTTCCACCTTCAGCCTCTAATAGTTTAACCGAGCAAAATAAGAGCAGCAATCTGAAACAAAGGCCAAGAATGTCAACCAGTATTGAGACATTACAAGATGAATAGAGATGCAAACCTCCAGTAAAGCATGATGAAATTTTTGAAGGAACTCCTCATCTTCCAACATATCAGGCTCCACTTGCTCAGGAAGATTATCCACACCAAGCTGCAGAACACAAAATCAAAGGTCTCTTTTGTATGCCATTTCTAGACAAGCCTCCAGTTTTTTATGAGAGCATACATTGCAGGTTCTTTGCGACTCAAAACTGCTATGCCATCTCCTTGTATCACATTGGCAATGGCAAAAACCCAGCCAACTGGTAGCAGCTGTGCTGATGGCATTTTGTGGCACTGGTTCTGTTGGTCTATCTGCAATCCCTCTTTGCAGCAGTGCAGTAGGTCATAGACCAGCCACATTGCAACCTGGCTTCTTCATTATTGACTGCTTGCCATGACTACCAAGGCGTACCACAAGCTGGCAATCACGTCGGCAAAATAGTGAAATTGCCCCTCATCGCAGCTTCTACCCTTGCAGGAGCCAGGGTATCCCCAGTCACAAATTTGTTGTCCGCAAGACAGAGCTTTGCCTATAGTAGACTTTTCTCCCACTCTCGAACCAGGGCAGTGTTGCATTGCCCTGCTAGATCACCGATATGATATACATCCCCGGCATGAGAAAAGGTGAAGGGCTTAGGAGAGGTGTAAAAGCCATTCCCTTAGAAGTGGGTCGAAAGGTTTGAGATAATCTTTCTTTGCTCCTCCGCAGGACTATCAACTCCTTCAGCTTACTTCTCTGGGCAACAATAGTTGCACCTACAGTGACACACATGCAAGTTTCCAGCTGCAGAGAACCTAGCTTGGAGACTTTGGATACACTGGAACAAATCCCTGGCCTATTTACAAGAGGCCCAAGGAGAGTGAGATTCAAAGCAAGCCCAAGGCTGCATATGCACCGATACACTCCCTTCTACAACTACAAAGCAAGCCCACGGCTGCATATGCACCCATACACCCCCTTCTACAACTACAAAGCATGGCAAGGTGCACGTCACCCACTCTGAAACATGGCATGAAAGCTCCTTTGATCTCACTATAAAACCTCAAAAGACAGTAGGACAACCACTCTATCTACCTGCACCTCGCTCGATCGGATTCCTCTCAACTCTCTATCTTCATTGCTTAAACGCAATCCTTCCTCAAGTTTTCGCATTCAACAACAAGGCCTGACCAAATAAAGAGGCGGCTTCACCACATAAACAACAAGAACTTACAGCTTGAGCAGCATCTCGGAAAGCATTCCACTCCACTTTGGGGAAGATACGCCTGAGAAAATCAGGGTTCATGTCGGCCTCCTTGGTCTCCACACTGATGGCCTCTATGCCAAGAGGAAAGCCTTTTGTAACCCCCTTGATGTTGCAGGACAGCATGTTGTGGGTAAGAAGCCGCATGTTTTTGACACCCTAGGCACCTCACCTGCAAAAGGAAGGGCAGAATACTACTGAAAACCTGTACAGCTACATATACAAGAGAGAACACACCGTAGACCGACCGCTATGTCTTACTGCTAAGAACTTGCGCCAGATGTCTCAAGAGACCTTCACTGTGAATCCAAAGACAAGGAAGTTTCTGCTGCAACCCACCATACCCAGAACATATGCCGTTTTAAAATGGCCTTAAGTGGAATTCCGACCCCGCAGGCGTGTGTAAAATAGGCCCAATTCTGATTTCACACTTGGGTACTGTCCGTCCCGCTTGTGAGCTACCGAGTCACACAAATTGCTCCTCAAAGTGCACTAAAGGTATGGAGCTTAGGTGCAAGGATATTTCAATATCAGATGCTGACACAGGGAGCACAAATGGGCACATGCGACAGAGCAAGGTGAAGATTATCTAATGTGTAAAGTGAAATTTGAGTGCCTCGTGTGTAACCGTGAGAAGTCAGGGTGGCGACAAAGTAGTTAGGCGGGGTGCAGGAAAAGATGGGTTCACTTTATCTTAGAGCTTGCTCAACTTTTGAAAAATTCGCCTCATCATGAGAGGAGAAGGAAAAGTGCCGCCTCTATAGTAATTGGATGAAATTATGAAGAAAGAGCTTGTTCAAATTTTTCTTCTCCCCTTCAACTCGATTGATGTCAAGTTTACTTTAAAATGTTTCCTGAACACTAACTTAAGTATGGTCACACTTATTGATAAATCTTTGTACGCATGTAAACCCACTTTTTCTCGATGCCAACAACCATGTGCGCAAAAACTCATTTTCGGTAGAGGACGAAACTGCACTCCGGTGAACTGCAACATAAATGAAAGCACCTTCTGCACTTAGGATCAATGTTGAAATAACGACCCAACGTTCAAACTTATTAATCGATTGGTTAATGTCACCCATCTTGCCTATCCAATGGGTTTTGTTAAGATTTGACTTGCAAGGTTATGGATGGTCGAAGCTTCTAAGAGTCGAGCCAAATATGCTACCAATGAGAACTCACGAAAAAAGAGGTTGCCGCATCCCTCATTGGCTACTCATAGTAAGACTTCATAAGCATGGATATATTTACCAAGTCTTACAAGGACTAACCAATGAAAGATGAGCTTGGCACATTTTTTAAACGACTTCTCGTTTTCTTCAAAATCATCTCGGTCTCGCAATCTTCATTTGCCTACCTCACTCACTACTCTTCTTCCTTGCACCATACCCACCACTAAAGTACATGGGCCTATTATGAGACATCCACCACAAAAGAAAAACCAATGTGCCCCCCCCCCCCCCCCACCCCAAAACAACCACACACACACAAAAACATGTTCCAAAACATGAGGTGCTTAAAACAATAGTGAAGTGAACCAACAAGATGGCATCCACTATATGACCCTCGTAAGTGGTATAATCTCTTTCCGTGGCAATTCTTTCTTCCCTACTCTCACTTTCATTAGCCTCTAGATCCTATCTACCTACAGCCCATGGTCCCCAGCAAATGTCCACATGTTCTCAACAACTTGGTAAGTTGCTTTCTCCAAGAGAAGCTACAAGGTCTAGAGGGATTGCACATTCTGGCAAATTGAAAAATTGAGTTGCACACTCATCAATGTTGAAATAGAGGCCCCAAAGTTGTTATGTTGTAGGAAAATACATGCCTATCTAATGGTCATTATCCGGAGTTGAATTGCAAGGTTATGGAAGCGACAGGAGCATTTAAGAGAAGTGTCATGCAGTGCCACTTACTTAGAGGACTTATGAAAAAGGAGGCAGCCATTAAAAATGCATCCCTCATTGGCTAGTCACAACAGGACTTCATAAGAATGGCTGACGATAGCCAAACTTACCAAGTCTTACAAGGACTAACCAATGAAGTAGTAAGCTCGACAAAAATTTTAATGACTTCTCCTTTTCTTCAAAATCATCTTGGTCTTATAAGTTAAGCATAGAGCACCACTCTAGAGCACCACTCTAGAGCCCACCAAGGAAAAAAAAAACCTAATGACTCTTCACATCTTGCTTGGAGAAATGGCACACACCCATATCTTGATTTTCCCACTTCGTTCACTCCTCATCTTCCTCATGCCACACCCAGCAAGATTTCGTAAGTAAGGTTGAAAATAGCCAAACTTGCCAACTCTTACTTCTCCTTTTCTTCAAAGAGTTAAAAAGGAAAAGGTAAAGCCTTCTCTCAGGTCTCAAGAAGACAAATGAAAAATTAGCCTAATCTTTTGGTAAGGATGCTATAAGAAGGGGGTAATATACCTAAGAAGAAAGGCAAATGCAACTATTATCAGAAGCTAGGCTATTATATCAAATGAACGCAAAAAAAGGCAGAAGAAGGAGAAGAGGAAAGAGTCAGGCATGGTTGTGGTGGCTAATGATGCATCAACACAAAGTGTTGAAAAGAAGGAGTCAACGAAGAACTATGCACATGATAATTAGGCATTCATTGTGCAATGTAGTTATGACCCTTTTATCCATGATCTATACATACTAGTGATAGATCAGCATGTCTAGTTTTTTTGATAGTGGTGCTAGTAAGCACATTTCTTCTCAGTATGGGTTGTTTTCCTCCCTTGAGTTTGCTCCTCAGTCACTTGTCCAAAAAACTCCTCATATATAGTAAAAGGAATTAGTAAGGTTGTTCCTACTATCGATGTGCAAATGGTGGGACAATTAGTATCTTAATAGTCTTATTTAAGCTAGGCATTAAAAATAACTTTCTGTCAATATCTACCATTGTTGGGGCATGCCTAGTGGTTAGATTTGTTCGTGACATGTATATAGTTCATGATAGGAGTCATGGAGACATCACTTAATATCTGATACTCTAAGCCATAGGCTTTACATGTTGGACTCGAGAGGGCAGAGTATATGTCAAATGAGTTTCATGCATATATGGCATTACTTCATTTGTGTGTTTTTGGTTATCTTGCTTATGCTCTTGTGCCTGAGCAACAATGCAATAAGGTGGATGATAAGGTGATAAAATGCATTACTTCATTTGTGTGTTTTTGGTTATCTTGCTTATGCTCTTGTGCCTGAGCAACAATGCAATAAGGTGGATGATATATATGGCATTACTTCATTTGTGTGTTTTTGGTTATCTTGATTATGCTCTTGTGCCTGAGCAACAATGCAATAAGGTGGATGATAAGGTGATAAAATGCATTTTTACGGGTGTATAAGCTTAAGTGTAAAGCTTATGGTCGCATCTGACACCGCTATAAGGCAAGGCTTGCAAAGGGTTATGCTTAGGAGAAGGACATAGAGTATGAGACGAGACCTTTGCTATGAAGTGGATTTATAATCTTAAGCATAAAGTGATGGTAGCGTTGAGACTGCTATAAGGCAAGGATTATTACAAAAGGCAATGATCAATAAACGGGCATAGATTATGATGAGACCTTTTTCCCCATGTCTTATATGACTACAATCCAATGTATCATTACATTGGCAATGCATCATGGCCGCTATAAGGCAAGGTTTATTGCAAAGAATAATGCACAATAAAGGGCATAAATTATGATGAGACCTTTTCCCCCACGTCTCATATGACTACAATCAGATGTTTTATTGCATTAGCAATGCATCATGGATGGAATGCACATTAGTTGGATCAGTCGTGGTGGATATCAAGACTACCTTTCTAAATGGTGTTTTGCATGAGGAGGTTTATGTATCTCAAATTTGTGGTTTTATTTAGAAGGGATAGGAGTCTAAAGTATATTTGTTAATAAAAGTATATTTATGTATCTAGACTTCATGGTTTTGTGTAGAAGGGATATGATTCGTCTAAAGTATATTTGTTAAGAAAAGCTTTATATGGCATTAAGCAGGCTCACAGGGATAGGAGTCTAAAGCTTTATATGGCATTAAGCAGGCTCACAGGGATAGGAGTCTAAAGTACATTTGTTAAGAAAATATTTGTATGGCATTAAGCATGGAATGAGAAGATAAATGCATACATGGTTGCAAAATGGTTTTGCAACAGTCCACAACTCAGAGTACCAGTCCAACTAAGAGTACCCTCTATGTAAAATGAATTTGGTCATCATTTTATACATTAATGACATGTTGCCCGCATGCCCCAATGAGGAGAAAATTTTAGCCTTCAAGGCTAAATCTCATGTGTCATTTGAGATGAAAGATTTAGGCTCATTGTTTTATTATTTGGGCATAGAACTTATACATCATGATGATGGTATTGTGATGTTGTAGTCAAAGTACATACAATGATTGCTTACACGGTTTGGTCTTAAAGACTATAAGCTTGTTACTACACTAGTAGAGAGATAGAGCAGTCTCCAGGATGTAGGTGAACCATTTAATACATCACTTTATTAGGCATGGTTAACAATACTTTTGGTGCCATTGACAAGGAAGACAAAACATTATAGACAACACTAATCTCAAGCTAGATTAGGCTTTCAAATGATTAGCAAAGGGTAGTAACATGAACTTATTCCTACACATGTAATGGCAGATTAGATTGGTAGCTTCATTGCAAGGTTGAGGACAAGCTTATTAAGAGGCTAGAGTTAAGGAGAAGCATTCAAATGGTTCACAAGCATAGTAAGGATCACAAAACTTTAAAGATGAGCCATTAAGCATGAGGAAGGATAAAGCAGGTAGAATAACTCTCATTTAACCTAATTGATTAAGCTCATTTCACTAACAAGCTGAGTGAGTGACGATGCATTGGAAGAATGCAATGCTAACCAAACAAGGCATATAAAAACTACAAGGAAAAGGGAGTTTCATTTTCAATCGAAATTGAGCCCGTATCCAATTCCATTCATGCAACTTAATTAAATAGACTTTTCTTACTAAATTGAATAGACTCTATTCAACATTCAATTAAGTCTTACTCTTAAAAAAATTTCCCCATAATTATTTAACTAATGCAAGATAGCTTCAGTAAATAAATTCAAGTCAAATAAATAAATAGCTTCAGTAAATAAATTCAAGTCAAATAAATTCATTCAACCTAGTTGAATAAAGTCATTCAACCTAGTAAAAATGTAGGACTTGTATGAACTCAAATTTCATTCAAACTAATCCATTTTGAAGCATAATCGATTTAATATTATTTTATCAATTAGAGCCAAGGTTTTTTTATTCAACATAGTTGAAATAATAGACTCATTTAACTTGACCTTTCACCATTCAATTTAGTTTAATCAACTTCAATCAGCCCACTCTATATAGTTATTTGATTTGGATAACTAACTCCTCCCATTTTGTTCTTCTTTCATTCAACTAAAATTTTAGTTGAATCAAACCCATTCAAGTTTAGTGGAATAAGAACAATTCACCATTATCTTAAAAACTTATAAGCTAAACCCTCAACCTCTTTGAGATCCTAGCCTATGTTATATGCATCTTAGAACTGTAAGAGTCCTTAAGATAAAAACTACTTTTCAAATCTTGACACATTTATCAGACACTAAAAAAGTAAATGCTCATTCAAGAACAAATGGTTTAAGAAGTGGTGTAGAAGAAAGAGCTTTGGAATGTGTAGCTCAAGCCTGCAAAACATCTTAGTGGGGCTAGGGGTGTAAAATCAACCAAATAAGGTCGGCAATGGTGAGCTCTTTGTTACTTTGTAAATGAATGCACCTCTGCCATTTGCAGGCCTTGCTACTACTACGAGAACAAGCACAATGAAGGGAACTACTCTTCCCCAAAAAGATCTTGGAACTCCCCAAATGAAACATACATGCTACCCAAAGTTCCTCTGTCATAAACTGGCCCGGATCTCTTCTTCCTTGGTAGTTGGATCAAATGTAAGCTTACATAGATGTGTGAAGTGGCTTTTACATCATTTTGAGTTATCTGGTGGTTTTTCTTGCTTGGATTTGTGGAGTGGCCTTTTACATCATTTTGAGTTATTTGGTGGTTTTCCCTTGGATGTCTGACTGTCTAGTTGTTGTTGTTGCTATTAAAGCTTGGCTCTCTGTAGTTATCACTTGGAACTTACATCCCTTGGCAATCCATTCTACAAGTTGTTGATTTGCATTGGGGGATAGTGGTCCCAAGATTTGTTACATTGCTTGCACTTTCTCAAACTTGCCTGGGCCCTATACTATACTTTCTTACTACCCAAGATTTGTTACATTGCTTGCACTTTCTCAAACTTGCTTGGGCCCTATACTATGCTTTCTTACTACCCAAGATTTGTTACATTGCTTGCACTTTCTCAAACTTTCCTAGCCCCTGCACTATGCTTCCTTACTGCCCCTGTATAGTAGTGTGTGGTGCTAGCAGAGGGACCCTCTGTCCCTTGCCCTTGTCTTTTATTTGTGGCTCTGTGGCCTTGGGGATGGGTTTCTCTCCATGTCAATATCAGATTTTTTGATGTCGTAACCAAATCAATTCCTCGTAACTTGAGTTTCTTCCTTCGGCCCTTTTGATCATGGAGCCTTCTTATTAATAGTGTCTTGTGCTTCCTCTTCTACTCGGGCCTTGTTTGTTGCCAATGGTGGGGGAAGTGACTATCTCGGCTTCTTTTCTCCCTTATAATGCTTGTGTGGAGGTCTGCCCCTCTAGGGGCATTTCCATTGGTGTGGGAAATTAGTGAAGTACTTCCAACCGCCGCCGTGAATAAAATATTCTTGTTAAAAGGAGTCCTGCCCCCAAATATTTCCCTCCCCAATGTTAGCAATTTTTCCAATTGTGTATACACTAGTCTTGTAAAATTTGGCACCACGACCTCTGCATCTTGCTCCTTGTAAGCCCAATAGAGTTTAAAAAGTATTCCTATGTCCACCTCTGTAAAATGGTTGGGCTTATAAAACGAGAAATATGTGCATATTTTGCTTTTGTTGAGGTGACAAGGTACGGTAGCCCTGACATTAGTCCACTGAGGCTTTGCCAACTTAGTGGGGCCTAATAAAGTTGTCCTTTCCACCTTTATGACATTGTGTTATCCATGCATGGCTCACTTTGGGCAACCTTGGTGCATTTTGTAGGCCACTGAGATCCATGCCCCAAATGCACCTCCCAATACCATTTACCATGCCGAAAACAAGCATTTCATCGGGTTTTACACTGCCTGTCACATCAATCCCTCCGGGATTTGGTCCCTTGCTTTGCACTACCACAAGTCCTAAACCTTTAGGAGGGCACGTACCAACCCTTTGCAACCCCTAGATGTCCACACCTTGGGCATATTAACTAATCTAGGAAGGGGGTTGCCCAAGGACTAAATGAGGTCCTACCCACATCAACACCCACGCACAGCCTCGGGCGGTGACTCATACAAGAATGTAGCTGTATAGATTTTCAAAATCATAGGCAAATACAATGGAACAACTGATCTTGTTCAATTCATACAAATGTTTGAACAACTGATCCTGTTCAATTCATGCAAATGTTTGAACAACTGATCATGTTCAATTCATGCAAATGTTTGAACAACTGATCATGTTCAATTCATGCAAATGTTTAAACAAAGATGTGAGGCTTTTGGAAATCCAAACTATCCCACCAAGGTATGGAGGATGAACTTGATATGAGATGTTCCTCATCTAAACCAAGTGAAGCAATGACTAAAAAAATTTTGATTTCGGAATTGTCATTCCGTGAATTCTACACAACCTTGCTTAAAAGCTTTGAACAAGAATCCCCAAGAGAGAATGAGCTTCCTTAAAACCAAACATCCTTAATACCTCTCAAAGTGATGGGCAAAATGCCTTGTGTTCATTGCCATCACTACATCCATCCCAATCCCCAATGTGTGTACAATAGGGCTATCTTTATGTATTGCAAAGCCTTTGGTCACGAAACACCCCAATGCCCCAAATCACCTACAACTAACCCGTGCCCCAACCAGACACAGTTCAAAGGGTAGAAGCTGCTCAAGAAGCAGTTAAGCAAACACTTCAGTGTTTCTATTGCCGTGGACCGCACAAAGTGGCAGACTACATAATTTGGAGTACTTCCTTGCCTATAGTCACTGACACTTTGCAACCCATATGTGAACAATGTGGCATGGATCACATATTCTAAGATTTCCCAAGGGGAATTACTTTACTACTGCAACCTGTCTCACAAAATACAACTCTTAACATCTTGAGTGTGCAAAATGGGCAATTGTCCACGGTACCCTTAAATGTGTTTACACGCTTGCAAATAAGAAACAATAAAAAATAATGCAAAAGAAAACACTTTGAAATGGGTAGAAGAGCATGTTTTAAAGCAAAAACCAAAAGAGGAAGCAAAACCTTCTAAACCCAAGAAAAACAAGGGCAAACAAACTGTCGAAACTAAGGTTGAAATAAAGGACAAGGAAAAGGAACCTTTGGCAGTCCTAACTCCAAAAGAGCCAAAATCTACACATGATGCGAATGCATCCACCTCAAAGGCTACCTGGGCAAACATAATGAAAACCTGACGATCCAAGGAAAGTTATAAAATGAAACAAGTTCTAGTACGTCACTAAGTGAGAGCAAAACAAGTTGTGACTCATTACCCAGTGCACGTCATAGACCAATCAAGAAACTAGAATCCACCCAACCACCCCAAATTGAAAACTATGATCACATGGCTTATACGTAATGCAAAAAACAAGCTCAATAGATCATGCTTAGCATTGTTGAGTGTCATACAAGATCACCAGTTATGATTAAACCACATAATTTCAAACCCACAAGCAACCAGAATACAAAAACCGGAGAAGGTATCGCTTTCCCTTCCAAGAGGAAGACGTGCTCTCTACCGAAATAAACCCATCAAGCCAAGAAGAGTCATCAGGAGAAGATTGCACAAATGATGCGATTGAAAAAGCACGTAAGGAATTTGATGAATCCCTTAAAGAATTTAAGCAATCTCTCAAATCCTCATTTGGAGGAGTGCTCTTCTCTCGCGGTGGTGAAGCTAAACCTTTAAAGGCTAAACATGAGTTGTACCAAGACATCAAGAGCTACATAGAACATGACTGTAAGGATTTGCAAGTTTCCAAACAGACCTTAGTTAAAGTGGTCAAAGGACCGAGTGTGCCATTGTACACATTGGGCACTCTTGAAAAAGCTATGAGCCAAGAAGAGAATGAAAGTGAATCGGAATATGAAACTGAAACTGTTACCATATTATAGTAGTGATGTGTGTGAACACACTTAGGACCGCCGGGGCACTTTTTCCCTCACTAGGAGGTTTTTTCCCCCGTGCATTGTATATATGCCCATTATCTTCTAGGGCTTGTTATCTTTCATTTTTGGCACTCATAATACACTACTGTGTTGTGCTCAAGCTTCCTCATCTTCTTGAAGTTGTGTGTGCATTCCTGCAACCCTAATTCCAACAATTGGTATCAGAGCAGGCTTCCTCCTCCCGGGCAGCATCACCGGCACCTGCCGCTTCATCTCCTCCGATTGCAACGAGGTTTCACGAGCGTCTGCAGGTTAGTATATGCCGTGGGAATGCCCGTAGGACTCAGTCATTTCAGAATTTTGATCTGAAGTCATTTCGCCCTCCGTTTTTGCATTCCAAGTACTGCGCAGGCAAAATCGTCCTACTGTGCAGATTTTCTGTCAAGATTGAAATCTGCAGGACAGGTGCCCATTCGTCTGTTTTGGGCTGTGCTACATAGCACAGGTCGATTTTATACAGGTTTACCTCTTACAGACAGCATTTACATCTAGTAGTACAGTCATTGGCCATGGCTGACAACAATGATGTATTCCGCATGTTGGCTGCTGAGGATAAGTTGGATGGCACCAACTATCCATTGTGGGCATATATGATGCGACATGTATTGGTAGCAAAGGGGTTATGGAACATTGTGCAGGGTATTGATGCACGTCCTATTGTGGCTGGGAATGCTGCAAACACATCAGAAACAGGTACTGTTGATGATGGTGCAGGCACAAGTGCTGTAGCAGCTGTTCGAGAACCACCACTTTCAGCAGAGCAGATTCGTTGGGATGGTAGAGATGCGCAGGCTCATGCCTTGATTGCGCTGTCTGTCAAACGTACCATTATCCCACATATTCGCTCTTGCAGGACTTCTAAGGATGCTTGGGATGTACTTGCCACATTGTATCAGGCAAGAAATGAGGCTCGTGTTGCTTATCTCCGAAAACAGTTGGAGAGTGAGCATATGAACGAAGGTGATTCTATGGATAGCTTTTTGACAAAGATCAAGGATTTCAAAGAGCAGCTCATTTCTGCAGATGAAATCCTGTCAGACAGTTCACTTGTGCAGACTGTTTTGAATGGTCTACCAGATTCTTATCAGGGTTTTGCTTCCACTCTTCGCTTGATGATGAAAGGCAATCCCAATGCCTTATCATTTGAGGAGTTAGTTTCTGTTTTGCTGCAAGAAGACCAGTCAAGGCAAAACATGAATATTATGCGTGTCGCAGATCAAGCTTTCGTTGCTAGTCAGAGAAGCGGGAAAGGTAAAGCAGGCTTTTCTTCTAGTAAGCAGAAATCTGCAAATGCTGCGCAACCAAAGAAGGAAGACAAAGATGAGAAGAAGGGTGACAAACAGAAGACATTTTGCAAGTACTGTAAGGGAAATGATCATGTCATCAAAGCGTGTCCTAAGCTGGCTGCGAAAGAGGCTAAGAAGAAAGAGGCTGGTATGGCTGTTGTTGCAGATGCCTCTCCTTCTAACAATGAATCTGCTAATGTTGTGCTAGATACAGAATGGGCATTCAATGCGCAGTGCAGTTATGACCCATCTTTGCATGACACATGTATGTCTGCAGTAGATTCAGATGTATGGTACTTTGACAGTGGTGCCACTAAGCATATCACCTCGCAGCGCAGTTTATTCACTTTCCTTGAGTCTGCTCCCACAGGGAATACTGTCACTTGTGCCAATAACTCCTCTTATCCCGTTGAAGGAGTTGGACAGATTGTGCTGAATGTTGCAAATGGCAACACCTTTACACTTTTTGATGCATTGTATGTGCCAGGGATCAAAAAGAATCTGCTGTCAGTCTCCGCATTTGCCAAAACAGGTTTGGTTGTAAAATTTGTGGATGACAGATGTACTGTTCATGATCTCTCTTGTGGTGACATCATTGTAGCATCTGGTTCACTATGTCGAGGGCTGTATAAGCTCAATATGGATGGCAAATGTGTAGAGGATTCAGCATGTGCTATTATGGATACGCAGGCTATTTCAAATGCAAAACTGTGGCATGCACGTTTTGGTCATCTGAATTTTGCAAGTTTGCTGCGCCTGCAGAAATCTGAAATGGTGTCTTCTTTGCCTAAGCTTGAGGCACCTGTCAAGCATGTTTGTGAGGGCTGCATATTGGGTAAAATGCAGCGTGCTTCCTTTCCCAAAGATGGATCAGTGAGAGCTGAACGCAGATTGCAGCTTGTTCACAGTGATGTTTGTGGTCCCATGCAAACTCCATCATTTGGAAACTACCTTTACTTCGTGACTTTCATTGATGATTTTACCAGGCATGCATGGGTATATCCCTTGAAGGCAAAGTCCGAAGTGTTTTTGTGCTTCAAACAGTTTTTGGTTATGGCTGAAAATGTGTCAGAAAGTAAGATGGGCACCCTCCGTTCAGATCGAGGGGGGGAGTATATGTCTTCAGAATTTAATGCATTTCTGGCTGAGCGTGGGATAAAACACCAATGTACAGTGCCGTATACACCACAGCAAAATGGTGTGGCTGAGAGAAAAAACAGGTCTCTCATGGAAATGGCAAGATGTATGGTTAAGAGTCAAAGTCTACCACATGGTTTTTGGCTTGAGGCTGTCATGTGTGCCACTTATGTACTAAACAGGTGTCCCACCAAAGCATTACAGGTTGTCACTCCATATGAGGCTTGGCATAGCCGCAAGCCATCTGTTAGCCATTTACGTGTTTTTGGTTGCCTGGCATATGCATTAGTGCCTGTGCAACATCGCAGAAAATTGGATGACAAAGCTGTCAAATGTATTTTTGTTGGATATAGTGCTGAGAGCAAAGGCTATCGTTTGTATCATCCACAGACAAAGCGCATTTTGGTTAGCCGTGATGTTGTATTTGTGGAAGATGCAGTTCAGCCCTTGGTTTCATGTACTAAGGAGACAGATATCAGCTCACGTGATGTCTATGATACATTGTTGCCTCTTTTCAGTGGTGCACAGTCAAGTGCAATACCTCATGAGGCAGTTTTTCAGCCTATGCAGGTTTTAAATGATGGCACAGATCAGCCTATATTTGATGCAGATGTGCATGATGCACTTGAGGATGAGAGACAAGAGATTGAGGGCTCTAGGAACATGCCTAGATGGCTGGTGCAGACTTTGCGTGACAGCAAGTTGGATGCCCCTTTGTCTAGTCGCACTCGTTCTGGCTCTCATGGTGCCTCTTATGCGTCAGATTGTTATGCATTGGCTGTTTCTAGTATGTGCGATGAAAGTGAGCCTGTTTCATTTGATGAGGCACAAAGTTCAGAAAATTGGATGGCTGCTATGCAAGCAGAATACGATGCTATTATGAAGAATAGTACATGGTCTTTATGTGACTTGCCCCCTGGCAAGAAGGCCATTGGCACTAAGTGGGTATACAAATTGAAGCGTAAGCCTGATGGCACAGTGGATCGCCATAAGGCTAGGCTTGTTGCAAAAGGTTATGCTCAAGAGAAGGGCATTGATTTTGATGAGACTTTTGCTCCCACATGTCGTATGGCCACTGTTCGTAGCATCTGTGCATTAGCAGCTCATAATGGTTGGAATGTACATCAGCTGGACATAAAGACTGCGTTCTTAAATGGAGATTTGCATGAGGAGGTGTATGTATCGCAGCCTCGTGGTTTTGTTCAAAGAGGGCAGGAAAACAAAGTGTGCAGGTTAAAAAAGGCTTTATATGGTTTAAAGCAAGCTCCACGAGCTTGGTATGAAAAAATACATGCATATTTGACTGCACATGGGTTTCAGAATAGTCCAACAGAAAGCACTTTGTATGTTAAACGTGTGGATGGTGTACATCTAATCATTGCTCTCTATGTCGATGACATGCTGCTCACAGGACCAAATGAGAGTCATATTGCTGATTTTAAGGCTGATTTGAATGCCTCTTTTGAGATGTCAGATTTGGGGCATTTGCATCATTATTTGGGGATACAATTTAAGCAGTGTGATGGAGGTATTGCTTTGTGTCAGACAAAGTATATTGAAACATTGTTGCGGAGATTTGGCCTTGAAGACTGCAAGCCTATTGCTACTCCAATGGAGACAGGTTTGAAGTTGAGTCTTCATGATGCTGGAGATCACTTTGATGTCACACTCTATCAGACAGCTGTTGGTTGCCTCATTTATGTATGCATTACGAGGCCAGACATTCAGTTTGCAGTCTCACAGGTGAGCAGATTTATGCATAGCCCAGGCATTAAGCATTGGCAGGCAGTGAAGCGTATCTTTTGCTATTTGAGTGGTACTCGGCATCTTGGGTTGTTTTATCCCAAGGGGGGATCATTGCCGCCAGATTTACATGTTTTTTCAGATTCTGACTGGGCTGGTTGTTATGACACACGCGTGTCCACGAGTGGTTTTTGCTTCATGCTTGGAAGCTCATGCATATCATGGTTGAGCAAGAAGCAGCCTACTGTGGCCACTTCTAGTTGTGAAGCTGAGTACAGGGCAGCTTTCACAGCTACGGTTGAGTGTGTGTGGCTCAGACGCCTTATGGCTGATTTGGGTGTTGGGCAGCCATCTGCCACCACCATCTTCACTGACAGTCAGAGCGCATTGGTAGTTGCGCGGAACCCAGTGTTCCATGCTCGTACGAAGCACATTGAGGTGCACTACCATTATGTCAGGGAGAGACTCTCTGCAGGAGAGATCAGTTTGGCTTATGTGCCAACACAGGATAACCTTGCAGACCTTTTCACAAAGGCTCTGCCTCGTGAGAAGTTCGAAGCTTTTCGCAAAGCTTTGGGCTTACTCCCTTTTGTGGATTCGTCCACATAGCTAGACACTTCCCTATACATGAGTGCTAGCTCTTGTTCACCGCATCACTCCAGGGGGGATTTGTTACCATATTATAGTAGTGATGTGTGTGAACACACTTAGGACCGCCGGGGCACTTTTTCCCTCACTAGGAGGTTTTTTCCCCCGTGCATTGTATATACGCCCATTATCTTCTAGGGCTTGTTATCTTTCATTTTTGGCACTCATAATACACTACTGTGTTGTGCTCAAGCTTCCTCATCTTCTTGAAGTTGTGTGTGCATTCCTGCAACCCTAATTCCAACAGAAACGGGATCTGAAGCTAAAACAAAAACTAAAACATCTATGCCGAAGATCTTATCGACTATAGCGTCCCAAAAGAAAGCCCCTTTCTTAAGCTTGTCAGTGAGAGAGGTGCGGCAATATGAGCATACCTCTTAATGCACCTCTTATAAAATGATGGCAAGCCCAAGCATTTCCTTAATTGAGTATTAT
The DNA here is from genome assembly GCF_041138505.1 of Cibotium barometz. Taxonomy (NCBI): domain Eukaryota; kingdom Viridiplantae; phylum Streptophyta; class Polypodiopsida; order Cyatheales; family Cibotiaceae; genus Cibotium; species Cibotium barometz. Next base: position 18,307,758 of record NC_141081.1, read on the forward strand.
TTGTAGGTGTGGGCCAATTCTTAACACACTCAACCTTTTGTGACATAAATGTACATTTTCTATCCTTTGCATATAAGTTGTTGGCTCGTAAAGCATCCAAAATAGCACCTACATACATCAAGTGCTCCTTCTACCCCTTGCTATATATCAAGCTACCATTAAATAATACAAGCACCAATTTGTAGAGGAAAGGTCCAAGCACCTTGTTTATTAAAGCTTGAAATGTTTTCGACGCATTGCACATAAATAAATAAAATGCTATTTATAAAGCATGGGAATAGTACAGATGCCACATGGCCACACCACCTATTCACATGTGAAAGGCCACACGTGAAGCCACACGTGTCGACGTGTGGTCACATGTGTGAAGCCACATGGTGTGGCACAGTCACACGTGTGCATTAATAATCACACATTTTATTTTATGTATGCCATGTGGTAAGCTTGAGGTCATCTATAAATATATTCAATGGGATTTTTTATTTTTTTGCTTCTGTACATGCATGAAAAGGTGTCCCCAACTCCTGTTGATCCCCAATTCCTCCTCTTGGTCCCTATCTCCTCCATCATGAGTGACAATAGACACTTGGGTGTTACTGGGACAACCTAAAATCATCCCTAAAGACAATGGTCTTACAAGAGATGCCAATGGACAAAGCATTAAAGTTCGAGGATGCTTTAGCTATGCTACTCGAACAATCGGTGGAAATGTGGAATTTAGATTCCATGTTATCCCAAATTCCCTTAGGTATGATGTCATCCTTGGTGGAACTTGGGTATATGAATCCCAAATTCCCTTAGGTATGATGTCATCCTTGGTGGAACTTGGGTATATGAATCGTTGTTTTCAATTGATGAATCCATGCAATCAATCACCTTGAACACTCCTACAGGCATTGTGAAATTGCTATTACGGGCAGGAAAGACATTGGAGGAGCTAGAACTTCCAACATATCTTACTCAGAATATCACAAGAATTATGGTTGGATAAGAACTTTCTAATAAAATCACGACAATCCAAGCATAAATTTATCCACAACGAGAGCATAATCTAATGATCCTCGAGTTATGGGATTTGTTAGGTCAACCAACACTCTCAATGACACATCCTGATAGAATTCTATTCATACAAGACTTGAACATGCCATCTTTGGGGTACTTTGAACATACAATGTATATAGAATCTAACCCCCTTACGTATGAGTTTTTTGTGGTTGAGTATGTATTGGAAGAAGATTCGATCTTGGGGCATAAATGGACTATTGTTGCCCAAGTACCACTGTGCTTTGCCTAGCGATAGGGTCATCATAATGGTCAACAACACAAAGTTGACAATACCATACTGTACAGAATAGGATCCAACCTTAATGAATTTCTATGATACTGAATGCAAAAAGCTGCAAGCCTCGTCCTCGAAAGCCCCCCTACACAAAGACCTACCGTCTGCATAAATGACCGACTCTGATCAAGCATCTACCCCTTCAACTCCATCCTCTCCAGCAAATTCCAATGTCAAAAGCTCGCAGTTAACAACTATTTTCGACAGTCCCCCAAGCGCAACCACATATCTATAAATAGAAACTCAAGGGAAAAACCCCCATAGCCAACCCCTCTTCATCAACCAACCTTGCCAAAAGAGCAGGATGCATCCTCACAAGCCTTAACATCAGCAGTCTCGCCACTCCACAAGAGACTCAAGCCTCATCATCAACAGCGCCCATAAGTCTCAAACCCACACCCTCAGCGCCAACCAATGTGAAGGAGGACCCCTCTTCATCAACCAACCGTGCCAAAAGAGCAGGATGCATCCTCACAAGCCTTAACGTTAGTAGTCGCCACTCCGCAAGAGACTCAAGCCTCATCATCAACAGCACCCATAAGTCTCAAACCCACACCCTCAGCGCCAACCAATGTGAAGGAGGACCCTAAACCTTCCACTTCATCCAAAATGAAAACTCCACCAAGAACAAAAAAAAAACCAAGGTATCTTAATGGTATCAAAATGTGGGTAGGAAAGCAGCTACTTGTAGCTCAAGGCTACTACGAGGGTGCTTCGATCATCAAAGCCTCTTTCTCAACGCAACACTCAAAGGCCAAGAAAGATTAAAAGTACTCCACAACATTGTCCACAAAAAACTAAGCGAGTTCCTCAAAGAACTCTGACAACTCAACAAGTGTGGGTACCAAAAAAATTTACTGTAAGCACAAGGGTACTACCATGGTAATGCCAAAGCTTGGATTCCCAAGTGCATCAACAAGTTCCCTAAGACTACTCAAAGAAAGAATCCTCAAAGGCATAAACCATTAACTCCTAATGTTCATCACTCAAAGATGGGTGCCTATGAATATGCTTCAACAACAAGGGTATTATAATGGTAATCCCATCATATGGTTGCCAAGATTGAACAACGGGAAGAACGCTTCGCCAACACCTTCAACCTCAGCAGCTTGACCTAAAGTTCGACAAGAATGGAGATGCAAGCAACACCAAGCGAGCCACTCAATCACTCTTGTGCGTATAACACCATCACAAGAGCTTGTGTATTTAGTCAACCCCAATGGCAACCAACCAAAAGCTGTACCTACCACCTCAACAACAATTGACCACAAATTCAAGAATCAATCCCCACGTCTGAACAACAGAATCTTATGAGCATATCAAGGACAAACTCACAAGGCTCTTCTCACGCCCTGAATGAGAAGCATAAATGCATAAGCTACACAGCAGATATAAGAACCTTTCTCTCAAAAAGGAGAATAGACACAAGAACCTGTTGCTTGTAAGGTGGTAGCAAAAAAAAAAAAGAAGAGATAAAAACACAAGGAAGTCACACATGGCCTACCTAAAAATGATAGAATATCACAAGATACTCCCAACGATCTTCAATACCCAATACATTCTAGTTAAGCTTATAGCTTACTATTCTTTAGGCTAAGTTAATGTAGCAGTTGCTCCATGAGTACATATTCATACTCATGCACTGGAGGACGTTTGCACCAAAGACTCATCATCGACAACTTTCCAAGTACATCTCTGGATGGGGGGCCTTGGTGGGCGACAACTTGGTCAATGGTACAACCCATCGCCTTGAATTTTCCTTGGAATTGGAAACCTCTCCAAATGAAGCTAAGTATTCGCAACACATTGGTCTCTAATCCTTCGTGAAGATGTTTATATTAGCCTCACAAGTCAACATAATTCTTTCGTGCCTCACCAACTAGTGGCTACTTCAATAAGCAGCAGCTCAATAAGAGTCCATTTGACTCATTTAATGTACTTCATGATTATCTGCTTCATAGAGCACTTAAATATACATAAAAGTATAAAAATCACGTGGGAAGAAGCATGCAGGAATAAGTCCTACTCAACAACACTTGACAAGAATCCTGTCTCACAAAAAGAAACATCAATGAAATCTAATTTCTTCGAAAGATGAATGTCACTTCAATGAATCAGATGAGAAACTGAGAATCACAATCTCATTCTAATGATTTTGTCTACGTTCCTCTGGATCCTTCCTTCTCTTCTCTCCCATTATTAACATCTCTTAGTTTCCCAATTAACCCGGATCACATGTAACTTTGCTTATGATTACCAAAAACAAAGTGAGCAAAATATATAAACAAAAAAAACTCACAAAATTATAAAAATGCAATGTCGCAAAACCCCTGCTTATGATTGCCAAAAACAAAGTGAGCAAAAATATAAACTAAAAAGAAAAACTCACAAAATTATAAAAATGCAATCACTCACAAAACCCCTACCACCCCCACTTCATTAGGAATTCCCGCTAATCTATAACCCTTTCATTTACTAACTAGCCTTTCTTATTCCTTCTAGAGGAACATAGACCATTGAACGTCACTTAACATCAAAAGCCATCAACAAAACTTGTCAATTCTCCCCACACAAAGGTCTTCAACACGATCACAAGGACGCGATCGACATCAGGAAAAGGAGGGAATGTTAACCCATTCCTAGGGTTAACAAGAGCTACTACCATTATCTTATATCAAGAGTCAAGGTAGATACACCAAAAGGTCATACATTCAAGATATGAAGCAATGGTGTCCAAATCTACAACTTGGACGGGCGCCCGTAATGGTCCAATGGAATACTTATGGCGATTCTCGCTTCAAATGCATGTGGTACTAAGTTAGAATGAAGTCCCAAGTGATGTACTTCATGGATATATTATGAGAGTAGTCATTGTATTTGCATTAGGCCTCTTATGAGCCTAAAGTGCCCAACCGGCCATAGTTTAAGTGAGTGTGAACACTTATGGCCATGTATATGAGTGAATATCTCTCATAATACAAAAAAACTCTCTCGTTATGCAATAGATTCTTGCTCTTGCAAATCCTCTTGTTGGTCTCTCTCTAATCCATGCTTTTGAGTGCAAGTGCGTGTGAGTGAAGTGAGGTGAGAGGAGGGACGGGTACACATAGTGCAACACGGCGGTGTGACAACGTTCTCAAAAGGCGTGATGGAATTGCTTCTCAAGGAGTTCTAAAGCTTGTAGACCTCAAGGGTTATGAGCTCGGCCACTAGAAAGATCCTCACGACAGTTGTAGTTCACCCGGTAATCTTCTTGTTGGAAGTGTTCCAAGGGGAGTTTGGGTGAGCCATAACAACTTGAATAGGCTTTTCTCTGTGCACAATTTTCTATAGATGTTCCCTTATGGGTGTTTCCCCTTCTCAGTCAACACAGGCAATGTAACCCTGATCTTTCATAAACACACTCTCAACCTCACCAATGGGAGCTATGCCAAGATGCAATCAAGTGCAAGGAGTATGCACATAATTTAATGCTAAAGATGATGTAGAGAAAATGAGCTAATTTTAATTGATTTTAGTAGAGCTTTCAGAGCACTTATGTTTGGATCTTCAACTGAAGATAAGGTCTAATTAGGTTTTTATCTTTATATAGAGTTCCTAATCAGATCGACCATGTGACGATTGCCCTAGGTTGACAATTTAGATTTGACGATATGAACATGTGCAATCTGGATCAGAGACAATCTAGTTACTTACAATTTGAACATGTGTGATCTGGATTAGAGACGATCAAAATTGTAGCAATCAAGACATGGGACAATCCGATCTAAAAGTTTGGATGATCTAAATGTGACCGAGACGATCTAGTGATGGAGATTAGCATGTGCGAGATTAGGGGTGATGGGTCATACACTAGGCCAAGCAAAGGAAGGATTCCTTTTGGTCCTTCGCTAGTGCCTCCCCATCGAGGAATGTACCTAAGAGGCTCTTGGATTCAAGGTTTTACGTAATTTTAGTATGGGATTAGTGGTGCATGAGTTGGATTACTCCTTCACTTTGTCAACTTTGACTTGTAATTGATCCCTATGCCTACCACATATGTAACTTGACTTGACAATTATGCTCGTCTCTCTACCACAAGTGACTCGACTATTAAATACTCGAATAGCATGTTGTGTTGTGCTTAGGATTTACACTTGGGGCGCATTTTTGCCTTTCACAACCTGACTCTTAATTCTTATGCCCTTGGCACATTTTGTCCTCTGACGACAACAACAATTCAGTGCAGCAATGAGTAGCCCCTTTTTCTTTTATTTCTCCTTTGGTTTTTTGCTTGGTGTTGCTATTAAGTAAGCAACAACTTTCTTTGTCCTGTGATTTGGGCATGATGGTGACAAAATCCTCTTTACAAACAAGGTTTTTTTTCATGTAAGGGTTAATGACTTCAAGGTCTTTGGGCCATTCTGTGTGGGTGAGGTCTTTAGTTCTTTGGCTATTTTTTTGTTCCTTCTATAGTTCCTCATTGGTTTTGGCTTGGGCTTCTCTCCCTTGGTCTATCTTTTGGCTTATTAACCCCTATTTTTGATAGAGTTGGAAAGGGTTGTGTTTGTTTTGATGAGACTTGTAGTTTGTGAATAATAAAACTTATCGGCTCAATTGAACTGCTTGTAAACAGATTGAGCAATTTTGGATCTTTGAGGAAACTTGTCCTGGTTTTCCTTCCATAGAAGGATACTCATGGTTTTTTACTCAAATTGGATAGTTGTGGTTCTTATCTTCTTGTCAATGCTACAATTATGTTTAGCAATCCACCATCTTCCAACGATGATTTCTTCTAGCATAGTTTGACAATAAAACTACCTTCTATGGGATAAGATTTTATGTGGAACTTAAGCTTTGCAACACCTTCACAGTAATTATGCAATTGTCAAAAACAGTTAGCACTAAGCCTTTATGTGCTCAAGGACTAGTTTGCTTAATGAGATCAATGTCTCATAGGACATTAGGTTTCTTCCTGCTTCAATGTCTAGTAAAGCAAGCTTGGCTATATCGTTTGTGGTGGTGGGGAAAGCCTTGTGGGCTTCACCTCTTCTTTCTTGTCCATCAGTGTCTACATTAGTCATGGGGATATGTAGAAATCATCTCACATTGCTCAGTGTGAGACTTGGCTTCTCATTAAGCCTATTTTTTTATTTCTATTTCCTTGTTTTTTGTGTTATTTTTGGTGGATGGCTTCAAGTTGTTCATAGGAGACATGTCCATAGAATTTTCTAAGTTCATCCCATTTAGGAATTCTTTCATCTAGACTCCATCCAATGTTTCTAATTGGGCAAGTCCTCTTGAAGTTAGTTCATATATCCTTAAACACCCATCCCTCTAAGGTTGAGTTTTTGTTTGTTTTTCTTAAGGTTATATAGCATGACCAAATCCCCTACCTTAAACCTCCTGGTCTTGATGTTCTAATCAAACCATCTTTTTCTTTGCAGCATACATGCCCACCAATGCCTGGGTTCCATTATGGGAGGTACTTGTGTATAGGATGGTTCCACATATCCATAGATTAACACCCCAAAAGATGCTTCTCTGGGTTGTTCAGGGGTACAAATCCTAAATGTGTCATTGTGTATCCATATACTGATACTCCTAAGTTGTTGGTAGGCTTGAGGCTTAATTGTCTTGGCTCTCAACTCTCGTGGTTCCCCATCATAACTGAATTGACACTACTAGTTTGATTGGGGTTACCAAGCTGGTTCTTTTGAAAGGCTCTTGCCTAATGGTTCTCATCCCTGTGGTGGAAGCTAAATGTTCCTCTCAACAGACCATGCCTAATGTGGAGGGAATCCTCACCTCCACTTTGGGTCTACGGTTTGTTTCCCTTGTGGAGTAATAATAAAATTCTCCACTTGCCGCTACGCTTCCTAGTCTCAAAGTGATTTCCTCTAGAGAGGTCCTCACTTCATTGTTGGGGTTCAAAGTTCTATGTTCTAGGTATGTGTTGGATGGGAAAACTCCCTCCTATACCCAAACCTCTCTGTCCTTCTCACTTCCACTCTTGGGATGTATGTGTTAATGTCCTCATTCGCATATGCCATTTTATCAATCACTGGCAAGATGATAACACATGTTAACTAGAGGTGCATCCAGGAACTTGTGGTAACTCTTAGTATCCCCTTATATATTGATGATAACACATGTTAACTAGAGGTGCATCCAGGAACTTGTGGTCTATCTTAGTATTCCCTTGTACATTGATTGTATATTGATGATATTAAAAAGGTCACCCTGGACATCCTCGTACTACCCTATATATCACCTAGATTATCTTTAACTCTACTAAAAAAGAATATCTATTGCATTTGGAGGTTGAGTCATAATTGGCTCCGTGTGAGCTCTTGAACTCTCGAGGACTCAATGAGCTCCTTCTACACATGTAGAGACACCACATGGTCAGGAGTCTCACATAGGGATGTACATATTTCCATGAAACTCGTGTCTGTCATGTGAAATGTCTATACCTTTTTGGTTACCCAAGTTCTCTTGTTCACACCCTAGCATAGCCGGAAGTGACCATCACTCTAAGAGCACCCCATTATGGTCAATGTAGATGGGAACTTTTATAGTTTCATGATAACCCCAACACTATAGCATATAGGATTCATTTACAATTTGGATGCCCAACATTCTCACTAATGGATTGTCTCTCTCTAGTAGGATGAGTTGCTTGAGCTCTCTTAGCCCTTTCCTGATGATTCACCCATGAATACTTGACGCTCACCTAGCACCATTCTCACTTGTAGGCCTACCCCACAATACTAATCTAGTCTCTTCCATTGTGAAGGACTCTTGGTTTGCTTCCGAACTAGTGTCTCATGTAATAAGGGAGGTCAACTCTACTCATGGTGGTCTAGTACCACTCCCTAACATTGGTGCGTAAGGTGAAGTCTCATATTCAAAGGTCGGGTTAGAATACGACTGGTGGGCTATGATTCGACCTGATCGCAAAATGCATAAGCACTTGGTCTAGCACCAAAATCACTTATGATAATTTTTTAAATATTTTGTGGATTTTTAATAGTCTTTTTATAATGTTTTTTGAATGGCCTTTTTATAATGTTTTTGTATTTTTCAAGATTTTTGATAATTAAACAATAAACTTGTAGAGGAAAAGGAAAATATGCAAAATGCATGCATATAGACAATGCAATTCTAAATTCTTTTTATTTTCCTTGTTTTTTTTCACTCTGTGGAATCTAGTTAGATCGATGATTTAGAATCCAGTCTCTGACTGAATTCCACTGTTCAGAATCTGATCGGATCGCTGATCCGGATGACATGTGGATGATCTGGAAGCTAAAAGATCTAAATAGATTACGATCTTGAAATCCAAAGATCTAAATATTTCAACAATCTAAGGATTAGGTTGATGATCTTGATGTAAGTGCAATATAGATTGTCGACGATCTGGAGATAAGATTGATGATCAGAAAATATCCACGACCTAGAATTGATAACGATTTGAATGGCCTTCGATCAAAAATCTAGGCGATCTGGATTAGAAGCGGTCCAAACTAGCAACAATCTACTTTCTCGGATGATTCAATCGATAAATAAATTGGCAATCGAGAAATATCCACGATTAGAGAACAAGATTAGCGATGTGGACTATTCAGCATAGATTGGAGATTAGATTGAATGCAAATCCGAGTAAAAGTGCATTTATGATGATATAATTGGTACCAATTTTTTTGTACCTTTTAGGTACTGCATTATTCTTTACTCAGCTTCATACCCTCTTACAAGAGAATATTTGATTGGTACCTTGATAACACCTATTCTTTATGCTCAATCATGTAGCAACAATGAAGATCATTTACCACCACAAATAGCCGCACATTAATTATTTTTTTGGCTCTAGGCAAATATCTGGATGTAAATTTGATGATCTGGATCCTAGTTGATGATCCAAATATTAGAGAAGAGAGAACATAATTTTTGCATTAATTTTTTTTCCATGTTTTCTCTTAATGTTTTTTGGGTTTTTTGACAATCGAGAAATATCCATGACTTGTAATAGATAACAATTTGAATGGCCAAGCAATCTAAAATCTAGGTGATCTAGATCAAAAGCAATTTGCAATGATTAGATGTACACCATCCACACGTTTAACATACAAAGTGCTTTCTGTTGGACTATTTTGAAACCCATGTGCAGTCAAATATGCATGTATCTTTTCATACCAAGCTCGTGGAGCTTGCTTTAAACCATATAAAGCCTTTTTCAACCTGCACACTTTGTTTTCTTGCCCTCTTTGAACAAAACCACGGGGCTGCGATACATACACCTCCTCATGCAAATCTCCATTCAAGAATGCAGTCTTTATGTCCAGCTGATGTACATTCCAACCATTATGAGCTGCCAATGCACAAATGCTACGAATGGTAGTCATACAACAAGTGGGAGCAAAGGTCTCATCAAAATCAATGCCCTTTTCTTGAGCATAGCCCTTTGCAACAAGTCTAGCCTTATAGCGATCAACACTGCCATCTGGCTTTCGTTTCAACTTAAAAACCCACTTACATCCAATGGCCTTTTTACCAATAGGCAAATCACACAAAGACCATGTACCATTCTTCATTATAGCATCATATTCACTTTGCATTGCAGCCAACCAATTTTTCTGATTTTTGTGCCTCATCAAATGAAAGAGGTTCTTCCTCTTTACACAAACTAGACACAGCCAAAGCATAACAATCTGATGCATAAGAGGCATGCTGAAAACTTGAACGAGTACGACTAGTCATAGGTGCATCAATCTTACTATCACGCAAGGTTTGCACCAGCCATTTAGGCATACCTCTAGCCTGCTCATTTTCAGCCCTATCCTCATGAATTACATCCTGTAAATCTGCATCAGAAATGGGCTGATCTATGATGTCGTTTGAAATCTGCATAGGTTGAATATTTGCCTCATTAGGACTTACATTTGACACGTATCAAATACATCCCGTGAGCTCACACCTGTCTCTTTGGTACATGATAACAAGGGCTGCACAGCATCTTCCACAAAAACAACATCTCGACTAATCAAGATACGCTTTGACTGCGGATAATACAATCTGTAACCCTTGCTTTCAGCACTGTAACCAACAAAAATGCATTTGACAGTCTTATCATCCAATTTTCTGCGTTGTTGCATAGGCACTAAAGTATAGGCCAAGCAACCAAAGACACACAAGTGACCAATAGAAGGCTTCCTGCCATGCCAAGCTTCATATGGAGTAATAGACTGCAAGGCCTTAGTGGGACACCTGTTGAGTACATATGCAGCACACATGACAGCCTCAAGCCAAAACGCATGTGGCAAAGCTTGGCTCTTGACCATACATCGTGCCATCTCCATAAAGTGACCTGTTTTTTCTCTCAGCAATACCATTTTGCTGAGGGGTATATGGCACTGTACATTGGTGTTTTATCCCATGACTAGCCAGAAATGCATCAAACTCTTTAGACATGTACTCCCCCCCTCGATCAGAACGGAGGGTGCCCACAGTACAATTGGATACATTTTCAACCATAAGCATAAACTGTTTAAAGCACAAAAACACTTTGGACTTTGCCTTCAGTGGATATACCCATGCATGCCTTGAGTAATCATCAATGAAAGTCACGAAGTACAAGTGTTTACCAAATGACAGAGTTTGCATAGGCCCACATACATCACTATGTACAAGTTGCAATTTGCGAGTGGCCCGCACAGAACCATCCTTTGGAAACGCAGAACGCTGCATTTTGCCCAAAATACAGCCTTCACAAACATGTTTCAATGGTGCCTCAAGAGGGGGCAATGAAGCAACCATATCAAATTTCTGCAAACGCAGCAAACTAGCAAAGTTTAGATGACCAAAACGAGCATGCCATAGTTTTGCATCTAAAACTGCCTTTTCATCAGAAACTGCATTTGCTGAATCTTCCACACACTTGTCATAAGAATTGAGCCTATACAGCCCACGAAACAAGGTGCCAGATACAATAATTGTATCACTAGAAGTCAAATCGTGATGAACAGTACATCTGTCATCCACAAATTTGACTACAAATCCAAGTCTAGCAAGCGCAGAGACAGACAATAGATTCTTCTTTGTCCCTGGCACATACAAAGCATCTGAAAGTGTGAAAGCGCTGCCATTTGCAGCAGTAAGCATAATTTTACCAATGCCCTTCACTGGGTAAGAAGCATTATTGGCACATGTGACAGTATTCCCATTAGGGATAGCCTCAAGAGAAGTGAACATATCATGATGCGAGGTAATGTGCTTTGTAGCATCGCTGTCAAAATACCATACATGAGAGTCAACAGAAACTGCCAAACATGCATCATATACAGATGGGTCATACTGGCAATACACGCTGAACGCCCATTCTGTATCCTGCACAACATTTGCAGAATCTGCATTTGCAGAAGCATCCGCTATTATGGCTGCATTTGACTCTTTCTTCTTTGTCTCTTTAGCCTTTAGCTTAGGGCAATTCTTAATGACATGATCATTTGCCTTACAATAGTTGCACCTGGTCTTTTTCTTGCCTTTATCAAGAGCTTTCTCAGACTTATTGTTGCTACCTGTGGAAGGAGAAGAAGTTGCAGACCTACTAATAGGAGAAGAAACAGTGGAAGGGGCTGCCTTACCACTTCTTGGGCAGCAATAAATGCTTGATCAACTGCACGCTGCCTGGCCCTGTTTTGCCTGGACTGCGCTTCTTGCAAGAGCTTGTTGACTAAAGTATCATACTTGACAGCATTAGGTCTGTCCTCATTAAGAAGTCTCCACATGGAAGCAAAAGTCTAATATGTCTCAGGTAAAGCATCAAGAACAGTCTGCACAAGAGAATGATCAGGAATAATCTCACCTGCAGAAATCAACTGTTCTTTGAGATCTTTAATCTCAGCAAGAAAAACATTCATGTCATCATCTTCCTGCATAATCTTCAATTCTAGCTCTTTACGCAGGTAAGCGATTTTTGCCTTGTTACGACCTGCATACAAACCAGCTACTAGAATATCCCAAGCCTGTTTTGCTGTTTTAGCTGAACGAATATGTGGGGTGATGTTACATTTGACAGAAAGTGCAATCAAGGCATGAGCCTGCGCATCTTTACCATCCCACAACGAGCTTGTTCAGCAGTGGGTAAAACAGCAGCAACAGTAGAGCTGCTAGAACCTGCAACATCCTCAACAGATCCTACATCCACAGAACCTGGACGTACATCCGTACCCTGCACAATGTTCCACACTCCTTTTGCAACCAAAACATGCTGCATCATGTATGCCCAAAGTGGGTAGTTGCTGTCTCCATCCAGTTTGTCTTCAGCACACAACATGCGAAATACATCATTGCTGTTATCAGCCATGGCCACTGACTGAAACTGATGCAAAAGTTGCCTGTAATGAAGCAAAGACTAAACAGAAAACAACTCGTGCTATGTAGCACGGTCCACAATAGAATACGTATGCCTGTTTTGCAGAAAACTGCACTGCCGAAATTTCTGCGAAAAATGACGAAAACACCTGTGCAGAACTTGAAATGCAAAAACGGAGCCCGAAATGACCTCAGATGCTGAGAACGCTAAGCCCTTTGGGCTTACTTGCAGAGTATACAGACCTGCAAGCGCTCGTGAAAACTCACCTCAATCGGAGAACGTGAGTCGGAGGGTGCTGGCGGCGTAGCCCTGGAAGCCGACGCCTGCTCTGATACCAATTGTTGGAATTAGGGTTGCAGTAAAGCACACAAAGCTTGGAGAAGAAGAAGCAAGAATGCACACAACACAAAGTGTATTAGATTGTGTCAATGTACAAAAGATAAGTTAGCCCTAGAAGGATGGGCGTATATACAAGCCGGGGGAAAAAACCTCCTAAAGAGGGAAAAAGTTGTTACCATATTATAGTAGTGATGTGTGTGAACACACTTAGGACCGCCGGGGCACTTTTTCCCTCACTAGGAGGTTTTTCCCCCGTGCATTGTATATACGCCCATTATCTTCTAGGGCTTGTTATCTTTCATTTTTGGCACTCATAATACACTACTGTGTTGTGCTCAAGCTTCCTCATCTTCTTGAAGTTGTGTGTGCATTCCTGCAACCCTAATTCCAACAATTGGTATCAGAGCAGGCTTCCTCCTCCCGGGCAGCATCACCGGCACCTGCCGCTTCATCTCCTCCGATTGCGACGAGGTTTCACGAGCGTCTGCAGGTTAGTATATGCCGTGGGTAAGCCCGTAGGGCTTGTTCGTTTCAGAATTTTGATCTGAAGTCATTTCGCCCTCCGTTTTTGCATTCCAAGTACTGCGCAGGCAAAATCGTCCTACTGTGCAGATTTTCTGTCAAGATTAAAATCTGCAGGACAGGTGCCCATTCGTCTGTTTTGGGCTGTGCTACATAGCACAGGTCGATTTTATACAGGTTTACCTCTTACAGACAGCATTTACATCTAGTAGTACAGTCATTGGCCATGGCTGACAACAATGATGTATTCCGCATGTTGGCTGCTGAGGATAAGTTGGATGGCACCAACTATCCATTGTGGGCATATATGATGCGACATGTATTGGTAGCAAAGGGGTTATGGAACATTGTGCAGGGTATTGATGCACGTCCTATTGTGGCTGGGAATGCTGCAAACACATCAGAAACAGGTACTGTTGATGATGGTGCAGGCACAAGTGCTGTAGCAGCTGTTCGAGAACCACCACTTTCAGCAGAGCAGATTCGTTGGGATGGTAGAGATGCGCAGGCTCATGCCTTGATTGCGCTGTCTGTCAAACGTACCATTATCCCACATATTCGCTCCTGCAGGACTTCTAAGGATGCTTGGGATGTACTTGCCACATTGTATCAGGCAAGAAATGAGGCTCGTGTTGCTTACCTCCGAAAACAGTTGGAGAGTGAGCATATGAACGAAGGTGATTCTATGGATAGCTTTTTGACAAAGATCAAGGATTTCAAAGAGCAGCTCATTTCTGCAGATGAAATCCTGTCAGACAGTTCACTTGTGCAGACTGTTTTGAATGGTCTACCAGATTCTTATCAGGGTTTTGCTTCCACTCTTCGCTTGATGATGAAAGGCAATCCCAATGCCTTATCATTTGAGGAGTTAGTTTCTGTTTTGCTGCAAGAAGACCAGTCAAGGCAAAACAAGAATATTATGCGTGTCGCAGATCAAGCTTTCGTTGCTAGTCAGAGAAGCGGGAAAGGTAAAGCTGGCTTTTCTTCTAGTAAGCAGAAATCTGCAAATGCTGCGCAACCAAAGAAGGAAGACAAAGATGAGAAGAAGGGTGACAAACAGAAGACATTTTGCAAGTACTGTAAGGGAAATGATCATGTCATCAAAGCGTGTCCTAAGCTGGCTGCGAAAGAGGCTAAGAAGAAAGAGGCTGGTATGGCTGTTGTTGCAGATGCCTCTCCTTCTAACAATGAATCTGCTAATGTTGTTCAAGATACAGAATGGGCATTCAATGCGCAGTGCAGTTATGACCCATCTTTGCATGACACATGTATGTCTGCAGTAGATTCAGATGTATGGTACTTTGACAGTGGTGCCACTAAGCATATCACCTCGCAGCGCAGTTTATTCACTTTCCTTGAGTCTGCTCCCACAGGGAATACTGTCACTTGTGCCAATAACTCCTCTTATCCCGTTGAAGGAGTTGGACAGATTGTGCTGAATGTTGCAAATGGCAACACCTTTACACTTTTTGATGCATTGTATGTGCCAGGGATCAAAAAGAATCTGCTGTCAGTCTCCGCATTTGCCAAAACAGGTTTGGTTGTAAAATTTGTGGATGACAGATGTACTGTTCATGATCTCTCTTGTGGTGACATCATTGTAGCATCTAGTTCACTATGTCGAGGGCTGTATAAGCTCAATATGGATGGCAAATGTGTAGAGGATTCAGCATGTGCTATTATGGATACGCAGGCTATTTCAAATGCAAAACTGTGGCATGCACGTTTTGGTCATCTGAATTTTGCAAGTTTGCTGCGCCTGCAGAAATCTGAAATGGTGTCTTCTTTGCCTAAGCTTGAGGCACCTGTCAAGCATGTTTGTGAGGGCTGCATATTGGGTAAAATGCAGCGTGCTTCCTTTCCAAAAGATGGATCAGTGAGAGCTGAACGCAGATTGCAGCTTGTTCACAGTGATGTTTGTGGTCCCATGCAAACTCCATCATTTGGAAACTACCTTTACTTCGTGACTTTCATTGATGATTTTACCAGGCATGCATGGGTATATCCTTTGAAGGCAAAGTCCGAAGTGTTTTTGTGCTTCAAACAGTTTTTGGTTATGGCTAAAAATGTGTCAGAAAGTAAGATGGGCACCCTCCGTTCAGTTCGAGGGGAGGAGTATATGTCTTCAGAATTTAATGCATTTCTGGCTGAGCGTGGGATAAAACACCAATGTACAGTGCCGTATACACCACAGCAAAATGGTGTGGCTGAGAGAAAAAACAGGTCTCTCATGGAAATGGCAAGATGTATGGTTAAGAGTCAAAGTCTACCACATGGTTTTTGGCTTGAGGCTGTCATGTGTGCCACTTATGTACTAAACAGGTGTCCCACCAAAGCATTACAGGTTGTCACTCCATATGAGGCTTGGCATAGCCGCAAGCCATCTGTTGGCCATTTACGTGTTTTTGGTTGCCTGGCATATGCATTAGTGCCTGTGCAACATCGCAGAAAATTGGATGACAAAGCTGTCAAATGTATTTTTGTTGGATATAGTGCTGAGAGCAAAGGCTATCGTTTGTATCATCCACAGACAAAGCGCATTTTGGT
This sequence comes from Cibotium barometz, assembly GCF_041138505.1. NCBI lineage: Eukaryota > Viridiplantae > Streptophyta > Polypodiopsida > Cyatheales > Cibotiaceae > Cibotium > Cibotium barometz. The sequence continues at coordinate 18,323,861 of NC_141081.1, forward strand.
TAGCCGTGATGTTGTATTTGTGGAAGATGCAGTTCAGCCCTTGGTTTCATGTACTAAGGAGACAGATATCAGCTCACGTGATGTCTATGATACATTGTTGCCTCTTTTCAGTGGTGCACAGTCAAGTGCAATACCTCATGAGGCAGTTTTTCAGCCTATGCAGGTTTTAAATGATGGCACAGATCAGCCTATATCTGATGCAGATGTGCATGATGCACTTGAGGATGAGAGACAAGAGATTGAGGGCTCTAGGAACATGCCTAGATGGCTGGTGCAGACTTTGCGTGACAGCAAGTTGGATGCCCCTTTGTCTAGTCGCACTCGTTCTGGCTCTCATGGTGCCTCTTATGCGTCAGATTGTTATGCATTGGCTGTTTCTAATATGTGCGATGAAAGTGAGCCTGTTTCATTTGATGAGGCACAAAGTTCAGAAAATTGGATGGCTGCTATGCAAGCAGAATACGATGCTATTATGAAGAATAGTACATGGTCTTTATGTGACTTGCCCCCTGGCAAGAAGGCCATTGGCACTAAGTGGGTATACAAATTGAAGCGTAAGCCTGATGGCACAGTGGATCGCCATAAGGCTAGGCTTGTTGCAAAAGGTTATGCTCAAGAGAAGGGCATTGATTTTGATGAGACTTTTGCTCCCACATGTCGTATGACCACTGTTCGTAGCATCTGTGCATTAGCAGCTCATAATGGTTGGAATGTACATCAGCTGGACATAAAGACTGCGTTCTTAAATGGAGATTTGCATGAGGAGGTGTATGTATCGCAGCCTCGTGGTTTTGTTCAAAGAGGGCAGGAAAACAAAGTGTGCAGGTTAAAAAAGGCTTTATATGGTTTAAAGCAAGCTCCACGAGCTTGGTATGAAAAAATACATGCATATTTGACTGCACATGGGTTTCAGAATAGTCCAACAGAAAGCACTTTGTATGTTAAACGTGTGGATGGTGTACATCTAATCATTGCTCTCTATGTCGATGACATGCTGCTCACAGGACCAAATGAGAGTCATATTGCTGATTTTAAGGCTGATTTGAATGCCTCTTTTGAGATGTCAGATTTGGGGCATTTGCATCATTATTTGGGGATACAATTTAAGCAGTGTGATGGAGGTATTGCTTTGTGTCAGACAAAGTATATTGAAACATTGTTGCGGAGATTTGGCCTTGAAGACTGCAAGCCTATTGCTACTCCAATGGAGACAGGTTTGAAGTTGAGTCTTCATGATGCTGGAGATCACTTTGATGTCACACTCTATCAGACAGCTGTTGGTTGCCTCATTTATGTATGCATTACGAGGCCAGACATTCAGTTTGCAGTCTCACAGGTGAGCAGATTTATGCATAGCCCAGGCATTAAGCATTGGCAGGCAGTGAAGCGTATCTTTCGCTATTTGAGTGGTACTCGGCATCTTGGGTTGTTTTATCCCAAGGGGGGATCATTGCCGCCAGATTTACATGTTTTTTCAGATTCTGACTGGGCTGGTTGTTATGACACACGCGTGTCCACGAGTGGTTTTTGCTTCATGCTTGGAAGCTCATGCATATCATGGTTGAGCAAGAAGCAGCCTACTGTGGCCACTTCTAGTTGTGAAGCTGAGTACAGGGCAGCTTTCACAGCTACGGTTGAGTGTGTGTGGCTCAGACGCCTTATGGTGGCTGATTTGGGTGTTGGGCAGCCATCTGCCACCACCATCTTCACTGACAGTCAGAGCGCATTGGCAGTTGCGCGGAACCCAGTGTTCCATGCTCGTACGAAGCACATTGAGGTGCACTACCATTATGTCAGGGAGAGACTCTCTGCAGGAGAGATCAGTTTGGCTTATGTGCCAACACAGGATAACCTTGCAGACCTTTTCACAAAGGCTCTGCCTCGTGAGAAGTTCGAAGCTTTTCGCAAAGCTTTGGGCTTACTCCCTTTTGTGGATTCGTCCACATAGCTAGACACTTCCCTATACATGAGTGCTAGCTCTTGTTCACCGCATCACTCCAGGGGGGATTTGTTACCATATTATAGTAGTGATGTGTGTGAACACACTTAGGACCGCCGGGGCACTTTTTCCCTCACTAGGAGGTTTTTTCCCCCGTGCATTGTATATACGCCCATTATCTTCTAGGGCTTGTTATCTTTCATTTTTGGCACTCATAATACACTACTGTGTTGTGCTCAAGCTTCCTCATCTTCTTGAAGTTGTGTGTGCATTCCTGCAACCCTAATTCCAACAAAAGTGCCCCGGCGGTCCTAAGTGTGTTCACACACATCACTGCCTATATATATGGCAACAGCAACAAAAAGGAAGAGACCTCAATAATATAGTGTGTAGGCTACCGATGTAATGCTTTATGAAAATACCATATGTCCAAGATGCCATAACCAAGATTGGATTAAGGCTGATGACACAGAGTTTCCATGGGGCATGGTCCAATATGTCCAATATGTATTGTCCTACAACCCCATCACATAAAGGCAAATTGAAAGACGATCAAGGCAAACAAGTGAAAATCAAGTTGAATGTGGACATTGATAAGGAATGCCTTACATCTAACAGTAGTGTTTCAAGAAGAAAAAACTCATTAATAAACACAAGATGGCTTTATGGTTGGATGAGGGTCATAAATACAAAGGCTTTGAGTATGAGAATAAACTAGCTCCCAAGTGTTGGCCCAAGCCTTGCAACTAATCATCATGATCGACAGTAGTTGATCGGTACATGTCATTTAAAAGCTAATTAATTAATGATCTCAAGGTAAGTCATAGGCCTCTATTTTTCATTTTAAATCTAAATTTGGCTTGTTAAACTCGTATCAAATAATTGTATACTTTATCCATAGTTTAAGGCCTTCATGCCAAGCAAAGGATTGGCTTCAATTACTAGATCTATATGGTGTGGTCTCAAGAACCTATGCAGGTTCTACCACATATAGAGGAAGCCATTGATAGAGCCTTCATTTCTATCTTTTATTTTTCACTAAGGATTAGGTGTTTTAATTTATTGCATTCAACATTTCTAAATGTTGCCATATTACGTGCAAGAGAAACATTCAAGGTTGCATATAAAGGTGCTGCATATTGTGTGGTGCGAGATACAAATTTGAGGTTTCGTAAAGGTGTTTCTCATAAATATTATTTTGAGGCTTAGTATTCGAGGGTGTTTCTCATAAATAGTATTTTGAGGCTTAGTATTCCTATTAGTAGAACATATCAAATGTCGTTAAAGAAACATTAGTGCCATTTTATCATAGTTTCATCATAGAATACGAGTCTTTAGCCTCCTAAATTGTACTAATGGAACTAAAATGAATCTCTTCTTCTTCATTGTGGATTGGACTTTTTGAAGTCTCTCGATTCCTCTAAGCCTAACTTCCCTTCCCATGACCTTCATTTTTTCATCCCCCTCTTTCAATTTGGTCTCTTATTCGCTTCTCTCAAAGCACTTCATTTGCATATTTGGTTCTTAAAAAATCTTATAACAGATATGACCATAAAATTTATATTCTTAGCTTTTAATGCTCTCTAAGGATGTGGGGAAACCGGTGATAGCGACTCTAGGAATCTAAGAATAACTCAAATGTTGTCTACTTGTACGAGTCTCTAAATCTAATGTCCTAGAACTTTCATAAGAACTTCATGCATCCTCCCAACTCAATCTCCAAATCAACACAAGGAAAGCATGTACGAATATATTATAGATAGTTCCTTTGACGACAAAGAGGTAATATGCATGTTAAATATCTATCATATAGCTAGTTCCTTCCATGGCAAAGAGGGCGAATCATGTTAAATATATTATAGCTAGTTGCTTCCATGGAAAAGAGGAGTAAAGTATACTAAATATATTATAGCTAGTTCCTTCTTGGCAAAGAGGGGCAAAGCATGTTAAATAAAAAAATTATATTGTACAAGCAATTCAAGAAAAGGCCAATCCTTTTCGGATAAAAATGTGGAATCCCCTTTTTTGAATCTTTGGAGTAGATAAAGCATGACAAAAGCATGGAAGTCATTTTGGTGGGTAGGAGGTAGGCAAAGAGAAAATGAGTGCGTATTCATTTATATTTCAAAAGCTCAAAAGGGAAACATCACTATGTTTATTCACAAATAGGTTGCATGACTTTATATTATGACATATTTCAAAAGCTCAAAAGGGAAACATCACTATGTCTATTCACAAATAGGTTGCATGACTTTATATGACAAAGTTCCGTATGATTTTGTGGGTGAATTATTGTTTTGATTCATATGACAATACATTACTTTATCTTAGTTATGCTATACTTCACCCACAAGTATACACATTTTTTTTTGGGAAGGTGGATATGTGCATGCCATGTGTGCTGTCCATCATGTAGAACTTGGGTCCTCATCGTGGACTTGATTGCTCTACTAACTGAACACATGCCCATCGGCTTGCAGCAGGTATACACATTTTAATAGATTACACAATTATCCATAGGGCTCCATGCCTTAATTAAGTAGGCAAGGAGACCTCATAAATTCCACTCATGGGGTTCTTTTCACATATGCGCACCCATCTCTCTTTCTTTCAAAATGTTTTCAAAATATTTTGCAAAGTTCTTTAATAAATAGTAAGTCCCCCATTTAAAAGTGTACACAATGATGAGGTCACATTTCCTTTAGAGCCCCTTTTTTTGAACCTTAAGATAAAGTCCCCATTCACATGTGCATCACAAACATGCCTCGTGCATACTTTTAATAATCTAGCATGAAATGTAGTGGGTCATGACTTGGTAATGTTGCATACACTTTTTGACATTATTGATCTTTTATTCAATGGACAAATTAGTTGGCTAGCCCTTCACACTCTATATAATAGAGATGTTTTACTGAATTTTTTAAAGCAATGTATGATCAATTGGCTAGCTACGTCGTGTGGAGATGATTGCCAGACTCGAGCTATGAAAGTACTCTCTCTCTCTCTAGGCTAGCTTCACACATATCCAATGGGCATGGCTTGCATGTGACATGGCAAATTCATGAAATTGTTGAGTTTGTTATTCAAAATCCTCATTCATTCTATCGCCCGACTATAATGTCCCACAATTTGTGCCACAAAACAACTCTCTCTCTCTCTCTCTCTCTCACTCACACACACACACACACACACACACACACACACACACACACACACAAGTTGCTTAGGGTGGCTTCACATATATTTGGTGGCGGACACAGATTGAACGTGAGCATGGGAATCCTCGATCGATAAAAAGGTTGAGTTGGTCAACCATTAATGATATTCCTTAAGCCTATGTCCAACCTTCACACCACAAACTCAAGGCAACCACTTTGAAAATGTGAGGGCAATTTTAACTTGTCAAAAAAATGGGATTTAAATTCTCCAAACTAACTAAGAGGCCCATTTCTTGCTTGTGATATTCCAAAAAGCATTGAACAATCATTCTTTCACCCTTTGTATTGACAACCGCTTCATTGGAGTAGGGTTAAAATTTAAGTTGTCCAAACTAACCAAGAGGCCCATTTCTTACTTGTGATATTCCAAAAAACATTGAACAATCATTCTTTCACCCTTTGTATTGACAACCGCTTCATTGGAGCAGGGTTGAAATTTAAATGTCTACCCTAAGCCTAAATTTGAAGGCTTAAAATAACCCTTGACCTTCAACATGGAAATTTTGAAGCCCACTACTAAGTAAAGTTCGCCTTTGTTCATACCCAATTTTTGGCATTAGACTTCTTTTGAAGGTTAAAATGGTTGTGATGACCACTTTTTCATTTAGCACATGACGATCATCGTCACCAATCGATATGGGAAGGTAAATACGCATGGATAGCTAGTTATTTCTCCCACTCTATGTGTGGGGGTGTGTGGGGGTTTATGGAGGGGGCCATACTTTATTATGTAGTGAGTGTTTATAGTCCATGAGTGACTAGTGTCAAAACTTGGACTTAAGGTCTTTGTACTTGTGTTTTATCATTGATTGATGATAGGGAGGGGCAAAATCACTCACGTTTGAAGCTATCCGTCCGAAAGCCCTTTAGACCTTGAAGCTACACTTTGGATGAGCTCGTGAAAGGTGCAGCTCTAGTGTGTGGAATATTTTTTCAACCAATCAATTATTTCTTAAAAAAGGTGCTAAGGAAATCTTTGGCATGTTTGAGTGGGTGAGGTTTTTTTAAAAAAGGAACTGTAATTATATTTATAAACTATCCAACCACATATACCGTTCTCTACCTCTTAGCTATGTATGTACTACGTATATAATACACATATCATTCTCTCTAAGCACACCCTGGATTAAGGTCCGGGTTTCATTTCAACCCCGGTTAAGATTGGGGAAACGGATTCTCCACCTGCTCACACAGCCAGCAGGAGTCAGGACTATCAAAAGCTGTTCTGAGCATTCGTGCTTTCTGCCAGAGAGGAAAACGCAGGAAGAAAGAAGAAGAAGAAGAGAAAAGAGTCGAAGAGCTCTCTCGCTTATCCGGCTATGGCGTTCCGAGGCTCTCTACGGCTGCTTTTGTTGTTGGTTGGCATTGGTTCTTCCATCAGCCTCACCTGCCTTTAATGTCGTGCCTTCTCCTCCCATTTCCTTTCACCTACCCTACTTTCCCTTCTGGAACAATGTCTTCTTTACATGGTTTGCCCTCGCAGCATTGCAGCTCCGTATCCACCATAACCAGACCTTTGGCCTCCGGTAAGATCGATCTTTCTATCTCTCTGCGTTTCTTCGCCATAGCTAGCATCTCGTTCATGTTTTTCTGGCCCTTTCTTCTGCTGTTCTCTTGCTTGAGGTTTCCTCGCCTGCATTACTTCGCGTAACTGGCCGATGGATACGGAGCAGTTCTTGCGCAATGTAGGTTGCGGAGGCCCCTGCGCACCTCGCCGTTTCTTCATTTTTCTGCACGAACTCCCCTCCCCCGTTCCAAGCTCTGCTTCGCCATGTTCCAGTTCCAGCAGTGTGTCCAAGCTCTCGGATTTTGATCGGCACTGATTTCTTCGCGATGAAATGCTCATGAGCTAAATTAAGGAAACACTCTTTGTAACCGGGGCCATTAAATGTTTGTCTGTCCGCTTCCTTTTTCTGTTTCACCGCCTGTCCCGCAATCCTCTCTGTCTGGCGTTCTTGTGTCTGCGGCATCTCATTCATCTTCGTGGTGCCTTTTGTGGCATTCTATCTCATTCATCTTTATGGTGCCTTTTTCTGGCATTCTTCCTTTTTGAGCAGGGAGTACACCGATAGCTTCTCCACGGTTCTTTTGCATGCGACTTCCTGTTCAGGGTTTCAAAGCAGAAGGGACTCTAACCATTACTGCTGTGTTTTTGGGTTATCAGCAGCTCATTTGTCTTTATGGTGTAGCCATTTGTGCTTAGGGTTATATTTCTTAGGATTATCTGTAGCTTATCCCCTTTTGTTCCTTCTAAGGGTTACCATTTTCTGTGTTTTTTCTAATGTGATTTGCACTGTTTGGTCAGGCCCAACTTGTCTTCTGAATTCATTACTTAGATTCAGCTCTCCTGGAGAAAAGGCGTTCTTTGGCATCACACTCTCCTCTCCCAGACATGGAGGTGGGCTTCTGAAGTCAGGTTTTACGCCTCTGCTCTCATTTGGAAGCATAGTGAGTGCGAGTCTTGGTGGACAGTCCTCCTGGCGTGGTGTCTGCAAGAACCTCCGCATGGCGAGGTTATCTCTTGGGGCAACTAAAAACAACACATCCTCATCCACAAGTCATACTCCAGATGAAGACGCACAAACGAAGAACCCTACCGCTAAAGCAAGATCTCCCAAAGTGGCTTTTTTTGATGTTGATGGCACCATAACTCGAACCAATGTGGTGCTTGCTTACTACACTCATCGCATTACTGAACTGTCCCTCATTGTCAAACTCCTCTGGGTGCCTTGGTTTGCCATCACCTGCATCTTCTATCTCATCATTGACTCTGTTAACCGGGCAGTCTTCAACAGGATATTCTACTTGAGCTACAGGGGAAGGCCAGTTCAATGCAAGACACAAATGGCAGATCTGATCTACAAAAACTACTACCGTCCCAGGTAAGAGACAGCTTTACTCACTGATCAATGTTACTCTGGTGAAGAGGCAATTAGTCATCCATACCCAACGAGGTTTGCTCCACTTTCACCACATATTGCAGTCCACTTGCATAGCTGAGATTTTTTGTTTGTCAATTTGTCTATGCAACAAGTAGTCAAGCAAAGCTCTGATTGTCTTCAAGTTGTTCCCTGTAATTATTGGTGTTGAGATTGTCAGTCAACTTTATTTCACTGCAGATTTTTTGATGTGATTCCGTTATTTAGCATCACACATGTTTGGTCTGTGTCTTTTCTCCACTGAACAAAATGTAGGTTGTCTGATGGCATAACACAACATAACAAGTATTGATGGCCTCTCTTGTTTCTTTAGAGGCTACCAACAAACGGAGCTCTACTTCAGCTTTTCTCCTTAGTTGGGCAGCAAGTGCTGTAGTGAACATTTTGGCACTGCTCAACATGATTATTCAGGGCACATCATCTTCAAACTGCACTAGAGTAGAAAGAACTTGAGCTGTCTGAGACCATCTCTTCTACCCATTGGCTGCCCTTGATTTTCAAACTTCAGACGGCATAATACATATTACTGTCCTGCCCTCTGCCATGAAATGAACATTGGCACCAAGCATTGTCCATGCTCTTGATTCAGGGTTTGGGTTCCTTTCTCTCACAAGAAAAGATTTCAATTCACTAGGAAGTAGGATTTAGGCGATGTCTGTCTGCCATACTCTTGATTCAGGGTTTGGGTTTCTTTCTCTCACAAGAAAAGATTTTGATTCAGTAGGGGAGTAGGTTTCACGTGACTATCAACTATGAGATGGTTTTGAAGTTAGTAACATTAAGCAAGGGTAGCCATGAGTTCTTTTTTAGATACTTGTTGAAGCCTGGTTCATGCACACCTCTATTTTTATTATCTGAAATGTCCTCTTGTACAACATGGCCAGATGCATCGACCATAGTTCCTCCAAAATGGCAAATATCAACGAACAAAGTCAGATCTATTGAGAAAATGATACTTCTAATGGTTGTAATGTTTTTTCTCAATATAATGACTCCTTCCTCTGTTTTCAGCGTGACTGTGATAAATCCAAGGAAACTGAAGTATTCGAGCAGCCTTTTAATAAAGAGATGACGTTAGTGGGGATGTCGTAGTATCTAGTCCATACTATGCATAATGGAGTTGATGGTTTATTGTCTTGTGGATGACTACAATGAGGTTATAAATTGCACTTTCTTACAAGGTGAGTTTGGGCATGTTCTTGGATTCATCTAGGTATATCTTTATGCTGTATTAGTGGACTTGCAAATTTCACATTGTGGAGTTTTCGTCCAAGTTGCAGCCAGTTGATATTGTGTTAATTCATTCTATCTTTAGTAGTGCATATGCCCTATCAACTACCATTTGTTGTAATAATTCTTTCTATTGTTATAAACCTTAGTGCTAGGCTTCATTATGGCTTAGTCTACCCTTTATCTTTGGAGCTCTGACAGAAACTCAAGACAAAGACCTTTGTATGAATGTATGCTCTTATGGAATGAAAATACACCTTCCTTCAAACCAAGAAGTTCTAATTTCTTGCCTATTTATAGTTTATGGTCTGTAGCCCATTAGACGTAGGCAAAACCCCTCTTTGATTAGGCGTGGAACCATTAGATCCTTAGTCATAGACATAGAAATTCTCAAACTTCTATCTCCATGCAAAATCGAGGGCACCTCTTTGTACATTAGGGACAAGTTTTTGCATTGGTTGTTGCATGCGCGGAAGTCTTACTCTACTGTTCCACAACCCTAAGCTTGATTAAGAACAAGATGTTGGAGGAGAGAGAAGAAGAGCGAGATAGTTGTGTAGGCATATGCTCACTTATGGTAGTGCTATGTGTGAACAGGGCTTAACCAAGGGCACTTTTTTCCCATGTGGTTTTTCCCCTTGGACATCAAGTGTGAAAGGACACATATAATATTTTGTAGTTCTATATTATATGGATGTGGCACACATGCAAGGGTTGACTTGCATTTTGTGGATACCACACTTTTGGCTCTCTCTCTCTCTCTCTCTCTCTCTCTCTCTCTCTCTCTCTCTCTCTCTCTCATTTCTGTGTGTGAGCTTCTCTACCCTGCACCTAACCCTAATGTGCAGGTTTGTGTGTGTGAGTGTGTGAGTCCAACACCCAACATTTGGTATCAGAGCTGGGAGCTGGGAGCTGGCCCTGATATTCTGCTGCTGGAAAAATTCCTGCAAAATTCCGTCGCCACTGTGGTTCCGTCCGTCGAATTCCGTCGTCGTTGTGTTTCCGTCTGTCGGATTCCGTTGCCGGATTATCTGGTTCCGTCGGAGCTCCTCCGTCCAGCCACCAGGAACGGGCGGCACTAGTGGGGAGCCCACCACCACCGCCCAGCTCGCGGGCGGCACCGCCGTTCCCAGCCGGCGGCCACAGCAACGTGCGTGGCTCCGTTCATGTGCCCGTCGCGGTTCTGGTCCTCCGTCAGAGCCCCCAGCGGGTCGACGTCAACACCTCCTCCGCAGCACCCGTCGGCCAGCGTCGTTCGACCGCTTTCGGCCACGCCTCTCCGTTCCAGACGCCTTGCGCTCCGTCACAGCAGCCGACGTCTCCGCTCAGGCCGTCTGGACCCGCTGGCCGTCTCTGCTCCGTCTCGACCTCCATCGCCGACTCCAGTCGCCTCTGCTGTTCGCACCAGCCTTAACAAGCTGCAAGCGGGTGTTTGCTCGCTCGACACCTGCAGACAGCTGGGCCCCGTCACCTTCACGTCGTGCTGCTCGCCCGACGCCTAAGCGCCGTGCTGCTTCCGCCGTTCTGCTCGCACGACGCCTGCACACCTCCCACTTGCTCGACTACTCAACATTCCACCTGCTCGACTCAACATTCCGCCTGCTCGACCCTCCAACATTTGGTTCGATTCCCTCCAACATTTGGTTCGACTCCCTCCAACGTCTCCACCTGCAACGACTGGCCACCTGCAACGACACCTTGCCTGAAGGTATTTTTTTGTACAAATTTCTAGGTCAAATACAAAATCTGCAGCCATTGCAGGGCAGGTCATATGCCGATTTTGCAGACAATGAATACTGTGCAAGTCAGATTGAAAAGAAAATTGCAGATGAAATTTGGGGGTTTTTGAAATTGAGGTCAAAATTAGCAAATTGAACCTCTCTAATTTGCAGAAATTTGGGGGTTTTCAAAATTGAGGACAAAATTGGCAAATTGAATCTCTTATATTTGCAGAAATTTGGGGCTTTTCTGAAAATTGGCCAATTAGATGCAATTGAAGCGATTGGAGTGCATAAAAATTGGGGATTTTCTGATTGGAGCATGTAATTGGGCATTACAGCTGTGATTTGTCGCGTATGTATACACATTGGGTGTAATTGGACAATTTGGTGCAGGTTTACACTTGCTTTGGTTTGCAGGCATACATTTGCACAGGACATTTGGTTGCCTGGCAGTGCACATTGGTGCTTGGTTTGCTTGCAGTTATACTTTGTTGACATGGCACAGAATGCTACAGATGTATTTGGTGTGCTCTTAGGAGGACAAGCTGGATGGATCTAACTACTCCCTCTGGAGTTTTATGATCCGTAATTTGCTGGTAGCCAAAGGGCTTTGGGGCATCGTGTGTGGTGATGACACACGCCCACATACCATTCAGCCAGCCACGCCTCAAAGGGGAGGTGCTCAAAGAGCTCCTGATGTAGATCCTGCTCCCACACAAGAGCAGAAGAGATGGGACTCTAGAGATGCACAGGCCATGTCATTGATAGCCCTTTCAGTGAAAAGGACTATTATTCCGCACATTCGTTCATGCAAGACATCGAAGCTTGCATGGGACACATTGGAAGCAATGTATCAGGTACGCAACGAGGCAAGAGTTGCCTACTTGAAGAGGCAATTGGATCTTCTTTCTATGGATGAGGGTGACTCTATGGCAGATCATCTCACCAAAGTGAAAGATTTGCAGGAACAATTGCTCAACATTGATGAGGTTATCCCAGACAGACAGATGGTCACCAACACTCTTCATTCTTTACCGCCTTCCTACTTGGGCTTTCACACCTCTCTCAACCTCTCGATGAGAGGAGGTGGTGATCCCGTCACTTTTGAAGAGCTCGTGGGTTTACTCTTGCAGGAAGAGCAAACAAGAGCAAACATATCGAGCAACCGTGGTGGAGAAAAGGCATTTACAGCCAAGGATAAGGGTAAAGCAAAGAGCTTTAAGCATGGGGGACAACAGTCTAGCAAGGCTGGTCATGAACAGCCCTCTTCTAGTGGTGAAAAGTCTGACAAAGGGGATGCAAACAAGCCCAAGAAGAAGGGAAAATGTCACTACTGCCATAAGCCTGGACACTACATCAGTGAATGTAGGAAAAGGATTGCAAAAGAGAAAAAGAAAGAAGCAGGCAATGCAGTAGCAGATTCTTCGCATGACAAAGCACAGCAATCAGCTAATGTAATCCAGGAAGAGTACACTTTTTTGGTCACATGCACTAGTGACACACCAGGTGCTTCAGACACTGATATGTCTTGCATTGCATCTGACAGACAGAATGCATCATGGTATTTTGATAGTGGTGCTTCGAGCCACATCACTTCATGCAAAGATGTATTTCAGCACTTGGTTTATGCTTCAAATGGCCGCACTGTATCATGTGCAGATCATACCACATATCCAGTAAAGGGAATTGGTAATGTCATACTTATTTTGCAGCCAATGGTGCCAATATATGTATGAAAAATGTATTGTATGTTCCAGGGATAAAGAAAAATCTGCTCTCCGTCTCAGCCATAAACAACCAAGGTTTAAAGGTTGAATTTGAAGATGGGAAGTGTTTGGTAAAAGACCCATCAAAGGGTTATGAAATAGTCACTTCTGGAACACGATACAAAGGCTTGTATAAGCTGGACAGCTATGACAAGCGCACTTATGATGCAAATACAGTGGCTGCCCACACTCGTGCTATGCATGATGCAGAGCTATGGCATGCTCGTTTTGGGCATGTAAATTTTCAGAGTTTGATGCTTTTGCAGAAGCATCATATGGTTGATAATATGCCGCCTCTTGAGTCTCCACCAAGACATGTTTGTGAGGGGTGTATTTTGGGAAAGATGCAACGAAAACCATTCCCCAAAGATGGAGCTGTTAGAGCTGAAAGTAAATTACAGCTCATACACAGTGATGTATGTGGTCCAATGCGGACACCATCCATAGGGGGGCATCTTTACTTCGTCACATTCATTGATGACTACTCAAGGTTTGCTTGGGCTTACCCTTTGACAGCAAAAGAAGATGTGTTTACATGCTTTCGACACTTTGTAGCAATGGCTGAAAATATGTGTGCATGTAAAGTCCAAACACTCCGCTCAGATAGAGGTGGAGAATACATGTCAAATGCATTCAAGGACTATATGCTTCAAAAGGGCATCAAACACCAATGTACTTTGCCTTATACACCGCAGCAGAATGGTGTAGCTGAAAGGAAAAATAGATCTCTCATGGAGATGGCAAGATGCATGGTGAAAGCACAAAAGTTGCCTCACAAATTTTGGATGGAAGCTATAATGTGTGCAACTCATGTGTTGAACAGGTGTCCAACAAAAGCTTTGAAAACCAAAACACCATTTGAGGCTTGGTATAGCCGAAAGCCAACAGTGGATTATATGCGTACATTTGGGTGTTTGGCATATGCACATGTGCCAGAACAACTCCGAACAAAGCTAGATGACAAAGCAATTAAATGCATTTTTGTGGGCTACAGCAATGAAAGCAAAGGATACCGTCTTTATAATCCAACTACACGAAGGATTTTTGTAAGTAGAGATGTGGTATTTGCTGAAAATTCAGAACAGCCCATGGTCAGCTTGTATAAAAGCAATGATACAGGCTTACAGGACATGTTTGATGGACTTTTACCCATTGCAATTAGGGGGGATTCAGATCAGCCAGCCCCTACACAAGAAAATCCACATGTAGAACATGTGGACCAACTAGCCATTCAGCCCCCTTCTATGGAAGAAGTGGAAGATCTTGTCAGGGAAGAGCAAACAGCCATAGACACAGCCAAGTCAGTGCCAAGATGGTTGCTGAAAACTTTGCAAGAAAGCAAACTTGCAGCTCCACTCACAGGTAGAACAAGGGCTAGTTCCAGCCATGCTTTGAATGTACATCGTGGGGAGTCTGCATTCGCAATGGGTGGTCTCTTTGATTCAGAAGAGCCTTCTTCTTATGAAGAAGCACATGAGAATGAGCATTGGTTGCAAGCTATGCAAGCTGAAATTTCTTCTATCATGAAGAACAATACATGGGATCTTGTGGAATTGCCTAAAGGCAAGCATGTAATTGGCACAAAGTGGGTGTACAAAGTCAAAAGAAAGTCTGATGGTACTATTGACAGGTACAAAGCAAGACTTGTGGCTAAAGGCTACTCCCAGAAAAAGGGAATAGATTATGAAGAGACTTTTGCTCCTACTTCGAGAATGACCACAATAAGATCTGTGATTGCATTGGCTGCCCATAAAGGATGGAAAGTGCATCAAATGGATATCAAAACTGCATTCTTAAATGGGGATTTACAGGAGGAAGTATATGTAAATCAGCCCATTGGTTTTGTAGTTCCTGGTGAGGAACATAAAGTATGCAGGTTGCACAAAGCATTGTATGGGTTAAAACAAGCTCCAAGAGCTTGGTATGATAAGATACATGCTCATCTAACCAGCCAAGGTTATGAGAATAGTCCAGCTGAAAGCACATTGTATGTGAAGAAAACCGATGCCGATATTCCCATAGTGATCTTGTATGTAGATGACATGCTCATTACAGGTACTAGCAAAGCACAAATTTCAGATTTCAAATCTGATTTGAAAGCTGAATTTGATATGTCAGATTTGGGGCCTTTACACTACTATCTCGGCATACAGTTTATGCATACAGATGATGGCATTGTTATGCAGCAAACTAAGTACATAAAAAGTTTGCTAAAAAGGTTTCACATGGATGAATGTAAGCCCATTTCTACTCCGGTAGAACCAGGTATACGGCTTACTATGCATGATATTGGAGAGCCTTTTGACGCCGGTCTTTATAGCCAGGCAGTGATGAGATGCCTCATTTACTTGTGTAACACGAGGCCAGACATATCTTTTGGGGTGTCTTTGTTGAGCAAATTCATGCAGAGCCTAGGCACAAAGCAATGGCAAGCAGTCAAACGCATTTTTCGATATCTTAAGGGTACCCTGGATCTTGGTTTGTTCTATCCCAGGGGGGGCAGCTTGCAGCTTTATGCATACAGTGATTCAGATCGGGCTGGTGATTATGATACCAGGCAATCCACCAGTGGGAATTGTTTTTTTCTGGGCAGTTCATGCATATCTTGGTTGAGTAAAAAGCAACCCACTGTTGCTACATCTACTTGTGAGGCTGAGTACAGGGCAGTCTTTACAGCTACAGTAGATTGTGTATGGTTGAGGAGACTATTGGCTGATCTTCGTGAGTGTCAGCAGACACCCACCACCATTCTCAGTGATAGCCAGAGCGCTACGGCCGTGGCACGAAATCCAGTATTTCATGCACGTACCAAGCACATAGAGATTCATTATCACTATGTCAGAGAAAGGCTACATGCAGGGGAGATCAGTTTATCTTATTGCCCTACACAGGATAATGTTGCAGATCTATTCACAAAGGCTTTACCTCGAGAAAAGTTTGAAGCTTTCCGCAAAGCTTTGGGCTTACTCTCATACAGAGAGTGATCTGCTACCTTGTACAGGTTCACACATGGATTTCTTGTACTCCAAACTCACTCTGGTTGGCCTTGATAAACAACTCATTGTCCTGCAAGAGTTGCAAAACATGTGCCACATCTCGGTCATGCTGCTTTGCAGCCCCTGAGAAGATAAGAATGTCATCTAAGAAGATGAAGACGCATTTGCCAATGAGATCCCAAAAAACCCGAGACATCATTTTGTTGAACGTCACTGGTGCATTGGTGAGACCAAAGGACATCACCACAAATTCGTAGTGGCCACGCTCGGTCCTAAAGGCCGCTTTTGGAATGTCCGCCTCGAAGATCCGAACCCGATGGTAGCCACTCTTAAGATCTATCTTAGAATTTTTTTTTGCACCATTGAGTTGTTCGAGGATGTACTCTATTCTGGGCATGGGAAATCTATTCTTCACTGCTAGCTTATTGAGCGGCCTGTAATGTAATCCACACAAAAGCGTGCGGACTTATCTTTATTCTGGACATTTAGAATGGGATTGGCAAAAGCTGAGAAAGATGGCTGGATAAATCCGAATCGAGTAATAGGGCCAACTGTTAATCCAGCTCGCTCTCCAATGCCTTAGAAAGGCGGTAGGGAAACTTGCTTGGAGGTTCTGAACCAAGAACCAACTCTATGCGATGGTCCTCAGGTCTACTAGGTGGAAGAGTGGTGGGAAGTTGTCTCGTAGCATGGTGTTGCTGTATTAAGACAAAAGACCAACCATCCGTTGCTCCCCTGTGGGTGCTACTTGAACTGTCACGTGCATCCCGCACTTGGATGCCACGTAGACATTTCTGTACAGAAGGTGCAGGACCTGGGATGGTGAACTGGTCCCATGTGAGCCCAGTCCGGGACGAGTCAGCCAGGGATCCATCTCAGTCGTCCGAGGTCAGGTGTGCATTGTCCTGCACATGAGTCCAAGGTCAGGTGTGCAATGTCCTGCACAAGAAGCAGTGCCAGTCCGCGCTGTGAGTCTCCCTCTGGAATGATGTCAGATGTGCTGTGTATCTGGTTTGCAACTGGATGCCAGACATCTGTAGGCATGTAGGTTTGCATGTAGAGATGGGGCCAGGCCATGGGGCTACCCCAATGCAAGGATTTGCAGCTTGCATACTTAGTTTGGGCATGGGGGAGGTGTAGAACCACCCCCAAGGCAAGGATTTGCAGCTTGCATACTTAGTTTGGGCATGGGGGAGGTGTAGAACCACCCCCAAGGGGCCAGGAGGGCCCAAGCCTTGCCCACCAGCCAAGGCAAGGGCTGGGAGGGGCTGTCGGCCAGCAGTACTACTGCTGGACAGGCAGCCGACCAGGTCTAGTACCCTACCCTCCTAGTCGGCCAGGTGTAGGGAGCTGTCCCACACCTCTGCGCAGCATGCCCAGCAGCCAGGGTGCTGCCCAGAAGCATGCGCAGGCTGGACAGTGTTTAACATAGTGTGAAAACACTTTAATAATTAAATTCAGTCGTGGAGCTCCCTGAAGCCAGCCGACTGCATAAAGTAGAGGGTATAAATACCCAAGACATAAATCATTTCACTCATCTCATAATTCACCAAGAGCATCAAGCATTCAAGGGCCAGGACAGCCAAGGGTTTGCTAAAGCTAAGGGGTGAAGGACTGAAGGTCAAGGGCAGGTTTTCCAGCCAAGAAAAGGTCAAGTACTTTGTATTTGTTTCAGATTTACATCATTCTAATAAAGCAAATACACCATCCGTGGTGGGGGCCCTACAGAGGGTAATTGGGACCCAATACTGTGTCCTTCTCCATCTCCCCCTTCTCTCTCTATTTTTCTGCACATCGTCTTTCAGTTTGTGCGTTAATTCCGTCGCGAAAAGAGTGCTGTTTTTTGAGTTTTGAAGTACCGATCCTTCTCCGAAGCTTCCGCATATTACAGTGGTATCAGAGCTCACTTCAAGGACAAAGATTCAGCAAAGAAAACCAGAATTTTTTTTCGCTAGTGTGGTTGGTTTTTAGACGCCGGTGGACTACCCCTTTCGGAGTGACTCCTGTCCCTCGAAGGACGGTTGGTTTTTAGCCTCCGGAAGCCTCCGGAAGTCTCCCACACAGATAGTGGATGGTCAGATTGCGTTCCGGAAAGGAACTGCATTTTCCCGCTATGGCGAGCTTTGGCGACGAGAGAGAACCAGAACCATGGGACCAGAGTGCACCAAGCAGCCCAGCTAGGGCACCCGGCTTGAGTGTACAAGACATGTTCCAGCAGATGATGCGAGCAATCGCAGACCAGACAACCAAGTTGGATGAGCAGAAGGCGCGGATTTTGGCTCTGGAGGAGCGTTCTCGCTCTCCAGCGTCGCGTTTTCCATCTCCTCCTCCCTCTCCTTCCGTATCCCAGATACCAGATCCTCGTCACAGGGACCCTCTCGCAGGGTCACAGCCGCAGCCAAGCTCCTTGCTTGAGATGCAGATGCGTGCATTGGAGATTCGACAACGAGAAGACGAAGCCATGCGACGAGTGGAACACGAGCGTTACCTCCGAGCTTTGGACGCCAGATTGACACCGGCGGCGCCCTCGAATCATTTTCTCGAGAAAATGAATTTCAGTAAGTATAATGGTAAACTCGATCCCACTACTCTGTATTCATGGTTACATCAATTTGAAGCTTACTTTGCCGCAGTTAGGAAATCAGATATTGACAAAGTGATCTTAGCCAGTTGATATTTGGAAGGTGAGGCCATTCCTTGGTGGACTCAGTGGGCTCATGCCCACACCAGATCAGGTATGGCAGCTTATGGGTGGGACGAGTTCGTCCGTGACCTTAAGCAGCGGTTTTTACCGCCCCACTACCTTGAGCGACTCGAAGACGAGTTCAGGGGTGCGCGTCAGAATGCGCAACCAAACCTTCAGTTTGCCAATAGAATTTCGACCTTGTGTCTACAATTAGGCTTATCTGATGCGGACAAGAAAGGGCAGTTTTTGTATGGCCTGGACATGCACATCCAATGGGAGGTGCGTATGTTTAGACCAGCCACCTTTGAGGACGCACTCTCGCTTGCGCAGAGTGCAGAAATGAAACACAATGCTGGCAAGCCCAAGACTTCCCGGCCGGCTTCTCCTAAGGCTAACGCCTCGGGGGGCAAAAGCCAGAACCAGACGGGGTCTTCCCCAGGACAGAGCCCGGGAGCCTCTGGCTCCAAGAACTCGAACAATGCGTCCAAGCTTACTCCAGACCAGAAAGCGGAGGCAGGCAAGACAGGTGGCAAGTTGAGTGCTGAGGAGCTTTCTCAGTACAGGAAGGAGGGTAGATGTTACTTTTGTCACACAAAAGGACATACTTCTCGGGATTGTCCGAAGAAGCCTCCAAAGGCCGCCGCCGCCTCCACAGCTTCCGTGGTGAGCACAGCTCCCACACAGACCCCAGTGGCTACCCCTAGTTCTTCAACCCCCGGTGCTTCAGTTGGAGCAATTATTAGCCGGGAGCTCGAAGATAAGCAGAAGGGCGTCCATGACCAGGAGTATGAGCGCAACGAATTGCTCAAGTCCTTTGTCTACATAGGTGGCCAGAGAGTCGTTGTCTTGTTTGACAGCGGCAGCACGGAGGATGTGATCACGGAAGAGGCCGCTAGGCGTGCCCGTTTCGAGCTGACTCCGGTGGACAAGCAGGTTGAGGGTTTTAGCACAGGTATGACAACGAGCGTCAAGTATGAAGCTCTAGGTGCTAAGTTAGTAATTCAGGGCATAGAGTTTGTGCGTGACTTTATGGTTGCCCCTCTTGTAGGAGCAGACATAATTTTGGGTATCCAATGGTTTCACAAGTTCCTTCCTGATGTCAAGTGGGACAAGCACACGTTCCAGATTGATCGGAATGTGTCAAACACCCCGGTGACCATTAAGTGTGAGCCAGGTATTCCAAACTTTCCGCTCATAAGCCACTTGCAGGCTAAGCGAGCAGTCAGGAAAGGCGCACAGTGTGCGATGATTTACGTCCAGACAGCCCAGACGGTGGCCAGTGCTTCCGAGAAGTACTCGGTTCTCCATGAAAAGTTCCAGAAGATTTTTCTTCGGGACAGTCTCCCTCCCCAGCTTCCCCCGTCCAGACCGGAGGATCACAAGATTGACCTCCTCCCAGGCTCGGAACCCCCGAGCAAGTTCCCGTATCGCCTTTCTAAGGCAATGGAATCGGAGTTGGACCGCCAACTCCAAGAATTGTTGCAAGCTGGCTTCATCCGCCCCAGCGTGTCGCCATTTGCAGCACCGATCTTATTTGTCAAGAAGAAAGATGGGTCTTCTCGGTTGTGTGTCGATTATCGTGCACTCAACAAGCTGACTATCAAGAGCCGATTCCCGATGCCTCGAATTGACTATATTCTCGAGAGGCTGAATGGAGCTAAGGTGTTCTCTAAATTGGATTTAAAGAGTGGGTACCACCAGGTTCGGATTGTTGAGGGGGACATCCCCAAGACAGCTTTCCGTACAGAACGGACCCACTATGAATTTGTGGTCATGCCATTTGGTTTGACGAACGCCCCAGCTACATTTAACCGCATGATGATGCGTATTTTCCGGGAGTTGATTGGAGTGTGTGTGTTCATATTTCTGGACGAATACTCATATTTTCAGCTACAGTTGAGCAGCATGACATTGATGTGGAGAAAGTCCTTAAGTTGCTGGAAAGCAACGAGCTCTATGTCAATGAAAAGAAGTCGGAATTTTATCTGTTCCAGGTACATTACTTGGGATATATAATTAGTGCCGAAGGCATTCGACTTGATCCGGCTAAAGTGGCCGAGATTGTTAACCGGGAAGTACCTCAGACCGCTTATGACATTAGATCATTTGTGGGTATATGCCAGGCATATTCCACCCACATTGACAAATTTTCTGATCTCTCGGCAGACCTCACCGATCTGCTAAAGGGAGTGAAAACAAGGAGGCAAAAGATTCGAATGACTCCACGAGCGTTGGAGGCATTCCAGAACCTCAAGGTGGCTTTGTCAGAAGCGCCTTGTTTAGCCCTTGCCTCGTGGGACGAACCATTTCAGGTGATCACCGATGCGAGTAACATCGCAATTGGAGGTGTATTGCAACAGAATGGTCATCCAGTAGCTTACATGTCTCGTAAGTTACTGCCCGCCGAAAAGAACTACTCAGTCTATGATCGTGAACTCCTAGCAGTCATTCAGGCCTTGAAACATTGGAAACATTTCCTGTATGGCCGTGACTTCGAGGTTTGCACTGACCATCAGGCATTGCGCTGGATTCAGACGATGCCAAGTGCACAGTGGAGTGATCGACAACACCGCTGGAGTCAGATATTCCAGCAGTTCGGTGGCATGATTGAGTACCTTCCAGGAAAGGCCAATCCAGTGGCCGATGCTTTGAGCAGGAAGGGACAAGTATCTACGATTCAGACCACTAGACTAGACCTTGTTGGTACAGGACTAGAAGACATGAAGCACACGTACGCGGATTCCGAGGAATTCGGTACACAGTGGGAACAGGCATTGGATGCCACAGGACCATGCCATTTTCTGATACGCGATGGTTGGCTTTATTACAAAGGCCGACTGTGTGTCATGAAATCATTCCGGGCAGCTCTTCTCCATGATGCCCATGACGTCATTACAGGTGGTCATAGGGGCATGAATTCGACTCTGGAGAAATTAGAACGGCAATACTATTGGCCAAAGATGAGGCGTGATGTGTTTACATATGTACAACGCTGTGACATTTGTCAAAAGGTGAAAGCTCCTCGTGGAAAGAAGATAGGGTTGTTACAGCCTTTGCCAATTCCTGAGGGTCCTTTCCAAGACATTTCGATGGACTTTGTCACAAATCTGCCTCCTAGTCCGAGTAAGCGTAATACACAGTGTTTGACTATTGTTGACAGGTTCAGCAAATTTGTTATGCTTATTCCTTGCAGGGCCAATGTGACCGTCGAGGATGTTGCCGAGCTATTCATTCGGCATTGGTACCCGATTGGTGGGATTCCTAGGACCATAGTGTCAGACCGAGATGCCAAGTTTACCAGTCATTTTTGGAGGGCATTGTTTGATAATTTTGGTACTAAGTTGAATTTTTCCAGTGCATTCCACCCACAGACAGATGGCCAGACAGAGATATACAACCAGTTGGCCTTTGATGTGCTGAAGTGTTATGTCCACGATCAGCAAGGTAAGTGGGAATCGTTTTTGCCTTTAGTTCAAGCTGTTTTGAATGACTCTTTTTCTTTAGCTATTGGCAGGACTCCATATGAGGCAGCGTTTGGAAGGCCTTTCCAGTCGTTGTTAACCAGGACTTCGTCTTCAGTACCTGAGGCGAACAGAGTGACGGAGTCTTACCAGGAGATCCTAGAGTCCGTTAAAGACAGATTGGCTAAAGCGCAAGAGGCCTACACTTGACAGGCCAATAAAGACCGAAGGGACATGAAGTTTTCGGAAGGAGATTGGGTTTATCTTCGGATTATGAAGCAAAGATTGAAGCAGGTGGGCAAGCGATGCCCAAAGTTGTCTTTCAGGAGCTTCGGACCATTCCCCATCCGGAAAAAGATTAATGAGGTGTCTATGCAGTTAAAGCTACCTCCGAGTTGGACTATGCACGATGTATTTCATGTCAGTTGGTTGAAGCCATATGCAGGTCCACCCCCTTCAGAGGTCAAAGACGAAGTGGAACCAGACATCCTTGATGAAGCAGAAGTAATGGTTCCAGAACAGATCCTTCTGCATCGTTTCAAGCATGGCTCAGGCCGAAGACTACGACAGTTCCTCACGAAGTTTCAGGACCGAGGAACTCATGAAGCGGTATGGCTCGACAAAGAATTTTTCGAAGACTATCCAGCATTATTGACGGATTATTTGGAGGCTATGCAGCTTCCGTCAAGTTAAGCAGAAGGGGATGTCACGTGCATCCCGCACTTGGATGCCACGTAGACATTTCTGTACAGAAGGTGCAGGACCTGGGATGGTGAACTGGTCCCATGTGAGCCCAGTCCGGGACGAGTTAGCCAGGGATCCATCTCAGTCGTCCGAGGTCAGGTGTGCATTGTCCTGCACATGAGTCCAAGGTCAGGTGTGCAATGTCCTGCACAAGAAGCAGTGCCAGTCCGCGCCGTGAGTCTCCCTCTGGAATGATGTCAGATGTGCTGTGTATCTGGTTTGCAACTGGATGCCAGACATATGTAGGCATGTAGGTTTGCATGTAGAGATGGGGCCAGGCCATGGGGCTACCCTAGTGCAAGGATTTGCAGCTTGCATACTTAGTCTGGGCATGGGGGAGGTGTAGAACCACCCCCAAGGGGCCAGGAGGGCCCAAGCCTTGCCCACCAGCCAAGGCAAGGGCTGGGAGGGGCTGTCGGCCAGCAGTACTACTGCTGGACAGGCAGCCGACCAGGTCTAGTACCCTACTCTCCTAGTCGGCCAGGTGTAGGGAGCTGTCCCACACCTCTGCGCAGCATGCCCAGCAGCCAGGGTGCTGCCCAGAAGCATGCGCAGGCTGGACAGTGTTTAACATAGTGTGAAAACACTTTAATAATTAAATTCAGTCGTGGAGCTCCCTGAAGCCAGCCGACTGCATAAAGTAGAGGGTATAAATACCCAAGACATAAATCATTTCACTCATCTCATAATTCACCAAGAGCATCAAGCATTCAAGGGCCAGGACAGCCAAGGGTTTGCTAAAGCTAAGGGGTGAAGGACTGAAGGTCAAGGGCAGGTTTTCCAGCCAAGAAAAGGTCAAGTACTTTGTATTTGTTTCAGATTTACATCATTCTAATAAAGCAAATACACCATCCGTGGTGGGGGCCCTACAGAGGGTAATTGGGACCCAATACTGTGTCCTTCTCCATCTCCCCCTTCTCTCTCTATTTTTCTGCACATCGTCTTTCAGTTTGTGCGTTAATTCCGTCGCGAAAAGAGTGCTGTTTTCTGAGTTTTGAAGTACCGATCCTTCTCCGAAGCTTCCGCATATTACACTCTCCAATGCCTTAGAAAGGCGGTAGGGAAACTTGCTTGGAGGTTCTGAACCAAGAACCAATTCTATGCGATGGTCCTCAGGTCTACTAGGTGGAAGAGTGGTGGGAAGTTGTCTCGCAGCATGGTGTTGCTGTATTAAGACAAAAGACCAACCATCCGTTGCTCCCCTGTGGGTGCTACTTGAACTGCATTCATAGTAGCAGGGGAACCCCGTTTCCCCCATAGGGGAATGGTGGAACGCATTTCCCTATGGCCAACATGCAGGGAATGAGCGGAATGCTGCTACTGAACGGATGACAGGTGGAACGGCCAGTCTTGACACGCTCCCACCAAGAGGCGTCATCCGCCCGTAGCCTACACTCTTGGCCAGTGTTTGTACGGGGCTCTTGCATGGCGACAAACTCGTCGCTAAGGAAAAGCCCCCTCAAAGCACCGCTACAATACTTCAACCGGCCCAACATGAGAAAGTTGTAGGCAAACCGGGTGTCAGAATATTTGAGGTGAGAGAGACAGGACCTCTTGTTGAACTCATACCGAAGTCTTTGGTGGTTGAGGACAAAGGAGACCATGGTGTTGGCCTCCTCAATGAGCGGGCTGATCCATGGTAATGCCCCGATGTCCTTGAGGAGGTTGTTTAGGCAATGAGCCATACAAAAGGACACCGTGACATGTCCATACATACCTTGGAGAATAGCTCTCGCTGCCCTATTGGAAGGCTCCCCATCCGCTATAAAGCCCACTACATGCTTGGGGCCAACGATCTCCATGGTGGTAGCCCACTCTGCCCGCAAGCACATCCGTGCTCTTCCCGGTGCCGGATGCATCATGAGATGAGATGAAGTACATCTCTCTGTGGGAATATGCAACCATGCCATGAATACTCCTCTTGCGGGTGTCACTCCATCCATCCACAATGAGGGAGACTCCGTTCCTCTCCCATTGCCGCTTTGTGTTGTCAGCCGCTTGCTCTACAATGCGCTTCTCCTTCTCGAGCAATATAGTGCGCAAGCTCTCGGATGAGGGGGGCGTATAGGTTGAGCCATACTCCCCAATCTTCTTAACCATGACCTTGAAGTATTCCGACCTATTCAAGAAAGTAATTTACTAATGAGAAGGGGACTAGGATGATGAAAACATGAATGATAAATTGGCAATGATCGATTGCACTTACCTAGCCGCTTGAAAGGCAATGTGGTCATGGAAGAAGAAGCAGGTCACTGCCATATCCACCTCCTCCTTCAACTTGGGGTTCCGATTCTCCCCAAGTGTAGATTGTCGTTGTGGGCCACGTAATGGTTGAGAGGCCTTGGAGATGGAGGGTGCCGACGTCGTGGATGGAGTAACATTCTGACTTGATGGTGAAGGTGATGGTGTGCATGCCATGGTTGAAGATGGCTTGACACCTGAGCCTTGAGGAATGAGAGAGAGAGAGAGAGAGAGAGAGAGAGAGAGAGAGAGAGAGAGAGAGAGAGAGAGAGAGAGAGAGAGAGAGAAATGAAATGAAATGAAATGATATATTAACGTCTTCAAAAGGCCAAAATGACCTATGAGACCAAAAAGGTTACAACAATTGGTGGATTTGATACAATGTCTGTGTAAGAAAAGCTAAAAACAACTAACTGAAACTGAAATAACTATGAGGAAAAGTACGGTACTAAGAGAGAGAGAGAGAGAGGCCTAGAGCCTAGAGGCTTGGAAGTTGGAAGACTCAAGAGGCTTGAGAGAGAGAGAGAGAGAGAGAGTCTAGATAGTAGAGAGTAGGGCGGCGGCCTGCGGGCCTTGTGTGAGAGGCTTGGAACTTGGAAGCTAGAAGAAGCTTGAAAGCTTGAAAGTTGTGTGTGCTTGTAGCCTTGTAGAGGCTTGTTCTTATATAGATAGGCAAGAGAGAGAGAGGCAAGCCTCAAGGGCAAGAGAGAGAGAGAGGGCCAATCCTCCAGGCTCAAGGGCCAAGGCCCAAGCCATCCCCAAACGGCCAAGCCAAAAGCCATAAACGGCTAGAAACGGCGAATGAAACGGCGAACGAAACGCGTAGCGGCTCCCTGCCGTCCCCCCACAGAGCCGTCCCCCACCGGCGTCCCCGTTCCTGAAGGCGTCCCCATCCTTGTCCCCTGTGAGTGACGATCCCTAGGGGACGTCCATCCGTCCCCGTCGTCGGTTTGTCCCGTTTCGGCGTCCCTCCATTTGAGGCCCTCGTCCCTTCCGTCCCCTGTGACCATGAAACCAGGCTTTTCAACCATAAATAGTGTTTACCTGCAACAATTGAAGTCCAACAAGACACAATTCTCCTTGTACAGGCATACAAGGGTCAAGTGTCGAAAAACACTTACGATAATTTGCCAAAAAGCATGAACTTTGCAAAAATTGTCTTTGCCAAATTTGTCACGAAGTCAAAAGAAATAACTTGTCACCATATCCATAAGATATCTTAAGATATATCTCATATAGCTTGCTTATAAGCTCAATTTATAATCCACAATAATCCATATGAAAAGAATGTTGAACACGGGCATATAAAGCCAACTCCATACTTTGAGGATAAATTTTGTGAATCCAGAAATCCTTAGTTCAAGTTGTCTATTGCTCACATGACTGCTTCCATAAAACTATTGGTCAGTGTGGTCCCCACTTCTGATCTTTTCTCTTCCTTGTTGTTGGAAGGAAGCGTTTGCTTCTGAGAAAGCCTATGCTATGATACCACTGTAACCGATCGGTGACTCAGAATAGAAGATAAACACTTCATATATACAAATAGAGTATGAACACAACACTTTAAATATACAAAATTCAAATAGAGTATGAACACAACTGGAAGCCACAACAATTTAAAGACACCGCACTTAGCCGGACCCCCCCCCCCACCCAGGAACTTCTTTGTTTAGTAGAAGCTTTACAAGAACTCTAGGTGAGGGTGCACATAGCACCAGATTTTTCCAAAGAATACTAGAATATTGAGTAACCTTCCACAGAGCATAAACAAGATTCAGACCAAGCTCTCTTTCCAAAGCTTGGTCTCAATACCAATAGCTGTCCAAAAACTGTGTCTCAAAACAGTCCCGAATCAGCCCGCTCGTACGGCCAGAACTAATAGAGAGAAAACCATTGGTAGCTGTAGTCACATGTGTTGGCTGTTGTACTACTCCCTGTACAACTAATATACGGTTGTCAGTACAGCTAGCAGTCGGCTAGAATTGAGAAGAGAAACAATAGCCCCCTGTACGGCCAGTGCAGAAGAGTGGAAAAGCTGCCAGCCCTGTAAGTGTGCGCACACAAGCAAGGGAGAGAGAGAGTTAATCAGCTGCTGCCTGCCTTCTTCACTCAAGCGCAAGCCCTGTGCTTTTCATGCGCATGTCTTCAAGGACAACCCTCCTTCATTCTTTTCCCACGATTCAGCCTCCTCCTCTTAAAATGGAGTCGATCGGTTTAGAAAAGGGCTCTTGCTTTTCCCTTTTTGCCAAAAGTGGTGTGGCTGCCAAAATTATCCACTTTTTTAGCTTTTCCCAACTTGTTGCCAAAGCTTGGCCCTAGGCACCGCCTTTTGTCGAGGGATCCATGCCCAATTAATAGTATGTCCGGTAAACCTTTAATGATGTGTGAACACAATGACTAATAAACCATACAAGTCACTTAAATGATTAAAATCCCATGATGTTCTTGCTATGTGGCCAGCTTTCAAGCCAATCCTTGCCAGTGAATGCTTCAGCTTTCTTCTGTGGAAAATCCTCATTCTCACCTTGGTTTTGTTCTGTGTGTGGGCTTGCCCCAAAACACTAATCAAAATTGGTGAAGGGACCAAATGGTGACAATTGCTACTGGAAGGACTGTTTGGAGCATTGAGAGTTGGGCTAAATAGCCGCTTCTTGGGAGAGCGTGAACAGTGTTGCCTTGCCGAAAAAGGAGTAGTCGGGTCCCAATTTCGGCGCCGACTGGGCGCATGAGAGCTGGCCCTAGATGAGGGTGGGGACACGATCGCGGAGGGGGTTCGGGAGTCCGATCCGTAGCCAGAGAGTTAAGAACTAGGGACCGCTGTTAGGCTCCAATTGCACCATTCAGGCTGTAAGGTTTGTCATAGCTGTCTCCATGGCGCGCATGCCTACCAAAAGCTCCACCATTTCCTCTAGAGAAGCCATGGTACCAATCGAAGTCGAAGAAGACGTCGAAGATTCCTCCACCAGGACTGTGCTAACTCATCCAAGAGAAGCGAAAATCCAGGATACTGATCGTCCTTTGCCGTTGGGTCCAAATGCTTGGCTTGTCGGGTCAAAGTGGGTGTCCTGGGCGAAGCGATGTAGACGGGAGTGCACTTGATGCGCGATGAAGTAAGGGTTTTTGAGTGTGGCTCTTGGTTGATGAACCAACCACTAGTTCCGGATGCTACTAGTCCAGGGATTGAACGACCCAACAAAGCACGACTTGAAAACGGAGCTCCAGAGAAGAGAAGTTCTGAACTGAATTCCGCCTGCCCAAAGCCTATGGGTGCCTTGAAAAAAAATTTCGGTTAGTTCTATAAGCTGTAATACCAATTGTAAAGACTTTGCCCTTGAGTGTTTGCATAGAGAAAGAATGTTGCACAACAGAATTGAAGACACGAGGAACGACCCAACAAAGCACCACCTGAAAATGCAGCTGTAAAGAAGAGAAGTTCCGAATTGAATTCGGCGTGCCCAAACCTATGGGTGCCTTGAAAAATATTCGGCTAGTTCTCTAAGCTCAGATATCTATTGTAAAGACTTTACCCTCGAGTGTTTGCATAGAGAAAGAATGTTGTTGCACAATAAACTTGAAGACACAAGCAAGAATTCTTATTTACTAACACCTGTTACAAGTGGCTCCGAGAGCTCGGGCTCACCACTGGGATGATAGCCAAGTACAAGTGTAGGAGAATCGCCCCAATGCATCACTCACACACATAGAATCATCGGAGTGTTGCTTTGCTTAGAAAACGTTGAGAGGAAGCAAGTAGTCTTGATGATAACAATGACTCCCAAGACCCTCTTTATATAGGGGGGGGAGAGGGTTGGTCGGAAGGCACTAGTCAGATGCCACATCAGCTTCCATTGCTTTCCTTTTCGTTGCCGGAATTGTGGTTCCTTTGGCGGACCACTTGCAGGTGTATCACACACGTGGCATCCAAGTGTGGGATGCACATGACATCCCCTTTTGCCTAACTTGATGGACGCTGCATAGTCTCCAAATAGTGCATCAATAATGTCGGATAATCTTCCATGCGTCCCTCGGTCCTGAAACTTCGTGTGGAACTGACGCTCTTGACGGTTGGAGCCATGCTTGAAGTGGTGCAAAAGGATGTGTTTTGGAACCATCACTTTGGCTTCGTCAACGATTCTAGGTTCCGGTTCATCTTAGACATCTGTGGGAGGTGGTTTGGCATAGTGCTTCAACCAAGCAATATGAAACACATCATGCATTGTCTAGCTGGAAGGTAACTTCAACTTCATGGAGATCTTGTTGATCTTCTTCAAAACGGGAGAAGGTCCGAAACTCCAAAATGACAACTTGGGGCATTGCTTGCCCATGTGTTTCAACCTTTGTTCCATAATCTTGAGATAAACCCAAACCGCTTGCAAGAATTTCACATCTCTTTTGTCCTTGTTGGCCCGTTGAGAATAGGCCTCTTGTGCTTTGGCCAACTTATCCTTCACAAACTGCAATCTGTCACTCGGTTATTTAGCATCAGGCACTGAAAACGATATCATGGCAATAATGACTGGAACGGTCTTCCAAATGTCTTATATGGAGTCCTACCAATAGCTGAAGAGTTGGGCTTTTTAAGTGCCTTTTTTTTATGTTAGGTGAGTTTTGTTTGGTTCTTTGCAAGTGTCCCTCAAAATGTGATGTAATAATATTGTGTGTTCTTTCTTTTATATGTTTGTATCGCCTTCACTTATAGAAGGCTCAGTGTTATGTTTTATTCCTGTTAGGAGTTGGGGGGCGTGACAAAGGGCTGACCTCCCTACCTCGGTTGAAAAACTTGACGAGAGAGACTCGGTGACCATGACATGGGAGGGGGCGCATGGTGAGTCTTTCTTTGAGGCAGCATGGATGGGGTAGGTGGTAAGGGTCTAACCACCTTCGCCCGAAGGGGGATTGTTGGGTATTTAGAGTCTCGGGTTTAGAATCAATTAGCAGCATTCAATTAGCGCTTTGTCTAAGCATGTTTGAGTAACATGATACATGTAACAAAATTAATTCAAGAATCATAAACAACGAAAATGAAATACAAACATTGATAATGCTCAAGGCACCGCCTTGGGTCCTTGGCCAGGATAGCCTCCCCAATTGAGAAAACTAGTTTTACTTGATATCCAAGTGGAATTACAATGGGATGAATTGTGATACCTCTCTTGTGCTCTTACTATCAAATTGAGAACTGTTAAAAGAAACTCAGTCTATTTCCGTTCAACTTTGTCCGATTACTTCCCTCCATTGCTTTCCGTCTACTTTGGTTGGTTTGGTTACTCGTAGGGCATTCCAGTCAGGTTTCGTCTGTCTTATCTGGGGT
The DNA here is from genome assembly GCF_041138505.1 of Cibotium barometz. Lineage (NCBI taxonomy): Eukaryota > Viridiplantae > Streptophyta > Polypodiopsida > Cyatheales > Cibotiaceae > Cibotium > Cibotium barometz. Next base: position 18,354,113 of record NC_141081.1, read on the forward strand.
TCTCTGTTGATTTCTGTCTGCAACCTGCAGTTTACCCTTTTACTACGGTGTTCTTTGATAATCAAGGGAGGAGTGATAAGAACGTTTTACAGGAATTCCACCCTCCCCTCCCTCCCCTTTTTGCTAGTCGGCTAGTCCTACAGCAGGTTGTAGAGGGATTTTACATTTTTTATATGCATCTGCCAAGATAAACTCACTCACATTTGTACATTAACATGCAGATAACATTCAGCATCTAAGCTGAAATTTGTGACAGCCATGAAACAAATTAGAACGCCTATACATTTGTAACATTCACGACAGCCATGAATGAATACACAAGATTGAGGGTCCTCATCTTCATTTCAGCAGGTTAATTTTGTTTATAGAGTGTTGAATGTCTCTCCAATTGTCTCAGATCCTTGGAGTAGGAATAATGCAAACACAAAGGCCTAGACTAAAAAATTTATGGAGGAATCATTTTCTAAATGGTATGAGGACAGAAAGTCCATGAACTGCAGGGTTATGATTTTTTGCTTGCTGTTTAGTGTGGAGTTTGGACTTGCAAGTTATGTCTATGTGGATGTGGGAATTCCGATTAGACAAATTGTTGCAAAAAGCATAGCATCCTGTTTGCCTCTTGATCTTTTCTCGTTCTTCATTTTTTTGGGTGCTTCCAGTTGCCAAAGTTTGGCATGCTTTATAGCCATTATGCAACTAGGTGAGATTGAGGAAGAAGATATTACATACTTTGTGACGAAGGATTGGTGTGGTGCCACTTAATTTGAGCAGGATTTTTTCTGGTGCGGTGGAGCTTATTCGGAAACTGAAGAATGAGGGCTATCAGATAGTGTTTGTAACTGGATGCTTGGACTTTCTTATAGCTCCCTTGGCTAAAGAACTTGGTGCAGGTGTGCTTGTTGATTCGGTTTTTATTGCGCATGGTCAAAACTCTTAGGAAATGCACTTTGTGAAACAAAGATGAACGGGTTTTGGAGTGTTTATGAACAATCGAATGTTTGAGGTTTCATGAGTTCTTATGCCACCATGGATTTGCTACTCAAGCTTGCAGGTACCTTTTTTGCTGTCATCAGCCTTACATGCAGTCATTTGAGCATTCCGTATAATCCCACAGAAATTTTTTCAAGTTTTTAACATCTTCGAACTTACGAAAGAAGGTAAGATATGCGAAGTGATAGAGAGCAGCCAGATTTTGAACGCATTTACCAGGTGAACCTCATTTCATGGTGGTGGCAGGAGGTAGCATTAGGTAGACGAGCTAGGCAGTGGGCAGCAGATTCACCATTTCGACATACAATAGCCTTATGGCAGCATGTGACAAGAGGCATTTGGCAACATGTTGGCTTCAAGCTAGAAGGACCTTGTTGACATGCTAGCTTGGATAGAGAAGGCTAGCTAGGAACTGTCATGTGCACACCAAAATTGGTTGCCACGTGGACATGCTAATCAGCTTTGGGTAGATTTTGGCGCAGCTAACAAGCCCTTCCGATTTCCCAAATTTCTCCCACTTTTCTAGAGTCGCCAATATCCCTAATTACTCCCAATTTCCTAAGTTCCTTCAATTTTCTTGAGTTTCTCGCAATTCTCCCAATTTTCCCATGTTTCTCAATTTTCCCAAGAGTCTCTTAATTTCGCCCAATTACACCCAACTCTCAAGTTTCCTCAAATTTCTCAATGTTTCACAATTCTCTCAATGTTCCCTGATTTCTCCAAGCCTCTATAATCCCCCCCAATTCTCTCAATGTTCCCTGATTTCTCCAAGCCTCTATAATCCCCCCCAATTCTTCTCAATTCCCCAAAATTTGTGTATATTCTTCAAAATTTTTATTTTTCAGATTTATAGTATTTCTTATATCTTCAAAAAGGGAAAAAAAGTGAAATATACGTACTTTACGTTCTTGTTCCATATGCATACCGCACTGCATTGTACCTAAAGTACTTAACGACCTTTGAGAAGACACATGGACTGATATACTCACTTACGATGCCAGAATTGCTGAAGAAACTACCCTTGATGCCAAAGACTCTTCATCAAATTTCTCTGATGGCTCTGAAGTTTCTTATACATGGCTGGACACATTGTTGTTCTACACCCATAGTCTAGGGGTACCCTATTTGGAAAACTCCACCCCTCACCTATGGTGAATCACTTACCTTGCTCTTGTGATCCCACAACAATGTATCTTGTGAAACACATGCCAGCTTGATGCAATCCTACAATTATGTAGCCAAATAATCCCATAAATGAAGAGAGCCGTGACACGTGCACCTGTGTCTCCTCCATCATATTGTTGTGCTTTTGAAGTAGCCTCGTCCTCAGATTGCTACTTGTTGCATGTGTGGAAGCCTTTGCTGTACTGATCGACAGCCCTAAGCCTGATTAAGAACAAGATGTTGATTAAACATGATTAAGATAGGAGAGAAGAAGAGAGAGATTGGTGTCAGGGTGTGTCACCTCCATCATATTGTTGTGCTTTTGAAGTAGCCTCGTCCTCAGATTGCTACTTGTTGCATGTGGAAGCCTTTGCTGCACTGATCCACAGCCCTAAGCGTGATTAAGAACAAGATGTTGATTAAACATGATTAAGACAGGAGAGAATGTCACTCACATTTATAGAAAGTAATTATATTTGCCTTTTCTAAACTAGTCTTAGACAAGTTCACACTCAAGTCATTTCATTACTAATTTGCTAATTCACTATTTACTTGGCTGACTGTTTTAAGGTTTTCTCGATCAAAAGAGAGTAAGTAGTATCTACGTAACCAAGCTTTATTTTCCTTTATTACTAGCATTTTTAGTTGATTAAGGGCAATGATTATAGCAGTTCAAAGTTGTGAATTAGAAACATGATAATGTAAGTTGCTTCGTCGGAAGAGATGGTTGATGTGGTATATCCTCTGAAGAAGAGAGAGATTGGTGTCAGGGTTTTTCTTGTGTTTTATATGATACAAAAAGGGGGCTTAATGAATGTACATGGCTGAAGCCCTTGGTGAGCGCCAAAGGGGTTGACCTCTGGCCCTACATAACTTCTACTGTTTCTTGAGAATGCTTATATGATGAAATGACTGAATGGATGACTTGATAAGGCTGAATTATGAACTCATGTTTATATATGATGATGTGGTTCAGGCCGGCCAGCACCAGGGGCTGTTGGCGAGGTCCTGGACAAGCTCTAGGCAATAAATGCCATATCTGCTGGGCTTTGCTTTTGTTGCTGCTCCTCCTTGCTGGCTGTGCCATGGCTAATCTTTGGCATGAACAGCATTAATCCCTGATTAAGTGAACATTTAGCATCAGTAGCGTCATCATTAGCATCAGTAGCATCAGTGGCATCAGCATTAGCAATAGTATCATCATGATCATCGTGAGCAGCAGCATAACCAGCATGGGAAGAGGTATGGGAACCTGTTGGCAGCAGCAGCAGCCCGCATAGGGACCTGTGCAACCAGTCGACAGCAGTCTTGTGAAGGCCAGCAGAAAGGGGGGCAAAAAAGTGCAGCATTTAAGTGAAGTAAACATCATGTTTTTTTGTCCAATAGCTGGCCAACAACAGTCCTGTTGGCTGACCAGCTCCCCATGCATATATATAAGCATCAAACCATAATTCAGTCATTATCAAGTCAATCATTCAACCATCAAGCCTAGAAGTCAGTGGTGGCAGTTATGTAGGGGCGAGAGGTCCACCCCTTTGGGACTGACCAAGGGCTGAGTCATGTACAAGCATTAATGCAACCTTTTTGTACCATATTAAATACAAGAAAAACCTTGACACCAATCTTGCTCTTCTTCTCTCTCATGTCTTAATCATGTTTAAATCAGCATCTTGTTCTTAATCAAGCTTAGGGCCGTGGATCAGTACAACAAGGCTTCCTTGCATGTAACATTGGTATCATAGCATTCAAGCCCAACCTACTAAGCATAGTCCCAAGGAAGGTGCACAATTCCAGTAAAAGAATGTGGCACAGTAGGAGATGGAGTGGTCTACGAAAAACAGGCGAAGCTAGAGGAAGCATTTCGTGAAGGTATGTATGCATAACCGTAGTTTTTCCATACGGCAAACGCATACGGGTATGGAAGTACAGAAAAAGTACGGTTCACACCTCCAAGAAATTCCATACGTTGGATACAACACCCTAAATTTAAGGAAAAACATGCTACATATGACACAAAAAACCAAAGAAACTTGAAATTGCAAAGATTTTGGGATTAGAAAAAACATAAATGATGTAGAGCCAGAATCCAAACTCCGGACTTTATATTACTGTAACTTGTTTACATCATACATGTATGATCAATGATGTATCATGTAACATGTTACATAAGTAGGGACTAGGGAGTGTGGAGTGGGCAAATGCCAAAACCTGTCACCTGAAGGCTATAGGCTCTTCTATGTGGACAAACATGAAGAGGTCCAAGCCTCAAGAAACTAAATAAAACATGAGTGAAAGCAAGCAAAAACATGGATGATGGAGTGCTCACTGCTCAGTGGGCAAGACGCAAAAGCTGTAGACTGACACCTGAGCAGTGAGGAAAAACATAAGTAGGAAGTGGAGGAAACATAAGTAGAGAGTGGACGAATACTAAGTAACCCTAAGCCTCATCAAAGCTCTCCTTATCCTTAGCATGATCAATGGGCTCCTCATCTGTCATGTGCATCGCAGATGCCATGGACATTTCCAGGGCTAGATCCAGAAGAGGCAAGCAGAAAAAGACTATGAACCAGTAGAGCCAGAAAATAGGAGCTTCAGGTGTAGCATCTGAGGTGAGCATGGAGCAGGACAAGTGGGGTCATGGAGGGAAGCAGTCGGCTGAAGCACATGAACCCAGACTAGAGCTGTCGGCTGCAAGGAAAAGAGGATGTTGGCTGTCGGCTGACGTCACCAGGAATGGTGGGCAGCATGCGCATCAAAGGCAAGGACCAGCAGCAGTCGGATTGGGCAAAAAGGGGATTATTTGGACATGAACTGGCCGACCAGCAGTCGGCCAGCATAAAGTGTCAAAAAGCCCATATAAAAGGGGCTACTTGCTCCATGTTTGAGTCATTCCACCCACTAGGGGTGTGAGTCACTTAGAGGTCCCATAGGGGACAGAATTTAGGGTTAGGAACCTTTTTATGAAGGCAGCCCATGGCTGCAAAGATCTGTACCTTTTTTGTACATAGTATATACTGAAATTCCAGCACTTCTCACTCTCTCTCTCTACTCTCTCTCTACCTGCGTTTTTGCATCATGGTGCGTTTTTGCATCAGGAGGTCTTCAAGAGTGTTTAGGGCTGAAAGAAGACTACCCAGAGCTTCCGCGCGTTACATTGGTATCAGAGCTTAGGTCATCCTAGGACAGTTCTTAGTTTATATTTGGTGCATGCTGAATTAGGGTTTCTGAAATTAGGGTTTGCGTTTTAGGGTTTACGAGCAAGATTAGGGTTTGCGTTTTTGCGTTAAATCTGCATTTTTGCATCAACTTTTTGCTCATTTTCAGCATAGTATAGTGCTAGAAAGTCTAGTTTTCAGCCTAGCATGATCCTAGGGAGTTTAGAAAGCATGTAGAACTCTAGAGTTAGGGTTTTTGGGCTGATTACAACAGGAAAAACAGCAAAATAATATCATGAGTTCAGAGGCAATGGACGATGACTTTCTCACGACTTTGCAGAGTCGTCGAAGACAGGAAGATGAACGATACAAAAGGGAACAAGAACGCTATGCTCAGTATGAACAAATCATCGTTGGGGCCAGGTTTAGGCAACAACTCATAGAAGAGCTTCAAGAAGAGATGCGTCAAGACCCACTTCTATACGAGCAAAGATGGACACAACTCAAGGAGACATGGGCACAATTCATGGCAGCATCGACAAAGGCCAAGAAGGAATCACCTAGGGTTGTAAAGCAGCCCATGACCGAGAGCGTTTACCCAACGAAAAGAGAGCTTCTAAGACAAGAGTTCTCGGGAGACGTGATCACAGAAAGAGGTGTTTCCGAGGAGGTGCCATTACCCGGGATGCACATGCCAGAACCAGAACCAAAGCCAAAGCTAGAGCCAGAAGCCAAACCAAAACCAGAACCAGAGCTCGCGCAAGTGGATCTTTCCAAATCCTCTTTGGAGGAGGATGAGGTCAACCCAATAGTTCCCAAGGAGGTGGATCTCTCCAAATCCTATTTGGAGAAGGATGAGGTCATCTCGACAATTTCAGAGGAGTTTTCAGAAGATCTAAAGACCAAGCCAGAGAACTTGAAGACCAAGTTAGAGAACTTGGGGATTGAGCCGATGGATATGAAGTGCAATCTTCAATTGGACCAGAAGGAAAATGGAGCAAAGGTGTATGGATTACCCCAGTGCTCCAAGCTTAGCAAAAGGGGATGTCATGTGCATCCGTTCATCCCAATGCTCATAGACATGTATATTCTCATTAGCAAATATATGGGTAGATTTAGGGGCAGATTTAGAGCAGATTTTGCAGCCCTACAAGCTCCCGGAAGTGCCCAAAACATAGCCCAATGGTTGGGACACCTTTTGAGCATAGTTTGGACACAAAATCTGACTGTTTGGACAATGTTTTGTGGGAAAAATAGGCAAAACCGACTTGATTACGAATTCATTCCTTTTTCCTATAAATAGGATCATTAGGCATTCATTAGAATCATCATTCAAAGATCAAGAGGATCCATTTGTCAGAGTCTGCAAGGCAGCAAGGACACAGTGGTGGATCAACAGGAGCTTCTCTTGCTCGATTGCAAGTAGAGGGTTGCAAGGATCTTTGGTATGCATCATGAAGCTGTGAATCAGCAAGATCATTGTATATATAGCATGTTTTGGCAATATATAGTAGATTAGGTCTCTCTCTCCTTCTCTTTTGTGTCTTTGCTAAACATAGGATTAGCGTTATCTTCTTTGCTTAGCGTTAATCATGAACACGCTTCCGCAACGCATGTTACATTGGTATCAGAGCATCAGGCTCAGCAAAGCTAAACACTGATACAGTCCCATATGATGGTGTACAGGTCCAAGGTACAGGAAAGTACACGGATTCGAAGCCCAAGGCGGGAACACAGATCGGGAAGAACTCCCAGGAGGTTTGTTGGTGGTGTTCCACAGTGCCAGATAGGGATGGCAGTTCCGTGAGCCAGATGGGTTCTAAGGGGACGGTCCCAAGGGAGGTTGATCCTCCAAGGGTGATGTGAGAGTGCCAGACTCAGTTCCAGGAACGAAGACCAAGACGGTGTTCAGAGTCAGGGCAGGATTGTGGACTAGAGGAAGACCAGATGCATAGATCTTCATCAGAGACAGAGTGGTTTGGAGAACAGACCGGATTTTCAGAGAAAAAGGTTTGCCAGGGATGGATGATGACAGAGGGACTTCGGAACAGGATTGGGATGATGACAGTCATCCAAGAGCAGATTGGATTCCCGTCATCAAGTTTAGCAGAGGGGGATGTCATGTGCATCGCAGATGCCATGGACATTTCCAGGGCTAGATCCAGAAGAGGCAAGCAGAAAAAGACTATGAACCAGTAGAGCCAGAAAATAGGAGCTTCAGGTGTAGCATCTGAGGTGAGCATGGAGCAGGACAAGTGGGGTCATGGAGGGAAGCAGTCGGCTGAAGCACATGAACCCAGACTAGAGCTGTCGGCTGCAAGGAAAAGAGGATGTTGGCTGTCGGCTGACGTCACCAGGAATGGTGGGCAGCATGCGCATCAAAGGCAAGGACCAGCAGCAGTCGGATTGGGCAAAAAGGGGATTATTTGGACATGAACTGGCCGACCAGCAGTCGGCCAGCATAAAGTGTCAAAAAGCCCATATAAAAGGGGCTACTTGCTCCATGTTTGAGTCATTCCACCCACTAGGGGTGTGAGTCACTTAGAGGTCCCATAGGGGACAGAATTTAGGGTTAGGAACCTTTTTATGAAGGCAGCCCATGGCTGCAAAGATCTGTACCTTTTTTGTACATAGTATATACTGAAATTCCAGCACTTCTCACTCTCTCTCTCTACTCTCTCTCTACCTGCGTTTTTGCATCATGGTGCGTTTTTGCATCAGGAGGTCTTCAAGAGTGTTTAGGGCTGAAAGAAGACTACCCAGAGCTTCCGCGCGTTACATCATCCTCATCTGCAAACTCCTCCTCCTCCTCCTCCTCATCATCATCATCAAATTCATAAGCCTTCGTAGCAACTGAGCATGATGCCCCAACATGGCTAGAGGATGGCTGGCCATCTGCAGAGGGTGGAGCAATCGAAAGAGGCTCCAAAGCCTCATCTGCCTCTGCAATAGCCTCTTGCAAATCTTGCAAGGCAATCAAGCACTCCTCGTCTTTTTCTTTGTTAAGCATATCCAATGTGATCTCCATTCTCTCATAGCGCCTCGTTCTTTGATCTTGGAGATGAGCCTCAAGTTTACCTGGATTCATCTAGGTATATGAGCCTCAAGTCTGTGTATATGAAAACAAGCTGCTCTGTATGAGAAGGAAGAAGCTTGTTTCTTCTCTTAGTATGAATGAGAGAAAATGTGCTCCAATTTCTTTCACATGGGGAGGCACATGTGCCTTGAAAAAGCACCCTAAGTGTCATGACCCTGTGAAAATGGAACAGCACAAGTGCGACAGCAGGTACAGTGGTACGGCTGCTCTGCAGGTTCAGGCGGCGCTGACAGGGACTGAAAGCAGGTACAATCCGTGCTGCAGGTTTTGGCGATGGTTGTGCTGCTGGTACAGGCGTAGTTGACAGGACAGTGCAGACCTGTACGGACAGGTGCAGGCTGTCAAGGACTGTCCTGCCCAGCAGGTACAGGTGGCGGAAGCTGCAGGCACAGAAACTGTACGGACTGGTACAGTGGGATACTGCTGGCCTGTACGGACAGGTACAGCTGGCTTCTGTACTGTTCAGTCTTGAACAGTTTGCAAGTGATGCAACTCCAACTGCAGGCGGTGCTTTATGAGAGCATAATTGGTGCATCAGTCAGGTGGTTGCAGGGAGGAAAGTACAGACAGTCTTTCTCAAGTACAGATTGGTACGATCAGTCCCACGGGTGTAGAACTACGCATTGAATTGGTAAGCTTTGAACTTGTCCATCTTTCTTTCTCTCCACTGGCTTATGTCTGCGCTGCAGAGTTGTGTTATCTGGCCCCTTGTGAGAGGAGGGGTATGGCAGTTTGAAGAGTGGAAACAGAGACTGGACGGTGGATGTATATTTGAACTGAGTTGTGGAACCATGTTCATGGAATATGCCAGATGTGTGCTCAAGGCTGCCCTGCTGAATTGTCTTGGTTGATCAGAGGGAAGCACAGTGTGTTGCTTTTGTGGGACACAGATCTGTGTGTGAACCCTCTGTGCTAAGAGGTCTTGAGGGCTGCCAGATTGGACATACAAGTTTACTCTCCTGGCTGGCTTTGTTGTACTCAGTTTTACATCTCATTGAATTTGAATAAAGAAATACCGAAAGGGGCGCCAAGCTTTGGGGCCAACAGGTGTCGATTTCATTTCAGTTTTGGGGCATTCTAGCTCTAGTTAAATTTGTTATTTATTTGGACTACAAGTGGAAGGGTGACTGCTAGTCTACTGCACTTTGGTTTCTACCAGAGACCGGTTTCAAGGTTCTGTTTGCCGGGACCCATCATCAACTTTCTTAAGGGGGTGAGCTCGTGGTTGCCTCGAGGAAAGTCATTTTGCTGAAAAATTCAGCAACATGTCAGACACAGAAGACAAATATTTTTATAATGAAGAGGAAGAGCAAGAGACCTCTCCTAAGGGAAATGAATCTGAGGACATTCTTGGAGGAGAACAGGCTGCAGATGATGAACAATATAAGGATGTAACACAGCTAGAAAATATGCCTAGTAAAGAGGAAGATGATGCTCAGTTTAAAAATCATTTGGCCGGTGTAATGGATGTGTTTATGCAGCTCACACAAAGTGAGAAGTTTGCTGAATTTATGAGATCCCGTTCTGAGCCTGAAAAGAAGAAGAAGAAGGTGCGTTCTAAGAACCTACCTCAGGGTCATAGTGGTGCCTTTCCACAGGATCCATCTTTTGGACAGTTTCCGAACATGCAACATGCTTTTGGTGCTAACTCACAGAGTTCCTTTTTTGGACAGCCATATATTCGTCAACAGTCTATGCATCCAGGTTATTTTGGTGGTGGCTCTGTGTTCCAATCCATGACTGGGGGTTATCCTCAGGGAGGCATGGGTATGCCAGGGACTTTTGGAGCTAATTTTCAGCCTGGTATGCAAGGGAATATGTATAGTGTATGCAGTCCGGAATGCAAGGAAACATGTTTGGGGGCATGCAACCTGGAATGCAAAGAAATATGTATGGGGGCATGCAGTCCGGTATGCATGATGGTATGTTTGGAAACATGGCTGGAATGTATGGCGTGCCAGGTGTGGGAATTGGTAATGTTGATCCTATGATGGGCATGAATGTTGGGGGTAGCAATCTTGTGAAGCCACTTCCTTACGATAATCTAACGCCTATCGGTAAGGCGAAGGATTATAAGGAAAGGGGGAGTTGCTGTGAAATTTGATACATTCAGTGGGGCCAAAGATAAGTTAAAGGCACTTACCTTCTTACAGCAGTTTGATGCTGCTTTTTCTGGTGGTAATTATACGGAGTCCTCTAAGGTGAGAAAAGCTGCGACTTTTCTCAAAGGCAATGCATTGCAGTGGTGGTCTACTCTTCTTCTGCAAGGCATAGCACCATCTACTTGGGTACAGTTTAAACAGGTGTTCTCTTCCGTATGGCTCACATCTACTTTTGAGGTGGATGTAATGACAGCATGGCACAAGTTGGATGCATCAAAGTGTGAAAATCTTGAAGATTATAATAAGAAGTTTTGGGAAGCTTTACTCCCAGTTACTTCTTATCGTGCAGTGCCTTTGTCTGAGCAGGTGGAGAAGTATTGTTGTGGGCTGCCCAAGGAAGTGCGTGACTAGTGTATAAAGACTCGAGTAACAAATATGTCACAGATGATAGAGAATGCTATGACAGCAAATGCGTTACTCACTGGAGTCTCATCTGGATTTAAAGGCAGTAAGAACTCGAGCAAGAAATCTGAAAAGTCAGGGCATGCTTCGCGTGATGCAAAAGGGTCTACAGAGAAGCGGTATAAGAAGTTGCCAATGCCCAAGAGAACTCCTGAGGAGAGACAGGCTTTGATGGATGCTCGGAAATGTTTTTACTGTACAGAAGAGGGACATATGTCTTTTAATTGTCCCAAGAGAAAGTCCCAAAAGGACTCTGACACCAAAGGAGAGCCCAAGTCAAAGAAACCAAAACCTTCTGCAGGGTTAGTTCCTGATCTTGTCGGGGAACAGCCAGGTGGTGAAGAAACTGAGTTGTGCAGGGCATGGGGCAAAGTGAGAGATCAAAATGCCTTGATATTCTTTGACACAGGTGCTAGAGCCAACTTTATTTCACCGGATTTGGCTGGCCGACTGGGGATTCGTGCAGAGGAGATGGGGCCTTTATATGAGGCTAACATGGCTTGTCCTGGGTATGCAGAACCCGTCACTCCTATTATTGGGAAGCTCAGGCTTCATTTGGAGGGTTATGTGGACAGCGAAGAGTTTTTCATCATGCCACTTGATGGATGTGATATTTTGTTGGATATGCCGTGGTGCCACAGAGTACATGCGGTGGTGGATACATACAATAGGAAGATCACTTTGACTCATAGAGGGAAAGAACATGTTTTGGATGTAAAACTTAAAGGGGAATCTGTTCCTATTGTATCAGCTTCGGCAATTTCATCAGTAATGAAAAAGCATCTTTTCGCGTACTTGATTTATGTAAAGGATGCAAAAGATGATGAGTCTAAGTCTAATCTGTCCACATTAGATTAGGACAGGACTGATTTCTTATGTGAGTTCCAAGATTGTTTTTCCGAGTCATTGCCAGGAGAACTTCATCCGGAAAGGCCAGAAGATCATGCCATTGATCTAATTCCAGGTAGTACTCCACCGAATAGACCGCCGTATCGTGTTAGTGCAACCCAACAAGAAGAAATTATGAGTCAGGTACAGGAGCTGTTGAATAAAGAGTTGATACAGCCTAGCTCATCACCCTTTTGCTCACCTGTACTCTTAGTGCAAAAGAAGGATGGTTCTTGGCGCATGTGTATTGATTACAGGGCGTTGAACAAGAATACCATCAAGAATCGATTTCCCATTCCGAGGATCGATGACATTTTGGACCGCTTAGGCTCCAGTCTTTAGTCGGATTGACTTGAAAAGCGGGTATCATCAGATACGTATTAGACCCGAGGATGTGCATAAGACAGCATTTCGAACCTTGTTTGGGTTGTATGAGTTCTTGGTTATGCCCTTTGGTTTGACAAATGCACCTGCCACATTTAACAGAATGATGGATAGGATTTTCCGGCCTCATAGAGCGTTTGTGGGCCCATTCTTTGATGATATGATTGTGCATTCACAAACTGAGGAGGAGCATAGAAGGCATTTGGCCATTGTGTTTGCAGAACTTCGGAACCATAGGCTGGTTATTAATGGCAAGAAGAGTGAGTTTTTCTTGCAAGAGATACACTTCTTGGGACATATTGTGTCTAAGCAAGGAGTCCGTATGGATCTATCGAAGGTGGAAGCAATTCTTAATTGGCCAGATTTGAGGACCGTGCATGATGTACGCAGTTTTTGGGATTGTGTTCCTATTATAGATGGTACATACGGTATTTTGCTGAAATTGCTTCGCTCCTTCATGCCTTAACGAAGAAGGCAACTCCGTTTAGATCGGCTGATCAGGAAATTATAGCCTTCAAAAAGCTTAAAGAAAAGCTTACTTCGGATCCAGTATTGGTATTACCGGACCTCCGAAAGGCTTTTGTTGTCCAATGTGATGCATGTGGAAACAGCATTGGGGCAGTTCTCATGTAGGAAGGACATGTGATAGCCTATGAGAGTCGAATATTGCGGGATGCCGAGAAGCATTTACAGGTTTATGAGAAAGAGATGTTGGCTGTAATTCATGCTCTTTCTACATGGAAACACTATTTGCTTAGGGCTGATTTCACTGTGCAGACAGATCATTAGACCTTGCGTTATTTCCTCACGCAAACTAAGCTTTCAGAGAAGCATATGCGATGGGCAAACTTTTTGTCTATGTTCCACTTCCAGATTGTGCATGTGGAAGGCAAAAAGAATGTTGTGGCAGATGCTTTGTCACGCAAGCCACAGGTCTCAGTAGTTTCACTTGCTTATCATCATGAGCTTGATGAAATGAAAGAGCAGTATGCCCATGATGAGGACTTTGAAAGGTTGTATGATCAGATGTCTGAGGGTCAGCGGCATGATCACTATACTCCCAGAGATGGGTTTTTGTTGATGCATGGTAGACAATGTGTTACTAGGCAATTGCGCCTCAAGGTTATGATTGAAAGTCATGCAAGGTTATGATTGAAAGTCATGCTCCACCGTATGCAGGTCATAGAAGTATTGACGCCACGGTAAAAGCAGTTGAGACTTTCTTTTATTGGCCAACCTTGAGAAGAGATGTTGATGCTTTTGTTAGGCAATGCAGCGTATGCCAGAATGTAAAGTTTGACCGTCAAAAGACACCAGGGTTATTACAGCCTTTACCTATTCCGGATAGACCATGGGAGAGCATTGCCATGGATTTTATATTTGATCTTCCACGTACACAAACGGGGAATGATGGCATTTGGACTATCATATGCAGGTTCAGTAAGCAAGCTCATTTCATTCCCGTGCGTAAGACGATCAAAGTTGATCATATGGTGAAGTTGTTCATGGCGAACATCTTCAAGTGTCATGGCTTGCCTACGTCTATCATTAGTGACCGTGATCCACGGATGACGAGTTTATTCTGGAGAGGGTTGTTTGACAACATGGGTACAACTCTCAAGTTTTCATCTTCATTTCATCCACAAACAGATGGTCAATCAGAAGAGGCTAACTCTACAGTGTTAGAGCTTCTTAAGTGTTATGTGTCAGAGCACAAGCAACAATGGGAAAAGTATCTTCCTTTGGTGGAGTTTGCATATAACAACACTGTCCATACCTCGACGGGCAAGGCGCCTTTTGAGATTGTGGAAGGGGGGAAGAAGGTACCACCCATTTTGCACACAAAGGATAAGATCTTTGAGGCTGATCAGTATGTGGAGAATATGGATGAAGCTTATTGGCGCGTTAAGTTGGCACTCCAGAAAACTCAGCAAAAGCAAAAGAAAGCAGCAGACCGTCACAGACGTGCTTTAGAGTTCGCAAGAAGACGAAGGGTAAAGAGCGCTTATTCCCTAAGTTGAGCATGCGCTATTATGGGCCTTTTCAGGTATTGGAAAAGATGGTGAGGTGGCCTATCGCTTGAAGCTACCAGATCACTGGAGAATTCACAATGCATTTCATGTGAGTCTCCTTAGACCTTTTCGTGGGAATGTGCCTGAGGATGTATCAGATGAGGCTCAATCGGAAGTCGAGGAACTTGATGAGGTTCTTATTCCAAAGCAGATACTGGCACATAAGGAAAGAAAGGTACGAGGTAAAGTTTCCCGTCGCTATCTTGTGAAGTTCAAGAACTATTCACCGATGGATGCGAAGTGGATGGAGGAAGGTGACTTAACAGATTCACCTTAGGTTTTGCAGCTTTATCTCGATGCCTTTGAGTTGGAGCCGACTCTTGTTACGGCTCATTCAGGTTCAACAGAGCATGGATCTCGAGCATTGCCTGATGCTCAAGAGAGGGGTAGCACCTCCACTTCCTTGATACAGACAGGCTGAGATGACATCTAGAGGTCACTTGGTGCAGTTTTTGTCTCACCCGAAGGTACTGATGGTGGCTGACAGTACATCTGTTTATGGGACTTCTATGATATATGTGTACTAGTCACATTGGATGTTGTGGATGTGTATGGTTCACAGTGGTATACAACTTGGACTACTACTACACCATTGGTTTGCAGTGAATGTTGTTACATGTGCATGGCTTAGAGAGATTGGGACGCTGATCTTGCCATATTGTACATTTCACTTTGGCTATTTTGCTGTATCACCAGAATGCAATTGAGGATGCTTGCCATTTTTCAAGAGGGGGGTATGTCATGACCCTGTGAAAATGGAACAGCACAAGTGTGGGCATGGTGGTCGCTGAGCAAAATAAATATTAAATGATTCATATTTGGGGTGCTCGGACAAAGGGAATGATGTGTGGACATCTTCTGGTGTGAAGGGGGACCAAGAACATTAATATTTTTAATGTTCTAACCATGGGTGGTCCCTAGGCCTAAGTGGCCCTTAGGAACTTTAATAAACATTAAAGTAAGGGCCTTAGGATATTTTCGGAGGGAGGAAACTCCACTTTTGGTACACGCCTCTCTCTCTCTCTCTCTCTCTCTCTCTCTCTCTCTCTCTCTCTCTCTCTCGCTTTTGGAAAAGCGTGCAAGCTACATGCTTGGAGAAGGAGAGAAACCCTGTCGACTGGCTGCTTAGAGGTGGTAGCTGCTGGTTTTTTGTGTATGTGAAGAGCAGGCCGTACAGAGCAGGCCGTACAGTGCTGTGAAGACTGCCCGTACAGAGCCGTACGATAGCAGGTACAGTGGTACGACTGCTGCAGGTTCTTGCGGCGCTGAGACAGGGACTGAAAGCAGGTACAGTCCATGCTGCAGGTTTTGGCGACGGCTATGTTGCTGGTACAGGCGCAGTTGACAGGACAGTGCAGACCTGTACGGACAGGTACAAGCTGACACAGACATCGCAGACCTGTACGGACAGGTGCAGATTGTCAAGGACTGTCCTGCCCAGCAGGCACAGGTGGCGGAAGCTGCAGGCGCAGAAACTGTATGGACTGGTACAGTGGGATACTGCTGACCTGTACGGACAGGTACAAGTGGCTTCTGTACTGTTCAGTCTTGAACGGCCTTCTTTGGTTTGGGAGATGCCATATCACCAAGCAAGCGCAAATTAGCACTTACAAAAATCAAGTCATTGACTTGTTTTGTCCCAAATTTGTTCCTCTTCTTGGATGCAACATGGCCGAACACACTCCATAGCTGCTCAATCGGAGAGGAGCTTGCACCTTGAGACAAGATCCTTACTGCCAATGATTGAAGCTGTGGTGTACGAGCCCCATCATCCTCCCACCATAAAGCAGCCCCTATCTTAAACCTATCTCTCTGAGCATCAGCCGATCCAAACCTTCCCAACTTGCTGCGATAAAATCCAAGTTGGTCTTTCACCAACCTTCGTTTATCTGCATCACGAACCTGCCTAGAAAGCACTGTCTCCCAACCATCCATCACCTCAATATCGGCCTCTTGTCCACATCCTTGGAACTCAGGATCCAAGACATACGCTGCAGCATGCATAGGAGAATGATAACCATTCCATCGTGCTTCACATAATTCTCGAACCTCTGCATATTTCTCATCAGACAAGCCCATTTTCCCTATTTTCTCAATCATTCGGTCAGCCCCCTCATAAACCTTGCGAATGCATGGCTCCCGTCCATCTGCAATCCGCATCAAGCGCATGATCGGCTTCATCATAGCATTGATAGTATTGACTTCATCCCAAAATGTGAAGTCTTGTATGGTTCTTGCAACCTCTATGCCGGCTCTTGAGCGAGAAAGTGCCCATCCCATCCACTCATTGCATACAACCAAAGGCAATTGCACTTTGGATAACCTCTTCATCATGAGAAAGTTATAACCAAAGCGTGTCTCTGAGTACTTCAAGAGATCCTTTTTGGCCGATCTCTTGCGGAATTCATTCAAAATAAACTGATGGTTTTGAATGAAGCTTATTATCTCCTTGCCTTTTTGAATGTGTGGATCAACCCATGGCAAGCTGCCAACATCCTTCAATAAGTTGCTCAAACAATGAGCAAAGCATGGACTGAATGTGATATGCGGATACCTGTCTTCAAGCTTAAGACCAGCTGCTCTATTTGTTGCCTCACCATCAGCTAAGAACTGAATAACATTCTCTGGTCCAACTTTCTCAATACCTTCGGCCCACTCTTCCACAAGCTGATCTGCAGTTTTTCCAGTCCCAGAAGCATCATGTGAGGAAATGAATTGCATTCTTCCTCGAGAACAAGCAACCATGCCATGAATGGACCTTTTTCGAGTGTCACTCCAACCATCTGCAATAAGTGACACACCATTCATTCTTTGCCCAACTTTCATGCACAGACTCTAAAGCACATTCAATTGCAGCTTTCTCCTTTTGCAACAAGGTGGTGCGTATGGTCTCATATGAAGGAGGCTTGTATGTTGGGCCATACCGTGCAATCTCCTGGACCATTTCAATGAAATATGGAGACCTGGCAACATTGAATGCTACATGATCATTATAAAAGAACCTTGCAACAGCTGCATCTACCCTCTCTTTCTTGCGGGGATCCCAAGCTGCTCCCAAGGTTTGCTGCTTGCCGGAACTTGCACCCATAGACTGCGAATCTTGGGAAAATGCAAAGCTCCCAAGTCCTCCATACTGTTGTCCATCTCCCAAGTGTACATCTTCCCCTTGTCTACTGAAGTAAGATGCATCAATTGCCGGTTTCTTTCGTGCACATGCTTTCTCCTCTTCACTTGGGTACTTTGCCAAAAGCTCTCTACGCATTTCAGGTGTTGTCCCTGGGCATTCGTTCACTTGTGCTTTTTCATTGTTCACATGGCATAGATGTGCTCTCACACGGTTTGCTCCTCCTGACTTCTCTTTGTTACATTGCTTGCATTTCCATCGTGTTGCACCTCCCTTAGATGAATACCTTTCTAGCCTTTCAACCTCATCCCACCAAGTAGCATTCGAAGCCGATCGCTTTGAACCCGAGTAAGCCATGATGTCTGCAAAATTGCAAATTCGGACAAAAAGTTGAATAGGCTTTCAAAGTTAACCATTTCAGAGAAATGAGTCCTTTTTTTTCTTCTGTTTAATGGGGAGAGACTGTGCAGTGTGCAGTGTGCAGTGTGCAGTCCAGATTGTGATTCACCATAGGTAATTTTTAAAACACCAAAAGTTCAAAGTTCAAACAAAAAGAGAGAGAGAGAAGAAAGAGAAAAGCTTCTTGCTGCCTTGCCTTTTAGATGAATGTAGTCTGCACAGTGCAAGGGCTGGGGGCCTGGCTGCCAGTGGCTGGGGCGACTGTACTATGCAGTACAGAATGTCAGAACAGCTGCTGTACGGGCAGGACAGTACGGGCGCTGCTGTACGGGCAGGACAGTATGGGCGCTGTACTCGTGGAGTCGTGGACAGCAACGGCGGGTACAGGTGTGAACTCCGAAAAGCGACGGGCAGCGAAAGGCGTACGGGACTGGTGCGAATTTCCGAAAAGCGCCTAGCGCAAGGCTTACGGGCTTCATTTTTCTAAAAAATCCACGTCATCTGCACGTTCCCACGTGGGGGAACGGCAGGCTAGCGTTCCCTGGCCCGTTCCACCTACCGTTCGACCAACGTTCCCTGCCGTTCCACCTTTTTTCGACCACCTCAACGTTCCACCATTTGTTTCCAGCGTTCCACTGGTCCACGCGATGGGGGAACGCGTTCCACCGTCCCCAATGGGGGGAAACGGGGTTCCCCTGCTACTATGGTGCAGAGTTCCAGTAGAAGAATGCAACATGGTAGCAGATGGAGTGGTCTCCAACAAACAACACGGTAGCATAACTAGTACAACGTTAAGCTCTCTGATCAGTTCCAAAATTGTATTTATGGGCATGATTAGTTCCGGCAGGTGACCCACCATTGTGTTAAGGGTAAGGGAAAAGCAGACATGGGGGCACTAGTGGAATAGATGCTCAGTTCTTCAGCAAGACTTGGAAGTGGAGATCAAGAGTGAAGGTGTTCATACAAAAAAATATCAGGTAAAGTCAAAGTTAGTTAAAGTAGAAGGTTATAGTTAGTAGTCTACGGAGGAAGTATTCCACCTCGTCATCAAGTTTAGTAGGAGGGGATGTCACGTGCATGCCTATGCCATCGATAATCTCCAGCGTGAACAATCTGAATCCTTGATTAATCATCAGATAGGACAGTAGATAAACATCATTTAGCACATCATCTTCATCAGAATTACTATGAGTATCAGCAGTAACTTCAGCAACAGTCATAGCATCATTATCATTATCATCTTCAACAGCATAACCAGCATGGGAACCGATCGGCAGTAGCAACACCAGCACCAGCAGTCAGCATAAGGACCTGTGCAGCCAGTCGACAGTAGTCTTGTGAATGCCAGTAGAAAAGGGAACAAAAAAGCGTAGCATTGAAGTGAAGTAAACATCATGTTTTTTTTTCTAGTAGTTGGTTGACAACAGTCCTACTGGCCGACTGGCTCCCCACACATCTATATAAGCATCGAACCATAATTTAGTCATTATCAAGTCAATCATTCAACCATCAAGCCTAGAAGTTAGTAGCCGTTATGTAGGGGCCAAAGGTTCGGGGCTAACCAAGGGCTTAGTCATGTACAAGCATTAAAGCCATAATCACTAGAAACGTTTTTGAGTTTTGAAACGTTTCGAGTATTGAAGGTTTTTTTTGAAAGGTTTTGTCTGTCACCTACAAAACCGCATATATATATATATATATATATATATATATATATATATATATATATATATATATATATATATATTAGTGGTACATTGTAGTATTGTACACATACAAATTAAAACTTTAACTTTTAAGGGACTTCACGACGAGTGACAAATGATAAATCACAATTCAAATATCAAACTTCAAAGCATCATCATAAAATTTCAATCATAAATCATGATTTATCTTTAGGAGTCACGACATAGACAATTATGAACATCATCCAAAATACATTATCATGATTCATGATTCATCATCTAGATTCTAACATTAATGTCAATTGATTATCCCTAGACTCGATCAAGTTCAAGAGTCAAGATAACAACATGTGACTTCACCATCAAAAGCATGCAGCAAAAAGATATACTAGATAATCTCAAAAAGTGTTCATGCCAAAATATCAAAGTACCAAGGCTCAAGGCTCAAATGAAGTATGAGTCTATAATCTAGATGCATCATGCATCATGCATCATGCTACATCCCACTCCGATGCTTCTCTCTCTCAATCTCCTGAACTATGAGTACTAGAGAGACAAGCACCATCCATACTAGTAGAACTAGAGCTCCCTTGCTCATCATCTCACGGTAGCATCTCTTGCATGACAAGGGAGTGGCCTCTCGCTTGACCTTTGCCACGACTCCTAGCCGGCTCTCAAGGAAGTGCCAACATCTAGAGGAGAAGGCAAGCTAGCATTAACATCCTCCTGCTCACTAGCAATATGTAGAGCTCGAGTTTGAGCTCGTGTGACCCGCCTGAATCATGCCTCATCCTCTCGAAGGAAGTCATATGCAAGATCCTCATTGCTACACCTCTGGATGAATGTCAAATCAATTTGCTCTCCGCGCTCCAAGCCTTGCTCTAGCTTTTTGAAGACCATGGTGTCAATCTCCAAGTAGAATGTCCAGCCAGCAAGTAACTTTCGATCATGCTAGTGGGTCGCATCCTTATGTAGAGGATGAAGCATGTAAGAAACAATGTGGATTGGTTTATGAAACCAAATCCATCTATGATTCCAAATCCGAGAGAGGTCATCCACCTTGCATCGTGCATGAATTATGACTCGCCATTCAAGAGTTTAGACTCAAGTTTTAAGACTCATTGATCGTTTAATAATGATAGATGATTGATCATATAACAGATAGAGCTCCACGAGTTGTCATGCATTGCCCAAGGCATTGCATATAGTGGTATAACAAGCTCATTGTGCACCCCTCATGATAAAAAAGACGTAAGATGAAGTAACGGGTGCAACAACTTGTCGTATGGGATCGGCCTCCTTCGAAAAATCACTACTTAAAATATAAGTAGTGATTGTATGGGCATCAGGCTTTTGGCTTCCATGCCATGTACTCCACTGATCACTGCAAAAACCGAACGGCGAAGGGAGTCCTTGCTTTGCACCATGCTAAATATTTGAAATGCATTATGCATTAGTAATTACGTGAACAAAATTTAAGTCTATGAGCATTGAGTATAGCATCTTCATCTTTCTAAATGGTTTATAAATTTGTCACATACCTTTGAAGCACAAGAAAAAGGTATCCAAAGCGCGTCTTCACCAGCTTCATAAGGTCATAGTGACAAACACCTCTAAAGAATGCCGAAGCTTGCGGCTTCCATGTGATAAACTTGATGATGCATAATGTGTTTTCTAACACGGGCTCCATCCACGGAAGCTTTGCAACATCCTCCATTATCAAGTCGATAGAGTGTGAAGCACATGGAGTCCATACAATGGTGGGATAGTCCCGCTCCACAAACTCTCCCATCTTTGCACAATTTAATCGATTGTCGGTGATGACTTGGACCACATGGGCTGCTCCAATCTCCTCTATGGCATGTCGAATATGTCCATATATCCACTCTCCAGTGATGTGCAACCTAGGAGCTGAGGCATCAACGACACATACTAATGTCGTGCCGGCACAACATGAGACCAAGATATTGATCATATGTCGACGCTTTTGGAGTGCATTAAGACATTCATCATGTAATGGATAATGGACCACACATTGTATTTTAAATTATAATACAAATTACAATGCATTATACATAAGAAATTTAAAGAAAGACTCAAGAGGCAATTGGAAACTTGTTACTTACTAGGTCACTCCATCCATTGGAGATGATAGAGCATCCATATTGTTCCCAACAAGCTCTCAATCCCACCAAGTCATGTTGTATTTCCTTCACTTGAGCTTTCAATTTTGCTGTTCTCAAAGACTCCGAGCCAATGATGTAAGCCGTTAACTCCTACCGCAGCCGCCGCAACTAAAGCATTGTAGAACCTATGGTATGCGGGCACACTAGCAATGTTGAAAGGAAGATTGCATTGATAAAAGAATTTGCGCTCCACAATCTTTGCCTCTTGTATGCGGGCACACTAGCAATGTTGAAAGGAAGATTGCATTGATAAAAGAATTTGCGCTCCACAATCTTTGCCTCTTGCATTAGCTTTGGGGCATATCGTGATGCATGAGTACTTTGAGTACCACCATAAAATGACTGTGTTGCCCTCTTTTGTGTGGGCCATGAGCTTGAAGGCATAGTAACATGTGTCTCTTGAGTACCACCTACTGGAGGGTTTGATGGAGACTCACCCATATGAGGAGAATCTACCGTGGCTGGATGCTTGAGTCCTCCACCCATAGCGGTTGAGCTTGTAGGTGTACACCTTGAGCCACTTGGTGGTTGTAAGCTAGTACCATCAACATTGGAGGAGAGTGGTGCTTGCATTTGAGAGCTCGGAGTGGATGAACCAACTCCTTTTCGGCTTTCCTTTGTTGCCTCAAATCTTTGTGCTTCTTGGACACACACTTCAATGTGCTCTTGAGATAGTAAAGGGTGAATGAGCGGATGGACTCCCCTCCATTTGATTTGGGATCCACCATGAGCAAGGAATGCGGACTCACTCACACGATAGCATCCATGTGAGCCTTGCTTGCCCTCCCATGTTAAGTGAGCCCTCACACGGGTGCTACTACCTTGCAAGGTGTCTCCACAACACTTGCACACTACACATCTAGTGACCGATGTGCCACATTTAGATATCAACACGGTGTCATCCCACACATTTTGGGTAGATTCATGCCTGTTGCGGGGAGGCATTGCATAAATTGAATTGGGGCTTTAGAGATTTTATTGAAATTGAAGGCAAAGTGCTGAAATTAAAAAGGGGTTTTCGTTTAATTCAAGGGGTTTTTCTAAAATTGAAGGACTATTGGTGACATTTGAAGGGGTTTTGGTGAAATTGAAGGAGATAATGGCAAGGGAGAAGAGCCTAGGAGAGTAGACTCTAGAGAGAAGAGAGAGGAAGGAGGAGAGTAGAGGGTGGAAAGAGAAGATCAAGGTAATAAGGAGGGCAAACAGGAGGAGGAGGAGGAGGAGGAGGAGGAGGAGAAGAGGGGGCAGTAGTAGCAAGTGCTCACCCCTTAGAGGGCATAGGGGTAGCAGTCGGAGCAAGGGGTAGTGGTCGGCAGCAGTCGGCTGCAAGGGGTCTTGAGCGTGTTGTGTGGGTAGATGTGGGGCTTGGGCGCAGCAGCGTGGAGAGTCAAAGACTTGCAGTAGAAGGTGAGGCGTTTGCCGGTGACAGAAGCGTGGAGACTTGCAGCGTGGAGACCCGCGTGAAGGTGAAGCGCGCAACACGGGCAAATTGGAGGCCGATAGTCACATGTGTTTTTTGGGAGAAAAAAAACGAAAAAAAGACTTTTTAAATCTGAACAAAACGTTTTGTTTGGGTTTTTGAAGGTTTTGTAGAAACGGTTTGTCACAAAACGTTTCGCAAGTTTCGCCAAACCAAAACACGTTTTTGGTGACTATGATTAAAGTAACCTTTTTGTACCATATTAAATACAAGAAAAAACCTTAACACCAATCTCTCTTCTTCTCTCGTGTGTCTTAATCATGTTTAAACTAGGATGCTTGGGTAGCCTTATCACGAGTGTGCTCGAACAAACATGAAGTCAAGTATGCTTGTAACTGGTCCGGAGGCTAGGTCTTTTGATATGCAAGCCGCGTCGTAATTAGTCGACAAATATATTAATAATGCTAAGAAGTTGGGTATGTAGCTAGTTGCCTATTAGTACAGTT
The DNA here is from genome assembly GCF_041138505.1 of Cibotium barometz. NCBI lineage: Eukaryota > Viridiplantae > Streptophyta > Polypodiopsida > Cyatheales > Cibotiaceae > Cibotium > Cibotium barometz. Next base: position 18,377,747 of record NC_141081.1, read on the forward strand.
GACGAATGTAATCTGGAAGTAGGGGCGCTATACTTGCTTGCCTAGTCATATTCTTTTTGCAATTGTAGCAAGCACACCGTATTTACCTGCATTATCTATTAATAGTACACTTGCTAGCTTCATATTAGTCGTGCAGCTTTCACTTTCAATACGATGCCGCCTTGTCAGAAATGAACACACGGTGCATCCATGACATAGTGCAATGTTGCCACCGATAACAATATCACACTCAGAACGCCATTACTCATATAACATCTCCACGTTATACCACATGGAAGAGTTTGGCATTAACCGTTGTTTTCTTTTTCCGAAGTCCTAATTTGTGCAGCACGTTGTGAGGGTACACTAGGTGATGGTCTCTATAACACCACTAGACACCACACAAGTGCAAAATACGTAGATACCAAATCATCAGCTCCAAGACACCTAACAATCCAAAAGATCTTCTCCGAAGCTTTGTTAATCAAAACAGATCCAAATCATCTAGTGTTATCTTCTGAGATGGTTGATCCAGGCAATTTCCCCTAACTCGTCCCCTTAACCCATAGACTCACCCTCTTCAAATCTCAGAAGAACACCATATTAACAGTTCACTCTTTGATCATCTCTGATCCTATACCTTCCCTCTATTCCAAACCAATTTGTCGAGCTTCACAGTCCTCTTATCATTAAATTTGTCCCACATTGGTTTCCTCCCTGACAACCTAGGGAAGTTTACCCTTCTGTATTCCTTAGGCTACTTTGATCCTATGCATAGACCTCCCTGTAAGCCCTTACTCAAACATAAAACATTTAAGCCAACACCCCCTATTCAAAGATGATCTCCCTCAAGCGATTTGAACAGATCAAAGACCAATTCCATGGTTAGCAATCACTGCTCAACCTTTGAATCCCAAGCAATTGATGAAATTAAACTTGTACAATCAGATATTGATTCCTCTTGATCAACACACACACAAGCTCAACTTTCAGAGTTCACACACAATCGCCACTTGCTCAAACGTAGATCCATCAAACATTGAAAGCTTTAGCCATTAAGACTACACTCGCCTAACAACAGATTTAACAACAATTCTTTCTCAATTGAGCCCTCATGAATCAGATGGAAAACGATGGCAATTGATACACTTTTAATTCTGAACACCTTGACCCAAGCGTAGAGGAAGAAGCTCCGTGTGATGAATTATTAGCAAGAAACTATGAGTCCTTAGTTGACACCGGTTTCAATCACCAAAGAACCTTGGGGAAAAGCCAAGTTCCAACAGAGCAAACCCTATGGGTTTTCACATCCTGCAATTCAACTGGTCCTTCACCTGCATAGTCTACTCTATTCAGGTTTTAAATCCCTCCGGCCCAAGGTGCTCAAATCCTTCTGTAGCTTCTCACACATCCTCTAACATAGGTACTTGCTCTGCAATTCACCTTTGTTCCAGGCTCCTTGATCATCCCATTCTTGCCTCCCAATTCCTCGTTGTTTTCCCTTCTCTCCTCTATAGAGATGCATGCATTCCTAATTAGGAACTAACTAAAAAAACTACCACTCTCAACTCATACTTTTTTTGGGCTCTCCTTGACTGATGATCCCTTCCCCTACTACCAAGTGGACATGTTTACCATGTATGGGGATGATCATGTATCATCACCATGGGCATCATCAACCATAACTCATTCCCATCACTCTCCACATGCATCCATTCATGCTCCATCAAACCCCATACTATAACGATTCAAGGACAACCTTTAGCTATTTCTTCTCAAATTCACACCTATCATATACTTTTGCTGGACCTCTAATCGCTTAGGCATGCATGACAAAAATGCTCCACACAATGCCTTCTTTGTAGGCATGTCTTTCCCAAGTTTCGGTTTGCCATGTTACCTATAGCAAATTTTTGGCGGTTTTGATTGACATATCGTGAAGTTCAAAATTAAGAAACACACAATCGTGTAGTTTTACTAATAAATATCTTGAAGTGATCGAACGAACATGAATTTGTAAAACAGACTTGGAAAGGGTGCTATAGGCACGTCACTATCGATGAACTACACGCCTATGCTTATGCTCAATGGAGATCTTAAAGCACGTCGCAAAAAGGATAATTACAGATTGGTTAGCACATCTCATTCTGAGTTGCAGGTCGTTGTTCTAGTCATACTAATTTTGTGCTTATTTGTGTGAGTGAAAAAAAAAACCATACATAAAGTATGGTGGGGAGTTGGCACAGTCCTCCCCAAAATTTTATAAACATAAGGGAACGTTCCTTTTTCCCATTTCCCAATAACACTTTCGGTATCGAAAGTGGACCAAAGATACACCTTCAGTGTTGAAAGTGGCAATTAGTTTGTTTGAATATAAAGGAGAGAAAAATAGGAATATCTTTGTCAACTTGTGATACTGAAGTCAATGATGCGACGAGTCTTGTGTGATATTATTTCACGATCGTTGATTAATTTAGAGCTATGAACGATGTTGGTGAGCATGAGTTATCTTCGACCTAGTAACCAAAGTTGCTATCTGTAAAGAAACGTTCAAATCAGGAACAAAATTAAGATGCAGGCAAAGCTTCTCTTGCAAATGGCTATCAAGGCAACTTGATCAAATAGTTAAGCCTAAAGAGGGCATGTTTGAGGAGGTTCTTTCTCGGGATGTTGTCTCTTGGAGTGAACTGATTGCAAGATATGTACAACATCGCCAAGTGTAGTGCTTTGGCGAGAGCACCGCACCTGGCATACATATCAAACACAGTCCTACCAAGCGCCATATCATTTCCAATCAACCCTTGTCTAGCAATCTTATCATGATTTTGTTTCTCTTTGTTAGTTGCCCTTATGTTGCCACAAGCTTTCTTGATGCAAGCAAAGGTCATTGCATCCGGAGAGTGGTCCTCATGCTACATCTGTTCAAAACAATTTAGCACATCCATGGCATTTGTGGAGACACCTTCAAACTGCATCATTAAAACACATTAGTGCTTTGTTAAAATGCTTACTGACAAATGCTGTCGCAGCTGCATTCCATGAGATAGTGTCTCGAAATGGAAGTTGTCAAAGACTAGCTATGCTTTTGCAAGAAAGCCTTGTCCTGCCAGATGTCTAATGCTTGGAACTCCGAATCACGGTCCCCATGCACCAGTAAGTGGAGCTGTAATCAGCACCCTCTCCCGCCCACAAGCCTCCTCTGACTGGAAGCACATGGAGGAAAACTGCATGTGTACTAGAGAAGTACACCATTTGGGTTCTCTTGAGTCGGAAGCGTCCTTGGTGCCCTAGAAGTGGTACGAGAATCTGTATCACTGTCATTTGTTGTGTCTTTGCTCTTTCTTTGAGATGAAGCCTTGCCCTTGGTCATGTCCTTCTTCTTGGACAAACAATCCTTGGACAGATGTCTTTTCCTGCAAGAGAAACGACTCCGACCTTTCTTCTGAACTGTTCAACTTACCCTGTGAAATGACAATAGACAGTAGGGAGCGAAGATCATTTAAATCGAATTGAGTGGATGTTACTTGGCATCGCAAAGATCGAGAAATCACATCATAGTCTGGGGGACGGTTGGTGAGGATAAGTGCAACCAATTGAGCAGAGGACAAAGCAACACCCATAGCCAGTAATTGGTCATGGATAACCTTGGCCTTCATAAGGAACGTCTACATGGATTTGCCTTGAGGGAATAACAAACCGTAGAGCTACCCTTGCAACGTAACTGCCCTCATCGACGAATCTCGAGCAAAGAGATCCTCCAATTTAGACCATACCTGATGAGCACTGGTGAGAGTTTGCACGGTCAGTGAGACCTCCTCTGTGATGGTCTGCACAAGCACAGAATGGGCCTTGAGTCCCGATTCTCACAGTCTTGTAATTCTGTAACAAATTCATCCTCTTGATCTTGACTCCACCGCCTAGGCTTCCTCTCAGTGACACAATATTCCACAAACCCTTTGGATGAACCAGATCCACATCTGAAGCTTCCAATGGGCCTAGTTGGGTCCTTTCAACTTGTCATCCTTGTTCGTACGGGGGGAGCCATATCCACAACAACAAGAACCATAGATCTCAGCTCTCAAAGACTTCTCTCAAGTGCTTTCCAATGAAGCGAGGATCCAGAACCAATCAGCCCCCTCTCAAACCTGAGAGAGGAGGAGGCTGGACAGCAGGAAAACAGTCCAAGAAACCACCGGGAACCGCCTACCGGAAGTGCAGGGATTCGTGGAGGAAGGAGGAGATGCACAGCCACTTGTCTGTCAACACCACATGCAAGAAACTCACTAGCAACTAATGCTGGAGCAGAAAATACAGCCAAAACTCCAACGCCTGCCTATGTAGAAGAAAATGCAGCCAAGAACCTAGCTGGCTTGCCTCTGTACGAGAAAACTGTCACCATTTGGCCACCCAATTGGTTCACTTGTGCTTTCTTATCATGTATGTACATTGGACTGGTGTCCATGGCAGTTGTATATGCCGGGGATTGATGCCACTCATGTGATACTGTGGACTTGGCTTTCCGTTGGGAATTGTGCCTCCGTGTACATGCCCGGAACTAGTACCTTGTGTACTTGCCTGGAGCACGTCTATTTTGGTATAGTCTCATGAACGGGGATTGTCCATACCAATGCTGCATTGCATAGCAGCTTTATGTGCTTGCTTGCAATTGAAATTGCATGCTGTTTTCATGCTTGCTTGACCAATGTGTAGTTCTGGGTAAGGGGACGCCCGCCCGCGAACCGTGCGTGTGAAACTATCTGCTGACATGGTTATGTGGCATGTGACAGGTGGTAAGTATTGGTCATAAACTTCGCCTTAGGAGTTAGCACTGATTTATAAGTGAGTGTGTACACACTGCATTAAGTTTTGGGTGACCAAAACTCACTTATAAATTATGACCAGCTCGGTGTTCACACACACTAATGTCTCGAGGTGGACATAACCCAATGTCCACCGCCCAGATCTTATCCCCTTTGTACAAAGGGAGTAACTAGCCATGTGTCCACTCTATCTTGCTCCACAAAGCACCTGCCTGCTACCTACATTGGACAACTCACCACCTCACTCCTCCTCTCTCTAGAGATTGGCGCCTCCTTCATGAGGATTGTTGGGCTGCATTTTCTGCACTTTCTCCTTCCCAACTCCATTTCCAAGCTTGCTAAGGTGTTACTCAAGCTTCCAAGAGTGTTTCCGGATGCTAATCACTCTCCTACACACTCCTAATGACTGAAATTCAGAAAAACAGCTCTCGTTATTGCTGTAATTTTTGGTCTTTTTGCTGAAAACCCTAATTTTAGCTCTTCTTTCTCAATTTGAACCGTAGGGGAAGCTTTCCCAAGGTTCCCTTCATCCTCTTGAAGAGTTTTGTCGTGAAGAAATGCGACAAATTGTAGATCTCATCGCTCCAAGGACTTCCATCACGAAGACTTCCGTTGTCATCGACTCTACTTGCAATTGGTAAGCTTTAATGCTTAAATATGGAAGCAAGTAGCATGAGGGAGGAACCAGATTTTACAAGATCACCTACCCTATGTAGTGTTCTCTTGTCCTACGTGCTCTCTTGCAGATTGTTGCTACCATGTGTTGGTGGAACAATAGAGAGAAGATGGTAGGGAACATGGGCACTTGAGAGGGTAGTGCGGGTTGCAAGTCTACATCGACAACCACTTGTTTGCAATACTGTATTCATATGCATTGGTAGTCAAATCTGGTCAGAAATGCCCATGACACTATGTACTTGATTCTCCCAAGATCAATATACTTTATTTGAGGGAGGGGTCGGCTGTTCCGGCTCATTGTGTGTCTCTTGTCAATTCAGCAATTTACTTCTTGTATTTAAGCAAGTGTCCATCAAATCTTAGTGTATTTAAGTGTATTGATTAGCATTGTGTTCAACCAAGTTACATTGGTATCCGAGCATACGGTTCTCTTTCACTTCTATCGTGAGAGATGATCACCGTGAACACTAGCTATCTCTACACTTAGAACATTATGGAGAGCCATACAATGAATGTTGGAGATGCTAACACAAGAGGCAGGGACAATGAAATGCATGCTTCCAATGCTTTACAAGATGACCAAACTCATGGTGCACAATAGGGAACATGAATATGTGGGACAGTCGTCCCGTGGCAAAGAGAAGATGCAAGAAGAAGAGTTCGTAGTCTTGAGGGCTGAACTTACTCGTATGCAGGCTCTTCTCCATGCACAACAAGAAGAATTGAACCTCTACCGCCATGAGGATCTATTGGTATATGACCGTTTGAAGGCCAAGAAAGTTGAATCTTATATGGATCTTGCAATGGCAATGATTGCTCAAGAGTTGCACATGTAACCGAGGGATGCAGCATTGCATACCTGGCTCGTACCGAGGATGTCTATGCAGAATAGGCAACCATCCCACATGGCTTGGAATCCCCATAGGTGCATGAACAAGAACTTATGTCTAAGAGGATGAATCTCCATGCTATGGGAGAGGAACAATCAGTGACTTCACGCCATGCAGGAATATCTTATGTAGCCCCGTGAAGGATACAATGTTTATGGCAGTGGTCAAAATGTATGTCAAATGCCATTGCCGGTTGAAAATGTGCATGCACAACACATGCAACATGGGCTGCAATTTTCTGTTGGTGGAGGTATTCCGCGTATCTCTCATGCCACTCATGTCTTCGAGTGTGCTTGTGAGGGAGAAGCTATGACTGAAAATGTATCAATGCATGTTGAGGGGCCAGCCATGCATCATGCTTACAGGGCACATGTATCTATGCCTTATGCATCACCTTTTGGTCCTAAAATGATGCTAGTCATAGGGGCTGTCCCAATGGACAAACATGGGGGAAAACATGTTGAGATGTACGTACATGCATCAAAGTCTCGTGACTTCAAAGCCGGAGACAAATCTATGAAGTTTGACACATATCACGTGGAATATGATGCATCAAAGGCACTTGCTTTTATTGCCCAGTTTGATATTGCTTTCAGTGATGAGGTTTTCACTCAGAAATCCATGATCCGGCATGTAAGCATGTTCATGAAAGGCATTGTTGGTGACTCACGGAGAAGCTCTCACCGAATCTTGTTAGATCATGGGAAGAGTTCAAGGAGAGGTTCTTTGCTCAATTCTTGCCTCCCAATGCATTGAATGAGATAACAATTAATTGGATTGGGTGAAGCAAAATGAGGGGGAATCGGTAATGCATATGTACAAAGTTTTGGAAAGTGCTTTTGGAGGTGTCTCCATTTATCCATGTCACCGAGGCGGAATGGAAGAGAAGGTTTCAATTGGGATTGCAACCCGTGTCAAAAGCGGGACTATAAATGTATCTTGGTCATACCTTACATCAACTAATCACCGTCGCCGTCGCCGCCGCCGAGCAATTGGAACTCAAATTGAGTCCATCCAATAAGGCTAAACTCTCATTTCAAGGCAAAGAGAGGGTTGTCCAAAACCTGCAAAATAATGGACAGCCACCTAAAAAGGACCAAAACTAAGATAAAAATGGTCTTAAGGCTGAAAATAACACTACCAAGAAGTGTCTCTTCAAACTGAGAGACTATGGTCTCACTCCGGAGCAGAAAAAGCAATATATGAGTGAGGGGAAATGCTTTACTTTTGGTAGCACCGAGCATATTGCAAAGGCATGCCCAAACAAGAAGAAGCGTGATAATGCAAATGCATGAAAGCCGAATGTGCATATGGTTTCGGATGTGGAGGGCAACACTTCACATCTTAGCAAAGTCAGGGTTGTATGTAAAGCTTGGGGACAGCTCAAGGATCAGCTCGCTTTGTTCATGTTTGATGATTGTGTATCTAAAAATTTCATATCCACACAGATGGCAGTTGCTTTGGGTATTGAAGTGGAGGACATGGGTCCTCAAATTGAAGCAGGGGCTGTCTTTGTTGGTAGAGAAGTGCAGGTCATGTCTATTTTTGGCAAGTAATGTAGACTTGCAACCCACACTACAAGTGCCCATGTTCCCTACCATCTGCTCTCTATTGTTCCACCAACACATGGTAGCAACAATCTGCAAAAGAGCACGTAGGACAAGAGAACACTACACAGGGTATGTGATCTTGTAAAATCCGGTTCCTCCCTCCTGCTACTTGCTTCCATATTTAAGCATTAAAGCTTACCAATTGCAAGTAGAGACGATGACAGCAGAAGTCTTCGCGATGGAAGTCCTTGGAGTGATGAGATCTTCAATTTGTCGCATTTCTTCACGACAAAACTCTTCACAAGAGGATGAAGGGACCTTGGGAAAGCTTCCCCTATGGTTCAACTTGAGAAAGGAGGGCTAAAATTAGGGTTTTCAGCAAAAAGACCAGAAATTACAGCAATAAAGAGAGCTGTTTTGATGAATTTCAGTCATTGGGAGTATGTAGGAGAGTGATTAGCATCCGGAAACACTCTTGGAAGCTTGAGTAACACCTTAGCAAGCTTGGAAATGGAGTTGGGAAGGAGAAAGTGCAGAAAATGCAGCCCAACAGCCCTCATGCAGCAGGAAGTGTCAATCTCTAGAGAGAGGAGGAGTGAGGTGGTGAGTTGTCCAGTGTAGGTGGCAGGCAGGTGCTTTGTGGAGCAAGCTAGAGTGGACACATGGCAGGTTACTCCCTTTGTACAAAGGGGATAAGGTCTGGGCGGTGGACATTGGGCTATGTCCACCTCGGGACATTAGTGTGTGTGAACACCAGGCTGGTCATAATTTATAAGTGAGTTTTGGTCGCCCAAAATTTAATGAAGTGTGTACACACTCACTTATAAATTAGTGCTAACTCCTAAGGCCAAGTTTATGACCAATACTTACCACCTGTCACATGCCACATAACCATGTCAGCAGACAGTTTCACACGCACGGTTCGCGGACGGGCGTAACCTTACCTGGAACTACACATTGGTCAAGTAAGCATGAAAACAGCATGCAATTTCAATTGCAAGCAAGCACATAAAGATGCTATGCAATGCAGCATTGGTATAGACAATCCCCGTTCATGAGACTATACCAAAATAGACATGCTCCAGGCAAGTACACAAGGTACCAGACCCAATGGAACACCAATCCACCAAGCATTTCTGGGCATGTACACGGAGACACAAGTCCACAGTATCACATGAGTGGCATCAATCCGTGACATATACAACTGCCATGGACACCTATCCAATGTACATACATGATAAGAAAGCACGGGTGGACCAATTGGGTGGCCAAATGGTGACATCCCCCCGGCTTCTAAACAGTTGTCGGCAACTGAAAAGCATCCAAATATGTCTGAAGCACATGCGAGCAATCTCTGAAGAACTCTTCATCTACCCATTTAGCATCAATGGGAAGATAGTTCTTAAACTTCACAAGGTAACGGCCGATAACTTTGCCTGCACAGCAAGCTTGCGTTCCTAGTGATACACAATCTGCTTTGGATTCTCAATGACCGTCTCACTCGGCTCCGACCCTACATACATGCGAAGGAGACTCACATAAAAAGCATTGTGTATGTGCCAATGACTAGGTAATGTCAATCTGAAAGCCACTTCATTGATCTTCTCGATCACTCCAAAAGGCCCATACTACCTGGTTGCAAGCTTAGGATATGCACCCTCTTTGCCAGGCCTCTTTGCAAGTCTTGCTTTCTCAAATTTCAGCAATACCCAATCATTCTCTTTAACATCCAATTGCCTTCTATGCTTGTCGGCAGCCTTTTTATGCTTGTCTTGTGACCTTGCAATGGTTGTCCGCACCTGGGCAAAAGCAATATCCAAGTCTTGTACATACTCATCAGTTGCAAAGAGCTCATCCTTTGTGCGAAGGATGGGTGGCGAAACCACCTTACCATAAACAATCTTAAACGGAGCCTTTCCCGTAGATGCATGCACCGTGTTGTTATATGCAAATTCCACAAGCGGTAAGACTTCTCCCAAGAAGACTTTTGATCCGCTACTACATAACATTTCAAGAGATCCAACACGGCTGAATTTGCAGCCTCACTTTGCCCATTCGTTTGAGGGTGATAAGCTAATGAGAAGTCCAATTTGGTACCCATATTATTAAATAAGGCCCACCAAAAGAGACTTGTAGTCCTGGGATCTCTTGAGATCAATTCGGCTAAAGCATGCCGATCCATCCAACTTGTCAAGGATGTCCTCTATGCGTGGAATCGGAAACCGATTCTTAATGGTGGTAAGCTTATTCAAAGCTGTATAATCCACACATACGAAAGGATACATCCTTCTATTGAACCAAGAGGACGGGTGAACAATATGGGAAAGAGCTTGGTTGAACCAAACCCTTCTTAAGAAGCTCATTTACCTGCTTCATGATCTCCTCTTTTTGGGATGCACTTACACGATAGGCTGGCCTAGTAGGTAGTGAGCTACCCGGCACAAGATCAATGCGACGATCTTCAACTCATCAGCCAAAACAATCATTGTGCTCTTGCAAAAATTTCAGCCTATCATTAGTAAGAGTGTATACATGTACATTATTTTCCTCAACATGATCTCGTACAAAAATCAAGTACGTAAAAATTCTTTTTTTCATTAGTTTCTTAATTTGTACATGAGATACAAGGGAATGGTATCACCCTCTTCACTAGCACCAATTACATGCTCTCGGCCTTTAGGCATGAAGATGATCTTGTTGGTCTTGTAAGCCTTTCACAGATCAATACGTGTATGCCAGGGCTTTCCAAGCAATACATCACAGTCATTCAAAGGCGCCACAAGAAAATCCTCATGATCCACATAGCCTTGAATGTGTATACGCCACTCGACAACCACTTGTTTGCAATACTGTATTCATATGCATTGGTATGGAAATCTGGTCAGAAATGCCCATGACACTATGTACTTGATTCTCCCAAGATCAATATACTTTATTTGAGGGAGGGGTCGGCCGTTCCGGCTCATTGTGTGTCTCTTGTCAACTCAGCAATTTACTTCTTGTATTTGAGCAAGTGTCCATCAAATCTTAGTGTATTTAAGTGTATTGATTAGCATTGTGTTCAACCAAGTTACAAAAACACAGCCAAGAAACTGACCGGCAGCAAGAAAAGGGCTAGCTTGACCAGAAAACACAACAGATTAGGGAAACGCAGTGACTGTTTGGGATTGATTTGCAGCTAGGAGGATCTAGGGCAGAAAACGCAAGGCACAGATTAGAAGGTGGGCAGATTTGCAGAAGATGGAGCAGCGTGAACCTAAGCAAGTGATACTATGTTGGAGAATGCACAGGCGGAAGCATAAACAAGACAAGAGAGTAGAGAGAGCTTGTGGACAAGATCACCTTTTATATTAGCTTGAAGCTTTACAATGGCAATCGGCCAGCAAGGAAATGTTGAACTTGTAAGGGATTGATCATTGGATGGATAAGTGAGAAATGGGGGAACTCCTTATATAGTGCATGAATGACCTGGTCGACTGCACTAAAGTAGGCCGACCAGCTCACGACCCATAAATAGAGGAGAAAATACATAAAATGCCAAATAAATGTTACAATCCCAAAACACTGAGATGCATAAATTCTAACAGTCCCAAGCTCCAATGGTACCACAAGTTGTCAAGAGATACTTGGGGAGACACCTTCATGCTACATTAATTCAAAGCATTCGATTTTTTTTTTCACCTTGCCCATGTTCAACATTTCCAACAATCAATGCATTCGAAGAGACTACATTTCAAAGTGGAAGCTTGTCAAAATCTTCCTGTGATCTCTCAAATGACCTACCTCTAGCGTACATATCAATCAATGTGCTGCCAATAACTAGATCTGTTTCAAGCAGCCCCATCTGTTCAATTTCAGCATGCATTTCTTGCCCTTTTTTTTGTGACTCCTCTCCCACAAGCTTTCACGCAACAAACATATATCACGAGGTCTGCAGAGACACCCTTGATTTACAAGTGTTCATAACAATAAAGTGCTTGCCCACCTTGCCCTTGTTGAGCATATCCTGCAATCAAGGCAGCCCAAGAGACAATGTTCAGACTTGGTAGCCTATGAAACGCTTGCTGTGCACTACCGCAAAGCTTGTGTTCTACCTTAGAGGCTTTGTAGTCTGTGCTAAGTTTGGAGAGGGGTCTATATAGAGGCCCTTTTTTGCAAGCTTTTGCATGATTTCTTTTTGCTTGGGGCCCTTGCGATCCTCTACGAATAGGCAGATATATTGTGAGGTGCAAGGATTCGTCCTTCTCTCCTTCAGGGCAGCTTTGATTTGCTTTATTTTTACCTTGAGTAGTTGAGGGCTATGGAGAGGGGGCTATGAAGAGGCCCTGTTTTGCAAGCTTCTTCTTGGTTTCTTTATGCTTGAGGGCCTTGCGATTGTCTATGAAGAGGCAGATATATTGTGAGGCATAAGGATTCGTTCTGCTCTACTCAGGGGAAATTTTGATTTGATTTATTTTAACCTTGAGAAGACCAGGGCTTTTTTATTTGCGTTATTTTAATTGTGTGCGTGCTTGAGGGCTCTTTACTGCTGCCACATGGGGTAAGAAAGATTAGGGTTAGGGTTAGAGATGTACTCAAGTGGAATACCACACATATGCACTCAAGGGAGTACCACCATAGCCCTGAGCTTAGGCTCAAAATTTGTATTATGATTGTAAAGATAAGTGTCCATCTCCCCAGATTCACCAAATAGTTCATGTAGCATCAAATAGTTCATGTAGATCGTCCTCCTACGCCTCTTCATGCACCCCGATGACCAAGATTATCCATCCTTCGATAGAGCATTGTGGTCCAGGACCACCATCTGAGAAGAGCGATTCTAGCTCTTTTCCAGTAAATCGTTTGGAACGTTTCAGGTCTTCTCTATCATAGAAGGCTCGGCCTTTGGTCTTCTTGGGGGCTTCTGGAACATTCATGGTCCGCTTTGTCACATGGAAGCTCTGGCTGTTGGTCTTCTTGCGGGCTCCTCTAGCAGTCTAGGAGGTGCCTGTAGTGCCTCCCGTGATAGTGGACTTGAGCTTGGGGGCAGTAGGGGCCGGGGCTGCTTCGCCCTCCTCCATGGCTGTGTCCTTATCCAGGAGATCGCCTTCCACATTAGGCTCAAAATCCAATGCATCCAGCTCTGCGGCCGCCATCGCAAACTTTACTAGGAATCCCTTTCAAAATTAGGGCTTTTGGCGAGTTTAGGTTTTAATTGTGCCCGTGTTTGAGGGCTCTATACTGTTGCCACGTGGGTAGTTCTACTTGCATGCTTTTGTGAAAGGGTCTTAGGCTACACAAGGTAAACACCAACTTTTTAACTTCTCTTTATGTTTGCCGAGTGTGTATGATGACAAACACAGTGTTACGTGGTCTTAAAAAGAAGATCTAAGAAACCACATCAGGTCATGCATGATGACCGGCATGAAACCCATTAGGAAACTCCTCAAGTGTGCATGCTGACCTACGCTTCACTTATAAACCACATAACCATGTGACTCGTGCATTGAAAATGATGTCCATAATTGACTACAACCCGTCCACAAACCAACTACACCAGAAGCATGGACTACAACCTTACTACACCATATGAATAGACAACCATACAAGGAATGCACGAGTGCAATGTCAAATGGACAAAAATTTGACACATAAAAGCTTCAAAAGTTCACTCACCTTGCAACCTGTGATCTCCAGCACAAGGCCCTGTTGCCCTTCTCAAAATTCTTCCTTGAAATCAGGATTTTGTTGTAGGGAAACACACAAGATGACCCACTCAGTCTACGGTACATATAAGAAAGAAACCCATGAATGCATCCAACACATACATGACTCTGTTCAGGCCCTGAAAATGATGACCTGCACTTTGCAAAACAACTTCTTTATATGAGCGCAGAGTCCTAGATTGACTCTATCGGACAAATAGAGCTCCCGGTAGAGCAAAAATTGCGTCAAGCTGTCCCCAAAACTGACAATTTGCATGCTTTCAGGTTTCTTCTTGGATGAAACCTCCAGGCTTCTCGTCGAGGGCCGAGAAACAGCTTGCCGTCTTCATAGTATCCATAGTAGTTAGGAAACGCGTTTCCTACAAGAAAGGAAACTTGGAAACGTTTCCTGTAGGAAACACGTTTTTTTCAAGTAAATTTTTTGACCTTTTTTTTGGTCCCAAATCTAACGTCGAAATTTGTGCGACTCTTTTGTTATTTGTGATTCAAAGAGTGTAGGCTTCAAATTGATGTTTCCATGTATTCTATGCATTTAGTGTTATTTTTACATATTTTATACAGTATATATTGAAATTTTGTACATGCAAAAACCTATAGGTAGGAAACTTTGGTCTGATTTTACGAAACCTGTTTGAAACTTTTAGGAAACCCATTTCAAACAACCCCCTAACTACTATGATATTAATATCCTTTCCATGCTTTTGGGCGCCCATGGGCCTTACACACAAGCCCACAAAAGAGTCTCATAAATGGGTGCCAGCCATAAGGAGCAAAAGGGGTCAGCGGCATTGCACGCCCATAACAGCTTGCCTCTCTCACACGCATACAAGAGCTAATAGCACAATATCGCACGAGCTTCTTAGGGAATCGGGATGTGTGTGTTTGTGTGTGTGTGTGTGTGTGTGTGCGTGTGTGCAAGAGAGACAAAGAGAAGAAATGGCGATTGGAGAGGGGAAGCTACCTCACAAGGTGCCCTGTGTGCTCAAAAGGTGCTTGATCTAGAGGTCTAGCATTTGCTCTCACTTGTGCAGCTATTCGGGTTTGGGTTTAGCTAATCGCTTTCACATGAAAAGCCGTTGATGGGCATTCATCGCTATTAGCTCTTGCATTCGAGTTTGGGTTCAGCTAATCGCTTTTACATAAAAAGCCATTCATTGGGCATTCATCGCTTTTACAAAATTAGGAATCCGTTTCAAAATTAGGGCTTATACTGCAGCCACGTGGGTAGCTCTGCTTGCATGCTTTTGTAAAAGGGTCTTAGGCTACCAAATTAATCATCATCTTGTTCTTAATCAAGCATAGGGTTGTGGATTAGTACAACAAGGCTTCCTCGCATGGAGCATGCTCGGAAGCCTTGTTGTATTGATCTATAGCCGTAAGCTTGATTAAGACCAAGATGCTTCCGTGCATGCGGCATGTGCGGAAGCCTTGCTGTACTGATCCACAACCCTAAGCTTGATTAAGAACAAGATGTTGATTTAAACATGATTAAGACAGGGGAGAGAGAAGAAGAGAGAGATAGTTGGTGTCAGGTTTCTCTTTGTATTATATGGTACAAAAAGGTTGTTGAATGTATGTACATGGCTTAGGCCCTTGGTTAGCCCGAAAGGGATTGACCTCTGGCCCTACATATGCTCTATTGACTTATGAGGTTGCTTGGACGATGACTGAACTACTCAACAATGTTGCATTATGACTAGTGCATATATATATATATATATATATATATATATATATATATATATATATATATGTATGTATGTATGTATGTATGTATGTATGTGTGTGTGTGTGTGTGTGTGTGTGTGTATTATATTTTATATATTATAATATATACTAATTATATTATAATATAATATATATTTGTATAATATATGTATATATATATATGTATATATGTATATATATATATATGTATATATGTATATATATATATATGTATATATATATATATATGTATTATATATATATGTACATATACATATATATATATATAATGCAAGGAAGATGGTCCGCCCACAGAGGCTGTCGGCTAGTTTGTGTGGATAAAAAATGGCATAAAACTTCTTTTATTTGTTGCGCTTTTCTCCCATCCTGCCCACACAACCTTTCCTTCAATTCAGCACTTGGTTGCCTGATGTTGGAACAGGTGCTGGTTGTCGATAGCATAGCATTCTGTTGGTTGTTGATAGGATCCCAAGCCTTCCCATGGTGATGATGGTGATGAATAATAATGATGAGGCTAATGATGATGTTGATTCTATTGATGTTAATGTTACTATTGTTGATGATGATTTGATGAAGATAATGTTGATGACCTAATTGTTGTCCTAATTGATGATTAATTGAGTATTAATGATGCTCATGCTGAGGTTTAGCCATGGCTCGGGCATGTTGTTGCTAGTGTTGATGATGACTTGATGAAGATGATGTTGTGACCTAATTGCTGTCCTAATTGATGACTAATCAAGGATTATTGATGTTCGTGCTGAGGTTTAGCCATGGCATGAGCGTGCACGTGACATCCCCTCTTGCTAAACTTGATGACGGGGTGGACACTCTATCATGCTTCCTTCTTGGACTGCTACTAACTTTGATCTTAAACTTCTACTGCTGTCTTTGATACTGACTGATATATTTGTCCGAGCACCTGTAACTCGCGGCAGCACCCAGGGGACTAGGGCCTTTGATACACTTGTTGATACCATCAATGCATATTAAAACATTTAAACATGGCCAGAGCCTTAACACGTATCCATCATCACTTTGCATAAAACATAAAGCTGGACAAAACATCCACAAATGCTGAAAATGGAGCTTGCACATGTGACACCGCATAAAGCCGGAATGGGCCGACCCCCCCCCCTTGGAGTATTTTATTACCCAAGGAGAATAATATCATGTATAAGCTTTGAGGGCCTTACTCTCCCCACGGGCAATGCCGGATTATCCATATACAAATGCCATAACACAGCCCAACACGAGGCTACCAAGCCGAAACACAGGCTCTAGAAATGCCGAACCAACAATATAATCCATATACCTCCGTGTGGGTACCGATTCTTCCCCAAAAACCACGGGTCTTCATGCAATAGAGCTGGTACAGCAAGTACAACTCTCCACTCAGCCGATACAACAAGTACAATGGTTGATACAAGAGGTACAAGGGTTGGTACAGCCAGTACAGTGGCAGGTACAAAAAGTACAAGGGCTGGTACAACAAGTACAATGGCTAGAAATCATAATAAAATGATTAAATACCCTTGCCTTAAGTTTTTCTTCGTGATGGAAGCCTCCAAAATAGTCCTCAACTGCTGGTATTCTTCATGGGCAGCCTTCAAGAGAGAGAGAAAGAGAGTAGCTAACATTAGGGCAGCCTGTAAAACGGTGGTAGAGGCTAGTGTGCAGCAAGAGAGCCTCCATTAATGAAGAGAGAGGGCTCCAATTTATAGATTTGGGGCTTCCATGAGTAAAAATGGAAAGAGAAGGCTATGATGACAAGTGGAGAGCCACACAATAGCTGGAGTGACAAGTGTGAGGCCACTTGTCTCACTTTGATCCATTTTCTGACAAGTGTGAGGCCACTTGTCATACTTTGATCCTGTCACGTGTCCCAATCTAAGAGATGGGTTCCCCCATAATCTTTACCTCTAAAAATAGCCCAACTAGTAGACATTCTGTCATAGGCACTTTTCGAACTCTTGGTATTTGCTCAATTCCAGATGTAATGACGCGAACAGGATTTCCATTGGAGTTTGGGCCAAAAATAGCAAGTCTCCTAAATTTTAGGAGTGTGGTCCTCTGTATTCTAGGATAATCCCCATTCCCAAAGCTTGTACTCTCCAAATATTTAGACATCTTGGAGTCCACCAGACCCCTTTCATACTGGGAAATGTCCAGGCTGGTGACATCACCTTCCACTTATGATCTCCACTTCCAAGTCTTGTTGAAGAATTGAGCATTTGTTCCACTGTTGTGCCCATGCTTGCTTTTCCCTTACCCTTAGCATAGTGGTGGGTCTCCTACCGAAACTGATACCAATGTTGCATGCGCGGAAGCTTGGCTGTACTGATCCACAGCCCTAAGTTTGATTAAGAACAAGATGCTAATTTAAGCATGATTAAGACAGAGGAGAGAGAGATAGTTGGTGTTAGGTTTTTCTTTGTATTATATGGTACGAAAAGGTTGTTGAATGTATGTACATGGCTTAGGCCCTTGGTCAGCCCCAAAGGGGTTGACCTATGGTCCTACATATGCTCTACGGACTTATGAGAATGCTTGGATGATGAATGAACTACTTAACAATGTTTAATTATGACTTGTGCTACACATATATGCAAGGAAGGTGGTTGGCCAGTTTGCTTGGACAAAAAATGGCATAAAACTCGTTTTATTTGCTGCGCTTTTCTCCCATGCTGCCCACACAGCTTGACCTTCAATTCAGCACTTTGCTGCCTGCTATTGGAACTCCTGTTGGTTGTCGATAGGATCCCAAGCCTTCCCATGGTGATGATGGTGCTACTGGTGATGATGATGATAATGATGATGAGACTAATGATGATGCTGATGCTACTGATGATGAGGCTAATGATGATGGTGCTACTATTGATGATGATGATGATTCTGATTCTGATGATGTTGATGACCTAACTGCTGTCCTAAGTGATGAATAATCAAGGATTAATGATGTATGCTAAGATTTAGCAATGGCACGGACGTGCACGTGACATCCCCTCTTGCTAAACTTTATGTGACGGAGTGGACACTCTGTCATTCTTCCTCCTTGGACTGCTGTTGACTTTGATCTTAAATTTCTACTTCTGACTTTGACATTGACTGATGTTTTGGTCTGAGCATCTTCCACTTCTGATCTCTACTTCCAAGTCTTGTTGAAGAGAGAATCTGTTCCATTGCTGTCCCGATGCTTGCTTTTCCGTTATCCTCAACACAATGGTGGGTCACCTACTAGAACTGATCATGCCTGTTGCTAGGCCTTTGGAACTGATCTGAGAGCTTAATGATGTACTGGTTATGCGTACATACCCTTAGGGAATGCTTCCTCTAGCTTAGCATGTTGCAAACCACTCCATTTGCTACCCTGTTGCATTCTTCTGCTGGAACTGTGCACCTTCCTCGGGACTATGCTTAGTGGTTGAGCCTGAATGAATGGTCTGATACCAATGTTGCATGTGCGGAAGCCTTGCTGTATTGATCCACAACCTTAAGCTTGATTAAGAACAAGATGGTGATTTAAACATGATTAAGAGAGGAGAGAAGAGAAGAGAGATATAGTTGATGTCAAGTTTTTCTTTGTATTATAAGGAACAAAAAGGCTGCTGAATGTATGTACATGGCTGAGGCCCTTGGTTAGCCCCAAAGGGGTTGACCTATGGCGCTAGATACGCTCTACTAACTTATGAGAATGCTTGGATGATGAATGAACTACTTAACAATGTTGAATTATGGAAGGAAGTTGGTCGACCAGTTTGCTTGGACAAAAAATGGCATAAAACACTCCCTCGGCGTCTCTTTAGCACTCGTGCCGATTGCTAGCAGCTCCTGTGACCCATGGGAGGAGCCATGATGTGGGTTTCATATGCAAACTGATTCATCACTTCTCGAAGCCTTTAGTGATGATGGTTGTTGCTTTGGTTTTGAGAGCCATTACCCGGGAGTCTGCATGTGGTCCCCCCCATTCATGGAATATCCAGTAGACTACATCTTCTTTAGATGCCTACTTGTGGATGCCTGTGCTTTTGCAGACTTTGGCCCCTCTTTGGGTTTGTGTCATCTTTCACCGATCTAGACCGGCCACTTTGGATAGTGGAGCAATGATCTTCTCCTTCCCATTGAGTGTAGCAATAGAGCGTGAGTGGAGTCTCGAGGCTGTCTCCTCCACTATTCATGGACAAGTGATAGATCTCTCTCACCACCTGGGAGACGTGCGCCTCAAAGACATTGTTTCTTACTTTTGTCTCTCTTGGCCCAAATGGAGCTTGGAGGATCAAGCCATGGAAACCTAGATGCTGAGCTCGAGAGCTCGAGTTTGGAGGTGATACTCTTCGTCTACCTTCATGTATCGTTGGTGGTCCCCCTTCCCCTCTCCTACAGATACTTCTATTGTGATAGTTGGAGCCAGTTTATGCGTACAACCATGCTAGAGCGGAGTGGGTTCACACGAGAATAGGATCGGGGAACAGGACAGACTAGGGCAGTCATCCAAACCCTCGCCCAAGTCTTAAAGGGTGGAGGGCAACTCAGATAGATCGCATCCCACTTGACCCCTCTCATGCGGATGGTATCTTGGAACATTCAGGGATTGGGCGGCATGCCGCTCTTGACTGGGAGTCTTGTTTGAGGAGCTGCAGAGAGCCTTAGTGGGAGGTTGTATCGACATTCTCTTTCTTCATGAGCATCACTTGGGAAGATTTTTCAGGGCTTTGTGAAAACCTTTGAACCTCTCAGTAGGAAGCGCCTTGGTGAAGAGATCTGTCAGGTTGTCTTGTGAATCGTGATGGACAATAGATGAGGCTAATATCACCTGCATGAAGGCTCTCCCACACATAATGACAAGGTACGTCTATGTGCTTGGTCCATGCGTGGAAAACTGGGTTCTGCGCAATAGCCATAGCACTTCGACTATTTGTAAGTAGGGGAGTAGCACCCTATTGATGGCATGCATACAGGTCATCAAGTAACCTCATTAGCCACATACACTCAACCATGGCTGCTGTGAAGACTGCTTTGTACTTAGATTCACATGAAGATGTAGCCACTGTAGGTTTCTTTTTGCTAAGCCGTGAGATGGAATAACTTTTCAACAAAAAGCAAAAACCACTCGTCGATCATAGTTGCCAGCCCAGTTTGAATAACTGGAAGCGCATAGCTGAAAATCATCTCCTTGGCATAAAACAATCCACAAGCCTGTGTGCCTTGGAGGTATTTAAAAATGCGCTTGATAGTGTGCCAATGTTTATCCATGAGCTATGCATAAATTTGCTCAATAGGGAAACACCATAAGCTATATCTTACCATGTCGAGCACAAACATACAAGGCATCCCAAAGCCTGGCTATACATTGTCACACTCGGGGACGTGGTTATACACGATTTAATACTGAAATCACAAGATTTATCATCCTTTGATCACTGCCATATCCCACATACATAGCCATAACAATTTAATACTGAAATCACAAGATTTATGATCCTTTGATCACTGCCATATCCCACATATATAGCCATAACAATTGATGTTACAATGTGGAAGTACTTGAAAGAAATGATACTACACTAGGGACCAGAAGATGGGTTGGTCCCCCCCCTCCCCCTTGAAGGATATGTATTGCCTTAAGGGAGTAAGAAGTTTACAAGTACATAAAACGGGTGGATTGGCCCAGCCACACACCAGTGTTTCTTCCAAAATGATTGAATATGAAAACAACTTACAGACACTATACTTGCCTACAAGTAGCCCAACTACAAGTTAGCAATATGGTGCCTAGCACCCTTCACCAAGATTGCCCAGCAATCCCGATTTCTTCAGATGTAGCTTAACTTCAATAAAATCAACCTTCTAATGGCTGAAAATCAGCCTTAGGAGAATGTCCAGCACTTCCCAAGGGTTCTCCTGCATAGAACTTGTAGCAACCGGATCTAAGACGATTCTTCCATAGCTTCAATGTTGGGAATTTGTCTTCTTTTTCTTCTTCTAACTTGAATAGAGACTTTCAATTCTGAAAATCAGAATTCAGCCAGCTTCTAAGTGTTTTGGAGAGGTAAAAACACTATGGTATGGTTGGAAAAATACTCTACAATAATTGTATTAGATAGAGCAATAAACAAAGGCCAAGAAGTACTCTTGAATGAGGCTGGAAATCTAAATTTAGAGTTCTACTCAGCCTAAAAGGAGGCGCCTACAAGAAGAGGAGGAGTGGAGGTTATTGCTCATGAAAAGATGTCGTAGGGAGAGGTTTGTGCAAGACTTTTGGATCAAAGAAGGGCTATTAGCAAAGTAGCAACTCGTGTAGCTAAAAGAGGAGAAAAAGTTTACTTTTTATCTTTTTCTTTGGAGTTAACTAGCTTGCATGGGAAAAGTGAGCTTGCATGATTTACTTTTAAGTAAAGTAAGCTTGCATGGCACACTTTTAGGCGCATGAAAAGATAAAGCATTGCATGATGCATGCATGTAGCTGAAAAAGCTTGCATGTTGCATGTATGGGGGTTGCTGGCCATGCATGTCGCATGCATGAGGATTTCTAACTATGCATGTCGCATATATGGCGGTTTCTAACTATGCATGTTGCATGCATGGAGGTTTCTCAACATGGAGAAGAAGTTTATCAACATTACTTAGCTAGACTGTAATGCATGCATGCATAGAGATAGAAAACTCGCATAAGAGTGGGCTGCCTTCAAAATGTCAATTATTCCTGTACAAATCCATCAATACAAAATAATTGAAGACAAGTTATGCAACATACTAACCCATGGGTGCAATTCAGGCGTCCCCAAATCCATGAGCTTCTCATGCAATAAAATACAAGCATTGTTCAGGCAAACAAAACAATTCATGCAAATAAAAATAAGCCATGCACACAAATGTATGCATTAAATACATATTTTGGAAGAAACCATCTATTTATAAGTACTTGATATTTACAAGGGCTATGGTATTTTGCTCTCCAAGATCCATCAAATATCCATGGCATTATGTATTGCATTTGGTTCTTCAAGATCCATCACAAATGCTTAACATGCTTCTATGCAGCCAGTATCTCGTAGATACAGCTAGCATACACATGCATGGGAAGCTTAACCATAAACATTCCATAGCTACATGTAGTGTCCAACACCCATGTCCATGGATAATAGAGAATTTACAATATGAATCCCGAGAAATTAGGGAATAGTTACGTGCATGGTAGCATCAAAAGGCTCACCTGCATCAAAGCTACTACTGAGCTTTACACCTGTCTCAAATTGTGTGGCAAATTGCAATAGGCTTGCTACCCTCCATGCAAAACCTTTTCAAAAGCCCCCGAATATACTTTGATTGAGACATAACAATGCCACAATATTTTGTTTGAATTGTATGCCCAAATAGTAAACGACCAAGGTATGACATCTCAAATGCCTTTTGTAATTCAGCTTTGAAAGCTGAAATTTTCAGGTCAGTGTTCCTTGTCAAGATCACATCATCCACATATAGGATGACTGTCATTATGTCTGAACCATCTCTTTGCACATAAAGAGTACTCTCAGAGGGACTATTTTGGAATCCCTTGCTGGCCAAATGTGCGTGAATCTTTTCATACCAAGCTTGAGGAGCTTGTTTGAGACCATAGGGTGCCTTCTTTAAAAGACATACCTTGCTTTCATGTCGTGCAATTACAAAGCTGATAGGTTGTTGTACATACATCTCTTCCAAAAGATCCCCATTCAAAAATGCCATCTTTATGTCCAACCAATGCATACTCCAACCGTGGTGAGCTGCCAATGCACTGACTGTGCGAATGGTTGTGATTTTTGAAGTTGGGGCAAAGGTTTCATCATAGTCTATCCCCTTCTCTTGGGAATAGCCTTTAACAACCAGACTTGCCTCGTGCCTGTCAACTGATGCCATTGAAAATAGCTGAAAATAAATGCAAGAGTATTTCTATGGATTTTGTGGTTAGATTACCATGGACTTTCAGAGGGAATAATGCCACTTGGTTTGTTTTTGATTGATTTACTAAGATGGCTACATTTATTCCTACCAAAAGAGAAAATTGGAGCTGTGGAACTTGCTGTTTTTGTTTGTTGAGAAGTTGTTTAGTCTTTATGGCTTGATAGTTGATATTGTTAGTGAATGAGATCTGAAGTTTATTGGACATTTCTGGTGTGAGGTGTTCAATAAAGTGGACACTAAGGTGAGTATGAGTTCATTGGACCATCTTGAGTCTAATGGGTAGATCGAACATGTGAAGGAAGACATGCTGCGTGCATATGTCTCTATGAAGCAGTCTGATTGGGAAGATTATCTTCCACTAGTAGAGTTTGCTTACAATAGCACTACGCATTTTGCTACTAAGATGATCCCTTTTATGATGATGTATGGCTATTAGTCCAGAGACCCGTGGATGATTGGTTTAGAGAAAGTCCGTGTAGGTGCTACGATTGATTTCTTGAAACAACAGCAAGAGATGTTGCAATTTGCAAGAGAAAGCATAAAGTGTGCACATTCTATGCTAATTAGAACCGATCACCTAGAGTCTTGGAAGAAGGCAATTGGATTTACTTAAGAATTCCATGAGAATTGTAAAAGTCTTTAAGTTGTCTGTGAGATATTCAGGACCTTATTTGATTTGTAAAAAGTTCAATGAGGTTGCGTAGAGGTCAGGTCTTCAAGATGATGTATTCGTGCATCCTATCTTTCATGTGAGTAGATTGAAAGAGGTGCTGGGTGCAAGAGATAACTTGGTTTTTGACAAGGAACTTGTGAGACTTCCCCATGAACCAGACACGGTTGTTGATTGTAGGAAACGAACCCTTAGAAACATGACAGTTTTTGAGTGGTTCATTAACTAGAAGGATTGTGTCAGTAAAGACAATTCTTAGGAGAATGTTGCTTCACTTCGACGCCAGTATCCAAAGTTTGTCTCCTAGTCTTCCTTTTGTTAGTAGGGGAAAATGTTATTTCCGGTGTTAACGAGGCCAGTGTTGGAGGCCAGTCGGACAGTTCTTATAGCAGTGTGAAGTGGTGGTCATTGAGGCTATAAAGTTGGGATCTTGGCTCATTTGTAGTGAGTTCCAGTGTGGGAGCTCTATTTTGGTGTGGGGCATCCCAGGGTTCTAGCTAGTGGTTAGCCCATTGGTTAGCGATGCCAATGACAGCCATGAGGGTTGGGGGTGTGGAATGGGATGTGCATGCCTTGTGGACGCCGGCTTGCCAAGGTTGTGCCGATGTCTAGCTTGGTGGTGGCTTACCGTTGTATTTGGTTTGGAGCCTATGGTGAGTGCTATAGCCAAATCCCTATTCGTTTCCCTTGTTTGTTCGTGGTTACAATGGTTTGTGTGCTGTGTCGCAGTGCTATGGGTGCGCTTCTCGAGCTATCAAATGTCAGTTGTTGGTTTGGGGTGGATACACAGGTAGGTGGGTTCTTACTTAGGCTGTTTCATATCACCAAAACGACCTTTGTACACACTTTTTTTTTTTTGGTAAAACCACACTTTCTTTTTATTGTATAAAGAGAAGAGCCCCCAAGATAAGGGCACTTCTCATGCAATGTACAACTAAAAGCAGTGGAAAAACAAGTCTAGATGCAACTGGTCTAGTTGTTGTAGCTGAGAATAGTCATAAAGATTGACGCAATGATTGATGGAAGTAGTAATACTTCTCAATTTGAGGCAGCTAGAAAACTAGCCGATTGTGACCAATCTAGATTGTCCAAAGTGCCCAAAATCTTGTCCAAGCAAAGAAAGGAGCTATGTCTAACAATTTTCTTGCCAATCGACCAAAGATCCATTAAGTTTCTAGAAAAATATATGCTCAGAAATTTAACTGTCAAACACACTAATAAGTGATGTAAGAACTCCTTGGTGTCTAGATGGACAAGGCATCACTGTCGGAGCTCTTGCTGAGATCATTTGTAGGAGAAGAGGGCACCTCCGAGCCCTCGACGAAGTTGCCATCGCTAAGGAGGTTGTCGTCGTCGTCAAACTCGGGCTTTCTGACGTAATTTGAGAAGCCAAGGGGAGCATCCTCATCTTCAAGAATGTCTGAAGAGCTACTGGAACGGCGCCGTACGTAGGGCTGCACCGACCTCTGGAACCATGATGAATGGTGTATCCACGGGTGCCTACTTGCACTCCTCTGCCGCTAGCTGCATGCCCACGAGGAGTGCGAGTAAGTCGTCGATCAACCGTCTCGAGCTCTCTATAGATCTTTGCATAGATCCACTCCTCCTCATCGTGCTCTTTATGGACACTCTCAAGAGTGTCCTCTGTCAGCTTGGATGCATCCACAGTCACCTACATTTTACAAATTACATAATCATATCAATGATTATACACATATTAGTAAATACATTGCAAATTACATAATCATATCAATGATTATACACATATTAGTAAATATATTGCAAATTGCATTATTACAACTTGACAAGCATGCACCATGTGCAAGTTAGGGTGGCGATCGCTCTAACTGTCGAGTGTTCAAGCAATTACGTATCTTCATGTGTTTGATCTAGTTCCTCTTACATACACCCGAAGAGCAATCGTACGTTAAGAGCCTCAAAGCCACCTTTTGGAGGTGGCTATGCACATACCCGAACATCTTCCACCAAAAGAGAGTCTTCACCATTGATTTCCTCTTCCAGCAAGTGGGAGATGCAAATGCGGCTCCCCTCTATTTGGTCGTTGTAGCTAATGACTTCCTCAGGTACTTCCCCTATGGCAATGCCTTTGGAAAGAAAGCATCGTGGTCCTGAAGCAACTCCACGTCGTTGAAGATAGCTGACGATTTGTGTGCCGGATCCAATAAGGCAGATAGACTATGGATAGGTCTTTGCATCCTTTTCCACCTCTTCTCCACTATGGCCAAAATGTCTTCGCACTTCTTCTCGTTGATGAAAGGAGGAGCGCTCAACTCTGCAATGGCCCGTATGGCAATGCTTTTGGAAAGAAAGCATCGTGGTCCTGAAGCAACTCCACGTCGCTAAAGAGGGCCGATGATTTGTAGGCCGGATGCAATAAGGCGGATAGATCATGGATAGGTCTTTGCGTCCTTTTCCACCTCTTCTCCACTATGGCCAAAATGTCTTTGCACTTGTTATCGATGAAATGAGGAGCGCTCAACTCTACAATGGGCTCTCTCATGAAGTGAGCGAGGAGGTCCAAGTAGCCCCCTCATGTCCGTGATGCGCAAAACCCTACAGAACGGTGTGACCGCAATGATGATTGTGCGCATGGCTTGACAAAACTCCTTTAGGCAAAGCCGTTGTATGGCTTTGGACTTTTCCGATTCCGGCTGATCCAATTCGTTCGACATTTGGAGAAGGGAAGACTTGACATCGTAGAGCCGTTCCAATAAAAGCGACATGTAGGCAAAGGGTGTGGTGTAGGCAAAGCGTGTGGACGGCGGCTTCTTTGACTCTAGCTTGCTATGCTTGCGGAACATAGACATCGTAGAGCCGCTCCAATAAAAGCCACATGTAGGCAAAGCGTGTAGACGACGGCTTCTTCAACTCTAGCTTGCTGTGCTTGCGGAACATAGAAAGTTTCATCTTTGTTGTGAAGAAGGTGACAATGGATGAAGCGTCTACCATCACTTCCTTCATCCACATTAACTTGCCTATGTTCTCCATGAGCAAGGCAATGCAATTGGAGGCACATGGGGTCCACACTATGGAGGGGTAGTCCTCCCCGATCAAGCGCTCCATCTAACGGCAATTTGATGTATTGTTAGTGACGACTTGCACCACATTCTCTGGGCCGACCTACATGCCATGGTCGCCAACATACATCATTACATGAATGGTTATGGATGCAACATCGTCATGATTTATATGCAGTTTGAAATTTTGCAACTCACCTCTATAATTGCTTGCTTGACATGGCGATATATGAACTTGCCTTGAGGTCTTCCTCCTCGCTTTCTCGGGATCCATGGCCCGCAAAAAGTTAGTGCCAAGAGGGCAAGAGATGAGTATGTTGATGATACCCCTCTTCTTCCGGTTGCTCCATCCATCAGAGAGGATGCTACACCCGTACTTGGCCCTTCTCTTGCATGGGATTGAGAGACCTATTGAATCTCTCCTTCTCTTCATCGAGCCTCTTAGTGCGCATGTCGGAGTAGCCTATGCTGGTCCATCCTTCACATTGGTTGGCCTACATTCACAATGGCTTTGATCATTGTCTTCCATTTCTCTACTTCCAGCACATGGAATGAGAGATTACTCCCAATAGTGGTGCGTGCAATCTCGAGCTTCGCTAGGCGTTGGTGTTTTCAAAGATTTGAAGCTAAAGTAGAGGACCCCTCTATGGCTTCGGCAAGAGTGGCTTGCCTCTTTGGTTGCTCGAACCTTTGCCTCTAGGTGGAGGCTTGAGTGGAGGCGGAACCGGCTATGGAGCCGGAGGGGGAGGATGTATTCACCTCCAGCACTAGCGAGATGATCTTATCATACGCAGACGAGTTCCCACCACTATCGTGGTCAAGCGATGGCGTTTTCAGAGATGTGAAGACAAAGAAGAGGACCCCACGATGGCTTTGGCAAGAGTGGCTTGCCTCTTTGGTTGCTCGAACCTTTGCCTCTAGGTGGAGGCTTGAGTGGAGGCGGAACCGGCTATGGAGCCGGAGGGGAGGATGTATTCACCTCCAGCACCAAAGAGATGACCTCGTCATACACTGATGAGTTCCCACCACTATCCCGGTTACCCCTTAATCTTCTTGAACATGTCATCGGATGCACTTTGGGGGACTTGCTTGCATGGTGCGCCCTCCCCCCCATGTTTGCGAGATGTTGGAGAAGCCTTGTGACACCGCTTTAGCCACTATACCTGTAAGTCCACTTACACGACTTGGACTTGTTGGTGGATTTCTCGAAATGGATAGAGTGCAACTTGAAGGCTTCATTCATCTCCTTCACCATTGTGATAAGAAGAAGAAAAGAGATGGGCTTGTGGCTTGAGAGAGAGAGAGAGGGAGAGGCCCGAGGGAGAGACTGGAGACATGCTAAGACCCGAGAGAGAGAGAGAGAGAGAGAGAGAGAAGAAAGAAAGTTATATTAACGTCCACGGGAGGCCGAATCCGACCTATGGGACAGATCAGGTACATCCATTTACATTCCACTCTGGTATCGATGCCAAAGAGGCATAAAACTGGAAAAAAAAAATAACTCAAAATGAACTCTTAAGACTCTTAAGAGTTTAAATTACAATGGGTTCTATTGCATCTAGTTCGAAATTGAGTTTCAAAATAAAAATAGCTATATTTCATCCATGGATGGATTTGCTCTTGAGGGAGGTGGGGTACGGAATTCTTTAATGATTGCTTGTCCTCCTCTGTATACTGCCCATTTGCCATTCTTTCTTGCTTCTTTAACTTTATTCAACTCTGCCGATCTGTTCTTGAGTTGTAGCGGGGTGAGTTCATCAGCTATCCATACCTTTGTCCCTTGGAGAGACCTTGTTTGCTTCATCATTGCTATTTTCTCATTGTTGTCCATATAGGAGACTTTTGCCTGTGTAACCTTTACTATAATAGAGATAGGGTCTCCTAAGTCCACGAAGGGGACTACTTTGCTCAGTTGTGCTGTAAGTACATCTATATCTAATATGTAGTCTTCTCGAAGCTCTGGAGCTATGTCTGCCCTATCCCAGCCTTGAGGAAGACCACCGACTCTGATTACCTTTTTGCTACTTTCCATTCGTTCCTTTTCTTTGACCGTTGATATGACTTCTTTAACAAAATGTTGTCAGTTAACTGAATTTACCTTTGAAACATGGTTTGTCGTTTCTGTTTGTAGTGTTGTAGGTATGGGTCCTTCTCGTGCTTCCTCTTGCTTCGTCTTCATGGCTTGCACTTGCACTTTCAGTTCGTTGATTTGTTCATCTTTCTTGATAGTCTCGTGTTTCAGTGCTGCTAATTCTCCCTTGCATTTCAGAGGGGGGGGGGGGGGGGGTTACTTGCCCACATGCAGTTGGTGATGCCTCATGGTCACTTATGCTTGTTGACCCTTATGCTGGTTCTTTGCTAGACGCTTTCTCTTATGAGATGTCTACTGGAGATGCCTTTTATGCTGTTTTCCCTTGCAGCGGGATGGTTTCTACAGTGTTGACATTGTCACTTTCTCACATGTGATGTTTACTGGGAGTGCCTTTAACACACTTGGCCAGTGTTGGCTTGCTCTCATGGTTTTGACATGTCACATGTATATTATTCATTGTGGGATTATGCATCCTTACACTTGCCATACATGCCACTGATCATGGCATCGCTGAGAGTTTACCTATCCTCTCATAGCATTGGCTGATGCCCGCCTCGAGCCTCCACTTTTTCTCCCCATTTTCAGCTTTTCCCATTGCTGAATTTTTACTTTTATCAGCCCTACCATTGCTGATTTTTCCTCATCGGATCTTCCATTGATGAGTTTCACTTTTGCAGCTTACATTGCATGTCTCACAAGCATGACTTCTGGATCCTGTTGCCTTTACACATGCGTATATCTGCTACCTCTTCTTATGCTTATCACTGGTGCTATTACAAAGCATTGATGTGGATTACATGCAGTTCAGCTTGGCATTTGGTACTTGCCTTCAGGGGGGTATTATGCGATGCCTCTTGATTTGATGCAGTTGATGTCCACATGATCTTTGCCAAGTATTTCTGGTGATACATTTATGTACTACTGTGCTCTAGCATTAGCACTATGACATTGGGGATTCTCCTTTTCCTCGTCATATAGTGCTTGCTTTTTCCATTGGCACTGCAGTTCAGTCTTACTGTGGAGCATAGTGCAGGGCAGCATTCACAGCTTTATCACCCTGCTGCTACCATAGTAGCAGGGGAACCCCGTTTCCCCCCATTGGGAACGGTGGAACGCGTTCCCCCATCGCGTGGACCAGTGGAACGCTGGAAACGAATGGTGGAACGTTGAGGTGGTCGAAAAAAGGTGGAACGGCAGGGAACGTTGGTCGAACGGTAGGTGGAACGGGCCAGGGAACGCTAGCCTGCTGTTCCCCCACGTGGGAACGTGCAGATGACGTGGATTTTTTTTTTAAAAAAATGAAGCCCATAAGCCTTGCGCTAGGCGCTTTTCAGAAATTCACACCAGTCCCGTACGCCTTTCGCCGCCCGTCGCTTTTCGGAGTTCACGCCTGTACCCGCCGTTGCTGTCCACGACTCCACGAGTACAGCGCCCATACTGTCCTGCCCGTACAGCAGCTGTTCTGACATTCTGTACTGCATAGTACAGTCGCCCCAGCCACTGGCAGCCAGGCCCCCAGCCCTTGCACTGTGCAGACTACATTCATCTAAAAGGCAAGGCAGCAAGAAGCTTTTCTCTTTCTTCTCTCTCTCTTTTTTTGTTTGAACTTTGAACTTTTGGTGTTTTAAAAATTACCTATGGTGAATCACAATCTGGACTGCACACTGCACACTGCACACTGCACAGTCTCTCCCCATTAAACAAAAGAAAAAAAAGGACTCATTTCTCTGAAATGGTTAACTTTGAAAGCCTATTCAACTTTTTGTCCGAATTTGCAATTTTGCAGACATCATGGCTTACTCGGGTTCAAAGCGATCGGCTTCGAATGCTACTTGGTGGGATGAGGTTGAAAGGCTAGAAAGGTATTCATCTAAGGGAGGTGCAACACGATGGAAATGCAAGCAATGTAACAAAGAGAAGTCAGGAGGAGCAAACCGTGTGAGAGCACATCTATGCCATGTGAACAATGAAAAAGCACAAGTGAACAAATGCCCAGGGACAACACCTGAAATGCGTAGAGAGCTTTTGGCAAAGTACCCAAGTGAAGAGGAGAAAGCATGTGCACGAAAGAAACCGGCAATTGATGCATCTTACTTCAGTAGACAAGGGGAAGATGTACACTTGGGAGATGGACAACAGTATGGAGGACTTGGGAGCTTTGCATTTTCCCAAGATTCGCAGTCTATGGGTGCAAGTTCCGGCAAGCAGCAAACCTTGGGAGCAGCTTGGGATCCCCGCAAGAAAGAGAGGGTAGATGCAGCTGTTGCAAGGTTCTTTTATAATGATCATGTAGCATTCAATGTTGCCAGGTCTCCATATTTCATTGAAATGGTCCAAGAGATTGCACGGTATGGCCCAACATACAAGCCTCCTTCATATGAGACCATACGCACCACCTTGTTGCAAAAGGAGAAAGCTGCAATTGAATGTGCTTTAGAGTCTGTGCATGAAAGTTGGGCAAAGAATGAATGGTGTGTCACTTATTGCAGATGGTTGGAGTGACACTCGAAAAAGGTCCATTCATGGCATGGTTGCTTGTTCTCGAGGAAGAATGCAATTCATTTCCTCACATGATGCTTCTGGGACTGGAAAAACTGCAGATCAGCTTGTGGAAGAGTGGGCCGAAGGTATTGAGAAAGTTGGACCAGAGAATGTTATTCAGTTCTTAGCTGATGGTGAGGCAACAAATAGAGCAGCTGGTCTTAAGCTTGAAGACAGGTATCCGCATATCACATTCAGTCCATGCTTTGCTCATTGTTTGAGCAACTTATTGAAGGATGTTGGCAGCTTGCCATGGGTTGATCCACACATTCAAAAAGGCAAGGAGATAATAAGCTTCATTCAAAACCATCAGTTTATTTTGAATGAATTCCGCAACAGATCGGCCAAAAAGGATCTCTTGAAGTACTCAGAGACACGCTTTGGTTATAACTTTCTCATGATGAAGAGGTTATCCAAAGTGCAATTGCCTTTGAAGCAGTTGGTTGTATGCAATGAGTGGATGGGATGGGCACTTTCTCGCTCAAGAGCCGGCATAGAGGTTGCAAGAACCATACAAGACTTCACATTTTGGGATGAAGTCAATACTATCAATGCTATGATGAAGCCGATCATGCGCTTGATGCGGATTGCAGATGGACGGGAGCCATGCATTGGCAAGGTTTATGAGGGGGCTGACCGAATGATCGAGAAAATAGGGGAAATGGGCTTGTCTGATGAGAAATATGCATGGGTTCGAGAATTATGTGAAGCACGATGGAATGGTTATCATTCTCCTATGCATGCTGCAGCGTATGTCTTGGATCCCGAGTTCCAAGGATGTGGACAAGAGGCCGATGATGAGGTGATGGATGGTTGGGAGACAGTGCTTTCTAGGCAGGTTCGTGATGCAGATATACGAAGGTTGGTGAAAGACCAACTTGGATTTTATCGCAGCAAGTTGGGAAGGTTTGGATCGGCTGATGCTCAGAGAGAGAGGTTTAAGATAGGGGCTGCTTTATGGTGGGAGGATTATGGGGCTCGTACACCACAGCTTCAATCATTGGCAGTAAGGATCTTGTCTCAAGGTGCAAGCTCCTCTCCGATTGAGCAGCTATGGAGTGTGTTCGGCCATGTTGCATCCAAGAAGAGGAACAAATTTGGGACAAAACAAGTCAATGACTTGATTTTTGTAAGTGCTAATTTGCGCTTGCTTGGTGATATGGCATCTCCCAAACCAGAGAAGTTTATATTGCTTGATGAGGAGTCCTCGGATGATGAGGAGACACATAGACTTGCAGATCCTGGTCAGGATGGGATTGAAGATTTGGATGCTACAGATGTTGGTCTTGATGATATGGCTTTCTTGGATGACATAGATGATAGTCTCCTTGATGGCATCACTGGCAGTAGCCATGCATGATATCTCCTTACTATTTGCAATGTGCATGTCACCTTGAGGCTTGGACTTTGGACTTGGATTGTTTCTTTTATCTAGGCTGTGCCATGTGGGCCACATTTTGTGCTTTTTGTCACTTATGTCATGTATGATGTGGGCTAATTTATTTTGACTTGTGAGATCTGTTCAGTGTTAGTATCTAGCCATGCAAATTATGGTGCACTAGACTTTAGTGTGTCTCTGATTTGGTTATATAAATGAGCATTGTATGTTAAGATTTATCGTCATTTCTAGGATTTATCTAGGTCGTTCCCTGTTTCCGTTCCCCCTCGTTCCCATTCCCCCTTTTTCTTGTTCCCGTTCCCCTGGTGGTGCTTTTGTTCCGTTCCCGTTCCCGTTCTGTTGCTACTATGGCTGCTACCCGTTCACGCCATTCACTTGAGGGGGGTTTGTTGGTCATGTCCACTCCTGGCTAGTTCAGGTGTGAACCCAACTTACTCACGGGCACTTTTTCCTGTGACTGGGCCTAGGTTTTTTTCGCGTGTGAACACACTTATGTGTGTTGGGCACTTAGCCCTAGGCCTTTTAGTACTCATTTGTACTTTCATTTCATATCATTATTGAGTACATCTTTTCAAGCACTCACGTTTCTCTGTGCTTGAGGTTGTGTGTGTGTGTGTGTGCAGGCTATCTTCCCTTCTAGCCAACAATGATTATATCTTGGATATATGGCTTGAAGCTTAAAGTTGCAAACAACTTGAGGTTATTCCTGAAAAGGAACTTGTATCAAGGAGATTACAGTCACTGCCAGAGTCCTACTTGAATGATGAACCAGACCATGGAGGATATGCTAAGGGCATATGTTTCCAAGAGGCAGTCTGAATGGAAAAGGTATCATCCATAGTTTGAGTTTGCTTATAACAGTAGTAAGCATGGGGCTACTGGTTTTAGCCCATTTTATGCTTATCAATTGCCGTAGAGGTACCGTGCCCCCCCGCGGGGGGGGGGGGGGGGGGTGTTGTCAAGTTGCAATTAGCAGTGGATTTCTCGTAGGATATGGAAGATATGCTGAAAATTGCAAGGGAAAGCTTAAAGAGTGCTCACTCTAACCACCGAGGGACCCCTGAAAGTCTTACGCGAGGGCATGTGGACTCTTAAGGACTCTAAGACAATAAGGAGTGGCAAGCATTACAAACCATCTTCTCGATGTTGTGGTCTTTATCAAATCGCAAAGAAGATTAGTGATGTGGCTTACCAATTAGCACTACCTCTTGGAATCAAGATTCATCTTGTGTTTTACGTCAATCGTTTTTGAAAGAACATCTTGGTGAAGGTGATGAGATTATGCCAGTGGAGGAGATCCCTAACCTTGATGACATGACTAGGTATATTCCTATGGAAGAATTTGGGTTGGTTTTGGATCAACCTATTAGACAGTATACCATCCGAGTTGAGCACTTGATCAAATGGAAGGGACCGTTTGAGGTTGAGGCTACATGGGAGTGAGTGCGTAGTCTGAAGACATCAATGGTTCTTAAGGGGGGAAGTATGTTACATCCCAAGGCTAATCATGGTTAGTTAGGCTAACCATAGCTTGGGGTTAGGCATCTTAAGTGGGGGTTAGGAGCTTTTATGAGACATGTGCTTTATTTGACTCTTGGCTTAAGTGACTTTATGAGTCAATTTGAGAGAGAGCTCCTTAGACCCTGATTCGAGGTTTTGAGACTACGTGCTTACACCAGACGGGTGTGTATTGGTGTGGTATAGGATGCTAGGGACTTTGCATGTGGAGTCATGTCTGTAAAAAACTACTAACCCCCACTTAAGCTACCTAACCCCAAGCCATGTTTAACATAACCCGAATGTCTTAAGCTTGATTAGCCTGGGACATAACACATTGGATGAGGAGATCCTGGACACATTCCCCGAGTATCTATGGCCATTTTGCTCTGGGATTTTCAGTTCCGAGACCTGCATAGCAGTCAGGTCTCCTTTTCATTTCATTTTTAGTACTTTTTTGTTACCATGTTGACAATCTACACATGGGGCTTTTGTAAAACATGTTGGTTTCATAGACCCATTGATCTTTTGTAGACCTTGAAAAATCTCTCTCTCTCTCTCTCTCTCTCTCTCTCTCACAGCAGGCCCATGGGAGTCGCATCAGATCGGGCATGCACACTCCAGAGAGGGGCTGACTATCGCCATGTCTAGCCTTCTTTTGATTGACTGTTTTTATTCAGCTCTCCCATATCCCATCATCTTGTATAATCTCAGAGTTTGAGATCTTAGCTTTCAGTTTTCAGTTTTAGTTTACTGTTGCTTTATCTTATTTCATCCATGACCAGATTTCATGGACACTATGTACACAGCATTTTGGTCTCATAGACCCTTTGGGTCTTTTGAAGACGTTAATATAACTCTCTCTCTCTCTCTCTCTCTCTCTCTCTCTCTCTCTCTTTAGTGTGGAGTTTGTTAGAGGATACTGCCCTCTAGCGCATGGAGATCTGAAATCAGCCGACCCATGAGTTCCCAAGTATCTGTCTCAGGATAAACCCATTAATTGTGAGTGCAAGGAATTGATATGTGTACAAGCTCTGTTGGGGATAGGATCTTTGGTTGTATCTATGTCCTATAGATGGTTACTTGTCTGATGTCGTCACTGACGGCTGCATTTCTCTCTAGGGAGTGAGTGAGGTTGCCCTTAAATGAAATGGTGGGAAAGTATGTGGAGAGGCCATGTGTTGTCTCACATACCAACAGCTGTTTACTCTTGTTTGGGATTGCAGCTTGCCCTTATCAAGCCCTTTGTATGGAAGTGACTGGCTCAAATGAGGCATGTGTGGATTGTGGGGGAGGAGGGGAGGGACGGGGGGGTGTACAAGTCATGCGAGAATGATTGATATGGGACTGTCATGACCTGCAATCTCTAAATCAAGGTCCAACGTAGTGATGTAGAGGCTGCCCGAAAAGTTGTTAACAAGTAGCGGTCAGACAATTGAGTCAAAAAGGAGGGACTCTGCACTAGAAACCAAAGCCCCCTTCCCATAATTTTATTGAGAGACGTCTGTTTATCGAGGCAATTTCTCTTTACGTGCGAAGACGCAGGTTTCCTTTGCTTGCAGTATAGCATGTCTCAGTAACTTGTGTTTAGTGGTAAACATAGGAGAAGGGTGTGTGGGCAAGATGTTGTTTTCACACGTGGAACAGGGTAGTTACAGCTGTTCTGAATTTGTGATTCCAGATTTTGTATATGCAGCAGAGCTGGTTGAAGAGAATGGGAGGTATGGAATCACCGTCTGTTCATCCATAAACATTCTTTGTGTGTCGAAATTCTGATTGCCACATAGTCCCTTTCTGTCTACATGGCTCTTTTTGCGGCAGATTTACTGGGAAGCTGAAAGGCATGGCCTCAAGTAATGCGGAGAAAGCAGATCGAGTAAGAGAATATGCAAAAAAACATGGAATCTCTCTAAATGACAGCCTAGCATTTGGTGACAGTGTGGCTGATTTACCAATGCTTGAAATTGTAAGTCTTGCTGATTATCTTGTCTACTTCATGAAGGCCGGAATTGGGGTGTCTTGTTTACAAAGAATGTCCAGCGTAGCTGCATTGATGATTTTCCTTTACTCGGGTTTCTGCTCTGCTCTGATTGAAGAGTTTTATCTTGTTTTTGATGTGTGTAAAAACAGGTAGGCCATCCGCATGTAGTCAATCCAGATGCACGCCTCCAAGGGCTTGCTGAGAAGCGAGGGTGGCCAATCATCAACTGGGGTCTTGAACCAAGTTTAGTTTCTGCTATTGCAGCATAGGCATATTATTTTGTAACTAGTGTAGTGATATAACTGAAATCCCGAGTTTGTGTTACTTCCTTGATGGCAATTTCTTCCATCAAAGTGGCATATTAGTTGCACAAGTGGCTAGGTATTGCCAATCATGCCATACTGCAGTAACATATGCCCATGGCCATATTAGCATTTTTTTCTGAAATTCTCCTTGACATTTTTATAATATATATCTTACAAGCATTTTGAGCATGTTCCTTTTCGTTCTCCTTCAGGAACTTTTACTGTACTCATATGGAATCTTGTCGTAGGAGCTTTTAATGCCTCGTGGAAGTAATCCAAGTCTCGATCCCCTTGCTTCACTGGCTAAGATTAGATCTAGGTTGGGTCTGTTTGTTGCTTAGCGTTATCCGGGGGTTGTACTCGGTGGGGTTCTTTTTCTGTACAGTGGGATCGCAAAGAGGTCGGGTTGTAAAGGAAAGTAAAAGATTTTCAACCAAAAACAGTAGGTTGAGTTGGCAAAGCTTGTGCGTAAAAACCTGCAGGTCAGGATTTCAGCTGGAAATATCTCTGACTAGGACACATGGACCACCTTTCAGATGCAACAAATGGGCCCAACCTAGCGTGCTTGGCCCACTTCTCGTTAATATAAATATGCATTCTAGCCTTTTGGTGCTCGTCAATAGTCGGTGCAAGAAATCCTCTTATTGAATGCGAGGATCTTCTTTGAAGGGGTTTGGACCCCACGTGGAGAGGAGTTAGTTTGTGATTGATGATGCACTTTTGAAGGGCTTGCATAAAGATGGTCTGTTCCCGCCCTCGTTGGTACTCTGTGCTTTCACGCGTCTGTCGGCTTTCTCCTTAAGGAACTCTACGTCAGCCGCTCCATTTAGACTGCCAGCAGCTGTCAGCTTTCGGACGTGGACTGCCCTTGAAGCCGCAACATTGATTGACAAGTACATCGGTAGCAGGCTAGTCCGGGGATAGATACGGGACCACCAGCTCCTTGCCTTTTCTGTGGCTGCTCTTGAAGCCACAACACTGATTGGCAAGTACGTTGGTAGCAGGCCGGTCAAGTTTTTAGGGTTGTTTGGGCAGTGTTAAAGCCCCAAGATGGGCCACGTGGTGGGAGCTTTGGGAGCTTTCCTCGTTGCTCGAGCGATTGTCTAGTGATATGATTTCATTTCTTGAAATGGACCCCCTTCATATGAGGAGGTACACCCTTGGGCTTGTACTTCTACCATTCTCTGTAGTTTTACGTTCACCATCCGTAGGGGGTATCCCTCCACCGAATGCATTTCCTCATGAGGCAAAGAGTGCAAGTCAAAGTCCTTTAGATATGGTGCATTCTGATGTTTGGGGACGAACAAATATGGCATTATTCAAAGGATGCCGCTATTATGACTAGCGATAGTAGACACGGTTTAGGAGTGAGACTCCTAATTGGCTCGCTTGCAGTTGACATAGCCGTCATAGTGGACGTCATGTCCTCGAGATTGCAGAGCGTGAGCTAATGGTTCCTCAAGCAAACCACATTGATCATAATATGCTTGATGAGATAAGAAACATTCAACACATTGTTGTGACGGCTCCCTTGGCTCCTCATCCACATTCCCCCCCCCCCCGTCCCCCCCGCTTTGGCTTGGGGGGCTTGACCACCTCCTCCGTGGCACAAGTTGAGATGTTCATTTGCTCTTCTTCAGTATCGATGCTCTCTCCTAGGTCAATTGGTGCCTCACCTCGTGTCTTGAAGCACTCGGTGGATTACTCTTTCCTTGATGCCTCTTGATTGACTCAAGCCCCTTAGTCTGTGGGGGGCTCCTCCCCGTATGTGTCCTCTTCACTACTCCCACCTCACTCTCACGGACGTTGGAGTGGTAGTCTCTTTTCCTCCCAAGTGTTGTCCCCGAGCGGGAGTAGGACAACACTAAGTGGATTGTATTTTTGGAGATCAAGTTACCAATTTCTCGGACCTTTTGGGCGACCTAGTTCTAGCTTCTACTAAGAGGGGGTTCTATCACAAGAGAATGTTCATTCATGCAAGACCAAGGTCTGTGGTAGCACTGCGTGGACTTGCTTGTCAACCATCATCGGTGCTCACCTTGAGTGCTCAAGGCCTTCAAGGTCCCAAGTGTGATTTTTCAGGATGGAGTCATATTCTGTTTGCATGGTTGCCATCCCCTTGTGCTTCAACAAAGGTGGTAGGCTCTTGAATCTTGCATACCTCTGTCATAAGAGAAAACTTCACAAGATTCTTCCAAGTCCTATTTTGCTTCTCTAACCTTTTGGATCTGTGTGAACATCTTTAGGCAGATCCTTGATGGATGGAGGTTCCACTCCAGCCAAAAGTTACCCACTTAGGGAATGTCTTACCTTTTTGTGGCACATCATGCTCTTGTTCTTCATCTTCAAAATCCATGTCCATAGGAAATGGGATGGGCTGTCTTCCATGAGAATGCGAGGAAGCTTGTGTTGCATGTGGAGATTGTGTTGCTTTGTTGATTTCCTTGTTGTATGATGGAGTAGAAAGAAGCTCCTCCTTCATCTGACGTGATTGTTCATGGAATACAACATCACGTTTCACTATGATCTTCTTTGCTTGAGGATCATAAAGGCGATATCCCTTTGACTCTATGGCGTGAGTTCAGAAGATGCATTTATGGCTTTTGGCATCTAATTTGGTCCTCTGATCATTGGGAACATGTACATAACATTCACACCCAAAAACTTTCAAGTGTGCAGTTGAAGGTTTCTTATTCAAATAGACCTTTAATGGAATTATCCCTTTGACGACCTTTCATGTACTCTTGTTAAGAATATACACAGCCATGTTTAACTGGCTGAATCCAAAATTATTTAGGTAGATGCTTGTCATTAAGCATACTTCTTGCCATCTCAACAATAGCGTGATTCTTGTGCTTTGTAACGCCATTTTGTTGTAGAGTGAGCAGTAGTAGTGAGCTGTCGCTTTATGCCTCTTTTTTTTTCAGAAACCCTAGAATTTATCACACATGAATTATCCTCGATTTGTTCTGAATTGCTTTAATTTTGTTCATGTCTCTTAGTTTCAACCAATGCAAGCTATTCCTTAAACTTTTCAAAAGCTTGGGACTTTCCCTTAAGAAAATACACCTAAATATTTCTATTGTATTAATCTATCAATGTGAAAAAACAGGAAGAACCTCCAAGTGCAATTGTGTTAGTTCTTCGTTCAAACGGAACCAAGTTCTAGTTCTCCGTTCAGACGGAACCAAGTTCTAGTTCTCCGTTTAGACGAGGAACAGAGAACACATGGAAGAGTAAAGAGTCAATATCTAGGACTACCTCAAACCAAAGGGATTGATAAGGGAATTCAAATAACACGTCCTTGGTCACTGAGCGAGCTTGCAGCCTCAAAGTGAGGTAGACATCATAGGCCAAGTGCCATTGGAAACTGCACAACACAATCCCATGGGGCAAGAAATTCCAAATCCATAAAAGAGAGGGTTTTGTGTAACCACTCCCTTATGGCCCACTGCCATGTAAATATGCAAAAGATATACTTAGGATGGCGTTTGAAATGGGAAGGGAGGTTGCAATCAATAAAGCAACTAGAGGCTTAGAGTTGGGCAAAACAAAGCCAATCTACATCTCAAGAATGATGATCGAATTTGATAGAACTGGAGGTCCCATTCTGTACCTAGAGAAGTTTGATCAGATTTGTGAGGCCATGGGAAGGATTGATGATCCCACCAAGATCTATCCATTTGAACTTTGCCTCGAAAGCGGGCTAGCAGTTTAGGTTACTAAACCCACTTGAAAAGGCAAACTACGAGGTCTTGAAATACACTTTCATTGTGAGATTCTTGCCTAGTCGAGCCAGATGGAGCGGCATTGCACAAATATATAACCTCAAGCAAGAGGAGGGCGAAACAATGTGGGAATATATTGTTAGAACTAAGTATCCCCACATGAAATGGAGTCCTCAATGAGAGGACTCATCGCTCATTAATCGATTTATGATTAGTCTCAAAAGAGAGAGGCTTCATGATCATCTTTGTAGGTCTAGACACTACATCTTTAATGAGTGTTGCCACAAGGCAATAGACCTATAGATGTTGCTTGTATGATTTGGTGCGCAATCTGATACCGAAACCATACAAGTATGGAGTGTTTGATGATGTTGAGGCCTAGACAATAAAGGTATTGTTCAAATTGCTAGCCCCATGAGAACCATGATACATCCCATTGTTGGTGTCAAGGAAACTTGGCACCAACAATGATACAACCCATTGTTGGTGCTAGGGAAACTTGGCACCATAACCTATGCTCTCGGTGCTCAAGAAACCACTAGCCTTACCACCCATTACATTCTCAATTGGTGCCCAAGCAACCACTTGCCCGATGGATTATGGTAGAATGGTTGTCTTCATAATCAAGGAGATAGGACATCTCCCGAGGAGTCGTCTCGTCGGATGGGTCCGACATGTGAGCATTATAAAGGGAATACTTACCTAGAGGAATCATGTTCAATTCCTTACGTCGCAAGGATTATTCTAGTTCAGCTATATGTAAAAGATACTAGATAGTCCAATATTAGGATATTGATATATGAGGCCTCAAGTGTCAGATGCTCTACCCTTAGAGTAGTTTTTCCTATAGATTTATAGAGTTATTAAGGGGTAGGAGTCTCACATTTCTTCTTCTTCTTCTTCTCCCTCCTTGAGAAATATGGTTAATCCCAAAAATGCTCAAAGTCAACGACAAGTTTTGGCAAGACTAAGGTAAGAAGATCTTGATTAAATATCCAATTAAATGATAATATGAGCGATAAAGCTAGGAAGCATTGTGAAGACTTTCTCAGTTGTATATTAAAAGGTACCCAAGCATCCCTAATCCACTTCCTTAAATAACAAGCCATTGCTCAGATGTCTCTAGACAAGCTAAGTGTAGCTTTGTTGGAGAAAATGGGTCCAAAAATTAAAGTGGACGATACACAAAAAGATGCAGGATATAGACATCTCTATCCTCTTAGAAATCTAGTGTGGTGTGTCATCTGCTGTTGCCACCATAATCATTCAAGTTCATAATGTCCTTACTTAAGGTAAAGATGAAACTTATATTGTGTGCGCACTACATTATTTGTGATGGGGCAATTATGATAGCATTTCATGTCGTTATCCTAGAGCATCTAATGGCTTGCCTTACCAAGCAAAGAGCACCCGTTAGTTTACCTCCTCCAACTTGAGACAAGCCATAGCGAAACCAAATGACACATCAGCCAGTGCGAGATGTTGTGCTCAAATCAACCATGTATTGGTTGAAGAATTTGGGTCATGAAGTTAAGAACCAAATTCCCATTGGTAGAAGAAACCCAAGATTCTTTACCAAAGCTATTTTGGGATCATTAAGGAGTTTTGATTTTGATGTTCCAACAAGCGGGGATTTAGCCCAAGGGTAAGGATATAATGTCAATAACACGAAGAGCTACTCTTTAACGCTACCATTTCCAAGGACCACATAAAGTTTCAGAGTTTCCTAACAGGCAGGTGCCTCGATGGCTATATCATGTGATAAGTGTGGGATTAATATTGCTTAAGTATTTTCCAATGATCGAGCAACTACTATCAATATTCTCAGTGCTCCAAAAAGAAGAGTAAATGCTTAAAAAGGAAGAGTAAATGCAATTCCTTTACTTAAGGATTTTCCAGTGATCTAGCAACTACTATCAATATTTATTCTTAGTGCTAAAAAAGGACGAGTAAATGCAATTCCTTTGCTAGCACTTACATAGTTGCAAGCAAAGCATGCAAGAGCTATGGTTATAACGAGTACCTCAAAACCCATGAGAAGAAGAAGAAGGGTGAAGAAGTTTGCTAAAAATGATAATAGAGTTCTTGTCCAAAGTGGCTCTCATGTAGAAACTACTACTACCTTCTCTAATCCTCTCGAGAAAGATTTAATAGTGAAGATTAAATAGATTGTGGGTGAATGCCAAAAGCGGATACTACTCAAAAAGAAAGGGCAATGGAAAAGGAGAATATCATAATCCTAAATAAGAGCTAAGCTAATTAGTGGAAGCAATTACAAACTTGGTGCAAGAGTGCTAAGAGAAGTTCGATGCTAGATTGAAAGCAAGGGTTCTACAACAATACATTTAAGCTAGATTGAAGGCTAGCACAAGGGTGCTAGGTCACCCAACAGACTTCAAAATATATAGATACACCTAATCAAATTATTGAACAAGCTATCAGAGGGAAGTTCATCAGAGAGGGAAGTTCAGTGCTTGAATCGCTGTCCAAGTTTGATGAAGAATAGCATGCACCTTTGGAAGAGGTGGAGAAACCTGACTCATTAGAACACATTGAATATGAGTCCGTGGAAAGAGCTTATCCAAAAGAAGTTGTTGGTTTGTCACCTTTCTTATCTTTTGAAACCAAAACGCCTATTGGGACATTGTTCCATGGGAATCCAAGTATTTGGGAATATGTGAAAGATTGGTAATTTGAGAGTACGAAACGAAGTTACCAATGAACAAACTCCTCCTCACAAGAAAACAATGTAATTAAACTTCAAGGATAGTGGTTGGCCAATATTTTGATCATTAATCTTGAAAAAGATAACACGAATGCATTATTTGCTTGTTGTTTTCAAGGGTTAGGGAGCCACCACAATCTTAGATGGAGGCACTGATGCAATATTGTTACTATGAACAATTGGGAACAATGAAATGTGACAAATCTCCATAGGAAAGAACAAATCTGATTATAAAGATGGTTGTTGATGGGACTATTGCTAGACAAATGGAAATACTTTTTGATCTGAAAATCAAGGTTTTCTCTTTACTTATGATCACACTTGTGTGGTGATGAATACCCTTAAGCGACTTGATTCATATGATGTTATTCTAGGCCGATAGCTTATGTGGGACTCTAGATTGGTGTATCTACCAATCAAGTGTACTTAAGAAAGGAGGGCTAAATAGTGAAGGTTGACTTAAATAGATGGAAAACACATCCTATGTGCAGAGAGTCTTTTGGAGAAGATTTTGATAACTACAAATAGAACACCTATTCATGTCATGAAAATAAATTGTTGATGCGGAGATTACATATTAAACCACTTCCAAATCTTTGAGATTTGAATGCATCTATTATTAACAATCGATGTTATGCCCAATGTTACATCGGTATGAAGTACTTGGATGTTGAAGGAGATATAAAGATGCACGTGTGTCTATAAACATGATGAGTGCAAAAATGAGTTATGATGCTAATGTAGATTATAGCGCTCATGTAGTTTGTTAGATAGTAAATCATTTGATTCATCATTCACAGGGTTTGCAATGAGGTTTGAGCGCTGGTTGAAGAAAAAATGAAACAATCTTTTGAGAAGCATAGTGACATATGATAAATGGTTATAATAAATTAAAGCTTTTAGATACATGATGAGTCCTCAAAGGACCGGGAAATGAACTTCAAATGTTCATGTACTTGCACCTTCGGTGATCGATATTGAAAATCTGAAAGATCAATCTAAAGAACCGAAATACATGAAGAGTTAAAGGATAGGGAAATGACACCTTCACCAATCTTGCAAATCTCTAAGAGCAATTTGAAGAATCAAGAGTTTCCAAATTTGCGCAAAGACACATGGCAATCATGTGAAAAACAAAGCAAAAAGGATCTTGTCTTAAACAAAGAATGAATAAAAGTCTGATCTAAGTTTTGGTGATAATTTTAAGTCACATACCATTTATGAGACAACTTAGGATGATCGTGAAGGAGTATCATTTAGTTTAGTGCTCTAGGGATGATCATGAAGGAGTATCATATGGACAAGTAGAGGCTAAGTTCTCAAAGGACTAGGAAATGAACTTCAATGTTAATGTACTTAGTACCTTCAGTGAACAATCTTGTAAATCTCAAAGAGCAATATGCAGAA
This sequence comes from Cibotium barometz, assembly GCF_041138505.1. Taxonomy (NCBI): domain Eukaryota; kingdom Viridiplantae; phylum Streptophyta; class Polypodiopsida; order Cyatheales; family Cibotiaceae; genus Cibotium; species Cibotium barometz. The sequence continues at coordinate 18,422,421 of NC_141081.1, forward strand.
CCAAGAGTTTCCAACTCTGCATGAAGACGCATGGGAATAGAGTGATGCTCAAGTGAAAACGAAGCAAAAAAGATATTGAAACAAAGAATGAATAAAATCCCGATCGAAGTTTCAAGGATAATTTCAAGTCATATAACATTGATGAGACTCAACTTATAGATTTTTTTTTTTGAAGGAGTCTTTTTTTTTTTGCTTGGAAATATATTGAGAGTACTTTTTACTTGGAGTTGTTCATACATGTTGGAGAGAAGGTGCCGCCAAGCACAAGAACCCACACACACATAGAAGTATAATCGTGAGAGAGTACCAAGAAAGGCACAAACTATAATGTATTGTGGATAAAGTGCTAAAGTACAATATAAGTGAACTTTATAAGAAAAATAAGGGGGCAAGTGCACATGACTAAAAGCTTTGGGGAAAGAAGTTCCCTTTCCCCAAGATCAAGGATGCTGATATCCTCTCCAGGCTGCAGAAAATTTCTGAGATAGATACTCCTACATCTGGCACAACAAATCCCCCCTAGAGGGATGAAGTGAACATGTACGGGGACGGCACAACAGAAACATGGTGGGCCCATAACCATTTGTTGCCAGATGCAAGGGTAGTGATTGTGGGTGATACTAGTAGGACCATCCGAGGCACTTTTTACCCTCAATAAGAACGGTTTTCCGGCCAAGCTCTTATTCATGTGAACGTGCCCTTATTTAAGTTATAAGGTTCACTTATATTTATTTTACTTTGGCACTTTATCTAATACATTTCACGTTGCCTTTCCTTGTACTCTCTCAGGCCCTCTTAGCAAGGAATTGAGCCTCTTATGAAGCCCATGGGCTGTAGACGCCAGCGCCACCCATCAGCACACCATCGCCTCTAGCTCGTTAGTCTGCTTCAACAAGCCACATACCCAGAGTAGCTCACCTAGCATCCAATAAGAAAACCCCCAAATCATTTTTTGATTTTTGCAATTTTCCCCCTCGTTGCACAGCTCGGTTGGTGGCGCCACTATAGCATACGTAGAATTTTAAAATGAAACATTTTTACCTGTTTTTACAACATTGTGTTCCCCTTCGCCTCTCGAGTCTCCCAAGCCAAAGATCATCAAAGTCAGACTTTGTTTGGGCCAAAGACCATCAAAGTCAGACTTTGTTTGGGCCTCTAAACAAATTTTCAGCCTTCACCAAAATAGACGTGTACTAAGCATTGGGGTGTATTCGATCACTCTTTCGGTGGTACTAACATTGAATTTTGGCATGCAAACAACTCCTAAACCTGACTTATTTGTCAGCAAGACTCCATCCATAAAACTTTTCTATCCCTACACTTTGTCATTTCATACATTTTCAGGTCTTTGCCATTAGTGGGTCACTCGACATCTCTCAAAGTTGCCATTCATGAGTGTCTGTAGTGCATTGTGTGGCGGCATTTTTTTTAGCACAGAAAGTGTATTTGTTTTGAGTAATGGTCGGAGGTGATTGGGACCATGTACGCAATGAGGCTAAGGTACCCTATGTTTAATTAAGCTTATATCACGAATCAACAAGGCAAGGGTAAGGCCCACTCATAGGGAGATTCTAAGCCCAAGCTTGATTCTGCCGAGTCGTCTGGCAAGGATGCCAAGAAGGGGGGGTGAAAAGAAGAAGGGTAAGTGCAACTATTGCTGTAGGAAGCCTAGGTACTACATCAATGTGAGTGTTGAAATAGGTTGGAAAAGGAGAAGAAGAAGGAAGTCATAATGTCAATGATGCTTTAGCACCAAGTGCTCAGAAGAAAGATGTTGCAAATTATGCACATGACAAGTGGTCTTTTATGGTGCAATGTAGCTTTGATCCATCAGTGGATGTATGCATGTCGGTATCTGACTCTGATGCTTAGTTGTTCGTGAGTAGTGGTGCTAGACAACACATCACGTCATAGCTACGATGTTCACAACATTTGGACTAAGGTGATAGTGTGACATGTGCAAATAACTTTTCATATCCAATAAAAGGTGTTGGCTAGGTTGTACTTAGTGTCAAAGTTTCCAGAGCTTGAGGCCCCAGTGAAGCATGTGTGTGAGGGAAGTTTTTTTGGCAAGAAACAATGAGCATCATTTCCCAAAGATAGATACTTAAGAGCTACCGAAAACTTGTAGCTTGTGCATAGTGATGTATGCAATCTCATGGGGACACTATCGCAGGCATACTTGGCTGTATCCTTTAAGGGTAAAGATGATGTATTTATGTGCTTCAGACACTTCTTGTTAATGAATGAAAAAATGCGTCTAGTCAGAAGCTTGTACATTATGTACTAACATGGGTAGAGAGTATATGCCAAAGGATTTTGTAGCATTTATGGCTAAAAGAGCATAAAACATCAGTGCATAGTGCCTTACACACCTTAGAAAAACAGTGTGGCTGAGAGAACGAACACGACTCTCATGGTGATGCCATGATACATGGTCAAAGGCTAGAATTTACCTCATGGTTTTTGGTTAGAGGCTGCTATGTGTGCTACGTAATGTTCAACAAAAGCCTTGTAGTATGTCATGCCATATGAGGCCTAGAATGGCTCACATGTGAGTTATTGGTTATTTGGCTTATGCTCTTGTGTAAGAGCAAAAATGACATAAGCTCAAGGATAAGGTAGAAAAATGTATTTTATTGGGATACAACTCAAAGAGCAAGGGCTATAGACTCTACCGTCCAGCTAATAAGTGGATTTTACTGAGTTGAGTAGATATGCGGTCTTTGGTGAATTGAGATGTGGTTTTTAGTGAGTTGAGATGTGGTTTTTGTGGAAAACTCAATTAAGCGTATGCTCACATGTTTGAAAAACAAGATGTAGGCTCATAGGATCTATTTGCCTTTGTTGAGTTTAGGACAACCTTTTGTGGAGCAGTCAAATGCTCATCAAAGAGCTGAAAATTAGTCCCCAATGGCTGAAAATCAGCATATGGATTAGCTCACATACCAACCCATAGATGAGGGCATAGTGAATGATGTAGTGATGGATGAGAAAAAGATAGCCATACATGAGTCTAGATGGTTGTTAGATATATTACGTGACAGAAAATTGGATGTTCCATTGCCTAGTCAAACACGTGCATGTTCTCATCATGGATCTAATTCATTTGTGGATCACTCTCTTATTGCCAGTACATGTAATAAAGAGGAACATTTTCTTTTGAAGAAGCACATGAACGTGATCATTAGTTGCACACCATGTACGATGAGTATGATTCATAGTCAAGCATGACACTTGGGATTTGGTTGATTTGCCAAATCCCAAGAATGATATTTTCCATATGGCAAGAAACTCATAGGTACGATATCAATTTACAAGCTTAAACAAAAAGTTAATGGTAGTATTGAGATTGTTAAAAAGCCAAGCTTGTTGTTATAAAGGGTTATGCCCAACAGAAGGGTTATGCCAAATAGAAGGAGATTGATTTTTATGAGACCTTTGCACCCACGTCTCGTATGACTACTACCAGCAAGTGTATTATTAATTTGGCTGCACATCATGGATGGATTACAAAGCAAAGTATGTAAGCTTAAGGAAGCCTTGTATGGCCTCAAGCATGCTTCTACAACATGGTACAAGAAGATACATACATTCTTGGTTACACATGGATTTTGCAATAGTCTAACTAAGAGTACTCTCATGTAAAGACGAGTTGAGATTTATTCTTGATCATCCTCTTATATGTTGATGACATGTTGCTCTCACAAGCCTTGATGTGGATTAGATTTTAGCCTTTAAGGCTAAGTTACATGGTACATACATTTGAGATCTCAAATTTGGGTCCCATTGCACTATTATTTGGTTATTCAATTAATCAAGTGTGATGATGGCATTGTTTTGTTGTAGTCTAAGTAAGTATATTACAGAAGTTACTTAGAAGGTTTCTGCTTGAAGACTATAAGCCTATGGCTACAACAGTTAAGACATGCCAAGCTTAGTCTTCAAGAACCTGGAGAATTTTTGATGCCACATTATATCATATGCTTGATTTATTTGTGCCACATTATATCATATGCTTGATTTATTTGTGCAATACAAGATTATACATTTAGTTTGGGGTCTCATAGTTGAGTAGGTTTATGCATAGCCCAAGTTCCAGGCATTGGCATGTTATTGAATGGGTTTTCCACACTACTTAAAGGGTACTTAGTCACTTGTCTTATTTATTGTGGGGGTTGATTCATAGCTACATGCCTTTTGTGATTCGGATTGGCTGGTTGTTATGACACTAGAGTGTCCACTAGTGGCTTTTGCTTTTGTCTTGGTTGATCATGTTTATCATGGCTTAGCAAAAAGAATCTAATAGTGGCCACTTCCAACATGAAGCTGAGTATATGGTAGCTTTTACAACAATGACAGTTGAATGGGTTTGGCTCAAGCACCTTTTGGATAATTTGGGTGTAGGATAGCACTCCTCCAGTGTTATCTTTACTGACAATCAGAGCACTTTGGCAGTTATGTGGAACCCATGTTTCATGCTTGCATTAAGCATATTAATGTGCATTATCACTATGTGAGGGGAAAGACTTTCTATAGGCGAGATCACCTTGATACATTTAAATGCCTTCTCATGATAGCTTGGTACATTTGGTTCATGAAGGCACTTCCTCACGAAAAGTTCGAAGCATTTTGCAAAGCTTTGGGCTTGTTGTCTTTCGGGGATTGATCAGCCAGCCATGTACATATTCACTTCATCACTCCAAGGGGGATTTGTTACCAGATACAGGGGCACTGATGGGTGAATAATACTATTCCAATCGCTGAAGGATCACAACCATGGAGATAATTTCCTTATCAAATAAATCCAAAATATCTACAACTGTCAAAGAAGAATACATATAAATGCAATAGTGTCACCAATTATTATTGTGCTAAAGAAGAATAAAAGCTTAGAGTATGTGTGGATTTAAATAAAATTAATGCCACTACATGGAGAGGAAATTATCCACTTGCATACATTGAACATGTGTGCTAGAAAGAGTAACATGAAAAGAAGCTTACATCTTCTTAGATGGCTTCTTAGATGGCTTCTTAGGCTACAATCAAATATCTATTACCTCTAAAGATCAGTATAAGATAATACTCACTATAATTTGGGATCATATATGTATAATAGGGCATAAAGATTACCTTTGAAAATGGCTTGAGATTTTCATTCATGATCTTTGTGGCCATTTATGATGGGAAGATCATTTATCTTACCTAAGAAAGGTATCTTTGAAATGTTGATTGTATTGAATATCATTAAATCCTCTAAAATGCCAATTTTGGGTTAAACATGGTGTAATCCTTGGTCACATTGCGTCCACCAAGAATGGCATTTTCACTAACAAGAGCAAAGTAAAGTTGATTTTGGAATTTCCACCATAAACAAACTACAAAGGTGCATATATAACTTTTATGAAACATGTTGGATACTATAGAAGATTCATTATGTTCTATGTTAAAATTGCTAGACCATTATATAAACTATTTAGCTATAGTTTTGGAATGGACTACTGAAAACATATGATGAATTGAAGAAGGCATTAGCTAGTGTGCCTATCTTAAGATTGCCGCATTGGGATCTCATTTTCCATGTACATATCGATGCTATTGGTTGTGGATTGGCACAACTTAGAGAGTACAAATTAGATTATCAAAGTGTTCGTTACAAGTCAAAAATTAAATGATACAAAGATGGACTACGCTACCATGAAAAGAGAGGGATAGGCTATGGTTCATGATGTTGAAAATTATCAACATTACCTTTTGGTAAACAAGTTTGTGTTCTTTATAGACCATCAACAAGCTTTGTTATGCCTTGTGAAAAAATTGTACACAACAAGTAATATTTACAAGATGATTACTCTTGTAGTGCATAAATAATTGAGATTACAATGGAAAAAAAACCATCTTTGTGTCCACGAAAGCATTCTAAGACACTCGGTGAGTGTCAAGTCATTCCCTGTTTGTTGGGTGAGAACTAGAATTGATGGTGTGACAAGTTAGTCATTTGAGGTCCTTAGAATAAAAAAAGACCTGTGAACACAAACATGAATCCTTCTTCTTGAAAAACTAATCCTTACACCCTTGGCTCCACACCTTGGATGAAATTCACCCCTTGGAGTGAGTGCTCCATATAAAAGCTTCTAGGCCAGCCCTAACTGGCTACCAACTCTATGAAACTTTCTTGAGTCAAGGAGACAAAGTGGAACATATGCACAAATCTCTACATTAGATTTGGAGTAGATTCAGAGGCAAGGTTTTGAGTCAAAGGTTTCCGGGAAGGGAAGAATGATAGGTATGGGAGACCATATGTGGAGATACGGGATGATGACGGTCATCCAGGGGGGCAAAGGTTGGAATCCCATCATTAAGTTTAGCAAAAGGGGATTTCATGTGCAGGCACACAAAAACATAAAGCCAAATCAGATGGAGTATAAATAGGTTCACCTATCCGAAACTAAGAGATAAGTGTTTTTCCTCAAAAAAGGTAGCTTCTTTTTCCAAATATAAAAGAGATTGTACAAAAGACAAATATCTAATACATTTATTAATCTAAAAACTAGAACATACAATCTTGAAATAAATATGTCAACACATTCATGTGAAATTTATTTTTTGTGAGTCATGTAATTGAAATCATGTGTTGTACTACTCAAATAATTTAGAGAAAAGAATTTAGATTTATTGTAGCCAATCCATTTTAGATATCAACTCAAATGTTTATGAGATGCTCCTCAAGTTTATAAAACCAACAATGAAATTTTTTTATTTTTTATTGCTTCATGTTTTTTTTTAATTCTATGCTATTAGATCACTTAGTTACTTTTATAGTCAAAGGTTTTCCCGTAGTGCTCAAAGGTTTTCCCATAGTACTAAGCACTATGGGAAAACCATTTAGTGAGTATTATGGTCAAAGGTTTAGATAGTGTTGTTAGTTAATTTTATAGTCAAAGGTTTTCCTATAGTGCTGAGCACTACGGGAAAACCACTTAATGACTATTATGGTCAAAGGTTTAGTAGTTTTGAGCATAACCACACAAAAAAGAGGGCATAACTTCTTATACACAAGGTCAAAATAATAACGTGTCGAAAGGATTTCAAAGAGGATAATGAAACTATATACATTGTAATAGTATACGTACATTTTTATGTTTCCATGCAACAATTTGTCGTTGTGTGTGAACTATTTTTTAGGCTATTTGAAATTTTCATATTGTGTTAGAAACTATATACAAGTTATTTCGTGGCTTTCTAATTATGTCTCGGGTAGTCTCTTGAGTGTTTGATGGTTAAAAATATATATAAGGAAATTCATGATGGGGAGCTTTATCCAAGGTAAAAATTTATGGGAAGTAATGTCAAATGAAGACATACCAACAAATAAGAACTAAATTTAAGCAAACATTAAGCCTTGGAACAAGAAATTCAAGCAATGTGATGCACTACCCTAGCAATCTCTATGTATCACTAGCTATGGTTTTATCCAAGAGTCTTAAAATCCAAAGGATGTTTTGTCCAACATGTTTAAACCTCTACCAAATCTTTAAAGCTTTAACTCAAGCACAAATGAGAGCTTTATCCAAGGTAAAACTTTATGAGATGTCAAATGAAGACATAATAGCAAATAAGAACTAACTTTAAGCAAAAATTAAGGTTTGGAACAAGAAATTCAAGCAAGGTGGGTGATGCATTGCAACCGGAATCTTATTCTAGGAATTGATTGTGGAAAGATAGAGAATTAATTCAATCATAAAAACCATTGCTTGTAAGCTTCAACTAAATCAAAGCAAATGAAAAATTAAACACTTAAACAAAAATACTTAGCTCCAAAAAGACCATATTGGGTGCAATCTTCCCCCCTCTTGTGCGTGGCCTCTCCCCACACGAGTATTTCTTTATTAGCTTTCCTTTTCACCAAAATTAGGCCATAGTCCCCAAAATACAAGATGTGCTTTTTAGAGAGCACGGCACTCTTCTTTAACAAAAATAGAGTGTCAAATTGGGACTAGGGTAAAGCCATAGGCTTTAATAAATTCCACAAAAATAAATGTATCTTTCCTAATGTTCAAAATGGAAAAATCATTTAATAAGATTACAAGCTACTATGCTTGCCAAAAATGAAATGTGATGATCCAAGACATTTCTTCCAAAGTAAACTCTTCAATTCTCATAGTCTTCATCACCTGAAAATATAAGCCCAATTAATTATTAAATTAATCCTACAAATATTAAACAGGCACAAATCATCACCAACTCATGACTACCAGGCGTAAGTACCCCAGGAATCACCCTGCCATACAAACCTAACTGAAATAATCATAGGTGGCCTCAAACATACGTCATATACCGCACGTATTAATATTTATAGTGGTGTCACCCACGATATTAACCTAGCCGGCATGACGCAAGAGTAATCTAGGCGTCCCCAAATTACTCAAGAGGGGATAAATAATATTTTTCTAGAGGACTTAAAATATATTCTCATGACATCCCTCTTGCTTGAGTTTGCAATTGTCCTCAATTGCGGATTTGCTGGGTTTGAAAAGAATGAAGAATTTCAGGGTAAACTCGGAAAAATTTCTCAGGCATCCATTTAGCATCTTCTTGTGGATGATTCTTAAAAGTCAAAAGATACTTAAAGTATTGATTACCTGTTCTTGTTGTTGTTATCTCTTGGTCAATGATTGCATCAGGAACTAATACTTCTTCCTCTCCTTCAATAAAAGGTGGTTCCTCATATGTTGGGTGAGTAGGAAGTGTTCCTCGAAAAGGTTTCAAGAGATGGATATGAAAAGAATTGTGGATATTCCAATTAGATGGAAGCTCTAGTCTATAGGCCACATCATTAATCTTTTGAAGGATTTTAAATGGCCCATAATATCTAGGCGCTAGCTTCACTGCAGGGAATTTTTCCACACTCTTTAATCGACGCTTTTCAATTCTCAAAAGTACATAATCACCTTCTTGAAATGAAAAATCTTTGCGCTTCCTATTTGCTTGAGATGTATACTTCTCTTGAGCTCTTTGAATACAATCACGCACTTCAGATAGAATGCGATCAAAGTCTCTAACATATTGGTCGGCTGCTTCAATCTTATGAGAGAGTCTAGTAGCCGGAATAGGCAATGCTCTTCCATAGATGATCTCAAATGGTGCTCGACCAGTAGCAGTATGAGGAGTATTATTATAAGCAAATTGGAGTAGGTGTATGTACTTATCCCATGCACTAGGCTGCTGGGAAACATAGGCTCTAAGCATATCTAAGATAGTGCTATTTGTAACTTCGGTTTGTCCATTCGGTTCCGGATGGAAAGCCGTAGAAAAATCTAACTTAGTGCCTAAGTTTGAGAAAAGAGCAACCCAAAAGTGACTACAAAATTTAGAATCTCTATCAGAAACTATCACTTTGGGTAGACCATGATGAACAAAAATTTGCTTAACAAATATGTTCGCGGCTTGCTGAGAAGTTAGTGTCTTTTTACATGGAATGAAATAGGCTTGCTTACTAAATCTGTCCACTATTGTCCAAATCATATCATGGTGACTGGAAGTAGTAGGGAAGCCAGTAATGAAATCCATAGACACTTGTTCCCATGGTCTATCAGGAATAGGTAGAGGCATAAGCAATCCTAAAGCTTTGCCTTTGTAGCTTTTGATTGTTTGGCAAATGTTACATTCAGCTACAAACTTAGCTACATCATTCTTCAAATGGGGCCAATAGAATTCTCGAGAAACTACTTGAAGTGTTGCGGAAACTCCTCTATGTCCCACAAATGGTGGTTGGTGCATCTCTTCCAAGACAAGCTGTCTATAAGGTTGAGTAACACACAATCTCTTCTCAAAGAAAAGATAGCCATCATTATGAGAATAACTTCCTTGAGGTGTCCAATTGTTTTCACGCAATTTAATCCGTATTTGAGAAAAATCTGGATCAACTTCGTAAGTTTCTTTCATGAGGACAAATGATTCACTTTCAATTATAGAAATGTTGTTGATATTTGGTCTTCGACTCAAAGCATCGGCAACAACATTTTTTTTTCCAGGTTGATATTGAATCATAGGTTGGAAACTTTGAATGAAAGCTGCCCATTTGATATGTCTATCTGAAATAAGAGGTTGCGTAAGCAAATGCCTAATGCTTTGTTGGTCTGTCTTGATAAGAAATTCAGAGCCCATTAGGTAATGCTTCCAGATTTTCAAAGCATGCACTACTGCTGCTAATTCCTTGTCATAAGTGCTATAATTTTGCTCTGCAGGCTTAAGCTTTCTACTTTGATATGCAATAGGATGGTTGTCTTGCATAAGAACAGCTCCAAATCCTTTGCCACTAGCATCAGTCACTACTATAAAGAATGGTCTTTGAAAATCAGGTAATGTGAGAACTGGTGCTTGTGTTAAAGCATTCTTGAGTGTTGCAAAAGATTTATCTTGCTTATCAGTCCAATTGAAATTTGTAGCTTTCTTAAGGAGTTCAGTCAAAGGATTGGCAATACAAGCAAAATTCTTGACGAACTTCCTATAATAACTACATAAGCCAAGAAAAGATCTAAGATCATGTATGTTTCTAGGCGTAGGCCAAGAAGCAATACACTCAATTTTCTTAGGATCTACACGAATCCCTTCGGTCGACACTATATGACCTAAGTATTCAATCTCCTCTTGAAAGAAAGAACTCTTTTCAGGATTGACATACAATTCATTTTCTCTCAAAAGATTGAACACTTGTTCCAAGTGTTGTTCATGCTCTTGTCGATCCTTGCTAAAAACAAGAATGTCATCAAAGAACACTATAACAAAACTTTGAAACTTAAGGAATATACGATTCATCATACGGCTGAAAGTAGCTGGAGCATTGGTCAAACCAAATGGCATAACCAAAAACTCATAATGACCAGTTTGGGTTCTAAAAGCTGTCTTGAAAATGTCAGATTGAGTCATACGAACTTGATGATACCCAGACTTTAGGTCAATCTTGCTAAAGACCTTTGATCCTCTAAGCTTATCAAGAAGATCATCTACCCTAGGAATAGGATATCTGTTCTTGACAGTAATCTTATTCAATGCACGATAGTCTACACACATTCAGTAAGTTCCGTTCTTCTTCTTAACAAGAAGTACTGGAGCTCCAAAAGGTGAACTACTCTCTAGCAAGTCTTCTATTTGGCTTTGGATTTCTCTTTGCTCTAAATTGTTGACTCTATAGGGAGCTTTACAAGGCGGGGAATTTCCAGGCAATAAGTCAATGCTATGATCCTCAGGCCTAGACTTAGGTAATCCTGGAGGCAGATCTTCCATGAAACAGTCACTAAATTTGGAGATAAGAGAATCAAACTTTGGTCTTTTGGATGTGTCCAACTCAGCATCAAGCTGGTTAACCCATACCATATAAGTCTTATCTCTTTTTCTTAGAGCTCTCTTTGCTTGAGTGTGACTCAACAAAGGACTCATTTCTCCTTTGACTTGACACTGGAGGATAATATCTTCATTGTCCTTCCTTAGAGAAATACTATGAGTGTCATAGTCTATAATAGGATTGTATTTGTGTCTCCAAGGCATACCCAAAATTATATCTACCCCTTGTAAAGGTGCAACTAAGAAATCCCTCTTTTCTGTTAAAGGTTTGATGCATAAATCCAAATCTTTCACTACTTGCATGCAATTGTACTTTGTTCCAGTAAATGCTGCTTTGACTTTATAGTGCGTAGGTAAAGAATGAAGATTTAATGCTCTAAGTACCTTTTCAGAAATGAAATCATGTGTACTACCATCATCATGCAAAATAAAAACTTCATGTCCATTTATCGTTCCTTTTATTTTAAGCAAAGAATGAACATGAGGTTTACCTTCTTGTTCTGAGTAATCTGGATCGGAATTGCTCGAATGATTCTTCTTCATTGTCGTCTTCTTCAATCATGTTGACTCGAGCTGCTGCTCTGCTGGTGTTGAATTCTCGTCGCCTCAAACAAATCCCGAACGATTCCGCGTGATTCGAGAGTCTTGGGCTAGTCGAATTGTTGATGAAATAATTTTTTCTGCACTTTGAAACCTGCTGAAACAGTCTTGTAAACCTTGCCCAAACTCTGTAATATTTTTTCTGAAATTTTCAGAATTTTTCAGAAGTGATTTCGGAATTTTCTAGCCTTTTTTTAGGCAATTTCCAAGCTTTTTAAAACCTGTAAATCACTTTTCTGCACCCAGAAATTTTCAGAATTGGAAAACCTTTGAATTTCTCCTCAAATTTGGAAATTGGGAAAAGTAGAGGTTGAAAAAGGAGTGATGTGACTTGCATGGGGATTGGGAAAAGTAAACTTGATTAGAAAGTGGATTAAGAGAGAAATTAGATTATGGAGATTAGACTTGAATTTTTTTTCTTCTTCTCCACTCCACGCTTTTGCGCCGGCAGGCTGCCGCCGTGCGCTCCTTGCTCCAAAAGATTATTGTGGTTTATATAATGTCTTTTGCATGGATTTATCTGCTCCATCCATTATAGATTCACTCAACCTTGAAGCTTTCTGATTTCTGAGAGTTACCCGTGAGGTTTTTGGCTATGAGGATTTCATCCATACGGTCAGATTTTGATTTCACAGAGTATTTGGAAAAACCGCTTTTTGATAAAGAGGGATGGTTTTGCAGGGTGGTGAGTGGGTTTGAGAGTAGATCTAGTTTTGAATCTTTGACCTTTGGGTAAAGACCTGCAAAACACCCTTCTGTCCACTGGATAAATTCCTGCACTTTCTTGATTTTTTGAGAAGTTGAAGCCCTTTCCTACCTTCTCCACAAATCTCCTAGCCCAAGCTCTGATACCACTGCAACCGGAATCTTATTCTAGGAATTGATTGTGGAAAGATAGAGAATTAATTCAATCATAAAAACCATTGCTTGTAAGCTTCAACTAAATCAAAGCAAATGAAAAATTAAACACTTAAACAAAAATACTTAGCTCCAAAAAGACCATATTGGGTGCAATCTTCCCCCCTCTTGTGCGTGGCCTCTCCCCACACAAGAGTATTTCTTTATTAGCTTTCCTTTTCACCAAAATTAGGCCATAGCCCCCAAAATACAAGGTGTGCTTTTTAGAGAGCACGACACTCTTCTTTAACAAAAATAGAGTGTCAAATTGGGACTAGGGTAAAGCCATAGGCTTTAATAAATTCCACAAAAATAAATGTATCTTTCCTAATGTTCAAAATGGAAAAATCATTTAATAAGATTACAAGCTACTATGCTTGCCAAAAATGAAATGTGTTGATCCAAGACATTTCTTCCAAAGTAAACTCTTCAATTCCCATAGTCTTCATCACCTGAAAATATAAGCCCAATTAATTATTAAATTAATCCCACAAATATTAAACAGGCACAAATCATCACCAACTCATGACTACCAGGCGTAAGTACCCCAGGAATCACCCTGCCATACAAACCTAACTGAAATAATCATAGGTGGCCTCAAACATACGTCATATACCGCACGTATTAATATTTATAGTGGTGTCACCCACGATATTAACCTAGCCGGCATGACGCAAGAGTAATCTAGGCGTCCCCAAATTACTCAAGAGGGGATAAATAATATTTTTCTAGAGGACTTAAAATATATTATCATGACATGCACTGCCTAGCAATCTCTGTCACTAGCTATGGTATTATCCAAGAATTTGAAAATCCAAAGTATGTTTTTCCAACATGTTTAAACCTCTACCAAATCTATAAAGCTTCAACTCAAGCACAAATTAAAGAAAGGAAATTAGTAAGTCTCTACTAAGTTAAAGTGGATTGTTTGACCCAGCTATATTGGAATTAAGGTTGACAATGAAAATTTGATAACATCCAACTATAATTTCCCTCTTGGAATTAAGGTGGATTGTTTGACCCAACTATATTGGAATTAAGGTCGACAATGACAATTTGATGACAGCAACTATAATGCCCCTCTTCCCTAGTGTAGCTAAGATATTGATTTTTGGATGTATATTTCTAGGTAGAAAATATGAGAATTTGTAATTAGGAACTTGGAAACCTGAGAAATTATAAAATAAAATTTAATATTAATAGATGTGTTGCCATGTGTAAAAATTACATTGGGGTTTTTCCATGTGCACATGTGCATATGTGGATTCCCCCCGACACATTATCACAGTCAATGTTTATGGGAGGTATTTCAATCCTCCCATCTACTTGGATGAGAGTAGATGTTTCTTTGAGGAGCTCATGATTAATCTCATATATCCAATTGAAGCAAAGCACTACTTATCTGTGTAACAAAAAGAGTAGCCTCATATGTGGAGCTATAACATACTAGATTTACTCCCCACCCTGACCTAAGCAATAATGAGTGCATAATTGCCTTAAAGATGCCTTAAAGAACTTACTAATTACCCACATCAAGCCGAGCTCTATGATGCTACTTTATTTGGTTGACCACTCCCGATGTTCTCTCCTTCACAAATGTGTCACTGTCACTCTCATTATCACACTCCCCATGTTCATTCCCTACAAATGTTTCCGCGTAAAAGTTGACAAGGAAAATTTTACTTTTGGCTCTTATTTTTGTAATTCCTAGTTCTAGTGGTCTTCATACTAGTAGCTAGAAGCCAATTTTTTTGCATCCAGCCATTTATTTTTACTAAGAGTGGTCCATTCTAGTTTTTGTGGAAGTGGAACCTAATGTGTCCAGGACCATAGACTTCTAGATCACTGGTGCATAATCTTTACCTACAGTTGTAAGAGGTTCTTTTATATCATGGCTCTTTTCACCATGGCTCTTGTAGTTATCTTGTTTTATATATCCCTTGATTAGGGTATTGATTTGAGAGCTTGCTTTTTTATTTCTTTAATGTAGAGGGACCAATCTATTCAAGTTCTTATGGTACTCTGCCTTTTCAGGTCATAGGTTCTTATAGTATAGTAGCTACCTTACCTTTTTGGGTCAAAGGTTCTCGTGTTTCTACCATCTTTACCCTTCATGGCGTACGAGTTTTTTTTTATCGATTTCACCCCATGACTTAGAGTGCTTACCATATTGAAGCAAGTATTCTTTTGGATCTCTCATAGGGGGCAAGCTTGTCGTTTGGAAGTTGATCTTTTGTTTTAGTAGTTATAACTTTTTTTGGTACCTTATTGAAATGTGTTGAGATGTATGCCTTTGCTTGGGTAGCCAAATGTCCTCGTCCATCTTGATACTAGTACCCTTGAGATTAAAGTATATATTTAGGCACCCATCTTTGTTGATTATTACCATTAGATTTAATCTTTGGTGGCAGTAGCTTTTCAGCGTTGATTATTACCATTAGATTTAATCTTTGGTGGCAGTAGCTTTTCAGCGTTGATTGTAATAAACTTTGGACCACACCTTTGAGCTTCAGGTAGCCTGATGCTTGTGTTTTAACAAATCCTCAGGTACCATCCATATCTAAGGTTGAGGATTTGTAGAGTTTTTATTGACCTTCCAGAATTTCCTCTAAGCTTCAGACGCTTTGATGTTGTCGAACTTTTCTTATGATAGTGTTTTGTGTAGATGGGGAATGGTTGACAGATCAAACTCTTACAAATTTTCTTAACTTCTTTGTGTTTTTCATCAAAGCAAGCTCATCTATTTTACAAGAGACATTGCAAGAAATAACAAAAAACTTTAGCTGTATGGTTGCACACAATCATACGACAGAGTTATATGTTGGATATGTGTCACTGTCTTTGGCCTTGTACATGGATGTCATAGTGTTTGGTGTTATACATGGAGAGTTCGTGGTGTATGCTAGACATGTCTCATTGAAACTGTGGAACTATATGACATACAAGTAGAATTGTTTGTCAGATGATGGATTACATTTGCATTTCATAGAAGTTTTCACCAATTGATATTGTACGCTATCCATTATATTATTGTGTATGTGTAGGGTTGAAAGATACATGTTGTATGATTTGATCGTACGCGTACAAGATGACTTAAGGAAAATTTTACTTTTGGTTCTGAAATTTGTAATTCCTAGTCCTAGTGGTCTTTATACTAGTTGTCGAAACCAATTTTTTGCATCCCCCCATTGATTTTTACATTAAGAGTGGTCCATTCTAGTTTTTGTGGAAGTGGAACCTAATGTGTCGAGGACCATAGACTTCTAGATGTCACTGGTGCATAATCTTTACCTACAGTTGTGGGAGGTACTTTTATATCATGGCTCTTTTCACCATGGCTCTTGTAGTTATCTCGTTTTGTATATCCCTTTATCAGGGTTTTAATTTGAGAGCTTTCTTTTTTATTTGTTTAATGTAGAGGGACCGATCTATTCAAGTTCTTATGGTACTCCACCATTTTGGGTCATAGGTTCTTATAGTATAGTACCTAACTTTTTGGGTCATAGGTTCTTGTGTTTCTACCATCTTTACCCTTCATGGAGTACGCCTTTTGTTATCAATTTCACCCCAACACTTAGAGTGCTTACCATCTTGAAGCAAGTATTCTTTTGGATATCTCATAGGGAAAGCTTGTAGTTAGAAGCTAATCTTTTGTTGTAGTAGTTATAAGTTTTTTGGTACCTTATTGACAATGTGCTGATATGACTTGCCTGCTTGGATAGCCAAATTTCCTCGTCCACCTTGATAGTAGTACCCTTGAGAATAAAGTATATATTTAGGCACCCATCTTTGCTGATTATTACTATTAGATTTAATCTTTGGTTTTGCAGTAGCTTTTCAGTGTAATAAACTTTCGAACACACCTTTGAGCTTTTTGTAACCTAATGCTTGTGTTTTAACAAATCCTCAGGTACCATCCATCTCTCAAGTTGAGTCTTTGTAGAATTTTTATTGACCTTCCAGAATTTCCTCTAAGCTTTAGTTGATGATTTGTTAATATTTGTCTTACCTTCATGCACCCAAAGCTAGTAAGGATTGTTCCTTGTTGGTGACTTGTATTAAACTTGTGGAGTGATTGGGTTATAAACTTGTGGAGCTATTGTGGAAAGGGTCTTAATGATAGAGGCTGTGATGTTGTCAAACTTTTCTTATGATAGTGTTTTGTGTAGATGGGGAATGGTTGTCATTGATTTGTGCTTTGTTTGGGGAATTCGGTTATGATTGATGTAAGGGTTCTCTAACATTATAATTTATTGTTGTGTAGAGGTTGGGTCTTGTGTATGAATGGCTATCAATGTTCATTATCACCATTTTGTTGCTAACTTGTATAGTACTAGCATTAATCACAAAAAAAAACTACACTTTCTCGCATTATGCCAAGGTAAATTTATGTTAAAAATACTTAAGACAAGGTACTTCAATACCATGATCGAAAGTAGCACAAGATTTACAAGCAATTAGCATCAGTGTACCCAACTTTTTTCATGTTTTCATTAAAGATTAGATTCTTTTCGATTGCATAATGAATAACAACTTGTTTTCTTAACTTACCATTTGCTATCAAAAAAATCTAGCTATACCCTTTGTGCATTCGACTTATTCTTCATCATTAGGTTAACTAGTGGAGTCTATTATTATCAATGATGACAAGGGGTTATGTATGTTATTATAGTGGTCCTTCCTTTGGTCAGCTTCAATACCACACGTCGATCACTTCAATTGATGGTGCATTGAGTCTCCTTCTGTCCTTTGGTCAACTTCAATACCACACTTTGATCACTTCAATTGATGGTATCTTGAATCTCCATATCCATCCTCGTCCCAATATCACCCATTCTTCCTACTCGTGCTGTAAAGAGCAAGTGAATATTTCCAGTGTGAATCTTAAGATCTATGCAACCAACAACATACATTTTTTGGTTCATTAACACATTTAGCTAGGGTATTAAACTTGTTTAGTTCATATTTCACACATTTTATGTGCAAATATATCATGACTAGATCTTGGATTTTTTGAATCTCAACAATGCACCACTTAGCATTGCACAAAGCCTAGTCTGTCTAGTTTGTTTAATGGATTCATAATCATCATCTCTTTTTGTCAAATTATCATCCTTAAAAATATTAACTTGGTCAACATCACTATTTTCTCTTATTAGCTTGGCTTGTCTAGTCTTTGCTTTTGCTTCTTTTTTGAGGAAAGAGAAAATATATCTTAAAAAAAGGAAGCTTGGCTTTGCTTAGTTGATTGTAGCATAACACAAATGAGATCTATGAGGCTACCTAGAGACCAATGCTGACATCTTACACAAAGTCGTCAACTTAAATACATCTAGTTTATAGTTGTTTATTGGAACTTAGTCCTTTTAAATTTTGCATTTAGTAATAAGTATGGCCATGTTTACTTACAAAGCCTCAAACAAGAAGTAAAAGAGCATGGGTGTAGCTTCTATGTATAAACACTGCAACATTTGTATATTTAAAAGATCATGTTTAGTTGCATATAAACATTACAACAATTGTATCTTTAAAATCTCACTCACAATAGACTTCTCAACAATCATCATTTCTCAACATAAGATCATATTTTCTACATTTATTAGTACACTTTCGGGTCCTAAAGACACAAACATAAAAGCAACTTTGCCACATAAAGCAACATAAAATTATGCTTAATTATCACAACTACATCTTACCTCTAATTGGTCTATGAAGCAACCACAAAAAGCAGTGTTTGTTGGGTAAAGAGAGAAAGGAGGGTATTGAGATTATACTAAAGAGGCAAGCAACCAACATGAGATATATGAAGATGAGGAAATCATCAAATGAGTGCCAGGTTGAGATAAGCCTCAAAGGATACGGATCGATGGTAATAAAATCTCAAGGCTAGGTGTGGTAAGAACAATCAAGGTGGTGTGTGTCACTAAGAAAGTAGATAAGACATTATGCATTAAAAATGGCACTTAAGCCACTTAAAATATTAAAATGCAAAAAATGGGTACAATTGCTTCTTCTCCTTTTGCTTGCAACATAACATAAGCAGTTCAACATGGGAATATAAGTGATGGGGAGAGACATGGAAGGCCATGCTGTCTATCATTTTTTAAAATTTTATTTTAAGAGGACACAAAAAAAAGTTGGTTGCATTGATTCTAATTGCCCATGTCTATGGTTGAGGTGGGCGACCACAATAGCTAATTCAACTACTCTTGGGTAGATTATTCCTTTTCAAAGGGCCCATTCCCTTGTTTGTTTTTGTTGGGTCCCATGCAATTTGAGAATGCAATGTGGACATTCATTGCTTTGCTAACTAAGGTTGGCATAGCTAATAAATTATCTTTAGCAATAAAGCCCACTGTTCCAGTTCCAGTCATCCGGTCACTTTCACTCTCATAATATCCCCTTCCTACCTCTAATTGGGTAGTTGGATGTATAAAAAATTTGTCAGCAAAATAGTTAATTTTTTTTTGGGGGGGGAATAAAGTAGTTAATATTTTATCACATGCTAATCCCCCCCCTCCCCCTCTTTGTCTCCATTCCTAGGAATCCTCATTATGAAATTCATGAGGGTGCCCTTCAAAAATTAATATATTGTTTAATTCTAGAAAGCAATTTGGAAAAATTGGAATCCTAGCGCACTATATATTTCCATACCAATATTAGACAACAATCGGCTCTCCTTCTAACACAACAATATGTCCAATGTATAATAAGTTATTTCTCATTTGGGCAAATAAAAATTTGGCTCCATTACACGCATACACCAACACTTCAAACATTAAATTAAAGTTGGACGTATTATTACTGTTCAACAATGGAATAAAGAGAGCCTTTGGGTAGCTTGTCCCTGCGCTAGGATGATGCCATAACCATAATCTTTTTTATACAATCTTAAAAATTCTCTTCACTTTTGTGCACAATCTCCATCACATGAGAAAAGGTGAAATATTGGGAAATCTGTCATTATAAACTAATGGGGTTTAGTGCATTTGAAAATCAAGGTTGATTTCATAAGTGAGGGGTTTAATGCATTGATAATGGACGTTCATGGCATAAGAGTGAGTTTAGAGCAATAATTATATGAAACTTAATCAAAAGCATATTTTGTTAGCTTTGTGCCGCCCCCACCAAAATAGAAATGAAGTCTATAATAATAGATTATGGTAGGATAGCCTCTTTATAATGACAAAAGTTACATTGCATGGGGAGAAATTCAAAGCACCTTGTTACTTGAGAGATGAAAAGGAAGAGAGGCTCTGAACTCATTAGGATAAAGACAATTAGTTTTTTGACATCATGATTAGAATGTCACAAGCCCCCTTGGTTTGAAGGAGGCAATTGAGCCCCATCACTTACCCACATCAATCAACATTGGAGATCCTTGGTTTTGTTGGACAATGGGGGTGCAAAATAGACTTGATGGATGAACATTCGGCCAAAAAAAACACAATATTTAGCTTCTCTTTAATCACATTTAATAGTGACATATCTATATAACTATCATCTACAAGGTCCCTTTGCATGTGCCTATGATTAAAAAACCATGTTTTTATCACAATTTAATCATTCAATTATCAACTTTTATGTTTGAACATCAACAACTAGTTGTGGCTTGTGAGTTGTAGCTTGGGACGTGTGAAAGAGAACAAGGAAGGGGGTATACAAAGGTTAGTGGTGGGGGAACCAACTTGGCTTGAGGCCTTATTTCAAGTGAGCATTGGACTCTTTCTATCAACTCTTTTGCCAAAGATATATAGAAACGTGGGTAGCATACCCTAGAATGGCTTTCTTGAGAGAGACATATGCTTTGTCCATGTAAGACTTTTTCATATGACATATTTAAATTAGTGTGTTTAACTATCTTCAATCAATTAAAAATGTTTTTAAGGTCCAAATTCACTTGATTATAGCACCCTTGTCTCCAACAAGTGAAAATGGGCTTTCAACAACCAAGATTTCCACATAACAATCAACAACTAAGATCTTCATACTCAAGTCATTCATAGGTTGACTGAGCTTCCAAAAAGACCCTCATCATAGAAGCCCAAGAAAAAGATGTTTGTACTAAGTAGTCTCTTTCTAAATTATGGCTTGCATTGTGAAAAAGATATATCTTTGAATTTTTACACTAATGTGCCTTTATTAATGATGTCATTGTGACCATGTATATCACCACATAGACTCATCAGTCTTATCAAGCATGATGACGATATCCAAGGTCTTCTTTTCAAGGATGAAACTTTGCTAACAAATGATCACCCATCATTTAACATTTTCATAGTCCTATGAGGGTGATTTCGTGATTCAATAGACTTGAAATTGTGTCTCATTGTTCCTAAAGTTTCCATCCCCAAAAATTATGCCATGTTTAATGATGTCTAGTTTGTTCACAAGTTCCACCCCCTATAAACGTTGGTACAAGATTCTATCACTTGTAATATCATGCAAATGTTAGCATCAATTATAAGAATGCAAGCCTTCACTATTCCCACTTTACACCTAAATAAACTTTCACCTCCTAGATGATTGGCATCATCTAGCAATCTCTACAATCTATGATTATATGTGGCCTCTAGCCATGTAACATGCCAACCTTGCTTAGAGGATTTTTCTTTTGTGCCATTTGGTGATTTGTGTACAAGTGGAACTTTCCCTTGAAATGTGTATACAAGTGGTGAAGAGATATGGCCCATAATTTCCCACACCACAATCTAAGAAGATACACTCCCTTGTAAAAAAACCCAATGTTTACTTTGGCCATCTATGGTAACTTCTTTATGTGCACACCCCCCTCTCCCCTATTTCCCCACATAATATAATCCCAAAATATCTCTTTCTTTGAGACCATTTTTTATAGTGTTAACACATCCCCATCTCCCAAAAAAATCTCCCTCCATTCATCAATATTTTTAGGCTTATATTTACACACATTGTAATGAAGTTATTTACTATTACAAAGTACTTAAATTATGAGAACCATTATGTAGATCTCTATTGAAGTAGATGTTTTTTATACAAATAAATTGTATGTGCCATGGACCCTAGTCATAAAGCATTCACAAAAGTTATGTGTCTTTCTTAAAAATACCCCTTCACCTTTGTTTTTAGTGTCTCAATCATGTATCAAGTCAAGCATTTGAGTCATCATTTCACATTTGTATATCTAAACCAAATGAAAAAAGAACAAGAGAAAAAAAGCCACACGTTAGTGTAGGCGTGCTTCTTTTGTGAAGAACTACAAAATCAAGAACAAACCAGTGTAGATGAGAGTTGGCATGCTTCTTTTCAAAGAAATATAAAATCAAGGAGAAGGGGCCTTCTATGTCATTCAATTGTGTTTTGTATCTCAATCATGTTTCTTTATCAAGTATCTCAACTAGAAAGAGAAAAAAATCACACTTGAAAGAGGATGAGAGTTGGTGTGTTTCCCCTCAAGGAATTAAAATTTATTTGAACGAGCCCTTATGTCTATGTCTTTATCATGTGTTTTGAGTCTTTTGTATGTATTATTTGAGTTGCGTGTTTGTATCAATTGTCTTTTATGTTTAATTTCTATAAAAGAAAAAGAAACATATGGATTTGACTGAGACTTCGAACACTTCCTCTAAAAGATTTGAAATTCCCAGAATGGGCCCTTTCCTTCTTATGAGGCTTTCTTATGGATTGTGCCTATGTTATGGATTGTGACATGCGTAAAGTAGTCTATGTTAATCGTCATCAACTTGGTTTTGACTCGATAATACTAATTAAATTAATCATCTCGATTAAATTATGTAGTTTTGAGTCTTGATATCATTAAGGCTCAATAATACAGGCTAAAAGAACAAATTTGAGTACTTTGCCCACTTTCCCCTCTTGTGAGTGATCAAACAATGCTCTCTAAGAATGATGAGATAAGATCATAACACCCTACTAATCATCTTGGAACCCTAATGCATGGAGCCTTGATAGCAAGGTAATTGTACCTTATAGGCACACATGCACTTGGTGCAACTTCCTATACTCGATATAAAACTCTAGCCTACACAAGCACATGGGTCGTATTCAATTCAAGGAAAAAAATACATTTAATAGATATTTTTAATTTTGTTTATGTGAATTATTATTTTTTGAAAATCCAGACCTAAGGCAAAGTGGGCCCTATGAATGCATTAATCAAATAAGTTGGGTTTTGGACTATAAGTAATAAAATATACACAAGGCCAATAGAAGAACACACCCCAAAAATAGAACATTGATTTATTATTTTTTGAAAATCCAGACCTAAGGCAAAGTGGGCCCTATGAATGCATTAATCAAATAAGTTGGGTTTTGGACTATAAGTAATAAAATATACACAAGGCCAATAGAAGAACACACCCCAAAAATAGAACATTGATTTATGTGTTCAAAACCCCGATTAAGAAATCATGCTGGTTTTGTAAGCGAGTACCCGCTCCCTGCACCAGCTTGTCATCTCCTTCGTCGATGGGTTGGCGACCGAGTGGTGGAGTGTCGCAATGTCGTTTTCTACGCTCCCGGCTCTTTGTAAATAGTAGAGGAAAACATGAACGCTGTGTGTGTGTGTGTGTGTGTGTGAGAGAGATTAGTAGATTCTACTAAGGATTGGCTTTGAGTGGCCGAGAGCCACCCTTCCAAGTTGTGCCTTGTATGCAGGGTGGGACTGTGCCGTAGCAGGCAATGCCAAAAGCTTTAGCATTGAGCGGAGCAGTAGTGGCGGCATCAGCAGGTTTAGCAACCAAATGGGACAGCGTCAGCATCGAGGTAAGTGTGCGCCTGGCAACGAAGCAACGCCTGGCGGAGACTAGCGGTGGCCGCAATAACGGGCAGATGGCAGACCTGCATTAGAAATCGACGGTGCAATGAGGGCGGGGACGCAGCCATGGGCGGTGAGTGGGCTACAGTGTCAAAGCGATAGGTTGCAGTCAGCGGCCCTGCATCAATGTCTCTAGGTACTGCGATGGTAATGGAAGGGCCCTGTTGCGCTGGAATGGAAGTGACGAACCGAGGTTACTGTGTAGGCAGTGGAGGGCGGCATCCCGGCCTACCTGTGGTGATGATGGCGCTGCCACAATGGTGGTTGGTGGCTTTCCGAGGATGCTGTGTAGGCAGTTGAGGGGGGTGTACCGGACACCACCTGTGGTGATGATGGCGTTGCTGGAATGGTGGTTGGTGGCTTGAGGCTCTAGCGTCGCCCAATGACAGCCCACGGCTGCTGCAATGGTGGTTGGCGGCTTGTGACTCTAGCGTCAGCCCAATGACAGCCCATGGCTGCTGCAATGGTGGTTGGCGGCTTGTGGCTGGGAAAAGTGGGCGGCCAGTGGTGAGAATGGAGAGTAAGGAGTGGAAATGGAGGGGAGAGGTGGTGAAGCAAGAGGGTCGAGGTGGAAGTGGAGGGCATGAGGAGGAAGTGGGGGCGATGTGGACCTCGGGGAGGGAAGGTCCTTCCAAGCTATAGCTACACTCGGGATCCTAATTGAGCTTAATAAGATGCTAATCAAAGAGTAAAATACTAATAAAACAAAGGAACCAAATAATAAGTCAAGCCAAGTGTGTTTACTTCTCATTCCATAAGGGTTCCTTTTACAAAACGAGTAGGCTCTAGGGTCCCATTACACGCACACACTTCTGACCCTAAACCTAAATACAATCAGCCCACAGTTGTCCACCCAAAAGACCTATCCTTCCCAAGCCATCTACAATATCTATAGGGATAATGTACGAGTTCTTTTGTTTTCCCAGTCTTTCAAATGTCAAAGGTCTGCAATGATAATTGTGTCATACAGTGGCCTTGCCTAAGTTTCCTTCCAAGACAAGCCTGCCAAGGTTTGTGCAGACATCTACCCTCCAGCATTTCCAATCTAACCCATTAAGAAAGCCATAGATCCAACCGTTATCTTTACAAGATAAACAACAACAATAAGATGTGCAGCATGCAAAACAGACTCATGTCTGATTTCTTATAGATAGCTTTACAAAGACCTCCATATTGCTAATTTACATCGAGTGTGGTGTAATGACAATGCTCTTCGTAGAGTTCACACTCTCTTCAGAAGCAAGGGTACATCGGGGTGGAAGATAATAGTACTAGCTATAATGGAGAGTTCTTATGGTAAAGTTACAGAGCTTAACAAGGTAAAGAGCTCAACATAACAAGATGAAAAATGCCAGCCTTTGAATAGCACATTCGCCACCTATACAACAAAGTCATGACGAAGCATATGAGGTGGAAAATGCTTTCGATTCTGAAGACCCAAAGCTTCATAACTGCTTTCGTTCACGCTGTAGTAATCTGCAGAACCACCTCCACCTTCTTCCCGTCTGCCTGTTGATAGATGTGCCTGCCCTTGCCCATAATGTTGCTGGGCTCCTGAGAAAGACAGCCCCTCGCAGTGTTGGTGTTGCAGGCCTAAAGTGAGGGACACGCCACCATTGGCAGCATAGCTTGGAGCAAAACTCTCCTCCGAATATCTGTTCAGGCCGCTAACCTGGTATGATCCATACCCAGCAAGATTAAGATGGTCTGCTTGAACAAAGCCATTGTGTGCGATGCCATAGGGCACTCTATAACTGTCCTCTGTCCTGATTTTGATTTCATGCTCAAGGACATCCTCACCATGAGCTCCATCAGGTTTGAAATCAATCCCTGTGCTCGAACTAGGGAACAACAAAGATGATGTATCCTGAAGCCTGTGCTTGGGTTTCATGACTCCTTGCCTCGTGCTTTCCTTCTCATGGAACAAAAGGCTATCAGATGGAGAGCCAGTCAGATTTCTACCTTGTAGCATATCTGAGGCATAATTTGCTTCAGGAAAGCCTTCATGGTTTTCATCAGACAACTTAGCTTGTTTCAAAGGCTTACTCATTTCACTGTTTGCTCCACCATCCATAAAGCCCACCGTCCCCCCTTCACTAATGTCTCCTTCATCTCCACCTGATTTATCTGCTCCATCAGCATCTCCCTCCTTTGTTTCTTCCAAGTACATCTCTTCCACCATTGGCTTCCAGAGGCGTACTCGTGCATTGATGAACCAGTTCGATACCTGCAAGTTCACAAAGAGAAATACTATGTACTTATGTTTCCATGGTACAATTGAAGATTCCAAACTGGAGCATTGTCCAGCCTGTTTACCTGATTGCGAGTGAGCCCAGTCTGCCTGGCCAACAATATTTTATCGGCATCCTTCGGATAACTGTGTCAAAACAGTTCACCCCAGTGCTTGTCAACACACATTGGGCACCCAAAAAAATCAGACACTATACAAAGTTTCAGCACAAGAATCTGTAGATCATCATCGTCACTTTCATCTAGAACACAAAACATGGGTTGTCAAAACTCTGTAACAGGCAAGGTCCCAACCCCATTTCCATGTTTTTGCCTGAGAGGAGCAGTTGCTGATCCCATTGAGACATTCGCAACCCAACTTACCAGCCTACGGATTGGAAAGCATGGGTTGGCAAGTCGGAGAAGGCCATATTAGAAATGCCACATCAGATTAAGGTTGGGTTAGAATTATAAAATTTTGACTAGTTGTCATGTGTACCCCATTTTTAGGGGCTAAGTGCAGTGGCGATAAAATTTTGACTATTGTCACGTGTGCCTTGAACCAACTTGTACTCACACTGCAGACTCGTGCATCATCAACTTGATCCTGTTCAAGCAAGAGCCTCTAAAAATGCAAAGTGCTAAAGCGTAACTAACCCTATGACCTGGTATGATGACATGCATTGGGATCCATTTTCATTTTCATTTTTTTGCCATTTTCAAAACATTTTGGGGGTTGCCACTTTCATACAGTTGGGACATTTTGATGGCTATAGTTAGGTAGCTTTCATTAACCATCCCACTGGCTAATGTGCTCAGCACACCCATCATAAGAGGACCCTCAGGAAAGGGTGTAAATTTCCACAAAGCTCTTTCATAATGAATTAAGTGAGAAGGGGGGAAGGGGGGGGGGGGGGGGGGGTATAGGAGAGTAATCAAAACAATCATTCAAATAGCACATAAAATCCCGTGTGAAATCCTCTAATTCTATAAAGAAAAAAAAGCTTATCAGAACACACTTACGGGTGAAGGAAGTGCTCAAATAGCCAAGCTCGGAGAATGGACACCGAGTGTTCTGGAAGACCCCTCTGTGGTCGCCAAGCTTGCTGTTGCATCATCCCCAGCTGCCGCAAGGCACGCTGCTGGCGCAACTGCTGATCAATAAAGCCCAATTTTGACGTGCCTCCCCTTGCCAGCACTGAGACCTCTTCCTCCCCAAGTGCTTTGCATGTGGCCCGAATCTGGCCACTGATTGCATCTCTGAGGCAGCGAAAATGCTTTGAAATTGTTTGAAGTGCAAGTGCCGTATAGGTTGTGGCTGCACCCAAACCTGCTGCAGATTCAAAAGATGTCACAACAACCTGCATTTGATGGTAGTATTGTTTGTACCTCTGATCCACCTACATAGATCAAAGTAAGCCTGCAAATAAGTGAATCAAGATAAAGCATGAAAAGACAAACAATGCATGTCAACGGCTGCATACAGAGCCCTTGCTGCCTGTGGGATGCACCAGCAGTTGGACTGGCAAATTTGCCAGTCCATCCCTGATTGGTGATGATGATGGGCCCCATTGATCAACAGGAACAGTTCTGTATGCAGCCTAACAGAGACAGAATCCATGATACACTGCATAAATGTAGAGTGCAGGTAGCCAGGATACAGAGATCACTAGGCAGCTCCATTAGAAGTGCTCGTAAGCCTAAAATCTAAGAAGTTTACTCACCTTATCACGCATCCCCATGAGCTTCACTCTCTTTGCTTGGAGCTCTTGCCTGTCTGCTGATGTGAGCTCAACATTCTCTGTCATTTGTTCTGAAATGCCTGCACCACTAATGGGTAAGGCCGTGACAATAGGCTCTTCCTCTTTCCCACCACTCCAGCTGACTACAGATTTGCTGGAAAGATCTGCTACAATAATGTCTTTGGCAAAGGAGCCATCACTTGCAGAGCTTGTCCCCATCCAAGATTGAGGCTTTGACTGCTTCAAAGAGTTGCCCTTGATACCCCTCCTGACATTCACCACCTCATTAAGCAACTCCTGTGCAGGTTTTAGATACTTAGATCCATAACTTCCCATTGTAAAATGACTTGCCACCATGTTACCCTGTCTATTGCTTTCTGTACCACTAAGCTGATTCTGATATCCAGTTCCCAACACGCTGTCACAAGACGGGACTGTGAACGAGCTGCCTACACTTCCGCCAACACACTTATTTGGAAACATAACTCCCTTGTTTAGGTTGCTATCTGATCCTGCATTTGGTAACCCATGAAAAAAATTTGCAGCTGACTCACTCTGTTGCATTGGAAAGGATTGTAACTGTTGCATCATCGAGGGTTGCTGTGGAGAAAGAGAGAGAGAGAGAATTTGACCGGCACCAGGAGCTTGCAAATTCTCCATGTTCAGACCATGTGCAGCAACGTTGTTGTTTGAAAACAGCGGCGCCTGCTCATGAAACAATGATGGAGCAAGACTCCCGACACCATAATGGGAAATGTCAGATGTTGAAAGCTGTCCTGATTTGACTGAATTGACCCGAGTGGCCAGTGGCTGATTGTCTTCTGTCATATGGCTGGAAGGAAGGAATGATAACTCATTTCCCCCACCCCAGCTGTACCCGTGACTGTTTGGACAGCTTGCATAGAAATCTGATGAATTGCTTTGGTGTCCCAGATCTGTGTTTGACATGGAAGCTACATGCGACTGATGAGGTAAAGGCGACTGTGTCACAGCCGGAGGAAGGGAAAATCTAGCAAAGTGCTCCTGCTGATGCTGTTGATCAGACCTCCCAAGTGGGCTCCCATGTGCACCAACAGCCCCAGTTCCAGGACTGAATAGGACCATATTGCCCAAGTTGGATGAATCTCCATAACCAGTATAGCTTGGGTTCATAAGGTAGAGTGTTTGCAATGCTTCTGCTTGAGCATTAGAGCCAGAGAGGTAAGTAGACATGTTTGCTGTAAATGGTTGTGAGGAGGTGCCAGAACCAAATACAGAATTGCTTGCTACACTTGCTAATAGTGCTAATCTATCAATACTAGTGGGAGATGCTTCTTGGCGGCTTTGACTGCCTCTGCTGCTCTCAAAGCCTGGCTGATCACCCGAAGTATTGCTCCACCTTTCTGTCTTTAAGGAGGTCACAGTTGACTGGCTTGAGAAATCCCCTTGTGAAATACTTTTTCCTTCACCCGGACTTTCAGACTGTGTGCCTGCTCCGGGTGTGTACAGGTAGATAGGGCTGTTCCCTGATTCCGCTAACAGCTTGGCCGCATTGCAGAAGTTGAAGTGACTTGTCGAGCTCATATGGCTTTTGGCGTGACTCTGAGGCCTGGATCTGGTAGCTAGTAGTATGCCTGAAAGTTCCGGGCTTTCTTTATCATAACATCTGTGGCTTCATATGTAAATGGCCTGCATGAAATGATTCAAACACAAATGAGATCTTATGCTCCTGACTAACTCAACTTTATACCAGATTGTGTACGGTTTCAACCCTGCAATAGGCATGACTGAAGCACATCATGTAACCTGCCGAGGGCAAACAGAAGTAGAAACTTATGCTAATCTAAAAATTACTCTTCTGCACCACTCAAGAAACAAACAACACATCATCTCTCTCTCTCTCTCTCTCTCTCTCTCTCTCTCTCACACACACACACACACATGCACACACGTTACTCCTTACAGTACACCTAGGGTGTTTGCCAACGCTGAAACAGAATTTGCATGAAAGGGTAACCCAAACATTTGCAAGAATTCTACACAATTACAGAGATTGATGGAATATTGGATGAAAAAAACCAGTGTTAAGAAGGGTAATTTCTTCCTTACCCTTCATTATAATTCTCCGAAGGGTGAAATATTCTTAGCATCGGAGGCTTGGTAATGAGCCTTTAAAAGGCTATACAAGGGTGTATACTGTTAACCCAGAAGATAATCGTGGTAAAAATGGGAGAATTTGTAAATCTCTAACAACTTTGGATCTGTAAAGCTTAAGCTGTTAATTATTTGAACAAGGGTAATGTAATGATAGAATAGAATAAATTATAAGCATGCAAGGATGGATTAATGAGCAGGTAATGCTAGATTATTTTAAAAACTACACTTAATTTCTGGCAAGGGGTAAGCAACTCTCAACCCATTTTTTGTCAAAAAAAAAGTATTAAAGGCGTGTACCTTGTTAATGCAGAGAAATCCATGATTCCACTGTGAGGTGAGCTTGAGAGGCAAAGATTCGGATGGGCACATCATAAATGATTACTGGAACAGTATACTGTATGTTGCTTTCATGAGAAGGAGAGGTGGGGAAGGGGGAGCTATGGAAGCTTGGATGTACACAAAGGGTAAGCTTCTCTTCTCAGAAAGACGTGCAGGTGGGCATGCCAGAGAGAGAGAGAGAGAGAGAGAGAGAGAGAGAGAGAGAGAGAGTACTACTAAGGAGTCCCTATCCCGTTCAGAAAAGAAAGAGAAAGGGGATCCTTCGTTGAGAACAGAGACACCCAAAAAGAGGTTTTTTTCAGTAGCTTCTCAGGCAATGATCATCGTCATCAAACAAAGGGTAAGCTCAAAATGATTTGATGGTTTCGAACACGATTTTCATCACAGAAAGAGCACGACAGTGGGAGGACGGGTGATGTTTACACTTGAGGAGGGGGGGCAGAGAGAGAGAGAGAGAGAGAGAGAGAGAGAGAGAGAGAGGAATGAGGCGAAGAGGAGTAAAAGGTGCTTAGGCTAAGAGAATAAAAATGGTGTGTATGTGTATGTGTCTCTCTATTGTGCTTTGTGCTTTTGTATGTGTGTGTGTGTGTGTGTCAGAGGTGGAAGGAAAGTATGGAAACAAGACAGGGTCTCTCTCAGTTTTCAAGGGGAGAAGCACACAAATGGTGTGAACAAAGTGGGGAGAGAGAGAAGAGAGGAAGAAGGCCCAATGATATGGGGGAAAGGTGCTGGTGGGTGACTTTTGAGGAGGATGGTTTGTGTGGTGGTTGAGAGAGATGTTGGGTGAAAGAGATGGTTTTTTATTATCTCCTCCTTTTCTAGTAGCTTGTTCACACGCTCTCAAACCTTGATGATCACTTGCACCCACCATTACATATCTTTGGGCATGCATTAAGTTCATAGTGATGATGCCCTTAAGTTGTTTACATATGAAGGACCTCCATTCAACACACAAAAACATTTCCACACCATGGGTGACAAGAAGTCTTGCCCATCCAAGAGACACCCATCTCTATTTTAGGATGTATGTGTATGCATCGTTATTGTGGAACATAGCATGACAACGAACCATCTACAACCTTGATTATCCTTGAACTATGTATCCAAGAAAATACATATAAATATCATTGTTGTTTGGTAAATGATAACTTAAAAAATCGAGAAGCAGATCACTAGAAACAGCATAAACTAGCCATTCCATATAGAGATGGGCAAGCCATGACCCCCTTAAACACACCTGGGCATGCCATGACCCCCTTAAACACACCTGGGCATGCCCTTCCCATTCCCTCCACCAAACAAACAAGGTACAAAATAAGACACCAGTAAAATAGTATAAGTATAGATGGGTTGGTGAATATTTTTATATATGAACCTAGAACTTTAGAAAGTTAGGCGAATCTTTGAAATTTTCTATCTTATATGGCAGTATGTAGTGTACTTTTGTCAAATTTGTCTCCAGAACCCACTAAAAACTAGAAAATTTTGGACAATTTTTCTTTAAAAAGCCCGACAATATCAAAGACCCTCTAAAATAGCCCTTGGACTAAAAATAGCCCCTAATTTTTTCCTTGCAAACAAACATTCTTCACACAACTGTTTGGTAGCAAAACTTGCCAATAGTGGAAACACCCTCCCCATTCTAAAAAAGAAGGGCCTTTTCCCATGAGTGCATGATTTGCATTTCATGTTGCCACAATGTGAAGCACACCCGTGGTAAAATGCCAACCATTTTTTTCAAAGGAATTGTAAAATCATGACAAGTTAGATAAGTTGGCATGTGAGAAAGGGCTAATGGTTGTTGTAAAGACCAACTCTTCACTTGAGTTTTTAAGAATAGATTATGTAAGCATTTTACAAAATGGCAATCTAGTGTAAAATTGGGATTGCTCCCGTTATAAATTAAACTACTCACAAAATTTAGCATGTATATTCTCAAGAGTCTAACCAAGTACTAAGGCCATTTAAAAGTCCTTGTTCTATCACTTTAAAATCTTATTCTACTTTTGTCCACTTTGAGTCTTCGATGAAGCATCCCTCCCAATTTGGGGTGCACAACATGCCATTCTCTCTCTCTCTCTCTCTCTCTCTCTCTCTCTCTCTCTCTCTCTCTCTCTCTCTCTCTCTCTCTCTCTCTCTCTCTCTCTCTCTCTCTCAGAGTATATCTAATAATTTGGGTGTCTTTTCTAATTTCACATATCAAGGAGTAATAGGTGCCATGTGGTGATGCTTTTTTAGCAAAGTATGCAACTCAAAATAGTGAAGGTAATTCTTGTCATTGTTATCAAGTGCAAGGCCTAGCAAGTCTTGAGTTCTTGAAGCTCTCATAATTTGTGATGGGTGAACATTAGGCAAGTCAACTTAAAAATAGACAACAAGCTCTTGATCACTATCACCACAAATTAATAGCAATCAATGAGCGATGAGAAGTCTATAAAACTTGACCACAAGGATTTGTATATATGGTATCATCATGGTTGGCACGAAATGATGTGAAAAGCTTAGTGGTCATGGTTGTGGAAAGATACTCCACGCAACGTATATTGAACACCTTGAAAGATGTTAATTGAGTATTTCAAACATTTTTCAAGCCTTTACATGTACCTTTGCAATACCTTTGAAATGGCATGTAAACCTTTGAAAAGTCTTCTATCCATAGCCATGGTTCAACATAAATCAAGGTATTTTATTGCCAAGGAGCCAAAACCCCATTTCCACCACAGTAAATCTTGTTAACTTATATCTTATGAACTAGTTTAAAATCTTGTTAACTTATATCTTATGAACTAGTTTAAAATCTTGGAGCATGTCTTGGTGTGAACCCCCTTATCAAAATGCATGTTTCTCCCTTAAGGCTCAAGGAGGATTCACAAGGTAGAACTCTTGCCCAAGCATAGCAACCTTCCACTAATACACCCTTTTGTTTATTTAAAATGGAAAACTTTTCTAATATATGGCTATATCTCAAAAAATTCTAATATGTGGCTATATTTCAAAATTTTGCTAGTTAATTATAGGTTCATGGCAAAAATTATAGGTTGATGGCCTTATGTGACCATGTTAAGAAAAGACTTGAAACTTTGCTAGTCAAGGAAAGTCTCATGAGTCATGACCTTTATACTCATTGAACAAAGTATTTGACTGTCTCATAAAAACAAGGTCTAGCCACTTTAGGGAGTGCCACCCATAAGAAGGCTTTGAAAAGGAGTTGAGAAAAGAAGGCTAGTATTCACTAGCCACCATAACCCATATGATCCTCCCTCACCAAATAGAAGTTCCTTTTGTTTATTGTCATCACTTTTCTTGTTCACATTCACGGGTCCCAACTCACAACATAGCAAAAGTGGTCGGTCATCACCCAATTATCATATGAAAGTTGATGGGTAGGACAAAGATAGATATTAGTTTAAATACATTTAGTTAAAGTTTGTATTGTTATATAATCATGAAACGAGGATAAGCTTGTGACATGATTTTTGCAAATGCTAAAATCAAGGAGTTTTATAAAGAGAATTGCTTTGCCCAATTTGCACCCTCATTGCCCAGCAAAAAGAAGAGCTCTCCAACGTTGATTGATGTGGGCTAAATGTGACTGAGATATGCCTCCTTCAAATCAAGAGGTCTCCTGACATTCTAATCATAGTGTGTCAATATCCCCTCCTCCTTTTCATCTCTTAATATATTATATCAACTTCTTTGTGATGCTCCCTCATGCAATTGCAGTTTGTCATTACCAAGAGAACTAAGTTGATGGGATATTACACTAGCTAGTTTTATATACTAGTGGCACAATTTAGGCTACATAATGATTAGCTCTAAACCTTACGAAGATGTAATTAATTTCTTACTTTTTACACAAGTAGGCCCCTTATATTAAGCCAGGGTTCAAGAAAAGATAGGTTCGTCTAAGCCTATAACTTGTTCAATTTCCAAAAAGCCCTTCTCAAATTGATGGGGGAAGGAAAAATACCTCTTGAAAAATCTCAAGATTGAGTTATAATGAGATTAAAATGTGTGAAGAAAATGCTTGTTCAATTTTACAATTTCCTCCTCAAGGTACGATGAAAAAAACTGATGTGAGGCTTTGAAAAAATGTTTTCATGGAGCACAGTGTTCGTGAGCGTGAACTTCACTTTTCTTTCTGAGAAAGTGTAGTCATGCCTGAATTGGGCGCTTGTTGAAAGTGTGTGAGGACTGAGGAGAATGCTTGTGTATGTATTTCTTGACACAGTTGTGGATATTCTAGAAGGGGCCCATTGAAAATAACGCCATGGAAATTTTCTTCAAGAATTTGTCAACATTTGTTTGGAGGGAGCACATCAAAGAAATTAAAAATTGTTGGTATTCCATAAACCTCAAACTCATATGAAACCAACCTTCATATTCAAATGGGAGAAACCCCACAAGGACGTTATGGTTTAGCTTTCAAAAATGTCTCTTTTTTTCCCCCAAAAAATATCAAAGTAGTATATCCCACCTTTTGCTCGTGCGACCGCCCTTTCAATGCAGGCCTACGAGGTACAAAAGTCAAAAAGTGTTTTAATTTTTCACTGTTGTACACACTAAAGGACCAACCAATTATTCATTCATTTTGTTGCCACACAACTCCCGTGTCAAGCTCGCCAAAGACTTCTTTATTCCATTTCCCGCCCCCCCCATCATTTTTCTTGTACAATTTTAAAAAAAAAATTCATAATAGTGTACTAGTAAAAGGTTTCTCATCCTAAGACTAAAGTTATTTATTTTTTGCTCTTAGAAATTGTCGCCCCTCTTATAAGCTAATTATTAGGAGAGAGAACTTTCATAAATTAGTGCCCAAATTACTAGTGGATTATACATGTCAATGTCAATATATAAGTGGATTATGCGTGTGTAATCCACTTATATATTTTTGGCATATATTATCGTTCAAAATTAGTGAATCAAAAATATATGCCAAAAACATAGCCAAATATATTTTGGCATATATTATCGTTCAAAATTAGTGAATCGAATATAGATGAGCAAGTTGTGCAAAATTAGCGAATTAAACATAGATGAATAGAGCTAGTAGTGCGATCAAATTTTATATGTATATTATACACACACATACACACAAAAATCCTATATATATTATATACACACACAAAAACACCATATATATATATATATATGTATATAGGAAAATTCCAAGATTGACCCTAAATTATTAGAGAATTCCCAAAGTGACCCTGGTATTTTTAAAATCCCTAGGATAACCAAAATCCGGAATTCATCTTGGAAGTGGAGAATTTTGCGTAGATTTAAGGTCATTTTAGTAATTTGACAGGGTCAAATTGGGAAATTTGAAAATGTTGGGATCATTTTTGGAGTTTCTCCATACGTTAGGGTCATTTTGGTGATTTTCCCTCTCTCTCTCTCTCTCTCTCTCTCTCTCTCTCTATATATATATATATATATATATATATATATATATATATATAAGTGTATTACACATACAGCATACCGTATAGATCGTATTAGTGGATTATACCTATGATAAATAGAGCAATTAATATGTGTATTTATGTATTTATCGAAGATATCTGGTTGTGGACAAGGAAAGCTGAATTTCTATTGGTTTGAAATATTGCCACGTGAACCACATAGTGCTGAACAATTTGAAGTTTGCTTTTGAGATAAGCAAGCACCTTCCAAGTTCCCCCCCACCACCAGCTTTTTTTCAATGATTTTGTACGAATCGAACAATCCAAAAAGATATTGCACTTCGTGCAAATAAGAGAGAAGTGTGGGGGCATCTTGTTGGTTAACTCTGAGACAGTGGGGATAGGACTAGCATGTAATTATCTCCCAATTTTTTATCGATTTTTTTAATCTGATTCTTTAATTAATGAAAATATGTTTAGTCGAAATTGTTTTTCTAAATAATTTCTTTTCGGCTTATAAAAAGGCCTTAAATTTCAATTAGAAGTGGTTAACCGATGGAGACCTTTTATGGTGGCGAGAGGGACGGGTTGTTGACCGACGCGACCGGTCAATTCCGCAGGTGGGTCACACGAGCACTTGCCTAGACAGCGACGGACCAACGTGTGGATGGAGATTTTTTATTTAAATTTTAAAGCCCGCCAAATTTTTTTAAGCCCAACCCATGTACGGATACGAATTATTATAAAGGCAAAAGAAATTCGAAACACGCAAGCATAATTGAAAAAAAAGGGGAAAAAAAGATACACGCAATCATAATTGAAAAATGCTTCTTTGCACAATTTGACAATCTTTACAATTAAAGGGGTTTAATCTCAAAAGGTGGATGTTTAATGGATTCGATCTAGCAACGAGTTTTGTAAGGTTACACTAACCCCATCTTTGGTTTTTTTGGGGTAAATTTCCGCTAATTCCAATTCCTTTTTGAGTTATCAAAATTATATTTTAATCACTTGCCTGGATACAAATACCGTGACACGAGCAAGGCTCAATTTACTGAATAAGAAGAAGAAAAGAGAGTGTTAGATAAAAGATTGATTTATATGATAGATGGGATCTGATTTGTAACTTGCTTAATAGAGCTTGAAGGATAAATTAGCTATTGTAAGTCTGATATGATGTAATGCTTTTTGATCAATACATAAATATATATATATATTGGTCCAGATTGATTTATATCCACAATCAGTATCTTCGACAAATTTGCTAGTCATTGCACCAAGTGGCATAAAGAATTTGGAGGATCATCTAACATACCTCTTTTTCGACCACATGCTTCAGTAATGCAAACCCTTATTTACTTGGCTCCATGCTCCATCGTTTCACAAATTCTCGCAACGTTCCATAACGGCATTCTCAGGACCTAATCTAGTAAAAAAACCATAATAAATCCAAAAAATAACTAGAGGATGAAGGAGGCAAACACCTTGTGGCCCTCTGGTATTTCTTTCAAGCACTACCTTTTGTAAGAGAGACCATTTATTGTCACTTTCTTTGCCTTTTACAAAAACCCTAGTGGCAAATTCTTAGTATGAATAAGGTATTTTCTCAACTTACAAATTGACCTCTTATAAACAAGTGTTATTTGTGCTTCCACCATTAAGCCTATATTTATATCTAGTTGTTCAACTTGCACTTATCGTGTCCACATGCCTTCATCTCTTTGTTTCTCATGTTGCATTTTCATTTCTTCAATCGCTCAATTGAGTCCGCTCAATTGAGTTGCATCACACTTATTGCTTACAAATTTCTTTGAGTCTTGGCAAAGTGTAAGGAAGTATAGCTTGCTATAATATGCAAGTGAGTGGAAATAAGTGTAATGTACCAAAATACCCAAGGAGAGGATTCTAGTGATATTATGAAAAGGAGGTGCTAAACCTAATAGTGCATATATTGAGTAGACCCTACCATTTTGCTTACAAGCTCTACAAATTATCATCTATAAAATCTTGGCTTTCTTTAATACTGCTAAGGCTTCTATACCCAAGCATAAGATCTCCATGCAACTTAAATCTTAGAAGATTTGTTGGTAATCACAGATGTTAAACCAAAGAAGAAGGCATGAGAGGGTGCGAATGATATCAATAATGGAAGAGAAAAAGGTGTAAAATATTTACATCAAGATGAGGACCAGGGACAAAGGTACCTGCACAAAGATCAAAGGGAGGGAGACACCTACAAACAAGATGAGGACTAGGGACAAAGGTACCTGCACAAAGATCAAAGGGAGGGAGACACCTACAAACAAGAGGGAGACACCTGTAAAACAAGATTGAATTGAGGAAGGGAGGCATTGGCAATAAGATCATAGGAGGAAGGCACACTTAGCAAGATCCAAGGGAGTTCTCTAAATTAAGATCAGAGGGAG
Source organism: Cibotium barometz (assembly GCF_041138505.1). Classification (NCBI taxonomy): domain Eukaryota; kingdom Viridiplantae; phylum Streptophyta; class Polypodiopsida; order Cyatheales; family Cibotiaceae; genus Cibotium; species Cibotium barometz. The sequence goes on from NC_141081.1 coordinate 18,460,354, forward strand.
GGAGGGAAGGAGGGAAGGACTTATAATAAGTTTCTCATGAGGCATTTATGGAGTAAGATCAGAGAGGGGAGAAGAAAGAGGGATGGAGGAAGATTAGGCATGTATAGAAAGATCATGTGAGGGGTGGATAGGGGGGAGAGAGGAGGCATCTATTGGAATATCATAGGTCAAGAAGGAGGAATCTGTAGGAAAATTATATGATTGAGAGGAAGAGGGATGGAGGAAGATAAGACTAGAGGGGTGAGGGCTAGAGGCATTTATAGGAAGACCATATGAGGTGTTGAGAGGAAGTGGAGAGAACGGCGAGGGGAAGTGGAGAAAGCAGAGAGAGGGGAAAGAGGGGAGGGGGGACAGGAAGTGGAGCGAGTGGAGAGAGGGGAGGGAGAGGAAGTGGAGAGAGTGGAGAGGGGGGGGGATGGGACTAGAGGCATCTATATGAGGGATGGTGGGAGGAGGTGGAGAGAGTGGAGAGGGGGGGGGATGGGACTAGAGGCATCTATATGAGGGATGGTGGGAGGAGGTGAAGAGAGGAGAGAGATGGAGGAGGGGTGGATGTGGGAGAGCAGAGGAGGGGTGAATTATAGGGGTAGGTGGGATATCAAAGGAGAAGAAAGCAAGGTATGCATCGCAAGGTGGAGGATAGGTGGATGTGCGGGGATTACAGGGGTAGGTGGGAGAGCAAAGGAGAAGAAAGCAAAGGTGTAGGTGGGGGAATTACAAGGGTAGGTGGGAACTATAGGGATGGATGGGAGAGCAAAAGAGAAGAAATCAAGGCATGCATCGCAAGTAAAGGCTCATTTTAATGAATGTAAAATCCACAAAAGAAGAAGAATAACTTAGTGATACCTAATTTTAAGGAATGGGAAATCCACAAGAACAAGACAAGTCTAGTGGTAAATAAAAGATTGATTTCTATCCAATCAGTAACTTTAACAAATTTGCTAGTTGTTAGCATGTGATAATGTCCATGATTTAATGTCCTTAAAATTATGGTTTTTTTCCTCTTGCATACCATTAGTCTCGTTACTTGCCTTTTCTTCCAAAGGACAATAAGTAATGTTGTTCTAGCCCTATAAAAGGCAAGGGATTAAGACTTCACCTATGTGTTATTTGCAATGAACTTCCACCTAAAACGATTGTTTATCTTCCAAAGGACAATAAGTAATGTTGTTCTAGCCCTATAAAAGGCAAGGGATTAAGACTTCACCTATGTGTTATTTGCAATGAACTTCCACCTAAAACGATTGTTTATCTTTCAAGACTCAAAGCATCTCAATTGAAGGGGAAAAAGGACACTACTACAATGAGATGCAATGAGATGAGTCTTTTTAACACTATATGATACACCAATGCCTTTGCAATGGGACTTAAACTCAAGATACTCTCAATCAAGAACTAGACATCTAACACTATGATAGCATGCACGCATGTAAACACATAGAGGATTTATGAAAAAAATGCTAAATAACAAAGTGGAATATGAATAAAAATACTTCACTATCTAATAGGACATGCAAGAATATCCCATAGAGCTCTCAAACACAAAAATGAAATTAAATATAATTCTAAGCATAGATGTCACAGTACTCCACTGCTTGGATCTCAACTTTGAAACTTTGAACGTGTAATTTAAGAGAACACCAATCCTATATAATCCTATATGTGATAAAGGAGAAAGTTGTAGGAGAAAATTTTCTAGACCACTTGCTACACTTTCTACACATAGCTGCCTCATTTCAGCTTGTCAATTATATATATAGGATATGACGACTACACGATGAATACCTCCTGACAAGCACTGGCGTTAGACTTCATGCATTTTTATGCCATGGTGATATGTCAACATAATAAGGGTCTCAAGTTGACTTATTTTGGCACTATCACATGCATATAACATATTGTGAGGACTTACAAAACCCTTTAATTCATTGATTAACGTGTAATGCACCATGTAACATATAAAAACTTAAGGATCATCTAATTGTTTTAAAATAAATCCTTTTTTGACCGTGTTCTTTAGTAATGAAAACCCTTGTCTACTTAGCGCCACGCCACACTCCATCATCTCACTTGTAAATTCTTGTAGCATTCCATAATGACATACTTAGAACCTACTTTAGTTAAATAACCATAACAACTTGGAGGATGAAGGAGGCAAACACCTTGTGGCCTGGCCCTCAATTGTTTCTTTTAGGCACCTCTGCCTTTTATGGGACCATTTAATGTCCCTTTCTTTTCCTGTCACAAAAACCTAGTGACATATCCTCAATATGAATAAGGTATTTTCTCAACTTACAATATGACCATTGAGCTTTATGACTATTGTTATGTAACCAAACATTTTGTACCTCTAGTTATTTTATCTTCTCATCCAGTTGTTTAACTTGCACTTGCATCCACTTATTTTATCTTCTCATCTAGTTGGTTAACTTGCACTTGCCATGTTCACATGTCTTTATCTTAGTTGCACATGTTGCATTTTCATCTCTTTAATTGGTTGATTGAGTTGTATCACACTCATTACTTTTGAGATCTTCTTCAAGTACAAGGGACTATAGCCTACCACAATATCCAAGGAGTCCATGGTGTGAGAAACCTAGAATCCTTCGCACTAGTTTGGTAGCTTAATAGGACATAAATATGTCTTTTTAGGGGTTTAGGGGTTTGCTAAAAAATTCATATCTCGTGAATGGGAACGGTATTTTGTCATTTCTCTTCTAAGGCATATCTTCATGAATGTGGAAACCTTAGAAATTTATTAAAATGATAAAAATAACCTTAAATATAATTGATAAATTACCATAAGTAGAGGTATATCTAGAATTATAATCCAAACATGTTACAAATTCACTAAGTAGGTTCCTACATACAAGAAAAATTTCATCTCGACTCATTATTAATTTCTGCTAAACCTTACATAGTATTTAAGAGATGAAAGAGAGATATTTCATGAAAAAAAATATTGTATTAATACTTCATTCAAATAAATTTTCTTCTTATAATTTCATTTTAGTTGTTGAGTCTTTGACACCTAAAATACAAAAATAGTGCTTTAGTTATACTAATAAATCAATGTCTCTACTAAAGTAATCGGTCAAGAATTCATATCTACTAAAGTAATCAATGTCTCTACTAAAGTAATCGGTCAAGAATTCATATCTAAACATTTTCCATTTAGTTAAAAAATAAGGTGATAGTCTCAACTTTCAAAATTGCATTGATAACAAAACAACGTATGTGAACTCTTACTTATCTTTGGATTGTCCAGTGAGAAACTTATAAAAATAGTGTTTATTATTATATAAAATGATTAGATATTCCAATTAAAGCCTTATGAGACGTTTAAAAATGCATAAAGTAGTCTATTATTCTATAGTAATAAATATGGTTCAAATTTTGTAAACTTTTGTCTAAAACAAAGTGCCTAAAAAATAGGTGTATATGTGATTGGCTCTCACAAAATACACCAGCAAAGCATAACATTGTATAGAATATGTGTGTAAGATCTAGTTCTAATCTATAATTATTTGATTAGCTATAAAAATCCTCAAAGTTAATTTTTTAAAGAGAGTTAAATACCTTAAAATTTTATTACGACCTAAATTTTGGAGTTCTAATTAGTTTTTGAGCCTAAGATGGATTGCATTACACGATAGATATGTTTGTGAAGCAATGCACATCCAAAACTTTAGAAAGTAATGAGAAATTAGCTAACGAAAGCCGTTGATCTAAATATAGCCTAAATAACTTTGCATTACGAACGTAATTTGCTTATGAATTCTTATGGAATTGAAAAGCCTAAAGGTAGCTGATATGATTCCAAAAAAATCAATTTTCCTTCATTATGTATGTGATGATATGAAAAAAGGAAACCTTTGATTTTCACTATCCATGTGTTTCAAAAATTTCCATAAAGTTGGTCAGTAATGAGGACATAAATATGTCCATGGACACATTTATGTCCTATTACCAAACTAGTGTTAGGATTCTAGTGATATTAGGAAAAGAAGATGATAAACCTAAGGGCATATCTATTGAGAGTAGATCCTACCATCTTCTTGCTTGTAAGCTCTACAAATCATCTCCATGCAACATAAACTTGGGAGGTTTATTTTTATTATATTGTAGAGTCATTTTTCCACAGATCTTTATACCAAAGAGGAAGCTAGGAGAATGTTATTGATAGAGGTGCCAATGATCTCAATAGTGGGAGGGAAAAGGAAGGGAGAAATTTACAAACAAGATGAAAAGAAGAGAGGAAGCTCTCTATATAAAGATCAAAAGGAGGGAGACACCTATAACAAGATTGAATGGAGACACTTAAAAACAAGATTAAAGAGAGGCTTTTATAATAAGGTGAGAGGGAGGGAGGTGCCTACAATAAGATCAAAGAGTTAAGGTATCTCACAAGGTATTTGTAGGAAGATCATAGGAAGAGAGGAAGGTGGTGGTGAAGGGAGAGGGATGGAGGGAGACTAGAGGAAGGGAGGGCTAGAGTCATCGATAGGAAAGAGGGATGGAAGCAAGCAAAGGCTTCATACTAGTATTTACAAGACTGCATAAGTGTACTGCTTACCATTTGAGGGGTATCGTTTTTCCCTACCAAAAGATCTACGAATGATTCCAAGCTAACAGAACCCATCAAAGTATTCTTATTTGATATTATTCATGTTGCATATCTCATGAAGATGAAGAAGATAGCAACTTTGGTGATGTGGTATAATCCTTTGAAAGTGTCAAACCTAAAGATCTTAAAGACAAAGACAAAGAAGATAGCAACTTTGATGATGTGGTTTAATTCTTTGAAAGTGTCAATCCTAAAGATCTTGAAGACAAAGACAAAGAAGGGAACAATAAGCTTCATCATGAGAAAAAGGCCATGGTCACATAGATGGTTCCCATCATATAATGACACTACATGTTCACAACTACCAACATATAATGACGCTACTAACCCACATCATGTTCAACCACCACCACCACAATCACCTATACCCACTAAGCACAAACTTCACATAAATAAACACCTTCTACTTCTTCATCTCTGATTAGAATTCCTACTAAGACTCTTAAGTCCTTGAAGTGCTTTGATACTCACTCATACAAGGGTGTCAATGATGATATCTTATAGTATATACAAGACAAGCATGTGCAATAACAATAGGTACCACACTAACGCAAGATGTGTAAGAGGAGATTATAGATATGAGGGTTGGTTAATCCTTTGTTCAAGCTAGATGTCCTACTAAGTGCTCAAGAATGTAGTACCAATAGTGTACATTGACCCAAATCCTATGCTCATGTGCCATAGCTTTGTTATAACCTATCCAATAAAAGCACCATGCTAACATAGGATGTAAGAGAAGATAGAAGATATGAGGGTTGTTAATCCTCTGCTCAAGCTAGATTTCCCACTCAAAGTGCTCAAGAAGAGCATTGACCCAAACCTTATGCTTGTGTGCCATAACTTTATCATGCAAAACTGTGCAAACACTAGTGACAGATTCTAAAGAGTTCATACATCCAAAGGCACCAAAGGATCCATGGAAAGTAGTGACAAGGAATCAACCACACTTACAAGATGTTATGCTCTATGACATGCTTTAGAACTTCATAATGATAGTCCTACTATGGGAAAGTTTTCAAGACCTAGAGGAAATAGTATTGAGAAGAAACAAGCAAGGGATATGTCAAGCATCCACTTCACCTTGAGGAGATAGTGCCATAAGAGCTAAGGCTATGCCAAGAAGACACCTCAACTTAAGGAGATAAGTGCCATAAGATCTACTTATAATCCAACCACCATAGAGGATAAAGAACTTACAATTGAAGAGTACTACAGTCATTATGTCTAACCAACTTACATGCCTATCAAAAGAAGAAGGTTCGCAAAATAATTTCAAGCATTAAGAGTGCACTAAAGAGCAAGGGACCCACATGTGTATTATAACTTCCCTGCAGTAAGTGAAAGGGGCCCACTTGTGTATTACAACTTCCCATTCTTTAAGCCATCCGAATTTGATACTACCTAGAAAATGAAAGAACCTATGGAATACATGTGTGAGCAATGAAAGATGATGTCGGATGGAGAAATCTTTGCCATTTTGTAGCTTATAAATAAACCAAAAGAGTGAGTGCATCAACAAGCTTTACAACATTAAGGATGCCCATCATGATAACATGGATAAACTATTAATTTGTTAGCTAACCTTTTTGAAAAAGAACACATGCATTTTTTTGTATATCAATCTTGCATATGAATACCCAATGTGTAACCAATCGTATAAAAGGTGAGATGTAAAAACCAAAGCATATGGTGGAAGGTAGCAGAACATCAGCCAAGGATAGCACCTCACCTACACATCCACCTAGCAAAATCTATGGTGGTTAGAACCTAGATAAACAATTAGGTATGCATGTAGCTTTAAAAGTGCTATTTGGTTGTTATCTCGATCCAGATATGTCTACTACGTAAAATCATTTGACTGATCCAATTAAGTGATGATGTGCTATCTGGTTGTTATCTTGGTCCAGGTATGTCTACTAAGTAAAATCATTTGACTAATCCAATTAGGTGATGATGTGCAATCACGGTCCAGGTATGTCTACTAAGTAAAATCGTTTGACTAATCTAATTAATGTGAAATTGTTTGACTAATCCAATTGATGTGTAATATTTTGACTAATCCAATTGATGTGCAATTGAGCCAATGCCATCATATGTGGATATGACTAACTTTTATGTTATGAAAGCCTTCTTTAATGTCATAAGAGTAAGTGGTTATTCTTTTTAGTCCCTAGGTAGGACATTAGGTATTGATCAATATGGTTACTTCAATCAAGTAAGTATGATGTAAATCATCATACTAAGGTACCTTTTTCATGATATTGTAAGGATGCATTATGAAACATATATCATTAGTGAGCGCAATCATCATCACATTGCCTAGCAAATTTGAGCATTTATTATATGTCCATACACACTAAATTTGCTGACAATCATCGTCACATTGCCTAGCAAATTAAGCATTTATTATATGTCCATATACAAAGTCATGAATACACCAATATTCATGACTGTGCATTATATGCATTGATTTGTATTGTGTTGAGAAAAAGCCTAACTGCTTGGACTTTGCTCATGATGATACCTGTGTGAGCTTGGGAATTGGCTTTATTTGGATTAGGTATCATAGCAACACAACCTAGAGTTTGTGAGCATATATGTTCTACTCAAAGTGAGAAAATTGATTACAAATGGAAAATGTTCTACTCAAGGTGAGCATATGTTCTACTCAAAGTGATAAAATTGACTACAAATGACAAATTTTGCAAGCCAATGCCGATATAAGGAATGTGGCTAGTACTCAAGAGAATATGATGAACCCAAGTGGGTATTGCAAGTATATGACAAACCTCGGAGGAGTTGTTATGGTGAATGGGTAGTCCATCTCCAATCGAAAGCAATTGCATGTGCTCGAGTGTGTAGTCTCACCACTATGTTTTCTATTGTTCTTATAAGAGCCCTTAAATATGGCTTACTACATTTCCTTACTCAATTGCATGTGCTCGAGTGTGCAATGTAGTCTCACCACCATGTTTTCTATGGTTGTTCTTATAAGAGCACCTCAAATATGTTTTCTATTGTTCTTCTTATAAGAGCCCCTCAAATATGGCTTACTACATTTCCTTATGAAGGGCGAAAAGCATAGTAGGGAAACTATTCTCATCACTTCTAGTTGCCTCGGTCAGAGTGCAAGTGTAAAGTGCTGTGTGTGTGTGTGTGTGTGTCTCCCTTAAGAGAAAGAGCGGAAGAGCAGCCTGTTCATCAAGGGGTTGTTGCGTTCAGGTCAATTAGGACCTCATGCAGCCATCACACTCCGTGCTTCCAGCAACCACTTCGTCGGTGGGATGGCATCTTCCCTTTAAAAAAAACACTAAAGCTTTCTTACAGAGCCAATCATGGACCCATTTTCTAGTTGTATAATTTACTTGTAGGCTATTTTGATGGTGTTATAAAATATCAACACTATAGTGGTGCCCATAATATCTTGGTCGCGCCGCAGATTGAGGCTTTATCAAACACATGGGCCAGCAATAGAGATTTGAGGTGACATATTTTAGACTTCTAAGTTCCCAAATCACCTTTTTCCCGTGGCCTAAGGCACGGTGCAGCGTGAAAGAGGCAACTAGTACTGCTTTTAGGCCACATCTAGCTCTGCCATCAAAATGAACAATTGGCATTGGTTCATATGGTGTACTGATTTATCTGTTGGGTTTTAATTATTGAAGCATATCAAGACATGTTGGAGTTTATTATGTAACTATGGAAAATTGATAGTATCGACAATTCAAGAGTGAGTTGTGTGTGTGGAGAGAGAGAGAGAGAGAGAGAGAGAGAGAGAAAGAAATCTAGAGAGAGAATACATATGTGCATGCATGTGTGTTTCTCTCTAGAGAGAAATCTAGAAAGAGAATATGTATTCTCTCTCTAAATCTCTTTGTTTCTTTATGTGTGTGTATCCCCCCCTCTCTCGCTCTCTCTCTCTCTCTCTCTCTCTCTCTCTCTCTTAATCACTTTGTTTCTTTATGTGTGTGTATCCCCCCCTCCTCTCTCTCTCTCTCTCTCTAGAGAGAGAGAGGGAATGAGAGAGCTATCTTAGCTCTCTCGTTCTAAATCTCTTTGTTTCTTTATGTGTGTGTATCCCCCCCTCTCTCGCTCTCTCTCTCTCTCTCTCTCTCTTAATCACTTTGTTTCTTTATGTGTGTGTATCCCCCCCTCCTCTCTCTCTCTCTCTCTCTAGAGAGAGAGAGAGAGAGAGAGAGAGAGAGAGGAAGGGAACGTAAGAGAGGAGAGAGATTTAGAGACACGTATGTATGTTTGTATATATTTATGCATGCATACATATATTTATATTGCACATGTACAACTTTATTCATACGATACACATTGAGCCAAAACTGCTACGTGAGAAGCAGGTTGCTTATTAAGTGAGATTAGCTTAATATTTAGCCCAAGGCATGGCTATCTATGAGAAGCGGGTTGCTTATTAAGTGAGATTAGCTTAATATTTAGCTAAAGGCATGGCTATCTATGAGAAGCAGGCTGCTTATTAAGTGAGATTAGCTTAAGATTAAGTTGGAAAGAGGAAATTGAGGCTAACTTGAAAATTACATAAAGAGAAAATTTTCTCCCCTATGCTATTGTTATGGCCCTCCTTGAAACACATCCAAAAAGAGATTACCTAGTGAACTGTAACTATCGTGAGGATCTTTCCAATGGCCGACGAGCTCGTAATCCTTGAGGTCTCCAAGCTCTATAACTCCTGGAGAAGCAATTTCATCGTGTCTTCCACGAGCGTTGTCACACCGCCGCGTTGCACTTCGGGTCCTCGTCTCTCCTCTCACCTCACTTCACTCACACACACTCACTAGCATGCATTAGGGAGAGAGATTAGCAAGAGCAAGACTCAATTGCACAAAGGGAGAGTCTCTTGTATTATGAGAGAAATTCACTTATATACATGGCCATAAGTGTTCACACTCACTTAAACTATGGCCGGCTGGGCACTTTAGGCTCATAAGAGGCCTAATGCTATTACAATGACTACTCTCATAATATATCCATGAAGTATATCACTTAGGACTTCATCCTAACTTGCTACCACACGCTCTTGAAGCGGAAATCGCCATACTCCGTCACACCATTACGGGTACCCGTCCAAGTTGTAGCTTTGGACACTATTACTTCATATCTTGAATGTATGACCCTTTGGTGTATCTATCGTGACTCCTTGATGTAAGATAATGGCGGTAGCTCTTGTTAATCCTAGAATTGGATTAATATTCCCCCCTTCCTAATGGTAATCATGTCCTCGTGATCGTGTTGAAGACCTTTATGTGGGAAGAATGAACAAGCTTTGGCAATGGCTTTGATGTTGAAAGACATTCAATGGTCTTTGTTCCTCCGGAAGAAATAAGAAAAGCTAGTTAATGAATGAAGAGGTTAGTGGTGTATTGGTAATTCCTAACGGGGTGGGGGATTGTGGTTTTTTGCGATTGCATTTTTTTAAAATATATTTGTGTGAGTCCCCTTTTTTTGGGGCTCAATTTGTTTTTGGCAAATCATCGACAAGGTTACATGATGTGATATTTGTTAGTGGGGATACTAAGAGATGTTAATAATAGGAGAGAAGAGAGAGAAGGATCCGGAGGAATGTAGACTTAATCATCAGAACGAGATGGTGATTCTCAGTTCCTCATTTGATTCATTGAAGCGACATTCATCATTTGAAAAGTAATTGACTTGTGATGATGACCGTTTGTGTGGCAAGATTCTTGTCAAAATGTTGTTGAGTAGGACCTGATCCTGTCTTTTTCTGTGCATGTGCTTTTTATGTTTTTATGTATATTTAAGTGCTCTTATGAAACAGATTTACATGAAGTACAAGAATTGAGTCATATAGACTCTTATTGAATTGCTATGTATTGAAGTAGCCACTTGTTTGTGGTGATTGAAAGAATTACGTCGACTTGCAAGGCTAATATAGAGATCTTCACTCTAGGGATTGAAAATCATTGAGTTGTTAAGATGGTGGCGTCGTTTGGAGAGGTTTGTAATTTGAAGGAAAATTCTAGGCGATGGGTTGTACCATTGACCAGGCTTTCGCCCACCATGGCCCCCCCAGCCAGAGACGTACCTAGAAGTTGTTAATGGTGAGGCTTTGGTGCAAATGTTCTCCAGTGCATGAGTATGGACCATGAGTATGGATATGTACTCATGGTGGAGCAACTGCTACATTAATTTAGCCAAAATAATAGTAAGCAATAAGCTTAACAAATATATAGTGGCTATTGCGTGATATGGCTTAATCCGTGATGGGTCTTAAATCGTGCAGTGCTGGTTCTTAAGACGTGAGATGAAACTCCATGAATTGTAATTCCGTGAGATGGAATTCCGTGAATTTGCAGGTTTTGACCTCGAGTTTTTTTTTAAATGGGTCATCTAGTCATGATTTGCAAGCAACAGCTCCTTGTGCAACAGCTCCTTGTGCGCTCATTTCTCACTTCCAGAGGGGTGACAAGAGCATTGTTATTCTGTTCTTGATGTGCTCCTAAGTCTCCGTATTGATTCTTGAATTTGTTGTTGCTGAAATGATGTCGAGACAGTAGGGAAGATTGCTGATTGTTTGCTTGAACAGACAAGCTCTTGTGTTGGTATTGAATGCACGAGAGTGGTTGAGTGATTTGCTTGCTGTTGCTTGGGTCTCCATTCTTGTTGAACTTTAGGTGAAGTTGTTGGAGTTGAAGTCAGTGGTGAGGTTTTCTTCACATTATTCAATTTTGGCAACCATATGATGGAATTACCATCATAGTATCCTTGTTGTTGAAGTACATGCACATGCACCCATCTTTGAGGAACACTGTAATTTAGTGGCCGATGTGCTTGTTGGTGTTGAGGCTTTTTTCTTTGTGCAAGCTTAGGGGACTTTCTTATGTGCAAGCTTAGGGGACTTTGTTATGTGCTTGGGGACGCAAGCTTTAGTATTTCTTTGGTAGTATCCTTGTGCTTACAGTAGTGTTTTTGGTACCCACACTTGTTGCATTGGTGGAGTTCTTTGAGGAACTTGCATAGGCTTTTGTGGACGATGTTGTGGAGTACTTTTCTTTTTCCTTGGCTTTCGAGTGCTGCATTAAGGAAGAGGTTTTGACTGTTGAGGTACCCAAATTTGATTGACACCTTCATAGTAGCCTTGAGCTTCAAGTAGCTGCTTCTCCACCCACATTTTGATACTATTAAGATATCTTAATTGTGCTTGTCATGTGGGTGGAGTTTTATTTTGGGTTGGTGTGGAAGGTTTGGGGCCCTCCTTGACTTTGGTTGGCGCCGCTGAGGCTACAAGTTTGAGACTCATGGACATTGTTGATGATGATGAGGTTAGAGTCTCTTGTGGAGTGGTTATCGTCGTGACCAGGCCTTTGAGCATGTGGATGTCTCCTTTGATGAGGTTTGTCGATGAAGATGCATAGGATCTGGGGCCTTTCCTTTGAGTTCCATGTTAGAGATAGATGGTTGGGCTCTGGGAACTTCTTCAGGAATAGCTGCTGATTTTGCGAGGTTTTGGCATCGAACTTTGTAGGTGAGGATGGGGTTGAAGGAGTAGAGGCTTTATCGGAGTTGGTTGTTGACGTAGATAGTAGGTCATTGTGTAGAGAGGGTTTTGTGAAAGAGGCTTGTATCCTTTTGCGTTCAGCATTATAGATATCCATTAAAGTTGGATCCTCTTCCTGGCAGTATGGTATTGTCAACTTTTTATCATTGACCATCATGATGACTCTATCGCTAGCAAAGCACAATGGTGGTTGGGCAGCAACATTCCATTTATGCTCCAAGATTAAATCTGCTTCCAACACATACTCAACCAGAAAAAACTTGCAGGAGATCTAGACTAGAGTCCATAAAACAACGAGTAAATCTAGTCATGAACAACAAAAAATAGATTCCAAAGCTACTCCTCTCCACCAGATTATTCATCTATGCATAAGCATATGCTCTAGAACCTTGTTGGGTTTTGAGTTTAACCACCATCAATCTACGGATGGTTGACTTCACTCTTACTTAGAGAGATATTTAACCTTTAAAGGTTCTCCTTCAAAGATGACTATCAAACTTTCTATCTCTACCCAACACTATATCTGTGGTAGGCCATATAGTTTTTAGAGGTGCTTCATATAAAGATCCTTTCAAACTTAGATGTTTTCACATCCTATTAGTTGGGTCAAATGTTGACCTATTTACCAAGAAGAGTTTTTGTCCAAAAAAACAATTGTAAAAACCATAAACAAGTGTTTGTGTGAAAAATATACGGTCCTCTATGTCTATACCTTCCCTAAGAAGTATGACTAAAGAAATAGGACACACGACACGTGCTCTCCTAAGGTACTCTGACCAAGGAGACATGCACCACTAGTGCTCTATCATAAGCACTAGAGCATTAGAACTATGAAATGTATGTCAAAAAAAGACATTCACAATCAAGGCCTCGAATGATAGATTGCCCTTAACGTGTCCCAAGTTTTAAAATCCTTAACTTTACTAAATGTACTCCTACATTCAAGTGTTTAGTAAATTGTGCTATATATTCTCTAAGGAAAGGTACCTATATCGGTTAAATGAATCTATCACTTTCTTTTGATAAATTTATTACCCCCATTTGACACAAGGTTAAGCGAGCAGCATGAAGGGTTTATGAGCACTTGATGTCCCATACCATCAAGTGAGCATGAAGCTCATTGTGACACACAAGTGGACTCTTTTCCTCTGCTTGAGAAATAGCTACAAAATCTCAAGTATATGGATGATGGCACATCCAAACCAAGGGTGTTTACAACTAGACCAGCTATGCAACATCATGTATGGTGCACATGTTTTCAAAGTTTAACATGGCTATAATTTAAGAGCCAGATCAAGTTCCACAGCGTCAAATATTCAATCTAGAGTATTTGTGAGAACAATCCGATAAGGTCTCAATGGCCCACTACATAAATTGGTCATCAAGCCAATCTATGAAAATCTTAACGACTAGCCACACAAGGTGGATTTAGATCAAGACCTCTCCAAGGCACTTCCATCCTATTAAACAAAAGGAACAATGACATACTCCAATGGTAGGTAGAGTAGCTCCATACTTTATTACAAGCCACGTTGAACATAACATAATCAACACCGAGGTTCCTCTATGTTCAGTAAACTCCAAACTCAAAGATCACTATGGACCTCACTCTAAAATTACTATGAATCTTAGAATCAATTAATCTCTATGGACCTTATTCTAAGATTATCCAAACCTTAGAATGAACAACACGAAAGAGGATCTTCAAGAAATGAAACTAATTGCTTTTCTCTCTTTTAAAACCTGAAGCAATTCAATGAAACAAAATTGGACTAGTATACGGACAAGACTAATCCTAGTCAATCAAATAACACACTGTGTTGGTCAATCACAATATTTAATTGTGATACCGTAGGTCTCTATCTTCTCATCATTCAAGATTTCAAAGTGAATGATACACTCGAAATCCCATGCAAGTTGGACTAGAGATTGGGTCAAAGTCCTTGCCAAGAATCCATCTCATTGGTGGCCTTAATTAAGGCACCACATACCCAACCAAACAGGGACTTCCAATGACCACCTTGAAAAAGAATATAAAAGTTTAAAATTCAAAGTACTACATCTCCAACAAAAAAATAAGATAAAAACCTACAAAACAAGGAACAACCCAACTTGGTAGCTCCTAGTTTGCTTTCAGAGTATACTTGCCCACCAATAACTTCGCATTGTGGTACTCTGCCCACATATCCATGTTACAATATCATCCTTTGGACGCAGCAAAGGAAAGCAGGAAAGATTTGAGGGTCACCCAAACTAGACAATGCAACGCAACATGTATTCTTGCAAAGGGTCAAAAGCAGGGTCCCAAGGCATCACATGAGCAAAGTGACCATGCCCCATATACCACCCTTTTGGACCACTTCATAAAAATGGGTTGCGTGGAAGAGCATTTTGCATAATAAAGACCCCAAGAAAACAAACTGTTGAATTGCATATTCACCGACTGCATTTTTGTCCAAGATCTGAGCTATTTGTTGTTGCTCATTCAGCAGTCTTCCCATGAAGTTCATGTACACTCCCAACCTTTTTGCCTCTTGAAAGCTGTCAATTGCATTTTGCTACTGCATAAGTTTGCAGATTGGTACGAACGAGACCTATACACCTGCTTCTACGACTCCCAACAGAGTTGTTCCAATAGTTGTTGCTAAGTGGGGGAAGCTGAAGACATTTTGCTTAATGGATTTCGCTTGCTGCACCCCTGAGATCTATGCCTCATGCCTTTTTCTTCTTGCAAGCTAACCTTGGGTAGAAATCCTGAGCAAAACAGACTACTGCGAAAGTTGCTCCGCTTCCATGTCTACTATCAGCAGGCAAGCGAGATCCTTTTGCTACACAAGAGCTATCATGGATCTAGGAAGTGCATTCTCTTCACGATCATCATCCATGCCGATGGGCTGTCAAGATAGCAAGACGTAGTTTTCCTACTGGACAACCTCCATGCTAGGTTCACACACGCGTGCGCACCCTTACACCCCAGCAAGGGTGGCAGCCAACGAAGAGAGAACGGGTAGAAAAAAAACCAGACTACGCGTGCCCAAGTTCATGAATAAGGTACCGACCCACACACACACACACACACTTGAATGTTGCTCTGTGCTGCTG
Organism: Cibotium barometz; assembly: GCF_041138505.1. Classification (NCBI taxonomy): domain Eukaryota; kingdom Viridiplantae; phylum Streptophyta; class Polypodiopsida; order Cyatheales; family Cibotiaceae; genus Cibotium; species Cibotium barometz. The sequence goes on from NC_141081.1 coordinate 18,475,629, forward strand.
AAAACCTTTAATACCGTTTGCATGGCTTGCTCACATAGACGATTTTCTAGAAATCCTTCCCAATGGCCTACCTTCTTCAACCTGAGAAAAACCGTGAAGAAGGAGAGAAGTATTTCCAACCCTTCAAAATAAAAATAAAAAAATCTTCTCTCTTCAGGGAGCCATTTCACTTGAGATAGAGCAAGAGGGAGCATCCGATTTGGAACTAGACTCTGATACCAATGTTACGTCGTTGCGTATGCTCCATAGCTAAGGAGGGATCCGAGCTCGTGGTCACCACCCAACCATAGAGGAATACGGATAAGTATCCATAATGCCACACTTATATAGTGGCTTGCCTGCCCACACTAGCCCGCTGGCTGCCCATGGTCCTTCGACCTGAGCGTCTCACCCCTAAACCCCAGACACACTCGCTCGACATGTGGACTTTGAGCTCTGCTACCACTATGGGTGATTCACGCATGCCATTACAGGCTACGTGATAGAAAAGATCATGGGCAATCATTGAAATCTTGGTGTTGAGGGTCGATGCACATCCCAAGGACCAACGGTCAAGCAGAATCAAAAAACCCCTTCTAGTCTAGGTGAAAAAACCCATTTCCCTTACTGTGACTTTAAACTTCCTAGCTACTTCTGTTCTCTGTAACCTCACTTCCTACATCCCCTACTTGCTTTCTCTATTTAGCTCCCCAAGTGCAAAGGTGGTGGAGTTTGAGCACACCATCTCAACTCTACCATAGGTAACTAAAAAGCACAAGGAGTGGCTAGAACGAGTTGGCCTGAAAGAAGTTCATATAACTAATGAGGGAAGAAATCCAAATCAATCTTCATGTAGATGAGCAGATGGAGAAGCTACAGAAGAAGAAGAACATCAAGCTGTCGCCCAGTGTAATAATTTTGTTCATAGCTAGCTATGGGGTGGAAGTATTCAAACTCCCTATATAGAGGGTATAATGGACATACCAAACCAACAACGGAGGAAAGGGATATAGTGAGGTAGTTTGGGACACTTAAGACAGCAAAAGAGTATAAAATCATAAGAAATCAAGACAAGGATAGATAGAAGTACATGTGATTTGTAATAGAAATGATCAATCGAGTGCATAAACCTTATTGCATGTCTGAGAGAAACTACTATGATATCATCCAAGTAGCTGAGTTAGGAGCCAAAGTCACATGGGTAGAGGTTCTTTACAACAGCTTGATAGAGTAAATAGCAAACTTAAAGAGAAGCAACAACAAAACAAAGATAGGGGCTCATTTAAAAGCACTATCCAACTGGTTGAGCAAGAGGACGGGCAAAGGTAGTAAAAAACATGATACGACCGCTCCGAAACAAGAACACCAAGAGGTCATGGGAGAATTAAGAAAGAACCACTGAGAAGGGGAGCAGGATAGCCAACACAAAACCCAATCGGAGCCCACAGTGGTAATATCCCCAGTCACCACCACCCGTGTGGTGGGAATCCCTCCTTTGCCACCCCCAAGGACTAGAAACGACACAGTCCACCACCAGATTTGGGAGTTCTCGGAAAAGGAAATTTAACTTTGGAGATAAGAAATTGGGGTTGCTTAGCAAGAAGCAACAACAACTACAACATATTAGGAGAGAGAGGCACGAGCCGCGCGCGAAGGCCTCCACACACCCCCCCTTCTCTCTCTCTCTCTCTCTCTCTCTCTCTCTCTCTCTCTCTCTCTCTCTCTCTCTCTCTCTCTGCTCGCCTTCTCTGCCCCCCTCCCCCCACGCCATCTCTCTCTCTCTCTCTCTCTCTCTCTCTCTCTCTCTCTCTCTCTCTCTCTCTCTCTCTCTCTCTCTCTCTGTGCTCGCCTTCTCTGCCCTGCCCCCCTCCCCCCATGCCATCTCACGCCTTCTCTCTCTCTCTCTCTGCTCGCCTTCTCTGCCCCCCTCCCCCACTCTCTCTCTCTCTCTCTCTCTCTCTCTCTCTCTCTCTCTCTCTCTCTCTCTCTCTCTCTCTCTCTCTCTATCCCCGCCCTTTCTTCTCTTTTTTTTCCTTGCTGTTCTGCTCCCCTCTTCACTGTCACCCCTTCCTTTCTTCTTTTCTTTCCGCTTCAGTCACCCCTCTTTCTTCTTCTTTTTTGCTGCTTCTTTTTTAGGCGTTGTGTGGAAGTTTGCAGGCTAAGCTTCAAGAAAGAATGGAGGACTCGAATGTTGTCGAAGTATGCATCCCTCCTGTAGGGATTCTTTCAGGGGATCCTCATGAGATGCCCCATCCCCCCCTCACTGCTTCGACGATTGGCATTCGACTCTCTTCTGACATCATTCGTGCCATTCATGAATTGGTAAGAAGTATCAAACCTTGTGCATTGGTTTGCAAGATTGTCGGGAATATTTCTTCAAGCAGACAAGTGCAAGATGGGATACAAGGTGCTCTTTTATCTTTAGTTGAGATCATGAATGTTTCCCCATTGGGGAAAGGCCGTTTTCGAGTGTAGTTTAAATCTCCATCTCAAGCCAACGAGGTATAAGCACGGAGCCCTGTGGACCTAGGTTTAGGCATTAGTTTTTTTGCAAGATGGACACAAGGTATGGATCTTTCAGGGTTGGATGGAGGTTTAACAGTTACAGCTAGATTTTCGGCTCTTCTACCAAAATTTGTGCCTCACCTGAGAGAGATTGGTAAATGTATTGGGTATGTGGTCAGTGAGGCTTTGATTCCGGATGGAGAGGACCGCACGCCTTGCCTAAAGATGGTTCTTCCTCCATCATTGGCCAAAGACCCTCCTCAGTTTATTTCCCTTCCTACGATTCATGGGGGAGAAATTCTTCAGAGGGTCTTTTTCATTGGTCTTTCAGGCCATTGCTTCATTTGTAGGAGAAGAGGTCATTTTGCTGCCGAATGTACTAGACGGAGGGTTCTCCCTCAACAGCGTCAAGAAGTAGCAATTACGGAACAGAAACAGACTAAACACAACAACACAAAGCAACTATAGACACGCTTGATAGACGCACAAAATAGCGGGCGCGTCTATAGGCGTTGCTTGAATAGAGAAATTACGGGCGTGTCTAACAACGCGTCTAATAGCACGTGTATTTACGCTGGTATTGACGCGTCTATTGGGGCGTCTACACTGAAAATCTAATACTGCGTCTAACAGCGCGTCTATTTTCGCATGTATTAGAGCATCTATTTACGCATGTATAAGGACGTCTATTAGTTCGTCTACACTGAGAATTAGACGCGTATTTAGACGCAAAACAGAGAGTACAAGAAGTGAGATTTTAGTGTAGGCTGGTAAATGTACATCACTGCTTTCCAAAAATTGCCCATGATTACCAAAGCACATAATTTTAACAAAAACATCAATGCTTTTTTGCAAACCCACATATACAAAAAATAAGTGAGGTGAGGAGAATGAGACAATATGTAAAATAGTTTAGCCAATATCAATGATAGGCTACGGTTCAATCTCATCCTCAATGAGATCAACCCTTGCCAAACTATCTACTTCAAAATCCAAACAAGTGTTTAGATCTACAAATACATTCAACCCACTACTACTTGTGCTACTCATGTGCTCATCGAAATCAGCATCACCAATGGTAGGCTCGTCCTCACGGGTAATGGCCTCAATATCTGTATCTCCTACTATCTCATGATCATCCTCCTCTCTCGTATCACGGTCATCATCACCTCCATGGCCATGATCATCCTCCATACGCTCCATATTCGTAAATGTACTATACATCACTTTGGAACATGGCATAATAGGTATGACATGCCACCATTTGTTATTATCCACCATTGGTTGATAGACAACCTAATTCAAACACAAATACAATCATGTTATTTTCCTTGCACCGAAGGTATCAAATATTTAAAAGTGAGTACTTTTATATGTATGTACAGTACCTGTTCACATTGTTGCGGTAGTACTAGTGTGTCCTTCTTACTTTGCCAAAACTTTGTGGAGTTAATAGCTACAAAGCCACTTGCATGGCGTTTGATTGTTGCATTAGGGCCTCTTTCCACCACGTCCTTATAAAACACTTTACATCCAAAACATACACAAAGAAGCGTCGAAAGTGAAGCCACTTGCATGGAGTTAATAGTTACAAAGCCACTTGCATGGCGTTTGATTGTTGCATTAGGGCCTCTTTCCACCACGTCCTTAAAACACTTTACATCCAAAACATACACAAAGAAGCGTCGAAAGTCAAGCTTAATAATATCTTGGATTATGCCACAATAATCATCCATGGCTCCATTGGCTCCCTCAAAACTAGCAATGACGCTACAATCTTGTGTGTTTCTCTTATCATCAATCCGTTGTGTTCGAAAATGCTTGCCCTGACACCATATAGCATTGAACATAGTGTACTACACCAAGACAAAATCAATTAAACAAGCAATCTAAATTATTGAAAGCTCCTAACTTATGCATAACATTCTATATACCGACCTTGCTCATGCATCCCCTAGCATACTCCCATTCTTCCATTGTGATATGCATCCCCTCGTCTTTCTCTGCTTTCTCCATTTCGTCAAGTAGCCAATCCACATGAATATCCTTTGGAAGTGCTCTTAGATACTGAGGGTATGGCATACGAGATCCGTGGTGTGTACGAACGAGGGACTTTTCTTCTTGTCTTCTTGCCTTTGCATCCTCGTATCTTGTCACCCATCTTTTCATCACATCACTATTAAGCACGCAATAGAGGTTGATATTATTAAGCAACTCCGTGTCTATTACTTTGTTGCGTCCTTTCCCTTGAGGCACAATAGAGGTCATCCTTAGGTCTTCATCATCTCTCCATAGTCGTGGGAAAGAGCTATCCACATCAACAAGAAACTCAGAAATATATACAAGTGACTCTTGTATCAACCAACCCTCGGCCATGCTGCCTTCGGATCTTGCATTTTGTCTCACGAAACCCTTCAAGGTCTTCATGAAGCACTCGAGGAAGAACAACCATCGTGCATGTATAGTAGTACCGCATATAGCAATCTCATCCACCAAATGCACTATGAGATGTAGTTGGCTTGTGAGAATAGAACATGGAAATGTCTCCTCCAGTAAACAAACCACCTCCACTGACATAACTCGAGCATTCTCAAGCGTGGTGGGATCTATTTCCTTTGAGCTCACATACCTAGAAATGAAAAAGTACACCATATTAGCAATATGAACACCTTGCATGGAGCATTGATACGCATCACATTTTGTATCATGTAAAGTACCTCACAAGCTCGCCCATCTTGTAAATACAATCTTTCACGTCCTTCGATGCACTACAAGAAATGCTAGTAGGTAGTATGAACTAAACACACGAGGAATGGTTGATTAGTTTCTTCTAATTCACTCACAAATTTGAAAGGAAAAAGATATTATGCACATAAAATACTTACTTGGAGCATCTTGTGTCAATCATGAGATTTCAAGCCATATAATTGCTCTACACCTCTTTTCTTGCTCTTTGTAAAGGCCCTCTTCAAACATCTCATGCATCCCAGTGGGAGTACGAATTGTAGTAATAGCACGCTTCACCGCGACCATCTCTAGCTTTGATAATCTCCACGGTGCATGAGGTAAAAAAACACGCCCATTTGGTCTCTCTTGTGGCCAAGCTTCACGCATCCTCCCTGTGGTACGTAGATCCTCCCTTATGCCTACGGAATCTCGTGTCCCATTCAAATGTTCCCAAATGGTAGATGCCACATTCTTGAAGATATGCATGGGATCAAGCAGATCTTGAGGTGGGACCAATATGGTAAACGATAAAAGATGGAGTATCTAAACAAAAGCTGGTGTTAGCGGGCAATCTTTATTTCTTGCCAATATAGCACACAATAGTTACAAACCCTTATCGGCTCATGCCAAGTGGTCGAGGAGTCGTGGAACCATCCCAAATTCTCATCCAATCTCCCGCTGTGAGTGATTGTGGGAGGACTTCATTCCAAGGGGCAACATATCTAGGATGATGAGGTGGGAGAAATCGATGGTGATTCTCATAGATAACCTTATTCAATGCGTCTGCCCGTGAGGCAACAAACGAAGGACCACAAACAGGACATGCATGGTAACTCGATGTAGTGAGACCTGAACAATAGACGCAATTAAGAGTTGAAGGTGGGTTTAGGGTGCCACATCCTTTGCCTACTCATAATTAGAAGTGCAATGCTTACCTGAACACTTGCCATAGCCTGGGAAGTCATGCATCGTCCACAGATCAAGATTGCTTTGCAGTTGAAGTCTCGTCAACGAGGGAGGCCTGCTCACATCATGCACCTTGATACCTCTCCAAAGTATCTCTAGCTTGTCAATCAAAGGATCCAAATAAACATCAGGATTTTTGACTTTATGTTTCCCTGGAATTAGAAGGGATAACATAACATGTCCTTTCTTAATCGCCATAGAGGGTGGAAGATTATCATTCACCAATATCACTGGCCATACACTGTAAGAGGTGCTTTTGAGACCAAAAGGGTTCACTCCATACCCAATCCAAGTCTCAAGCTCCTAGGTTCTTCCTTGAAGCTTGGCCATGTGTCTTCAATATGCTTCCACGCAAGAGTGTCTGCGGGAGTTCTCCACTTACCATCGATTGATCGATGGGAGGAATGCCATGGCATGAGCTCTGCAAATGGATTTGCACTTGAACATATGTTGGATGCGAAGGATTATGGGAAAATGTCGCATAACCTTACGAGACACGTCCAAAGTTTTGAGATCTGCTCTATATCTTGCCTCTCCACAAGTAGGACACTCTCTTGCATCCTTATGTAGTCCACGAAACAAAACGCAATCATTGACGCATGCATGGATGCGCTTGTAATCTAATCCTCCAAGAGAGGTCACATGTTGCCTTGCCATATCTCTTGAGGTCGGTAATCTATTCTCCCTTGGAAGCATTTTACACAATAGCCTGCACAAGTGAAGACCATAAATGAGGAAAAGCATTTGAGTAATTGACCCACTAGCATAGTTCACCATGTTTGCAAAATAGACTTTAAAGCTTACTTGAGTAATGCATTCAAACTTGCATTGCTCCATCCATAGATGGTTTGCAAGTTTACTAACTCAAGGGAGGCACGTAGAACAGAGAATGTGCACCCCTCAAATAGTGGAGTCGATGCTGCGGTAAAAAGATCGTCCTGCTCCATGCTATCATCCCTCCCTTCGGATTGATGGACATATAAATCCCGCACCATATCATCGAACACCTCCTCCTCCATGGCTTCATGAGGTAATGGCGGCTACTATCACCATCACTCCATGCATCTGTAACGATCCCTCCTCAAGATCCCACCTCATATCGCCGATGCTTTGCTCCTCATGACGAGCATAGGGCAACATATGCGGGTGTGGCATTGCATCCTGTATCAAATTAAAACGGGATCATAACTCACAAATATGAACACCCATAGGTATCTCAATCAACCTTAACTCTTTAACACTTACCATGTTTACAATCGCATCCCATTCTCCATACTTTGAGATGTGATTGAGTGTAATCCTGCATGCACGATACATGTTTCCTCGACATCGATCACACAAACATTTGATTTTTTGCTCCAACCACATTTCGCGATGGTGGAAACGAAGGGATTCATCCTCACTGGAGCTACTTGTTGAAGATGAAGACATCCTATAAATAAAGAACCCAAAAAAATTACTCTTATGTCAAATATTTAATCTAAAAACTCTGTGGCGCGTCTATTTGCTCGTCTAAAACCGCGTCTGTTCTGTGTGGTACGCGGTTTTAGACATGGTTTTAGACGCCGTTTTAGACGCTCTTTTAGACGCTCCTATAGACGCGATTTTTATTTTCAAACCTAATTTTAGCACGCTTGCTTTTCTTCACATACTTTTAACGGACTTGCTTTGCTATTAACAGATTCACAGCAGCCTAGCATCCACACATTTCTTCAAGCACCCACAATTATCTCCATGCTTACACAATCATCTCCAAGCATACAAGAGAAGAGGGTGAACAAGGAAGAGAAGAAAGAGAAGCAAAGGGTGAACAAGGAAGAGAAGAAAGAGAAACAGCTTTGAAGAAGGACAAGAAGCTTCCATACCTCTATCCAAGGTAAGTCTCTTTAGGGTTGATCTTCTTTTTTGATCTTCTTTGAAAGTTGTTGTCGTTTGATTTGTCCTTTGCTCTCTTTGAAACGACTGTTTTTGTACAACAACTGTGTTTTTGTGTCGGGCACGTCGGGCGCAACCCATGTCCTTTTCGTCTTTTTAAATAGTATCTGTCAGAATGCGTCTATAGATGCATCTGAGGAAGCGTCTAAAATCACGTCTATAGACGCATCTACTCTGTGCTGGAAACAGGTAGCCGCATCTATAGACGCGCTGTTAAACGCGCAGATAGACACTGTGTTTTTTTCTCTCTTTTTTTCCCCCTCTCACCTCCTCTCTTTTTCTCTTTTTCTCTTTCCTTCTCTCTTTTTCTCTCTTTTTCTTTTCTTTTTTCTCAGTTTAGTTCATCAGTAATCTTCTTTTTTTCTTTTTTCCAGTTCATCATGTGGCCAAGAAGCGCTTCAGGCTTACTTGATCCTCGGGAATCCATCTTTCGGGACTTATATAACCTTTTGGGGCACCCTCCCAGTCCTGCGGAGTTATACAGCTACATGACGGGTACTCTAAACACCCCCCAGGAGTCGGCAATAGAGACTCCAAACCACCCCAACCCCACACCTTTTGAGATTACCCCAGTGGAGTCAACACAGCCCAACCGGCTACTACATAGTCGAGACCCTTCCCCCATGCCGTCCTATGTCTCTTCCCCCATGCCGTCAGGAGGCCCTTCTGCCTCGCAGAGCCATCGGCGTACTCCCGTGCCCTTGAGACTTGGTTCTCCACCAGTAGCGACAGGTGGCCAGCGTAGTCGCTCGATACGACACATTAGCAGGGGTAGTAGCAGGGAGAGCGGAGGGGGATGCATGGCACGGTGCTTTGGGGGGGTGGTGGTGGGGGCGAGAATGATTCAGATGATCAAGACGTGCCTCCTGGTGATGGTACGATCTACTATGACATCACTCAGACAGGAGGCATCTTGATGGATGCACGGGGAAAGGACATCATGGCCTTCATGCGCTCTATAATTGCTAACAATTACAGAGATTGCTTTATTCACTACTACAAAGATCAACCAAAGAGGTTAGCTGATGAGACCCTCGCTGCTGCTGTTCGTTCTAGGTATCCTAACCCCCCTCAGTTCACAGATAAATGGGCCAAGTCAAAGATTGTTTCGATACTTAGCAATAAAAGATCTTCGCTTAAGAGGCATGCACTAGCGGAGCTTGCCAGGCTCCAGGGAGGTCAACCACCAAGGGGCCCGCCCCACACCGCTCACAAGCGTGAGTGGAAGAAAGCAATGAAGTCAGCGAAGGAGGAACCCAGTCTAAAGCACGTGGAGGCACGAAGGATCCAAATGGAGCGATATGGAAGCGTGCATTTTGGAGCAAGGGGTGTTGAATCATGGGAGGCCCAGTTTGTAAGTATCGATCTCAAATTATATTGTTTATGTAGTTTATTAGGAGGTTGTTTCTTTGTACTAACCCCTCCGCAAATTGTGTCATCTTGCAGCTTGATATCGTGGACAAGTACCCTACTCCTGTCGAGATAGCCTACCACCGCCACCATCACAGAGGAGATACATGGAGGCACTTCTATAATGACGTGTTGATTACTGAGGAGCAGTATATCCGGGCTACTTGGAGAGTCCCCCGAGGTATTTGAAAGTAATTAAATAATGTCAATATTATAAATAAAGATTTGATTTTTCATACATTGATATATGTTGTCCCTTGTTTACAGGACCCTGCACAAGAAGATGAGGGTGAAGACGAGGAAGAAGGAGGCGAAGAAGGGAGCACAGAAGGGAGCGAGGAGTAGTGCTAGCTACTCTTTTTTGTACTTAGCCACTGGCTTGGCTTCGTGTCTCTTATATATATACTCCTCTTATTTTTTGTACTTGAAGCCACAGGACGTGGCTTAGCTTTGTGCTATATATACATACAAGCACTTTTTGAGCTATCAATTAATGCCTTGTAACCAAACGTTTCGAAGTTGTAATGTTTTTATTTGCAATTGTAATTAATGTCGGCTATAGACGTGCTTGCAAGAGCACCAATTAAAATGCGATTGGCTATAAGAATTGAATTACACAATGTGAAAATGGGATTCCTGTAACTACATAGCATACACAACATACACAGCATTCTGTTTAAAGCACACAAAATTTAAAAAATATTCTGCAGCGCGTCTATAAATGCGTCTATACACGCGTTTGTCTGTTCAAAATGCGTCTATTTGTGCGTGTATAAACGCGTCTACTCTGGTCTGGTTTGCATGTATAAACGCGTCTATACAAGCGTCTATTTGCGCGTTTCTGTGTTTTTTTAATTTTTCTCCGATCGTCTATTTGCACGTCTATTTGCACGTCTATATGCGCATATATAGGTCCGTTTATAGGTGCGTCTATTTTCTACATTTTAAATGCGCTTTTAGACGCGGGTCTATAGACGTGCTAATAGACGTGAAAATAGACGCGCCCGTAAGTTTTTTTGTTAGTTGAGTAAACGCATCTGTGTGCACGTCTGTAGGTGCTTTGCCTTGTTGTGGAAGTGGCTGAGGGACAACCGAATGTGGTTTTGCACGTAGAGGATGTTTCAACCGGGAAAGGAAAACATAGACAAGCCGAGAGAGCTAGGAGGAGAGCAGCTAAAAAGAAAAGGAGGAAATTTGCTCGCATCTCAGAGGGCTTGCGAGTGCAGATGGTCTACAGGCACAGGATTCCTCCACTTGTGAAGGCTTCTACTTCACTCACCCGCTTCCTCGTGCTATTCCGGAGCCAACACCACAACAAGCTTCTAGTAGCTCTTTGGGGGAAGAGAACTCTACTAATGAGTCTCTCTTCCCTACACTTGCTGAATCTTGTAAAAATCTACCTTTAAAGGAGCCTAGAAGATCTGCTAGGCATAAAGGTAAAGTTTGATATTTTTGTAAATAACCTCTTAAGAGCTTTGAGCCTGGGGTTATGTGTGTTTTGTTAGCCCTTCGATGTAACACTTTGATTTTTCTTACCTTGAGGTATCCTTGAGGCGTTCTTTTAGCCCTTAAATGTAAAGCAATGATGTATCTTACCTTGAGGTCTGTGCCCTTGAGGTGTTTCTTTAATAGAAAATGATCTTCTTTTGTGGAAAAAAAAAAAAGGAAAGAGAGGCACCTGCATCATCAGATATAGTGCGAGGACTCTTGGCCTTGGGGAGGACCAGCATGCAGGAAGTACCTATTCTCCTCCCACCATATACAACATTTGAAGTAGTGCTGACAACCACTGGGTCCCTATATTTCCAAGCATGATGGAGTAAGATGCACGGAGGAGGCACTGGTGGGTTACTCGCAGAGGTATATTACAGAGGGCCCAAGTGAGGTTTAAAATCTCAAAATAAGCCTGTAGAGCAGATGGACAAGGAGCTCCGCGACAATAAGAAAGAACTACTACTATCAAAAACTGAACTACAACAAGGATAGAAACTGAAAGAACAAGTGGCATGACTACAAGAAGTAAACAAGAATATCACCAAAGAGCTAGTCAGCCTTAAGGAAATTGTGGCCAGACAAGAGCAAGAAACCAGAATTCTCAAGGAAAATCTTGTTGATGCACTGCCAAAGTAGAGGAGACTAAGCAAAGAGAAGAGGCATCGTGAGAGAATATCTAGAGGTGGTTTGAAGCATGCAGGATAGAGCTAACACAGACCCAAGTCAAGCTAACAAGTTGGTAGTTTACGATGCAAAGACCAACCCAATTATGTATAAGCTTGATGCAAAAAATATGGATGAATAGGAAGAGAATGCCACAGATGCGCTCAGAGCAGTGTGGAAGGAGTACCTTAATAAGCTCAAAGCAATATTGGAAGCACCCTCCCAAAGAGTTAATTGTTTACAGACAACCTAAGTTGTCCCGAACTTACACAAAGGAGAAAGAACCTACAAACTGCTAAACCAACCTAAGTCATCCCGGACTTACACAAAGAATAAGTAACCCTGCTAAAGAACAAGTTACTGCTAAACCCACGTAGGTTCGAGCTGAGCTGGCCAAAAAAAGAAGCAAAGATAAATCAGCTTAAAAGATAAGCACAAAGCAGAATTGTAGGCCTTGGAGGATTTGAAAAACAAATTTCTTGAGTGGTTCACAAAAGAACAGGAGATGAGGAAGGGATTCCCAAAGGACAAAAATAGATTACTGGTGTAACTAATATGAACAAAGGGATCTGGATGGCATACAGGCATGTCGGGAACCTACTAGAGCATGCAATGTGAAAGATAGAACGGTGACCCCCATCAATTGGGAGGGAACATGAGAGAATTCTTGGGGGAGAATGAGGAGATTTAGAATGTTGAAATAAGAATGATCATGGGGCCATCCGGAGGATGGCCTGCTAAATGGAAACAACTAGAGATAAAAGCAGGAGCCTCTTGACAGTTATAGCCCTAGGTGAGGTGGCAGAAGCTCATGTTGAGAGATCGTTATGACTAACCCTCAAAGAATGTTTGGGCTAGAATCATAGGGTGTGCTACCATCATATAGGGAATTAGAGTCAAAGGAAGGACCCTGTAATGCATATCTACACAAATGATGCCATCACTCCTAAACTCTAGGCACCCTATGCCTTTGCTGCACAAGTAGCCCTAGACACCATGAACAGAGTAAGGAACTAGTACCCAAAGCCAAGGTTATTGAAGTAGACTTCTGGAGGCCAGAAGAAAGAGAAGGACTGCGTTACAGATGCCTTACCAAGAGGCAAAGGGCTTATGGCCCCAGGTAGTCTGACCTAGCAAATGTGAAATTTATCTCTACAAGTAATAATCAGGAGGAACCTCGGTTGGGACAAAACATAAACTTGTCCATAAAAAACCTCCCAACCCACGAATAAGACAAGAATGCAAAGCATCGGATTTATTCCTTGGGCATGCAAGGTGGTGGTGGGTGAACTAACTCTAAGGATCCACTGCCAAAGGACTACTAGCTCAACTCCTTTTTTTTTTGGGAAATATATATTATATTATATAAGGGCTATTACATCATGACCATTCTTTCATCTCTCAAAAGTTACCCATATACATCTTATGGTCACCAGCAATGTCATAATGTTCCATGAGTTCTATTGGAATAAAATATTTTCTTGGTAACTTTTCTTATAAATTGTCTTGGAGGGGGTAGTACCCAGTTGAGCCAATATATGGAAACATGAGAAAAAGGGTATGGGAAGAAAAGAGGGGTGTATAAGTTAGGAGTCTAAACACCACAATATGGCATTGTATTGGGTGTTTTGTAAAATGAATGTAATGGGGATTGTCTGGCTTGCTTATGTGTTGATGAGTGAGAAGGTTATTGTGTTATTCAATGTACTGAGCAACTTGGTTTTTTTTTGGAAGACTCATGCTTATGAACTCTTGTTTTCTACATTTTTTGGAAGACTCATGCTTATGAACTCTTGTTTTCTACATTTTTATGTGCCATGGCATGCCAATGTTTCTTGCTTCTACTTCTCATCTTGCCTAACAATTTGGATGCTATCTGGACTCTAGTCTAGTCCCCAAGATTTTGGACTGAGATGCTATCTAGACTCTAGTCAATCCCCAGGATTCTGGCTGAGATGGCTCCTACAGACTAGTGTAGTGCTTGTCACCACCTCGTTGCATTGGGCATAGTTGGAGAGTATGATTACAAGATTCCAACTAGGTGGTCTTGAACCATTGAAGTGTCAGATTTTGATAAGCTTAATTTTTTTCCTCTTTTTGATCCTCTACTTGGATCAACAATACTTTTTGAATCATATCAAGACTTCAAATAGATCCCATAGTCATGATAGGGGAAATTTCTTTACCATTGGCATCACAAGAAAAAGAATGTTATGGTATCTATTATTGTTAGAATGTGGAGCTAGTTCTCGTCTTCACCAAACTTGGGAAGATATTTAGCATTGAAGTTTAGCTCCATGGATGACAGATCATTAGATTAGGCTTTTTTAAAAAGACCCGCACTTCTAGCTTCCTCTTTTTCACTTCTATCACAGTGGTGATAGAATCTTTATCCTCTATCACCACTGAGAAGGGAATCCAATTTTTGAGATTTAACTTCATGGTCACTTCTTTTTTGCACAAAAATTTCCCAGCCATGGATCATTTTGAGTTGTCTCATAAATGGTCTTCCTAGGACCATGTCATAAATTGTAGGATTTTTGAAGCCCATGCAAGCAAAGACACGATAAAGGGTCACTTCTTTTTTGCACAAAAATTTCCCAGCCATGGATCATTTTGAGTTGTCTCATAAATGGTCTTCCTAGGACCATGTCATAAATTGTAGGATTTTTGAAGTCCATGCAAGCAAAGACACGATAAAGGGTCACACCACACAAGCCTAACTTGTTGATCCTAACCACGCCCATGGGTGAGGCAAGATTTTTGTAAGCTAGCTTGATTTTTAGGTTAGTAGAGGCAAGGGTTGGTGATCTCCAATTCTCCCATTGCCTTTTTGTATAGCTATGTTGACTCCTACACCACCGTTGAGGATAGCTATGGATGTTTTGGTTCCTAGTCTCAATAGTAGGGTAGCATTGAGATCTTTGCCCTTAAAATATTTTCCCAACTTGTTTGCAAGCACATCCTTATAGACCTTCCTAGGATTTTCTATCTCACTTCTTGCTCCAGATTCTATGTCACATTCAATGTCAAGACTTGAAACAAATCTTGCATCCATCCATTCTCTCATATCTAGCCAAAGACCAAGATCTCTCACTAGGAATTCTCCCATGCCAAGGTGAGTGTGATTAGAATAGAAAGGACTATAGACTCATCCTTGGCGGGGGTTCGTTAGGGCAATCTTGGATAATGTGAGTTATCCCATAGTTTAAAAACCACCTTGACAAAGCAAAAATGTTTTTGGCAGCCTCCTCTACTAAGACTTGGTAGGGGCACTCCCTTTTGAGGTGAGCTTCTCCATAAGTTTAATAAGATAAGGGTTGGCCAAAGGCTATAGAATTCATCTCTCAATCCCTAGTACTTATTGGTTTCCCATGGCCATTCCAGCAGTAGTTGTCATCTTGTAAATGGGAGCCAAAGTGTTGTCTGGCATCTTCACAAATTCTACATCAAGTTTTGAAAATGGTATAGAATATGAATGATATTTGGATGGTATTTCTAGAGGCTCAAACTGTGGCATAAGTGTCAATGACTCTTCAATGAGAGGTCCAGCTTCCATATGTCTCATGGTTGCCACACCAGGGGTGGTAGGTTGAGGTCCCAAAATGGAAGGAGATGTGTCAGGTAATTTAAGGATTCCTCTTGGTAGGGGATTGGTAGAAGTAGGGTCTCCACTACTCACTCTAGGTGTAGTAGGTGACTACTAGAAAAGCAACATGTATACCACAATTTGCTAGATTATATCAATAATTTGGGTATCATGATTAGTATATCTTCTGCAATAGCCACACCACAATCTTGTTTATCATCTACTATATATGGACACTCATTTCTAGTGTGATCACCTCAGCAGGAGGGGCAGCACCAAGTTTTATCTCTCTTAGGGTGTGAGCTACAGAATCCCTTTGGAGGAGTACTTGCCAATTGTCCTTCATCTTTTTGAAGATGTAGTGACCATGTCCTTGACACTAGCCTTATCTAATTTCTTACTGTTTGAAGATGTGCTAAGTGAGGCTTCACATGGAGCTTTTGATCTCTTGAACCATTTAGTGTGAAACATACTGTCATTGACATCAATGGTGTATTTATAGCACTTATTAAAGATCATCCACCTCTATAAAGTAAAGATAGTTGTGTAGATTTTGGTCTCATAAACCTCAAGAAATAATGAGATCAAATGAGGTTAACTTGGTTTCTCATCAACTAAGTAATGCGAGTGTGGTATCTTTATGCATCAAATGTACTCCCATATAGACTCAGTTTCTTATTGTTTGATATTGTTCAGCTGGTGGAAAGAACTCCACTCGGGTCCAATCTTGGAGAATTCCACCTGAAAAAAAGTAATTTTCAAGGCAGCATAAGTAGCCTTGCAAGGAGGCTCAAGGGTTTGTAACCAATGTCCACAACAGCTACTCCATCCAAAGTCAAGCCAAAAGATAAGATTTGGGTAGGTTCATCACAAACACCTACACCTTCGCACATTTGATTGAAAACTTCCAAGTGGTCTAGCACAATCTGTGTGTGCCATCATATTTATTCATCAATCTTTGGGCTTCTTGAGATTTTAACTTGTCTTGTTCCTCCCGAGGTTCTCTAGTAGCAGTTGTTGTTTCTATCCTCAAATCTCAACCCATAGCTTCCACAAAAGCTTTTAGCTTGTCTTATTCACGAGGTTCTCTAGGAGTAGTAGGTGTTGTTTGTGTCCTCAAATCTCAACCCATAGCTTCCACAACAACTAGCAGTTTTGGAGAGATTCTTGGAGGGAATGCTAGTCCAAAAGGAGGCATGGTGACACAGGAGGCAGTAAATGGTTTAATTAAATTTCAGGCACAGAAGATGGAACAAATACAACTCTTAGTTAAGATATGGTAGCCATCCTTAGTGGAGGAACAACCATACTATCATGAGTATTCCAACATTTTCTCTAGGTCTTAGATTGGCATAAT
This sequence comes from Cibotium barometz, assembly GCF_041138505.1. NCBI lineage: Eukaryota > Viridiplantae > Streptophyta > Polypodiopsida > Cyatheales > Cibotiaceae > Cibotium > Cibotium barometz. The sequence goes on from NC_141081.1 coordinate 18,492,254, forward strand.
TTGAGGGTGTAGAATCCCTAAAAGTCCCAAAGGTTTATCCCAAAATAGATGGAGCCTTAGCTCAAGAAGTCTAAGGGATCTGAGAAGTGTGGGAATGTCCTAAACTCACTTGAATGCTAGCAAGTCCTAGCATTGTGGCTTAAAAGGTAGATGCTTTTACATGTAAAAGTAATCATCATTTTGGGGGTTAGAAGTAAGAGGATCAAGTCTATCCCAATAAAGCTATCTCCAAGGGGTGAGTGTCACTCGTGACACCAATGGAGATCCTCTCTCTTCCTTAACATTAGCATGAACTAGAGGTGTCTCCCTCGTGAGAATTTTTGGGTGGTAAATGTTTTTGAATGTGTCAATGTACATCCTAAAAGCATCTCGATCAATGAATGTTCTAACCTTGGGGTTAAAAGGCTCAACCACCTTTTATAGACCTACCTTTAGGTTGCACAATCTCATAGATTTGGTGGTTGTTGTTGCCATCCACATATTCTGATTCATGCATGATCAGATTGACTATCTATTTAAAGATGCTAATCAATGACTCATTAATGGACATTCATGGGATGTCTCTGCTCTTGTAGAACGGTGGGTGTCTACATTGAAGGTAACCATTTTTCCAATGGAGGAAGGAATTGATGTCCTTGGAACTTGGTGGTGGCTAGTCATGTAAAAATCCTCCATATGTCTACAAATCTCACTTGTAGATGTCATGCTATCTAGGGGTCAAAGAAAGGGTTCCTTAGGAGATGAGGCAATGAGAGGCAATCTCGCTATCGTTGTATCCTCGTACATAGGAATCTTAGTGTGATTGACACTAACACCTTGCCATACCACAACAATAGGGTGCATTGGCGATCCGTGAGGTGAAGTCACGATCGTGAGTTCGGGTTGTGAAGTGGTCAGGCATGATGTTATGATTCCTGAGGTGTGATCATGAGGTGGTTAGCCCATGAGGTGGCCCATGAGGTGGTGATCTGTGAGGAGGTGAGTTGTGAATTGGTCAATTGTGTGAGTTCGCGATCTGTGAGGCGGTGATTCATGAGGCGAGGCAATCTGTGAGGTCACGATTTGTGAGGTGAGTCATGAGATCAGATCATGAGGTGGGATCATGAGGTGAGTCATGAGATCAGATCGTGAGGTGGAATCATGAGGCAAGTCATGAGATTAGATCATAAGAGGTGGGAACGCGAGGTTGTGATCTGTGAGGTGGTGATTTGTGAAGTGGAATCGTGAGGTAATCCATGAGATGAGTCATGAGATCAGGTCATGCAGTGGGATCATGAATTTGGGTCATGAAGTGGTAAGCCACCATGAGGTCACAATTTATGAGAGGTGGCTTTATGAGGTTAGGTCATGAAGATAAGTCCTAAAGCCATGAGGTTTGCCACCCATGAGGTGGGATCATGAGGTCAGGTTATGAAGTGGAATTGTGAGATTGGATTGTGAAGTCGAGTCGTGAAGTGGTTAGCCATGAGGTTATAATCCATGAGGTGAGTTAAAGATTCTTGAGGTCAATCACGATAATCCATAAGGTCAGTGGGCAATCCTTGAGGTTGGATCACCTAGTGGAGATAACCTCCACATATGGAGTGGGTCACCTGGACAAAGGTGACGTGGCTAGTCACTGTGAAAGAAATGGGGGTGGCATGGAAGTAAAGGAGATAAGGCTCCACGTGGAGCCATTTTAGCATGTCGACAGGTACGCTCAACCAAATTATAGGTGGTGAACAAGGAATCAAAAGCAATAAATTAAATCGATGAACTGAAAATCGAAAGCAATCGTCGACAATCAGCAATGAACACATCAACATGTACAATACAGCAATAACCAAAAGCAATTATCGACAATCAATAATGAAATGAACACATCAACATGTGCAATATAACTATAATTGAAAGAAATCGTGCAACAATAGAAAGCAATCATCGACAATTGAAAGCAATCTTCAACGATCAACAATGAACACATCAACATGTGCAATACAGCTACAATTGACAGTGAACAGAGTAGCATATGTAGTACGACTACAATCGAAAGCAATTGTTGACAATTAGCAACAATGAACACATTAACATGTGCAATATAGTTATAATCGACAGTGAAGAGAGAGGTTCTAGGTAGATTTTGGGGTGCATGTGTACGTGGCACCCTGCGGGCCCTAGCATGAGTGGTCACCTAGCCGGTGACCGCCTTAGTTTACAGACAGTGGTACAGACAGCCGTGCAAAAAAGTTATGAATACACGTCGTTGCATTTGCTATGATTTGAACCCAGGTTTGTGCCAAGGGAGGTGAAGCTCCTATCCACTACACCGCACACACACTTGTGACATAAACACATGTCCATAACACCTTATGGACATATGTCTACAAATGGGCCCATCACTAGCCATTGATCGAGTGACCGGGCCCACAGGGTGCCACGTACACAGGCACCCCGAAATATACCTACAGCCGAACAGAGAGGCACATGCAGTACGACTATAATTGATAGCAAACACAGCAACGTTGGAGCCCAACAAATTTGTAATGGCTTGATTAATAAAATTTTATAATTTTAATTGCATATGTTTAATTTGAAGCTACTTTCATACGATTTCCTTCTATGCCTTATTATTTTTCCTCCCTTTCATCCTCAATTCAATGCAAAGGTTTTTCTTAATCTCAATCTCACTTGGAAACCAACCTCTCTCTTTCTCTCTCGACCAAAAATTAGGGTCCACTTCTTCTCTCTTTTTCAATTAGAAATCATCATCTTTCTCTTTCTCTTTCTCTTCTCTGTCCCTTTCGCTTATCATTTTTTGCATGTTTGCAGTGGTTTAATGCACTACCTAATGCAGTAAATTTCCCAAGTCTACTAATGCATAAACTAACCTACCTTGATAAAACTACTACCTAAAATCCTATTAATACTCAAACACACACAATTAATTTATAAAATCTCTAGAAAAATCATACACACACTGATACTAACAATAAGTAAGCAAACGTCATGATAGCCATAATAAATTTAACAAAAAATCATTTCTAATCCTCCTCCTTTCAACTAGATCAAATCTTGCACCGAACCTTTCAATGAATGCAACCAACACTGGATATTTCACTGATGAATACCAATAAGAAAAACAAGCTTTATTCAATATTATAATCAAACACTAAAGTAAAGCAATCGTGCTCCCCTGCCACCACGAGCAGCACTAATGGAAAGCCCAAAACACACCATAGTCACAAGCACGAGACTAACCAAGTGAATGCACTTACCTTTCTCATGTCATGGGGAACTTGGATGCTTACCCATGGATGCTTACCCACCATCTTCTTGTGTGTGTGTGAGTGTGAGTGTGTGTGTGTATATATGTATGTATGTATGTATGTATGTATGTATGTACATATATGTACATATGTACATATATACATACACACACATATATAATTATTAAAAAAAGTGGTGGATGTGAAATCACGAGTGTTATTATAATTATATAACGCTTTCACACTCGCCATGTGTGTGATCGACGTCTTAAAAAAATGATCATGGGTCCACACCCACGCGCCTCGACCCACACGTTCATACATGTTGCTCGGGAGTATATATTCATAGGCAACATTTATAGATGCTTAATCATCTCATCGACATGTGTGGATGCATGAACATTTGTATTATTAATGGTGCTATGAACGCTTGTTATTGCACTAGAGGAGATGGAAATGTCATACATTGGCTATAGATAAGAGGGGAGCATGTGGTGTTACCCTTGACCTTGTGCCTTGTCATGATAATAAGTCACATGATGGTGAACAATAGCTATACACTTGTATGGCCACTTGGTTCAAACCAACCAACAGTGAAGGCAGCCTTCAATGCTTTAAAGTTCCATTGTCTTTTCATTTTAAGGACCTAAACCAATGTTGGGCTCAATGTTAAAGCACATGCCAAAACCTCATATATTTTTAAGGTCATTAACATCTTCAAAAATGTTGTGAATTTGCTCAAAAAATGCAAGGTGCTCAATGGGATGAATGACATTAGTTCTTCATCAAGTTGGAGACTTAGTCAATTTAGGGATTATAGGTGGGTCAAACACTATTTTATGGCTACTCCCCTTCCTATATCTTATGTTATCCTCAACATATGTATGGTATATTGTGGTGGAGGTGTTGTATGCATTGAAAAATAATATTGTTTTATAGTGTAGTACTTGTTAGCATGTGTTAGGCAAATGTTTCTAGCTCTCTCATGTGTAGGATGGGAGAACACTTTCAAGGGGCCCTTGTGTGTTTCTCCCTTTTGGTTGGTTGGGTCTTGATATAGATGAGGCTCTTAAGGGTTGAGCCTCTGGTGTAAGTGGAACGATGTTAATCAATAGTGTGTTTAACATACCCCCTTCCTAATGGGTGGTGATTATTTCTTGCATCAACCAAGTCAGTGGGGAAGCTGCTATTAGGGTGGAAGGTGTGGATGGATGCCATGAAGTTGGCAATCGAGGCTAAGTGGTATGGTTTGGATTGATCCACACGCAAATACAAGGCAAAGTTAAGAAAATATTTGGGTAGCCCTGATGGTAGCAGATAGTGTGTCAAGACGGCATGGAAAGTGATAGGTAAAAGTAGAGGTTCTTTATACTAGGCCTTGGGGAAGTGTCAAGGACTCTTAAACATAAGGTAGTCGGTAGAAGTGGTCCATACCATGTGAATGGTGGAATGAGTGCCAAGACTACCATGGAATGATTGGCATGGGAGATGGTGGTATGGATCTTTGTGGTGTGACATAAGAGTATGTCTAGATCTCACAATGTATGTTGAGAGATGAGGCTTCGTTATGGAAAAAATGTTGGCCAAGGCGAGGTAATGCTAGTGATGAATTAGAGTTAAAAGTAGAGGATATAGCCATGGAAGCTTATTGGAGGTACCTCTATAAGGTCAAGGGTTATCTACGTGATGGGGCATACCACGATCCATGCTTGCATCCACCACGGTCCCCCCATCCAGAGGTATACCTAGAGGGTTGGCATTGACAAGGTTAGTTACAGGTGCATTTTTTTTGTGTGTCATGAGATGTGAGAAGTGAGAAAATTGTGATGCTACCTATTGCAAAATATGCCCATGTAGGTGACATGCATGGGCAATGACATGAAGACTTCTCCAACTCACTACCTTCTTCAACTATATTTGCTATTTTTTTTACGTTTACTTGACATCCCAATTCTTGGGGAGTCAAGACTATTACATTGTTTGAGGCATAGTAGCAGACTTATGCACTATGGCTAGGCTTGATATAAATAGCATGACTGAGCACTTGGGATAGAGGCAAGTGGTGGAGTCAAGGAAGAGTCCACGAAAGATTTGTGCTAATTTTAGGAAGGTCTAGGAAATGGATTATATCATGGGCCATGTTTGTGTGCCCACCATGGTCCCCCCATCCAAAGATATACCTAGACGGCTCTATCAATGTAGGTGCATGAACAACTAGTGCCTATGTGTTTACTCTATGTCTATAACATGCAAATCTCATCCATGTATATATTACAGGTGGCGTGCATGGGCATTGGGCAATGTTTGAGTGATTAGGAGAGAAGAATGTTTGATTTGATTGAGCTTTTCCTAACCCATAACCCTTTTTGTGTTTTTTTGTTGATTTTTCTTATTGGTGTCTCATTTGTGAGGCTTTTTCATTAACATTTGAAGCATTAGATTATATTAATTAAGCTAAATAGTCTAAACTACAAAATTTTCCACTATGTCCAAAGGGTAAAAATCAGTCCATTCTTTTAACTAATTCTTACAATAATCATTTATATTGATGTTTGCATGCTTCTTGGAATCACTGCTAAGCTAGATACTAGGAAAAAGAACTCACTGTAAACAATCTAATCGTTTTGATCTTACTACTAGGATAGTTTGGTGTGGAATCATTTGATTCAACCCCTAGGAGTCGGATCAATTTGACTAGATTGGCACAACTGTTTTGAGCTGACAAAAATAGGTGCATTTATGAGTAGTTAACTTGCCATAATGATCATGAACGTGGGGGTCAATGCTAGCATACTGCCAAATTTGTAGGGGGTATTTTTATAGTGTAATAATTGCACTGCAATCAAGGACCTGGTGCCACTAGCCTAACACTTATAGTTTGGTGACAGTTGAATTGCCTATGATCCAAGAAGTGCAATCAACAATCCAAGGTCTAGATTGTGAATCAACTAGGATTGCTATAATGATCCAAGAGTAGCATCATCCAATGTCTAATTGCTAGATCCTAGAAGTAGGATCCTCCTGTTCCTTGAATGGTTTTGTTTAGCATCATTTCAAGTAGGATCGTTGAGGGGGATTCCCCAAGTAGGATTGCTGATCCTATTGAGACAAAATTCTAAAAATATAAAAAGTTTTTTTAAAAAAAAGCTAGTGCAAGGGAATTAGACCATCACATCAGGGCTATATCTTTTAAATCTTAGCAAAGAATCATAAAAACTTCTAAAAACCCAAAATATTGTAAATCAAGAAAATTCCATAAAAAGAACTTCAGCAAAGTGACTCTAGCAACCTTAGGGCCAAATGCTTATGCTTTTACATTCGGATTGAATTAGTACAACATTATAATTGAACCCAACATTTGAACACAAAACATTATCATATATGTGCCAATGTTAGGGAGTGGTAAAGGACAAAGAGTCAATTTAACCACCCTAGTAGTGCCTGATTCTAGATCAAAAGTAAACCAAGAATCCTTCACAATAATGAAGGATACCATATCAAGATTATGGGACATTAGCCTAATTCAGCATCCAGATTCAAATATGGCTAAATGAGACCATGTAATGTTTGGAGGGGATTCTTCAGAAGGAGCCAAAATGCCCCTACCAATGGGTGAGAGAAAGTCCATCAGCAAACAAGATATGGGCTAGGCTAGAAATACAAAACTAGTAAAGCATACATTTTATAACATTTATGGCTTCCACACAACTAACCAAGCCCCAATCTTCATTGACACAAATGGAATACTCTTGGAGAGATGGCCAATACCATCAGTGCATGGAATTGATCAAGACCTCTTAGATAACCCACAAGTGTGTTGTGAGCTCTAGTGAAAAACTAGGAGTTCTATCTGGACTCTAATGGATCGATGTATATCCCAACAAGGGAAAGCAAGAAGGTTAGACTATTGGCCATAACAAATGAGATAGAAAGACCCAAAAGATTGCAATAAGCTACCAGAGCTCAAATAGAGCCAGTAAGGACTCTGCTTCCTTATGTCATTGATAAATTCTTCCTTATGTCAAATAGAGCCGGTAAGTACTCGACTTTCTTATGTCGTTGATAAATTCTTTTTGAGGAGGTTGAGAGTTGACAATGAAGGAATGGTGCTATATGAGGATTCCTCATGTAACTTCTACATAATCAATGATATTCCTATTAGGGACTTTTAGGGATCATTTTGATTCCTTGATACACCCCTATAGTCATCAAGTGTTGCCAACACATCATCAATCAAATAACATATGTTGATGAGGAAGGAAACACCTATGCCCCAAGATTTACTGAGCAAGCAAGGAATATAGAAAGATCCAGGAAGCGGCCATTACACCACCCTTAGCCTACCAGAGCAAAAGAACAAAAGTGGGAGAAAGGGAAGCGAGAACCTCTTAGAAGGAAATCACTTCAAGAAGAGGCAGTCCAGGAGGAGCAAGAATTCTCATCCTATAGCCATAGGATGCTAACTTTCGTATTCCTTCCTCATTGGATCCAATTAGGGAAGACAAAAAATATTACCATCTAGAGAGAGGCAACACCTCTCAAGGTAGCCACTCCCTTAGAGACCGTAGTACTAGCTCAAGGAGCTTGGGAACTTGAGAGTGTAGCATTATATGTATGTGAACACACTTAGGACCGCTAGGGCACTTTTTTTCCTTACTAATAGCTTTTTTCCCCCATGCATATCACCCTCTTATCTACTCATTTTGGGATGTGTACTTATCTTTTATATCTGGCACACATTTGTTGATTTTAATCTGGTGAGTTTGTGTACTCTCAACCTTATCTATCTTGTGTGTGTGCATTATTGCAACCCTAACCCTAATTCCAACAATTGGTATCAGAGCTAGCTTCCTTGACACTTGATCTAGTAGTCTGCCTCCCTCCTCACGACCTTATTTTTCTATCTCTGATTGAGATACCCTCTTAGGAGAAGAAGGTATATACTGTAGTGTGATGTATACAAAGTATACAATGTTTTCAGTGTCCGTGTGGCACAATTCGGGCGCATTTCGGGCACCGCAAGGTTTCTGTAGACGTTCTAGAGAGGCATCATTTTGGATTGGTTCTGCTCGATTTTGGGTATTTCGGCAAAGATTTGGTGTGCAACGTCATCTATAGCATCTTCAGCAACATCAACCATCATGCTTTCTAGTAACACTCTATTCTCTACTCTGTGTTATTTTTCATACACTTTGCAGGTGATTCGGTCATCCGAGGTTGCATTCAGTATACTGAGTACTTGCAATGTGTTGAAAGATTTTGCATTTGGTAGACAGTTATGGTTGGCAGTAGTGATGTATTCAACATGTTGTTTGTGCTAAGGACAAACTTGATGGGACTAACTACCCATTGTGGTCCTATATGATGAGGCATGTATTGGTTGCTAAAGGCCTTTGGAATGTGGTTTGTGGTAGTGAAACTCATCCTGTTTCATAACTACCACTGTAACCAGGTACTGTAGGTACATCTAAAGTAGAATCTGATACGTGGCTCCTCCACATGCACCACCAGTACCTCCCACCGTTGCTCAAACGAGATGGGATAGAAGAGATGCACAGGCACATGCATTACTTGCACTTTCTATGAAGCGAAGCATTATTCCTCATATTCGGTCATGTAAGACTTCAAAACATTCATGAGATGCACTTGTTGCATCATACCAGGTGCACAATGAAGCACGTGTTGCATATCTAGTAAAAAGTTGGAGTCTGGGCACATGAATGAGGGAGACTCAATGGACAACTTCTTGACCAAGATCAAAGATTTTAAGGAGCAACTCGCTAGTGTGGATGAGATATATCCTAATAGTACATTGGTGTCCACAGTTCTCAATGCATTGCCGGATTCTTATCAGAGTTTTACCTCTACCCTTAGACTCATGTGATGAAGGGAAATCCAAATGCCCTTACATTTGATGACCTGGTTTCAGTTCTCTTGTTATGCAAAGAAGAGCAGTCTAGGCAAAACAGATTTGTTATGCGAGTTGGTGACCAAGCTTTTGTTGCTATTCGGAAAGGCAAAGGTAAAGCTTCTTCCCATGGTGGCTATAAGCTAAAATCAGAATCCTTAGGTAAGGATGCAGAGAAAGAAGGTGATAAGCCTAAAAAGAAGGGTCAGTGTCACTACTGTAGGAAACCAGGGCACTACATAAATGAGTGCAAGAAAAGGCTAGAGAAGGAGAAAAGGAAAGAATCGGGCATGGCTGTGGGCTGATGTAACGTGAATCTTTCCTAGGCAAAAAGGAATCTTCTAGGTATCTATCTTGTCCCTTCTCCAAACCCTATCGTGTTATATATCAATGGATAGCTTTTGAAGAGTAGAATCTAAATATGTGAGGTCCGACAAATTTGGAGTTTGTTTGCAAAAAATTTATCCAGTGCCCCTTTTTGGAGGGAATATTCTGATCAAACTTCTTTATAGAGCCCCAAAATGAGCTCAAAAATTTCCTAATGCATACGCGCCAAGTGCAGAGAAGAAGGAATCTGCAAGTTTTGCTCAAGATGATTGGGCATGGACTGTACATTGCAGTTATGACCCTTGTATTCATTATGTATGCATGTTAATGGGAGAATCGAATGCTTTGTACTTTGATAGTGGTGCTAGTAAGCACATTACTTCATAAAAAAATTTGTTCTCATCTCTGGAATCTATCCCAAGTGCATGAACCATCACATGTGCAAATGGTTCCTCATATCCTGTCAAAGGAGTTAGTAGAGTTATGCTCATTGCTACAAATGGGGGGGCATTTACTCTTTCTAAAGTTTTATATGTGCCAGGCATTAATAAGAACTTGCTGTCAGTTTCAGCCTTAGCCTTGTCAGGCTTGATGGTGGTGAAATTTGTGGATGACAGATGTACAATTCAAGATAGAAATGATGGTTATCCTATCATTACCTCAGGTACCTTGTTTCATGGCCTATACAAGATGGATATATTTGAGAAGTTACAGTATGATGCTTGCTCAGTCTCTACGACTCGTGCTGTGAGAGTGATGTAGAATTATGGTATGCATAATTCGGCCATTTGAATTATGTCAGTTTGTTACGCCTTCAAAGGCATGATATGGTGTTTGAGTTGCCAACTCTTGAGACCCCTACTAGACATATATGTGAGGGGGGCATCATTTCCAAAGGATGGATCTGTGAGAGCTGTTAAGAAATTATAGCTTATACATAATGATGTATGTGGTCCTATGAGGACACCATCTATTGGGGGATATCTCTACTTCGTCACTTTTATTGATGATTACCCCAGATATAGCTGGGTGTATTCATTAAAGTAGAAGTCAGAGGTTTTTATGTGCTTTAGGCACTTTTTGTATCCATGGCTGAAAATGCTTGTGAATGTAAAGTTGGCACCCTTTGTTCAAATCGAGGGAGGGGAGTATATGTCCAAGGAATTTCATGCATATATGGCTAAAAAAAGGCATAAGGCATCAATGTACAGTGCCATACACACCTCAGCAAAATAGTGTGGCTGAGAGGAAGAACAGGTCTCTCATGGAGATGGCACGATATATGGTGAAAGCCCAAGATTTACCTCATGGTTTTTGGTTAGATGCAACTATGTACGCAAACTATGTGTTGAACAAATGCCCTACCAAGGCCTTGCAGTCTAAAACTCCTTATGAAGCTTGGCATCGTAGGAAGCCTTATGTGGCTCATTTGCGTGTTTTTGGTTGTCTTGCTCATGCCAAGGTTTTAGAAGAAACCTTAGAAGTAAGCAAAACCTTAGAAAAAAAGGTTTTAAAAAAATCTTTGAAGAAAAAAAAAACTTTTTTAAGAAAAATACGTAAATTGTGTTTCGCTGCCCGATGGTGTTCTGCAGAGCCGCATTGCTATTGTGTCGATGTTGTTGTGTGGTTGTAATCATTGAAGCAACTTCTGAGATAGAGCTTGTTTAGCTAACAAGGCTGTTGCTTAAGCATCAACACCCGCCATACACAAGGCGGCAGTCAACAGAACCACTAGACGAGGACGAATAGAACGCAGTGAGACGGATGGCAAAAACAGATGAACGACGGAATCAGAAAGATCTTTAGTAGCGGGCAATGTTTTGTAGTCAACCAGCTTTCTGCCTCCTTTGTTATGGGGTTAACTTGTGTTGTAGCCAACCAACAACCACCTAGGTGCACCAATCTGGTCAACGGACTGTGACGAAAACTTGCTGACAGACGACGATGGAATGACGAACGAAAAAAACAGGGTTGCATTTTTTTTCTTTTTGGATTCGCCCCGATTGTCTTCTTGATGATGTTTCTTGTTGCTTTGATGAGAGTCTCAGAACAAACACTTTGCAATGCTTCCTCTTCAAGAGTCCAAAGAGAGATATCGATGGACGGAACCAGATTGACAGAAAAAATGGACGGAATCTTGATAGAAAAAAGGAATCTTGATAGAAAAAATGGACAAAAATTTTACTAATTTTTCTTGCGTTTTTTCATTCTTCTCTTCCCGCTTTCTCGATTTGTTGGCTTCCTTCACTTTTCTAAAGGTCTTGAATTTGATGATGAGAATCTCCTCTTTGATGAAGCTCTTTTGTTGCCTTCCTTCTTAACGCCTTTTTACTTCTCACCTTCTTCTACCACTGTCCTTCTTGATGAGGATGTGAATGGATATGATAATGAGAGAGAGAGAGAGAGAGAGAGAGAAAATGGGATTGAAGGGGAACTTAGCCTTTGCAAGGCTCTGATACCATGTCAAAATTATGGGGAGTATGCACAACAGAAGCAATAGTTGATGGCAGATAGAGCAACATATATGAGAGAGAGCAAGAACACAAGATGTATAGAAAGCTTCTATATTACCTTCTATTTCAGCCACTCCAAAGTTGGCTTAACCTTCACCCTCATGTGTTGGTTGTGTTGTGTTACAAAAAGTGAGGCCTCCTACCCTTTATATAGGGTTCACCAAGGGCTAGGGTTGGGCCAACCCTAGATCCCTTTTCCACCCATATGCCCAGTTTATTTGGGATATGTTCACACCTACATGATATCTTTCTCTCACCCTTTATCACTTGTACATCATATATTTAAACACTTGGAACAACACAACATATAAGCTTTGTGCACTATCTAACCTCGAAAAATGGGTGTTGTAACTGGCATGGGGGAGAGATCATACCTGTGTTATCTCTTTCCCAATAGCATGAGATGAAGGTGATCAATGCTGGAGTTCAGTCCCAAGTGGAAAGGGTCCATCACTTCTAAATTAAAGTTTTCATATGATAAGGAGAATAAAAAAATGTTATTCCCAATGTGTAAGTATTGAACTTATGCTAAAATAAAAAGATGAGTACACTTACTGAATCCTAATAGGTCTATTTCAGCTTCCTTTGGACCCTCCACCCCTTGCTCTTTACTCTCACCCTTTATAATCATCTCTCTCTTGTCGTCACATGGATGTCATCAACATGCTCTTAACTATCATCAGGGGTTCTCTCCTCATTGTAATCTTCCCCCTCCCACTTTGGTCATGTCCTCTTTTTGGGCCTTTCTGTCATCTTGCCCTTCATCATCTCATTTGCCACCTTTGTCATGGTTTCAGATGATGGAGACACATCTACTTATGGGAGAGCCTTTTTGTCATTCTCCTTAGGTAGCTATACACAATGGGGCTAGCTTCTTGTCCTTCTTTGTTGTTGCATCCAACCCATATAACAACTAAACAAACTCTAAATATGAACTTGAAGAATCATATAGAAATGCTACAACATATAATGTTACTTACTTTGAAACTCCCCAACTCACTTTGAGGAAACTCTCCCTCGGTATAGTCTAGCTACCATGGGCAAGATGTCCATGTCTTCTTGCCCCATAACTCACCGATCCAATCTTTAGAGTACAAGCCCATGTCCTCTCTCTAGGACTACACTCGTGCATCTCACCGCCAATAGGTGCTTTTAGGAATACATACTCAATGATATAGACCATTTCTATACCACCTAACACATTTGAATATGTGTACATTAAGAGATGCTAAAAATAAAATGAGACACACAAACAATTATGCTACTATGTACCTATACATCAATTCACAACAAGTGTCATTGGTGTCTAGGATTAAGGGTGGCTTGCATGTCGCCCTTTCCACCTAAGGAATGCCTTCTAAAACTATGTCTTCCTAAAAGCCTTTAGAGCATCCATAATATTTTCCCTAGAGTCACGTGTCTCTCTCTCTCATGCATGCTTGTTTTTGGGCAGGTGAGTTGTCCTCCAACTTAGTATATAGTTGTAGCATGTAATCCATCAATTAGAGCTAATACACATGGCAATGTATCAATGTGAATAATGTTTAATTAAAAGAAGGAATCAGGGCATCTCTCATTGGGAACTCTTCACCTGCCCCAATATATCCACGAGCCTACATTTCCTGCATTGTGAACAAACTTTACATGTCTTGCTATACACTTAAAAAAGTTTAATCCAGAGAAAATGTGCATTAGTCTTACTCTTCATTTGAAACATGTGCACGAGAAATCTCTGCCATCTCTTCGAAGTAGTGAATTAACTAGCCTTGTCACCCCAACCCTGGTATGACATCACCTTCTTGAAGAATTCTATTGCTATTTGTGCCAACTCATGTCCTCTCTTCGTAAATAGCACCTCTATCTCCTTAAGGGTGTCTCTGTAATTCTTTTCAAACATGTCTCACTGTTGTACTCTCTCTACTACCTCACACAGGCAAGCTACTAATCTTCTTTTAGTATGTGACATCAAATTCATATGGCAATACATTTCTATTTAAGAAAAACATTTATATAAATTAAAGTACTAGATTGTAGTGTTTTTGAGGTGGGGACATACCTTGAAAACCAGTTAAGAGAGAAGTGCCATGGGAAGATTTAGCCATTTAGATCTGTCAGCCCCCCTAAGCATTAGAGCTTTCTCTGCCACACACGATCCCTCCTCGTCACTAAACTTTGACAATAATAAATGTAGATCAGCTACCCCACATGCTACATCATGAATATGTCATGTGCTGTTATGTTTGGCACATGAATGCTAGTCACTCTTGTGAGATTACATGTATAAGAAAAAGTTTTTAGTGCAATGATCAGATATACATCTTTGTTCATTTTTAACAAATGAATAACAAGATTTACCTCTAGAACTAAGTCTCTATCAGCTCGTGTGATTCTTGCCCATTCTTTCCAAGCTTTGAGATGATGGTTTCCATCCTAGACAATAAACATCATCCCGACCATGTGTTGTCAATCCTTCATCTACTCTAGTAGCATATCAAACTCCCCGAATAATCATAGTTTGGGGCCAACTCCACTCCGACAATCAAATGGAATGGGTCCCTTTACCTTGGAAAATTGTCTAAACAATGAATGCTACCATTGTTGTCTGGTATAAATGCTCTCTTCAATGCTTTTTATTAACTCTTTGATGCAATCTCTCATTCGTGTAGATTGCAGGGTTTGTGAGAATGCGACATAGCGGTACTATGGAAAGGCGATGTTGAGCTTATCAACCAAGTGTGATCCTCCACCCACTAAAGTTTTAGAAAGTGTTAACATTGAAGAAGTGAAAATAATGGGCTTGGAAGACACGCCTTGACATATTTCTCACTCTCTAAATGATTTCACACTCCCTTCCTTGATATCTCTCTCTCTCCCCCCATCTCTAGTTTGAAAAATAAAATTATATAATTTTTTAATTAAAGGAAAAATAAATAAATGAAATTAAAATATTTAATTTAAAAACTACCACATTATTTAAAGTTGTTAATCACCCTTCATTTGGTGTGTACTTTATACCTCTTGTGTACTTCTTTTTCAATTGTTGTGTACTTCTTTTTACTCCTAGTAGCATCCATGTCATTCTCTGGATTGCAAGCAGTAGTTCTTACTGGGTTTGAAGAGTTGCGAGTCCCAATAAAGCCTACCTCTAGTCAACAGGGGAGGAGTTCTATGTACTTGAAGACTCTCTTTCATGCAATTACTCTGTAATATAGTTGATGCTTTGTTAATCTCAAGCCTACAACCAATAACCATCTTAGATAGCCTGCCCCCAGAGGACTCAATCAGACGTGATAGATTAATGTAGCCATAATTGTAAGAGGATCAGGAAGAGCATCTTGGATAATGGAAACATATTAACAAAGATATTGTTAAATGTCCAAGAGGTTATCAAGGTTATGGAGATTCCCATGAAATATAATGGTGATACCACCTACCATGGGATCACATGCGAGAATGGACTCCATAGAACATAAGTATGATCCCCACTAGTGGGTGGTCAAAGCTGCAAACATCCAACATTACCTTCCCTAGTGTGAGTAGGAGAAGCCATTACCTAGGTAGTTTAAAGTGCGTGAATGAGCTTTGCCCCACGACTATTGAACCATAGGGTCTCAAGCACATCAGATTTTAGTGGGAGCATTCTAAATCCATATTCCAGTGGAGCGGAGTGTAACAGTGTGTTTGGAAAGCTCATTTTCCATTACTGCTCACAGTACCTACTATGTGCATCGCTAACAGGTAATTTCTACGTCTATTATGTGATGCTATCCGACGAGATAATGAGTCAATTAATAATACACATTGGTATCCAGAAACATAATGTATGGGCAAGCGCATATCCAAGGGACTAATTGATAAGATAAAGCAAATGGTGTCCAGGGTGTTAGGAGTACACTGTCATGCTGGGGCAAGAAAGGTACAAATGTGTGTGGCAAGAAAGGTACAAATGTGTGTGGCTAAAGAAATTGTGATGGCAAATGCTTGTGCAAGAAGATGGTTTCTCACATTTTATTATGGAACAAGAGTTCTTAAATGTTGTAGAGGAGATGGGACCGTTGGTGGAAGATAGCTGGCAAATTAATTTTGTTGGATACTTATGTTTTTGTAAATGGGTTTGAAATTTCTTAATAGGTAAATTATGGAACCTAAATAATTTTATAATTAGGTTCTAAAGTTCATATTTACAACCAAAACAGGCCTTCAAAGGAGAGATTTTGGTTATATACACTATTAAAGTTGAAACGAGAGTGCACTTATGACTTTTTCTATGGAAGCAGGTTTCCTGGTCAAGGGTCCATAGGTTAGAAGTGCTTTGCTTTTAAGATGTCCATAATTGGACCCTCTTCTGGATTGGATTTGGTGAATCTAATGTGATGGACCAACTCTAGAGACCTTAGACATGCATGGATGTAATTGGACCGCACCTCACAAATAGCAGATTGGGTGACCATGCTTGTCATGCGTAGAACCCAAGGTAGCATATTACAAATGTCACAATATATATGGTTAAAGGATTTCAGCTATGTTACATCGTAAATGACTTGAGTTTTCATGCATCATGTAGGATCTTCTAACAGTTGCAACATATGAAATGAAAGAGGAGGATATGGAGGCCCAATTTTTATTTTGGGAGTGCATCAATGAGGTGATGGATAACCATGGTTGCGAAAGGGTAGATTTATTTGGTTTCATCATAGATGCGGCATAACTTAACTAGAATGCAGTTCGATATGGGTTTAATGGTAGCAAAAAGAATGTCCAAAAATAGATAGGGAGAGGTCGTGCCTATTTCATTTGGGAGCAGAGCACGGTTGTCGACACAACAATGTATGTGTGCACCACATCTAAAGGTGAGCACAAAGCAATGTGCAAGAATTGGCACATGGCTAGTGGTGGCGCAATGGCCATGTCATAGATAGAGATGTTCCAGTAATGGACTCTTGGTTGAGCTAGTGGGAGGTGTGCAGCACATTGGGATAGTGTCACAAGACAATAGTAGAGAGAAGTAATGATGGTATAAATACTCTAAGAAAAAACCTAGACACATAGGGAGAGGACTAAGCTTGGAGAAAAATGCAATTTTGCAAAGCACTAAGACCATCTCTTCCTCTCAAGCCAAGCACATAGAGGACTAAGTTTGGAGAAACTAAAGGAACGGATGTCTGCAAGCCCAACCCAAGTGGTCCAAATAGTCAATCAGGCAACTGAAGGAACACCCATATAAAAGGCACCTTCCCCCCTAATCAGTGACAAAGAAACTATGCATCACAATATACTAGCCACTCTGGTCCTTGATATTAATAATGAGGCAACACATCATCTGAAGTATAATGCACATGTATGAGACTGCAAATATGCAGGGAGGCTAGGGAAGATCAATTTTAAGGAGGAGAATGTAACCACTACTCCTCAAATAACAAACGAAGCTAAAGAGGTATGTGTGATTGAGCTCAAGGTGAATGAAGCAATGTGGTCAATCTAAAGGACATGCATTGGTAGCAAGGTCACATGTAGCAAAACTCCTCATGGTGGTAAGAGGTGTAACACATAGTTGGATCTGAAAAGGGTGTGCCTGCTTATCATTTGAAGGGTATCATAAAAGAACCCTAATGGCCTCATTAGATAGTGGATCTGGTTTTGCCCAAATCACATTTTTCATTGCTATATTATGGAGAAACATAGACCCAAAGCCCAATACGCCACCCAAGCTATGGCCCTTTGTTGTGGGAACTAATCTCATAGATGAGGATGTGTATTCACTATGGGAAGTTGGATACCAGGTGGAGAGAAAAAATGCAAAAGGTGGCATGCCCACCCCTCCACTAGCGGTGGTGCTACAAGCTTTTTTGCAACATGAAATAAGGAAGAACCACCATTTGGATCTACGAGCATGAAGGCAAGTAGCTTAGCCATGCCAAATGGCATCAGAGTTAGGTACCGCATGTCAAACATCAAAGGAAGCAACAAAAAAATAAAAGTTATCTTTGAAAATGAAAGCTACGGTGTTAGAAGGAGTGCAGAGGCTAGAGTAAAAGCATAAATTTTTCAAGATCAAATCACATGGGGAGCTAGGGTGGTAGAAGAAGTGCACAGTCCGGAGCACAAGCATGAAGTTTTCAAGATCAAATCACACGGGAGGAAAAATATAATGTGCATTTGAAAGACAAACCATGTTATACGTGTCCATGTTTTGCAGATCAAGAATCCAAGAAGAAGCCTTATCTTACCTGCAAGAACTTGTACTTCATATATTTGTGTGTTCTTGGCTTGAGCTAGAATGAGGATATGTTCATCCACCAACTATCCTTTTTGACTTGGATCTCTACAAAACCTTGTGTGTCCTCATGGACATAAGGATCTACCACCACTTTGATGAGCCTTAAATTGCTTATACAAGGAGGACTTATCCATATAGTCCCTCTTAATGCCATCACAATGCTTATTCATACAGTCCTCCCTTAATGCTATCACAAGGCTCCAAGATAAGACAAATGTGGCAATCAAAGGAACACCCAAGGCTACCAATAAGAAGAAATCCCAGGGTTCAACCTTAAAGCAAGTAGCCAAAGAGTAAGAGCCCCTAAAAAGATTAATTAACTAGAACCATAGGTATAAAGGAAGAAGACATCAAAGAACACATGCAAACGTAATGCACGATCAGTTTATCAAGGGCAATGACATCATGACCATTAAAAGTGGTTTGGATAAGAGCTTTAAGGCTACCTCCCTTGTAGAGATAGCTAGCGGTCTCCTACTCAAACTTGCTCTTCCCAAGGAGAAGGAACTCGTAGACTACGAAAAACTTTTGAGGAAACTTAAGGACTACCCCAACCCCATGCTGAAGAAAGAGAGGATGAAACAAGTCCACAAGGTTGAGGAAGGTGCATGTTGAACTAGAGTTAGTGCTAGAGAAAGTGGTTGAGTATAACTCACTTGCC
Source organism: Cibotium barometz (assembly GCF_041138505.1). Taxonomy (NCBI): domain Eukaryota; kingdom Viridiplantae; phylum Streptophyta; class Polypodiopsida; order Cyatheales; family Cibotiaceae; genus Cibotium; species Cibotium barometz. The sequence goes on from NC_141081.1 coordinate 18,511,185, forward strand.
TTAATGGAGGGAATTTTTTGGCGAGCTATTTCTAGCAAGCGATTTTTTAGAATCGGGTGATCTATTTCATAAAGATTCCCTCCAAATGAGAGAGAGGGAGAGAGAGTAACATCACTAGGGTTCTCTCTCTCTCTCTCTCTCTCTCTCTCTCTCTCTCTCTCTCTCTCTCTCTCTCTCTCTCTCTCTCTCTCTCTCTCTCACACACACACACACACACACACACACACACACACACACTCTTTCTCAATTGCATACCACAATGGTAACACAAAATAAGATATTGCACAATCAAACCCTCTGCAATGAGGTTGCTAGCAAGACACCCAAAAAATTAAATTACATTAATGAAAACATTTACAAAAGTCCCAAAATACTATAGGACATGAAATTTCAAAATTTGGCATGTGAAATTCCATGCATCCGTAGTTCTAAATTAGGGTAGACTCTCCTAAGAGTTTTTGTGAGGGCACTATGAAATATGATGTGGGTCTTTACATTTTAGAAGCATTGCATTAGTGGCCTCCATACTATATTTTTAAGGTCTCTCACTCTGTTGCACCATGGCTTCAAATATGGTGTGGTTCTTTACATTAGAAGAATTGCACTATGGCCTCCGTATTATATGGCATGGGTCTTTGCATTAGAAGCATGCCTCCATGATATATTGTTGAGGTCTGTCACTCTTTGCTGCACCATGGCTTCAAATATGGTGTGGGTCTTTGCATAGAAGCATTGCATTGGTGGCCTCCTTACTATATGGTAGAGACCTCTCACTCTTTTTTGCACCATGGCTTCAAATATGGTGTGGGTCTTTGTATCGGTGGCATAGTACTATATTGTTGAGGTCTCTCACTCTTTGTTGCACCATGGCTTCAAATAGAGAGGTATAGTCTATGAGTGAAACATGTTCGTGATACCCATAAGGATCATACTGTTGCTACTCATATAGGTCTTTTTGGTCATAAGACTCATGGTTCTCTTGTTTCTAATTTTCTGTCTCTATGGGTAGGGTCAACAAGTATTGTTGTGTTGGTGCTGTTCTTGGAGAGGGACTAGTTGAGGTGGTAGTACTAGAGGTGTATATGGCAACTGAGGGGGTCTATACATATCTCACGGTAAAGGGTTTTGATATGCATGCATTGGATCTTGTGCCTATTTTGAGGAGTGACTTTTGGGTCTAGCAAGGCCAATGGTTTCCTTGGCATAGTAGGGAGCATCTATCATGGTGTCGGAGTCCACCCTACTGAGTTTCCTTGTTGGTACCAACAATTTGGTTCATGGTTTTCATGTGGTGCTAGAGAAATGAGCATAAAATTATTGTTGAATAGGTCTCAACATTGGATTATCCATGTTGTATGATTTTGAGTGACAACTTATGCACCAAACAATATTTCTTCAAGGAATAGATGTGGATGTCCTACTTGAGGTGTTGGCTTTGGGGCTAGCCCTTGAGGTTGCCCTTTGGGCTAACCCTACCACCACTGCTAGCCTTGAGAAGATTCTCTGCCAACTCATACATGATCATGCCCCTGAATAGGACTCTAGTTGGTGCTAGGTTGAACACCCTTGGCCGATGAGGCTTTTGGATGGCTTGGGTTGGTTGGACGACTTCTACATCCTTATCTTACAGATTATCTACTAGGTCTATTTTCTTGCCCAACAACACTCAGCAGTGCCTAGACCTATAGACATGGTCGTGAAGCCTCTTGCTCTTAAGACTGATCATAAAGCAATTGATGAGAAACAAATCATCTAGTCTTTTGTGGGTGTGGAGATACTTGATTCTAACAATGTAATTTCATGAGGTTGTCCTTGAAGTTGGCCCTCCCTGCTAGGGCCTAAACTATTAAGCATATTCTTTGCCAACTCGTTAACGCTCATTCCCTTGACTAAGAATCTAATTGGTGCTAGTTGGGCAACTTTGATCTTAATGAGGCTTTGGATGATGCATCCCCTATCTCTTGTTGGTTTGAGTGAATGGCTTCTATATCCTTGTCTTACACATTTTCTATCAAGTCTATTATCTCGTGTGGTAGCACTCATAAAAGATATAGTACCTAGACCCATAGAGATGGTCGTGAGAGGAGCAAATGATGTGTCTCTATCTCTTGGTTTGAGTGGATGACTTCTATATCCTTGTTTTGTAAATTATCTACCAAGTCTATTATCTCATGATAGCACTCATCAAGATTTAATACCTAGACCCATAGAGTTGCTCATGAAGCCTATTACTCTTAAGACTAATTGATGAACAGCAAATCATCTAGTCTTTTGTGGGTGTTGCATCTCATAATGAGATACTTGGTTCTACCAATGTAATCATGCATTGTTTCTCCCTCCTCTTCCTTGAGGTTACATATACATGTACAATGGGGATCCATCTCTCTCCACTAGGTGAGAATCCCACAATGAAAGTGTGTCTTTAGATCTCATAGGCTAGCCTTTTTAATTAGGTTATGTGATCTAAACCACTGGATTGATTTGCCTTCAAGGTAAAGTCCGAATGATCAGATCTTGGTAGGATCATTAATACATCCCATGGCCTCACAAATTTGATCGAATTTCTCTAGGTACTAAATGGGATCTTCAGTTTCATCAAATTTGGTCATCATCCTTGAGATGTGGATTAGCATAGTTTTGTCCAAGGTTAACCGACCCCCCTTCCCATTTTAAACACCATCCTCATCGTGTTTTATACATATTCACATGGCGAGGGAACATAAGGAGGTGGTTATGCGAAACTCATTATTTCAAGATATGGGATCTCTTGTTGCCCTATGGGTTTCGGTTGTGAGGTTTCCAATGGCACTTATCCTCCTTGGCTTGGTTTAAGGCTACAAGCATGTTGTAGAGCAGTTGAGGACTTGTTTTGTGAATGTCATTATGGATCCTTTCGTGGTGGTAATGAGGTAGTCTTGTCTCTTTATCCAAGGGTTCTATGTTCTCATCCAAAACGGATTAGAATTTAAACTTTGGTCCATGGTAACAATGCTTCTATAATGAGCTCTTATCGAGAGTGAGGCTCTGTTTCCCAATGTGTGTGCTTGTTGTTAGGTGTATTAAGGGATACTTATCCTTGGTGGTATAGCAAAAGAGACATGTCCCATTTTTCATTAACTAGGGGTGAGATGCGTGCTGCTAGTTGTGATAAACCCAACTCAGATCAACACCACATGTTTATGGCATCTGACATGAGGGAACTAGCCTTGAGGCTTATTACCCCGCCTTTTCTCCTTCACTGGAGCTACACCTAAAAATATGGCAGTTAAATACCTTCTTCATAAAATTCAAGACGCTCTTGACAAAGCCAAGTGGTGAGCCCATTGGATCCTGGAGGATGGTGACTTTTATTTCTCAGGTTTTGTTTCTTCCCATTTTTCATCCACTTATGTTTGTGTTTTCATTTGCTCAATTTTTTCAAAAACTCCTCATTTATGTTTATGTTCTCATTTGAAGTGGATCCAAAGGAGTCATGTTCATGTTCTCATTTGAAGTGGATTCAAAGGACTCTATCCTTCTTAATAGCAGTGGAATACTCTACTGTGGAGAGATGGTTGTTTGTAACTGAAATCAAAGGCATGGTGGTTTTGAGAAAGTGTGATTTGATATATAATCAACCATATTGTTTTTTCTAGGCTCATGTCTCTAGACCAACAATTAGTCCAGATTGGGTTTGCATCAAAGTTCTTAGCGCTTTTAGTGCAAATCTGAAAATGGTTTCAAACAAGTTTTTTTTTCCTACTAGGCTCATGTCACCAAGCTCATACATCTAGCTTTATGCCTCTAGACTCTAGATCCATGTCTATAGGTTCACATATCTAGGCTAAGTTGTATAGGTTTATGCCTCTAGACTCCGTATGTATGCTCACTTCACGTGTCTAAGTTTATGCCTCTAGACTTGCGTCTACAAACTCATGTGTCCAGGTTCACGCCTCCTCTAGACTCACATCTCTAGCCTTGCATGTCTCGGTTCTTCACGCATCTAGACTCACTTTTTTGCAAGCTCACATCTCTAGGCCATGTGTCGAGGTTCATGCCTCTAGACCCACATCTACAGGCTCACATGTCCAGGTTTACATCTCTAGACTCACGTCTCTAAGCTCACGTATGTAGGTTCACGTGTCCAAGTTCATGTCTCTAAACTCATGTCTTAGGCTCACATCCATTTTGTATGAATTTGGCTCAAGTTTTTTTCTTTTATGAACTAAGCCTACCTAGGAGATGGAAATAGGAATTGGGCCTATGATAGGGGTGGTGTGTACTCATTATGGGTAATAATTATTTAATTCTCCAACAAGGACAAGAATTTTCCTTAGAATGTATATAGCTAGTAAAGATTATATGACATGAAAATCTTCCAAGGATATGAGTAGGTATGTCCATACAAGTCTTTATGGTAGTAATAATTGGTACGTATGATGTTATACCTACCAGTAGATTCACGCCTCCAAGCTCACATCTATAGGCTCAAGTATTCAAACTCATAGCTCACATGTCTAGGCTAATGTCCCATATGTCCAAGCTCTCACACGACTCGTGTCTATAAGCTCACATGTCTAGATGCATGATTTTTTTTGCACGAGACTATGGGCTCATGTTCCCTATGCGACAGCTAGTTTGGCCTAGGTTTTTGTGGTTTTTGTGATTGTTTGGACTTGATGGGATGTGATTAATGGTCATAATCCTAGTGAACGATTGTTATACAAGTTATTCAATGTTTTTAATGAATTTGCATGCTTTCAACCTACCAATTCAATAATGCATGGAAAAATTATGAAAATTTATGAATTTGCATGCTTTCAAGCTATCAATTTAATAATGCATGGAAAAATTATGAATTTGCATGATTTCAAGCTACCAATTCAATAATGCATGTGAAAATTATGAAAAATTATGAAATGCTTAAAAAAATTTGACTATCCCACTCTAATCCACCCTAATGAAACTTAATGCTCATGTTTTCGAAGTGGATTCCACTCTAAATTACAATTGCTAAGCTAATCAAAGTAATTAAATACAAGCCTCTTTGACTCCAATTTACCAATGAACCACGGCATTGCCATTGTAATATGTGAAACTAGAATGCTCTAATGTAAACAAACTTTAAATCAGAATTAAAATCAACATACAAATACATCCAATGCTCTAAATCCATATGCTTTTTGGAGTGGTACCTCCTAATCAACACCGAGTAGTAATATTAGGTAATCCCGTTAGCTTGGAATGAATGGATGAATGGAGCTAAGCCCTAGGCTATTCCCTAACACAGTGGGGCCAAATATATTCAATTCAAGAGCTTATCTTAGCCTTGCCAAAGCATGTGTCATTGAGTCTTGCCTTAGAGGCGTAATCTGCAACTTCCTTATGTGGGTGCACTAGCTCATTCGTCGCATCCACACTCTGTTGTTGTCACATCAAAATTCTCCTTCTCTATGCCTAGATAGAGGCAACAAGAGGTGGTCCTTTGCAATGTTTCTCTCTCATAAGAAATAATAAATGAAGGGAAAAATACAAGAACAACCTATAAGCAAACCCAAGACATGAAAATCTAGGAACTGGACCTATGATAGGTTTGGTGTATATTTATTATAATAATTGTACTTTAATTCTCCAATAATTATGAAGGATAAGAATTTCCTTGGAATTTATAGCTTGCAAAGATTGTATGACATGAAAATCTTCCAAGGATATGTGTAGGTGTGTCCGTAGAGTCTTTATGGTAGTAATAATTGGTACATACAATGTGTAGGTGTGTTCGTAGAGTCTTTATGGTCATAATAATTGGTACATACAATGTTAGGTATACCTACCACTAGACTCACACCTTTAGTCTCACATGTCCAAACTCAAAGATCACTTATCTAGGCTCACATCTCACATGTTAAGGCTCACGGTTCATGTCTACAAGCTCATGTGTCCAGAGTGATCTTTTTTTATGCAAGAGTGTGGGCTTGCATTCCCTGCTTCTTGAGAGCTAGTTTGGCCTTGGTTTTGGTGGTTTTATGATTTTTTGAACTTGATGGGGCACAATGTGATTAATGATCCTATGTAATTAATTAATTATTTTTTTATGAATTGAAATGCTTGAACAAAATTGACTATCCCACTCTAATCCACCTATTGTCAGAGCATTATAGTATGCTTTTTGGAGTGTGAACTCCTAATCAACACCGAGTAATATTGGTTAATCCCAATAGCTTAGAATGGGATGATGGCTTGGACGGATCTAAGCCCTAGGCTGACTTTCCCTATTTGACATTAAGCATAGGGTAATTTCACTTTATATGTTCCAACACTGTCTTACAAAGGATAAGTGTCCATCTTTAGCATGGGCAAGATGGCAAGATGGCAAAATGCCTTATAGTATGTCAAGGCGAGTGAAACCATGTTAACCTACAGACTGGTTAACATAAGATAATGGAAACTACTAGAGTAGAGATAATATTTTGGTAATTATTACTTGACTCCCAAGTTTAGTGGGGTTTCCACCAAACCAGTCATGATGATTTATCAAGGGAGGAACAACTTGAGTCATCCTTAGTTTTACATCTTTGTTAATATACACATGGGCAAAGTTTCACTTATTGTGGCATGGGTTTTGTAGACACTCCAATAATTTTGGAGGTTGTCCATGATGCCTAAGGAAGGTGAGGACTCCATAGGGTTATCCATGATCCTTAGTTTTGCATCTTTGTTAATATACACATGGAGGTATTGGATATCACAAGAGATCACACATGGAACTATGGAGGATGAAATATCATTATCATGGTGGTGGAGTGTGTAGAAGAGAGAGAGAGAGAGAGAGAGAGAGAAGTGGGTGTAAGCAAGGAGTGGAAAATAAAGCATTGTCCTTGACAATGCCTTGGGCATGGCTTTAAAGTTGGGATTTTTGAGACATATACATATATACAATTTTTGATATATATATGTTGGTATATTAGTCCTTTTACAATTTTGGTGAAGTGGTAATTTTTGTGTATATTTTTATTTTGCAATCTCGGTGATGTAGGTATTTAAAGAAGTAGCTTGTAGGTTTTTAAATAATTGTTGTAATTGTGCCACCCAAAGTTAGCGGGGTTGTAACTGTGTAACTCCTAAGAACATGGGTGCCTTCCCTCCCTATCCACTCTTTCAAAACTTTTCCACAACTCTCTATTTACCTTCTTCTCCACTTTGCATACACCTTTCGACACTCACCTTACATAGCCAAGGTGACCAACTTGCTATATACGGTAAGTGTACTGCCCATGGTACTCTCTCTCTCTCTCTCTCTCTCTCTCTCTTTCTCTCTCTCTCTCTCTCTCTCCCCCCCTTTGTCTCTGTATCTCTCTCTTTAGAGCTTTGCTCAATGGTAGATATGTTGGCTATGACCTATCTACCTTTCCTAAACAAAGAAAGTTTTATTATTTATGTGTGTGTGTAACCTTTAGAGCTCACTAGAGGTCTCTCTCTCTCTCTCCATAATAGCTCTTGATTTATTAATGTGTGTGTGTAACCTTTAGAGCTCACTAGAGGTCTCTCTCTCTCTCTCCATAATAGCTCTTGATTTATTAATGTCTATTGTCCTCTCTCTATCGGTCATTTCAAGGTAAAGCAAGGATGGATGCATCACAGCATCAAGGTGGTTTTTCTCAAGCAACTATGAGTCTTTCTTTGGACCAGCTGCTTGCTGCAAAACAAGAAGTCACTAGTCCTCAAGCAAGGACAGATTTCTCGGCACTTCATAGTGCTTATAAGCACTCTCATTCCAGTATATTTATTACTTTTTCTTTTGCTGCCAAGGTATTAGTGCATTTAAAATGACCAAATGCATGTTTTTCTGTGTTTCAAAGCCATATTGAAGATTTGCATGGTGGAAGAGAGTGTGCACATTCAGGTGACAAGGATAGTACTCGAGAGTCAATTCGATAGTATTGGGCTGAAATGAAGAGAAAGGAATGTCATAACAAAAAGGCACATGCAAGGCCAGAGCATGAGGATGACAATATGTCACTTGATGAGACAAAAAACCCTTCCCAAAGCTACATGATGCATCACCACAAGTTAAAGCACTTATGCTATCTAACATCTGTCACACGCTTACACAAGTGAAAGTGCCACAAGGACAAATGATGACTTCTTCCTTAAGCAATCAATCATCTCATAATGTTACTAAATTCTCAAGTTGGTGGATCCAAAGATGTGAATGTCTCTGAAGCTGCAAAATTCATTTGGTATTCATACGGAGAATGTTCAGTCAAAGCAATCTCTTGACTATATCAAGAAGAGCTAGGGATCTTACCTTTAGCCATGTGCCACATGCCACCATGCGGTAGCAGAGGAGATTCAGGACCTAATTGTTGAGTTTTAGACATCCGAGACACGCGTTTCCCCAAACAAAAGAGATGTGTATCACCACAAGATAGGGATGGGCACATATGTGGAGAATCCTATTCATCTCCTTGATGAGCCTCAGGTATACTTTCATAAAACCATAATCATAACTCTTTATATATAAGTACATATTGCGAACCTTTTTCTTGCATTAGCTCATTGCATACTCCTACTCAAGGTGTATGCTTGATGCAAATTTAGAGTACAATATAGCTCTATAACATTGCTTCCTAGTAGTGAAAACTTGCTTCAAAGCTAATTTATAAAGCTTTAAAGCATTGACTTTACTACTTCAAAGCTTTCGAACATTACTTTGAAGCACTCTCTCAAACTGTAAAAGTAGTTACAACTTGCTTCAAAGTGTCTTTCAAATCGTAAAAGTAGTTACAACTTGCTTCAAAGTGTCTTTCACAGTATAAGACCCTTGATGCACAATAAAAGTCTAACAAAGCTATGAAGCATTGCTTTAGCATCTTAAGGCTAGTTTCAAGAATTCCTAGAGAGATTTCATACATTTCTCTTTCCCCTCTAAGCACTCTCTGAATGCTTAGAAGCATTATTGTATGTTTTACAAAGATTTAAATCAATGTCACAAATATTTTAAGGCTATTATAGGGCTTTATAGCATTGTTTATGTGCTTTAAAAGGTTTTATAGCATTGTTTATGTGCTTTAAAAGGCTTTAAAGCATTGAGACATGTGTTGATGAAATTTTGGAGGCTTTAAAGCTATATGATTCTCCTCTGAACGGATACAAAAACATATTTGAATCATGAAGCAATAGCTTTAAAGCTTTATGAATAAATTTGAAGACACCTTGAAAGCGCTTTTTTACATAGCTTTAGTCCTTTTACATAGATGTCTAAGGTTGTATATGGAATAACTTTAAAGCATTTTGTGAATTGGTTAAACCAAACTTCAAAGCAATGAGAGTTGGATATAGATGTCTAAGGTTGTAGGGAATAACTTTAAAGCATTTTGTTAGCAGTGAATTGGTTAGACCAAACTTTAAAGCAATGAGAGTTAGATATAGTTGTAGTGCTTTAAAGTAGTTCTACATAGCTTTTTACTTTCCCAAAGCATTAAAGATAGTTGTTAGAGCTTTAAAGCAGATAGAGATTATTCAAAAGCAGATTGTCTACATTATGTAGCTAGCACTAATGTACTTGCAACCTGCCATCTCTACATTCATGTTGAGTCAAGTAGAATTAACCACCTTTTTGTTGTGCTCATGGCATTTTTAGCTCTATCGATGATCCCAAGATATGTATCCATCAATTGAAATCTCATGAGGTTTCGAGGCCCTGAAGCCATACTTTGTTCATAAGCTGAAGGATAGGTATACTTGTTGTTGTTGCATTGCACATCATAAGCTGAAGGATAGGTATACTTGTTGTTGTTGCATTGCACACATGTAGATGAGTTTTTTGAAAGAGTCATTCAATCACATGCACAATGCCCAGTTTGGCATGCATGGAGCGGGTTGTACATGTACTTGCACTCTATGTGTGAGACATGCTTAGTCATACAGTTGTAATTCAACTCAACATATATACAAGAGTGTGAATGATATTTGGAAATCAGTACCTTTGCCCAAAACCAAATCAGTTCACATTTCATAAATATAAATGTCTCATGGGAACATGTTCTTCATGTGGTGTGCACAAATTGCCCCTTTCTCCCCAAGATATGGGTGAGAATAACTTGTTGCTCCGTGTTAAGGTCTTTCAAGATATAGAGACGTGTACAGACAACAATGGGAAGTTAAAGAAGAGAAAAGATCTAATACATATAAAGATGCAATGTAGGGATATGATCAGCCTATTTCAATCTTACTTGAGCTTGTTCATCAGACACAACTTCATTTACAAGTGGGAGGTTGAGCAGTTTAAGGCATGCATATCGTGATTTCCAGGTGATGCTATTGTTTCAATCATAGACTTTGCTGAGAGTTACTCATTTAAGGAGCAAAATGAAATACAGTCCATGCATTGGTATTCTAACCAAGTCACTATTTTGGTGCATATATATGCTATTATCACAATAATGAAGCTGAGGTGAAGAAGAGCACACATTACTACATGTCAAACGGTAACGTGCATGATACTTTATTTGTGCAACATTACTTTCTTTTGCATGATGCATGGGCTAAAAAATCAAGGTGTTTAGTATAAGAGCCATGGTTGTGGTGGTCTAATGGAGCAACTTCACAGTTCAAAAGCAAAGCAACCATTCTACTTTGTGGGTAGATTCTTTGGGTTGATAGCAATTGAGATGACTTGGAACTTCTTTGCTTTAGGTCATGGGAAAGGGGAACATGATGGGGTAGGTGTTGTGGTTAAGAGAGCACTCTCTGTAGAGCGGCTCAACTTGAATGATGCAATTCTGAAATGTGTTGTTGTGTTGTTGATGTGGTAGTTTTTCTTAGGGTCAGGTTTGAAGCTTGTTCATCTAATTCTAGGATTAACAAGAGCTACCATCATTATCTTACATCAAGAAGTCATGGTAGATACACCAAAGGGTCAAACATTCAATATATAAAGCAATAGTGTCCAAAGCTACAACTTGGACGGGCACCCGTAATGGTGTGACGGAGTATTTATGGCGATTCCCGCTTCAAGAGCGTGTGGTAGCAAGTTAGGATGAAGTCCTAAGTGATGTACTTCATGGATATATTATGAGAGTAGTCATTGCAATAGCATTAGGCCTTTTATGAGCCTAAAGTGCCCGGCCGGCCATAGTTTAAGTGAGTGTGAACACTTATGGCCATGTATATAAGTGAATTTCTCTCATAATACAATATACTCTCCCATTGTGCAATTGAGTCTTGCTAATCCTCTTGCTAATCTCTCTCCCTAATACATGCTAGTGAGTGTGTGTGAGTGAAGTGAGGTGAGAGGAGGGACAAGGACCGGTAATGCAATGCGACGATGTGACAACGCTTGCGGGAGACGCGGTGGAATTGCTTCTCAAGGAGTTGTAGAGCTTGGAGACCTCAAGGGTTATGAGCTCGGCCATTGAAAAGATCCTCACACGACAGTTGTGGTTCACTAGGTAATCTCTTTTTGGATGTGTTTCAAGGAGGGTTAGGGTGAGCCATAACATTTTTGGCGCCGCTACACCGGGGACCCATCCCTTGGCTTTTTCCATCGTTTTGCCTCTAATATACGTATAACCCATTGCCCATTATCTTGATTAATGGTTTTCCATGAAAAAGATGTGGATTTGATGCTGATTTGTGTGAGATTTGGTGTAGAATAGCTATCTTTTTTGTTTTTGAAAAGAATGTTTTTTTCTTAATTTTTAGATTAATTTATTATTTTTGTTGTTGTTTTGACGGTTTTTCATGTTCGTAGGGCTTGCACATAGTTTGTATTATTAGGCTTAAATTACATCCATTGCATCAAACAATGCAATAGAATGCAATTTTTAGTGAATGTCAGCTCTCTTTAGTTTAAACATAGATCTAAGATCATTAATTTTAGTTTAACATAGATCTAAGATCATTAATTCTAGTTTAATTATGTGTTTTTTGTTAAAATTGTTTGGATTAGAGTGTTAACAAGCATAAGGAGTAGCTTAATCTTTCAAAAAATATCTTAAAACTATTAAAAAAACCCTTGAATTTGACTAAATTCTCTTAATGGACTGGTTTTTGTCATTAAGGGTGATTAATCTTGTTCAAGAGGCTAAAAAAATAGAAAATGTGATAATTGGGATCTAAATTGATCATATGAGTAATCAAAATTAGGATTTTTGAGTGTTTTGAGAGCATCTAGATGCATCAAAACACCTAATCACATCAATTTTTTGATCAATTGGAGAAATTTGACTCTCCTTGCTTAATTTTGCCTTAAAGAGGAGACTATAATTAAGAGTCTAATTAATCTTCTAATTTAGATTAATTTACACAATTATTGATGCGCAAAGATTAGTTTTTTCTTTCTCTATCCAATGATGTGCTCAATTATGTGAATTAATTAGAGATTAATGGTTAATTAGAGTTCTTAATTAGTATAAAAGAGGAAAAGATTAGTAAAAAGATTAATCTTAGATTAATTATTAATCACTTTTTTACATAACTCATTAAGGCTAATGAGCATTTAATGAGTAGATGCTCATGAGTTGTCAAAATTTATCCATTTTGGGGATCATTTATGAAAGGGTGTAAGGTGTGTCATTAAAAGGTTGACTTTTTTTATTCCCACTTACCTTTTTGGGAAAATGCCCATACCTTTTTCATTTTAAATTCAAAAAAATTCTCTCCCAAAAAAGGAAAATTCATATTTCCCACTAGACTCCAAAAAAAAAGAGAGACGTGAAAAGCCAGGCCGTGAAAAGGTCCGACGTGAACGGCTGGGAGGATGTGAAAGTGTTGGATGTGAAAGTGCTGGACGTGAACGGCTTGGCACGTGAACAGTAGGACGTGAACGGCTTGGGACGTGAATAACTAGGACGTTGTTAGGAGTTTTTTTGAGTTTGGTTTTCTGGCATATGTACATATGGATGCATGTTCGTATAGCACTTGGATGCCCATCATGAGTTTGATAAAATGGTTATAATTGGGAGCGCTATCTTTTGGTCAGGCATAACATGCTGATGCCTAATGCAGGGCTTTGATTCAGGTACCTTTGTTGTTAGCACCCTTGTGAGTCTGTATGGCAGTTGTGATGGTGCATTACTGAAGCAAATTATGTGTTCAGTAGGCTATCCAAGCATGATGTGGTATCTTTAGGCACGTGGTACTCTCGTGGAGGCAAAAGATGTCGTTGTGGAGAGGCAATCAATGGCTTTGGAAATTGGCCATGCATTACACGTTGATGCATGGAGAAAGGGATTTGGGTCAGATGCCTTCATTTGTAGTACCCGTGTTGTGAATATGAATATCAAAAATGGGAAACCATGTGATGTACCAGTATGGAACGAGTAGGCGGAGTTGGAAGCATCAACCTAGGAAGATTTCAACTCGAGGATCAGCGAGGAGGTGGGCGTGTGATTGCCAAATATGGAGCAAAAATCATGGAGTTGCCCGATTCAGCCAAAGAATTTTTCAAGGCTGTGGCAATTTAAAAGGAGAGTGCACAAGCTACAATGAAGGGTGAGAGGAATGCAGTGTTGTGTTTGTTGGTGTTGCTGTTGTTGGTGGTGTCTTTGAGTAGCTCATGGCATCTGAGGGTGGGGGTTTGGCACTGGTAGTGAAAGACCTTCTTTTCTGAGGCTCAGCGACTCTTTGATTTTTTTCTTATACACTGTCAATTTCTCTACTATTGATCTGTGTAGCCTCTTGTGTGCTGGTGCTGCTTGTAATAGTCTGGCTAAAGTTGAATGTGATTATGGGTGTGAAGGAGTCGCTACCTGCTCTTGAGATCGCTCTACAGATTGCAAAAAAATGAAGGCATCTCGGCCATGATGGGTGTAAGGTCTCTTCGTTGATTTTCAATTTATTGTTCGTGCCATTTTCAGTGTTTATTAGAAAGTTGGGAATCATTTTCCTGCAGCTGTGAGCAGGTTGAATATGAGTGTAGAAGTTAGTTACTTAGCTAGACTTGCATGTATTTAGATTCCTCCTTACACTGCCTTGGATGAGTTCAATGTTGATTTAAAGCAGTACTTTAAATTATTGCAGTAGAGATATAAAGCATTGTATTAGACCTTTTAAGCACTATACTAGAGCTTTTAGGCATTGTGTCAGAGATTTTAAGAACTATACCAAAATTGGAAATCATTGCACATCAAAGACTTAAAGCGTACTGAAATTGCAAAACTTTACATTGATCTTATGTATAGAAAAAAGAAAGATGGAAAAAACTAAGAACTATTAAAAGTTCCACCTCTCAATATTAAAAGCATAAGTGTCATCAGCCCCCCATTGGAATCTATACATAAGCATCAACATAAGTATCAATATGGTTGAATGTATATATACCTAAGTATATATATACATAAGCATCAACATAAGTATCAATATGGTTGAATGTATATATACCTAAGTATAAGGATGTTGGAACCTATACAATTTGTTGGCATAAGTATCCGAATAAGTATCGATGTGTAGTAATCTATACCTAAGTATCAACATGTTTAAACCTATACATGAGTATCAGCTATAGTAACAGCATGTTTTGTAGCTAAACATCAATGCCTTCCATATTGTTCCCTTGGCCTATTACCCCCTCTGTCATGTACTGCTCCCCCTTCTTTGTGCCTCCAAATGCTTTGCATTATGTCTTTGCATCATTTCCTCATAGGAGCATACATTGTGCCCTTGATCAAACTTGTCCATTATGAAGCTCAACTCTACTTGCGATTCTTCATCCTTCTCCATAGCAAACACATCCCTACTAGCATAATACAATCGATCGTTGTTTACCAATCACTCCTGAAGCCACTCGCTTACTTGCCTCACAAGGAACTGCTCTAACCTGCTTTCACACACTAATCTGAACTTTGGCAGTATTCTATAAGTCCCATTCTTTTTAAGCAAGCACTTGTATGGTCTGTCATCCACCAATATGGTCGTTGCCTCATTGTATATTGGGAAAACCCTCCAAAATTCCTTTAAAGTCTTGAAGAAGAGCGGCTTATTTCCATCAAAATCAAAGTCTGCACTCTTGCACATCTCTTGGCCACAAAAACATAAAATCAACATCTAATCTTGTGAGATAGCGGCATGAAAACACTGCTGTAAATTTTCAAGCATTGCACAGGTCCCTATATAAACATCAAAGAAAGCTATAACCCATTTCAAAAACTTTTTGCATCCTTTCGTACAAAGTGTGTGTGTGTGTGTGCCATCCGGTACTGCCCTAAGATGTGTTGTCCAGCCGGGACGTTCTTTGTTGCTTCTCCAATTATGGGTGTACATGACCACACCATTCATATCTAGAATCAAGGCTCTATGCTCAACATGCTTTGGGAGCAGAACAAAGTCAGTCGTGTACAAGGGAGTGATAACCCCCTCTTGAACCAACCTAATCCTAAAAATGTATGCTGCATCCAAATGGATAGTAGGACCAGAAGGCAACACTCTATTAAGCCTAGATGATGCACTCCTATACAAATTTCACCGGTAAGAGAAGTTGTAGTTCTTTATTTCTACTTTTTCAATCGCCTAAAAATTGAGATTGTGCGAATTCCCCTTCCCCTGACATAAGGAACTAGACTCGTGCATTGCACACGTCAGACCAATGTACCACTACATAAGAAACAGAGAGTCACCATCAATCACTGAAGAAAGAATGTGACAAACTACTCAAGCCTGCAAGGTTAAACATAAGTTAAAGAACATGCATAAAAGATAATTCCATACAATGAAAAATTGAAGATTGCACTTGCAAAACATCTTGCTTCTCATTAAATAGAATTGTACTTACAATGCATAGAAGTAGCATAATACAAAAAGAACAAAAGAGTAGCAGGGAAAATAGGCTTCCAGGCTTTGGCATAGTAGGTTCATTAAACCACATTTATAGAATTATATTTTCTTGCAAACACGGGGCCTCTTGTCCTTGAGATGCACTGAAGCCTATGAGAGCCGGACATACTCTTCTTTGGTTTGGGGCTTGTTTCAATTGCACCCTATTTGCTGGCCTTCCGCTTCTTTCCCACCTCCATGAGGCCTTTGCTCTTCCCTAGATCTACAACAAGAACAAATAAAAAATGAGTCTTAGACTAGCTTATTAGATAAGCTACAATGAAATACACAGACACCAAAGTGAAGATGAACAAAAGATAAGCTAAGGTGCAACTTCATAGCTACACTCTAGAAGAAACTATCAAACGGTAGTATGCAACTTCTATGCATTGGTTCTAAGCGGCTTATCAGAGCTTTAAAGCAGCATAAAAGAGCTCAAAAGTAGTATTATAGAGGTTTAAAGCAGTAGACAAGAGCTTTAGACAACCACTTCTAAGTAACATGTCACAGATTTAAAGCTGTATAATAAGGCTTTAAAGCATTGCTCTAAAATTTAAAGCAGTGCAATAGAGCTCCAAAGGACATACATTCAGAGCTATACCAAAACCAAGATGGTCCAAGTTAAATAGATTTAAAAAACATACCTTTAGAGATTCCAAAAGACCTATGCAATTCACGAAGAGTTATCTCTAGGGACTTCATAGTTGTGTTCGCACAGGCAGCGTCGTCTCCATTGCGTTTACAAATTTAATTGTAATTTTTTTTGCAAGGTCGTCCAAGGACTTGCTAGATGTGGTGTCCTCATTGTAACTTCTGAGAGCATCAGAACCATATGCATTCTCATCAGAAACAAGATCATCCAAGGTCATCCTACCCTTTACTATTATAGCCACAGCACGACGAGACGATTGTTGCAGCCGCATAATCAGCAAGATATATAGTAACTACTTCTATGTCATCATCAACGTGGTGAAGTGTTATATGTGCCCTTCACACTCTCTGCTTGCACCTCTATCTTCTCTGCTACCACTAAGTCTGCATTGTTTTCCCTTCCTTTGCCAAAGATTTCATGTTGCTTCAAGTCCGAATCCTTCAATTCATGAGGCAATGGTTCTTGGTCTACAATAGCACTAGACAACCCTAAGAAAAATTATAGGAAAAGTTAAGAGAAGAGTAACACAAAAGTTAAACCCCCAAAAATGTAGAAAGGAAAAACACCTTGACAAGAATGAAAGGAGTCACTTGCCTTCTTTTTGCGTAGATTCAAAAAAGTATCAACCAAGTTGGAAGGTGGCATCTTGCCAACAAATACATTTGCCTTCAGTTCTTGTTGAGAACCTATAAAGACAGTCTTTAAATACCTATATGGCTATTTTTTAATGAAGACACAATTTTAGCAAAAAAAAAATACTTACTAGCCAACAAGTCAATGGTTGATGGGGTCTCTTCCAACTGTGTTAGTTTAATCCCATGCTTCCCTGCAAATGATCACACATGATTAAATGCTTACAAGTTTGGCACATTGATAGTGCTTAAAATTTATAGCTCATATCCTACTTGCAAACTTTAAACTCTGGCATAATGTTAAGATATAAAGCAGATGCAAGCAGCAGGATTTAAAGCTACATGTAACTTTACAACTTTAAAGCACATGTAACTATACAACTTTAAAGCAAGTGCCACTACTTCAAAGCTAATAAAGCATATTGCCAAATGCTTTAAAGCATATTGCCACATGCTTTAAAGCTACAAGATAATTTCAAGCACATGCCACTATATAGCTTTCAGCAAGTGCTACTACTTCAAAGCTCATAAAGTAAGTGCCAATATTTTAAGGATTCGAAGCTACAAATGATTTAAAGTGGTTCTTTGCTTTAAAGCTTGAAGCCTACTTTAAGCCCACTACGGCTTTCAACTGCTTTTAAAGCTTTGATAACAACTTTATGGTTTTCATGTATATATACACTACAAGCATAAATTTTGATGGCAATGCATTAAAGCAATATGACCTGCTTTGAAGTAGTGGCTCACAGAGCACAACCAACTACTTGTAGGTAGTGATCCGCAATGATCCCATACTTGCCTTTCATTCTATGTATAAGTGTTGTACAAAGGTGCTAAATGTCCTTACATAAGTAAATGTTGTATCACTAAATAAAGAGCAAGGTGCAAGAAGACAAGCACACCTTTTTGCACCAGTTAAGGGCCAAATCCGTGGCGAACCCTAGCAAACACCATCTACTTTGCAACATCAGGAATAACTTGATTACAGCCATCAAGGACACACTTCTCATTATCGACTTAACAGCTTACAGAAACAAAGAGCATGGCATGTATGTCTACAAGAAAGCATTAAGATGGTGACAATTTCATTGTCCTCCAATGAGAGACCACAGCCAACACACTCTTTCAAACTGATCATATTATTTATAGCATGGTCCATTTTGCAGCACGTTTGAGTATTGTAGGAGATGTGGGACAGATAGCCAAAGTGCCACCACATTTGATATGATTAAATAATCCAATTACAAACCCATAATGGGTGGTTGCTTTTTCTAGACATCCCCTCGCACTATCATATGTCCTTTGTAGAATCCATTGATGCTTTCAACTATGGCACTCTTTAACACCTTCGCCTCAATATGGAAATTGTGCATCTCACCTTCATCTACTATATTATCTTCTTTCATATCCTTTATCTTGCTTTCCAATTCCTCTATGTCTGCTTGCAAACCTGTAGCTACCCTGTAAACTCTAGACTTCGCATGCAACTCTACTCTTGCTGCATCCGAGAGGCACCTCTCATGTCCTCCACAATACTTGTCAATCTGTCCATTTCACTTCTTGCATACTCAACCATGCCAGCTACCTTTGTAAGAACCCCATTGTTTGTAGGCTCAAGCAACTTTATGAAGGAATATGATGCATCTACCTTGAACATAGAGGGCAACTCTAATGCATCTACTCCAAACATAGACGGCAACAATGTTTTAATAATGTCTCACAGAGGGTCTTCTCCTAGCTCCAAGCATGCAGCGAATGACAAAGATGTAGATATAGAAAACACTGCTTTGGCTTGTTCTTTGCATCACTTCTTGTACTTACTTTCAATGTCGCCATTTTGGTCCATCTTTTTTTTAGCACACTCTTTGCAAAGATTGCCCATTGCACTGCATAATCCTCCTTGTCCTTAGATTTCTCTGTTGCTTTACATCGCTCAAGCGCAAATCCACGTGAAAATGCCACTCTCACCTCACGGTTCCATGAACTTTCTTGGTACACATAATAGTGAAAAAGGCAGCACTCTTCAAACAAATCCCACCGCAAAGTTTTCAAGTGCACCTTTTCACCCTCCATCTCTTTGTGAACACAGAAAGCCATTGCTTTTCTGGAACATGATCCTCTGTCAATACACTATATGGAAGTCTTCTCTACTCCTACAAAACTTTGTTATAATGGGCTAGTTCACATCAGGTGCACGCCATCGAGGAGCTTTCGCTCTACAATCAAAGATACAAGACACAATAATAGACATGCATGTAATTACAGAATCTGAAACATTTTTAGGTCACCATGTAGCTTATTCATAAACATAAGAGATCAATTGTACATTGGAAAATGAATTCAAAAGCTTTTAAAGAGGTGGAAACATACCTTTCTTGCTTGATTTTGTCTCCCACCACACCTCTTGAAATTCCAAAATTAGTTTGCATTTAAATTTTAAAATGCATTTGAATTTCAACACTTTTTTGTTTTTAAAACATTCCCACCTAAAAACTTCCTCCCACCTAGCCTTTCAAGCTCCCCAAAAATATTGCTTCCATCTAACTTATAAGTGCATCACTTTTTACACAAAAAGTGTACCACCCCTTTTTGCTATCACCCAAGTAGTAGACCTCAAGTATGAGTCAAGTATGAGAGAGAGATTACACAACTTGAATGATACTCATAATGAAAGAATCAAGGACCCAAGATCATGCTTTTATAGGCACCAAGTCCTTATCTTTTGACCCTAAATAAGAGGGTGTTCACAACACTAAGGACACTTGACTAGACTCCATATACTAATAACTGCGAAAAACCTAACAAAACCCCCTTTAGAGTGATGGTGGAGTTACATGCATAACCTTCAATAGTCTCGTACTCCAACACAAGCAAAGAAACAAGACATGGTCCCCGCTTCAAACTCAAAGGCTAGTAAGCAGCAAGGCTTAGAGGCTAGTGAGTATAACTCAAAAGTCTTAGAGGCTTAACAAGCTTGGCTCAGAGGCTTAACAAGCATGGCCTTGTGAAAGACTTAGAGGAGGTCAAGTCTTACCCGAAGGACAAAGAAGCTTACATCAGTATACCAAAACAAACCCCCTCCCCTCCCCTCCCCTCCCCCACCAAAACAAACCCCCTCCCCTCCCCCACCAAAGGCAAGGGAAAAAAGGGAATGATAAAGAGGAGCATTTTATAGAAACAAGGCATTAGAAAATCTAAAGGATCCAAAATATATCACTTAGATTTGGGGGACTAGCCAGGTAGAGAATGACAACATAGCTACAAGCTAAAAACTAAGGAAGATTCCCACCTCGATGCCGATGAAGATCCTTTTTTGATGTCGTTTGCAAGCAATGGATGCTTGGGTCATCCTTTTAGGCACATGGGCTAAGGCAAAGTAATTGGAATAGGATGTGTTCGATGAAGATGTCAATGTAGATGCTAAAACTATATGCCTTGGGTCATCCTTTTAGGCACATGGGCCAAGGCAAAGTACTTGGAATAGGATGTGTTCAATGAAGATGTCAATGTAGATGCTAAACATATATGCCTTGACATAGGCATCAATGTTGAAAGATCCCATAACTCCATGGAAGAAGCATAGGATGTTGACAATGT
The DNA here is from genome assembly GCF_041138505.1 of Cibotium barometz. Classification (NCBI taxonomy): domain Eukaryota; kingdom Viridiplantae; phylum Streptophyta; class Polypodiopsida; order Cyatheales; family Cibotiaceae; genus Cibotium; species Cibotium barometz. Next base: position 18,531,855 of record NC_141081.1, read on the forward strand.
GGTGGTCCCAGTAACAAAGACCAAACAACTTTCTTAGCCTTTGTGAATGCCATGGTTGAGTAGCAAACTTTCTACCACATCACACATACTCATGGCATAGATAAACATAGCATCTAATGCATAGAATATATCCTCTTCTATGACCAAGAGACTACATAGCTAAGAGATTTCAGTAATATTGTGTGAAGAACCTCTTTTTGCTAATTGTGTGTCTCCCTTTGAAGGAAGGAAAACACTAGACAAACTTTTGATCCATTGAACTGCTTTACCCCCACAGAATTATCTAAGAGTTAATGCACAATTGATGATGATGTTGTAGCCTAGCTGGCTACTGATGTGTTGATGCTCTACTTTGATACCATATTGGATATCACAAGAGATCGCACATGGAGCTATGGAGAATGAAATGTCATCATCAAATAACTCTGAAATAGCCAAAAGGGGAATGATAGTAAAAGCATGGAGAATGATCATGAACACATGGAGGGATAGTAAATCATGGAAGATGATATTGAAAATGTGGAGGATAACAGTAAATGAGTTAAGGACACATTATTCGAATTTTATTATATGCAACTGTGGATCACCATTGTGAATATGTGGAAGACCATCATGAATGTGCATGCAGTCAGGCTGAAAAATGTGTGGACAAAGATCGTGAATACATGCAAGAGCAAGATGAGTTACAGTATAAAAAAAATGCATAAAATAAGAGTGTCAACATGTCCAAAAGAGCAAAAAAAATGCAAAAAATAGAACTAATAAACATGCGGAACATGATAGTGGCAGATTTTCTCATGAGCATGATGAACATGTGCAAGAAGATGACGAATGTGTGTGGATGATCATGAATAACGTGCTTTTAAGATAATTATGTGAACGCATGGTTTGAGCACCAAGAATGCATGTAAAAGCATATGGATTGCATGGAAGATGTTGTGAAATGCATAGAAGATGCCATGTGTGAGTCTCTGATTGCGTCAAGCTATATTGTCATCTTTAATTCTAAGTGCATGATGCCAACAAGAACATGTTCCATAAATGTGCATTATGATTTCCAATAAAGTGGTGGAGGCCAAGCACGTGGGATGGTAGTTGTGGAACACATTTGGATTAGGACTCTTTCATATACATGGAAGAGCACACAAAGAAGAGTTTTCATACATTTGAAACCCATAATTAGGGGTTTTCCCATGTTCTTTTGTTGATTTCTAACCTAAATCTAATTCCAAATACTAAGATCTATCTAATAAAATAAATGTAATCCTAACATGATTATGTTCATAGGCACAAACACTTAACACCAATAATACACTTGCTCAATATTTAACATGGTGATCATGTGCAATACCAATAACACTAGCATGGCTCCAAATGCATATACCAATAACACTAGCATGTTAGTATTAATGTATCACCCACGATATCAACTTCTAGCATGGTACAATGATATCTCAAGTGTCCCCAATCAACCATAGAGTGGGACTTCCTAACATTTGCAACAACTAACCTCAATTGCGTGTTTCCTTATATGAGCTAATGCTTTTACTATCATCCTCCATGCTTTTACTATTAATCAATATGACATCAAGAAAAAGGACAACATTAAACATCAATATTCTAAAAGTTTCTTTCAAAATATGAAAGGGCAATAAGTAACATATACTCATCGATGGGGACCAAACATGAAATATATGTGCATCATTGTCTAATCACACTTAGTTTGGGTGTCTTGAGTCTTGATAGATAATGATGTTCCAACATGTATCTTCTTAAGATACACACCACCAAACATGAAATATATGTGCATCATTGTCTAATCACACTTAGTTTGGGTGTCTTGAGTCTTGATAGATAATGATGTTCCAACATGTATCTTCTTAAGATACACACCACCAGACATCAGACTACCATGACTGTTTAAGTTCGTGTTTTTTTCAAGTCTCTAAGTTAGGATTTCAACACTTCGAACTAATACTATTCTAACATATGTTTGTATCTAAGCTAAAAGTCATTTACAGCCGGTCAATCTAAGTTTGTACTTGTTAACAAGGATATTCATGTGTAATAACTCATAAATTTTCTAAAGTGTTTCTAGCTATCGAGTATGGTCTCTCCCTCTTGCTTGGCAAGGGTTTTATCATGTAGCTAGGGTTAACAGTATAGACTTTTCTTTTTCATGTTAGTGTGGTGTTTTGATCATGCTTCCACCTTTTCTTTGCTAGATTTTTGGTCTCCTTTTTTTCATATTATAGCATGATTTATTATTCTTAAGGAGTAATATAAGGATTTTTCCTCTTTCTTGGCAAAACTCGCACCCATGTCAATAAGGTCTCAATGCTAAAGCTTTACCCTTCTAGGTCTCATGTCTCATCGACAGTGCCCCTCTTGCATGTTGGCAAGAGTGTTATAGTTTGGTTGATATGTTTTAATGTCTCTATGTCAAACCTAAATTAATACCCACCCTCAATGACTGTCCTCTTAAGAAATATCATTTCTCCTCATACTAAAGTCTCGTGGAAATATTAAAGGTCTTGATGAAGTATAATGTTATTTGATTCTAAATATAGCAGTCTTACTTTTTAATTTATTTCAACTAACTAATAAGAAAATTCAAAACAAAATTATGCATACTATTATCACATGCTATTTTTTCCCCTTTAATGACCCATTTCATCTACTAGAGAGCATGATTTTGTTTTCTTATAACCATTGGGTCAAATTATTTATGGCCTTCAACTTAGTTTTCTCAATTACTATGGGTAAGTCCAAGGTTTTATTAGTATGCCAAGATATAGTTTCTTAAAGATTAATATTATAATTTCACATAAATCACTAATAGTAAAGATAGAAAGTCTCCCAGTCATCAATTTTAAATTCAGAGATGTTTGATTCCGAGCAGTTCTACTACACTCCATAAAAGACCAAGTAAGCTTTTAGACCTTATATAGTCATTCCCTCCTTTGCTTTTGTCACCAGGTTTCCTTTTTCTGCACATGATCCATGTATCCTGCACATGAATTGGATCACCACCTCGAAATGCAAAACAAAGAAGAAAGACTCACAACATGGTATTGGGTCCAATGTGCCCTTTCTAGATGGTGGCTCCTCTTCTCATCTAGAGCTTTTATATTCTTATTCCAAAAATAGACCCATGTAGCTAATATATGTTCACAGGCACAAACACTCAGTATTCAACATAGTGACCACCCACAACCCTAATAACACTAGCATGGCCCAAAGAACACTAGCCCATCAACATTCATGTGGTACCACCCACGATACCAACTGGCATGGCCCAAATGCATATACCAATAACACTAGCCCCACAGCATTAATGTGTTAACACCCACGATACCAACTAGCATGGCCCAAATGCATTTACCAATAACACTAGCCCATCGATATTAATGTGGTACTACCCACAATACTAACTACGAGCATGGTACAATAATATCTAAAGTATCCTCGATCAATTATATGGTGAACTTCCTAACACTCATTATAGGACATGAACTTCTAATGCTGTAAAGCAAGAAATTACTCCAACCTCATCCTCTATTGAGAAGGTAACACTATCACTGCTTTAGCAATCTCCATAACTCTAGGTTATTCCTTAGTAATAATCCTAAGGAAATGTTTATTGGGGAGCTAATGTGTGAAAGCAATGATGTTGTTCTTTTATTCTCTCGCTCTAGGAGGATAGATGTATTTTGGTGGTATGGAGCTTGAGACAGACGGTCCAATCACACTAGGATTGATAGTGTGGTCCACCTCTTTCCTTGGATTCTCTCCCATAACTTGGAGGATGATGTGAGTTTTTTTTTACCATCTTCCTAGGGGAAGATGATGTGAGTTTTTTTTTTTACCATCTTTCCTTAATGTATATGTGCTTCTTTGGGGTAAGCTCCTTGAGACTAGATCTGGTGCCAATTGTTTTGTGTGTTTCATTAGAGAGCTTGGTCGAGTTATCCTCCCCTATTTGGGTCTTGAGTGCTCTATTAGCACATCTTGTTTGCCTCCTTATTCTTTGCTTTTCAGCAATGGTGTCTCATCTAGAGGCTTGCTCATCTTCCCTTGGTTTCGGAGCTACTTAACCTCTTGTAAGTAACCACCAAACAATCCACACCTATCTTTGACTTTTCACATATCCCCCTTGATCAACTTCTACAATCTACTTGGATTCTTCATCACTCTTAACTTTCTATCTTGTTCTTGCTATCAACCCCAAGCATGTTTAATGATGTAAGAAGAGCGGGTCTTGTTGTACTTGGGGGCTATGGGACTGAATCTAATGAAGAAGCTCGCAATGGTTAATACCTAAAGCAATGGCCCACTCATTGCGATTGTCATTTTTTATCCTCCAAGTGATACAAGACATTCGCATCTTGTTCTATATAATGGATCTTCATCCATCTCTACTGCCATGTTGGCAATTGGTGAGCGGCTGCTACAAAAAGATAGCAGTTGGTATTAGTGCCTGTCGTGGGTTTGCCAACATGCCCCTTGTATAAGCTTTATTGGGTTGGCATGGGGGCTCCTTAAATCGTACCCGGACCTATACCTGGACCTTGTCTATTACAGATAAAGCACCACATGAGATCTTATTGAACAACTTTGATGGATTTAAGTTATCAACCTTTATCTGCTCCCACAACAATGTCACTATTTGTTTCATGGCCTTTGCTACTATACATCTTATGACAACTCTTTCATTGGATGTGCTTTGGTTGGCGAGTCAATATTTCACTTGTTATCACTAAATTTTAGGCTTTGCAAATGCCATTTGTCAACATTGTTGGAGAGGACCATCGATGTTAATTTAACGTTATTGTGGATCCATTGTTGCAAAAGGTAGGACCACCAACAATGCCCAAACATTGCATTCAACTGCTCTCCTCTCCTCTCCTCTCCTCTCCTCTCTCTCTCTCTCTCTCTCTCTCTCCTCTCTTATCTCTCTTTTTAATACTCTCCTTGATGTGCCAACCCTTCAATAAAGGTGTGCTTATAGGGCTTTGGGTTAACATGCTAATAGCAAGGTCTTTGATTTTTGTTGTTATTACTACTTGGTTTTGCTTATGTATTGTCTTTCTACACTCTTGAAAGCTTGATTCCACACTTACTTTCTGCAATATTTCTGAACATAAGCAAATAAGTTCTGCCAGCTTTTACTCTAGTTCACACTATAGACATAGGAAAACAAATCATATCATAAACTCATCATTGAACTCCCACTGGCATCATACCCCACAAACAACCAATTTTATTCCTCCTTGGTATACAAGAAGAAACATCTTCAAGGCCTACAAGAGACTTTGTGTCACTTGGCAATAGTCAAGTAGTCAAGGCTAAAAAACTAAAAAATCACTTGGCCTTCACAATCTTATAGACTCTGCTGAATTACTTACGAAAGGACAAGGCCAAGTTAGAGCCTTTACACACAAAACTCGACTCCAAATAAAGGAGAAGTCCACCATCATCATCATCCTGCCAGAGTCACAGCTAAAATAAACAGCTATACTTTTATGGGACAATCCTGAGAATCCAGCACAAGTAGAGACATGATTTCAAAAGAACCTGTTCCAGTTCTGATAAAGCATATTCTGAAGATTCTACACGTTAGCAAATAATATATAAGTTCTTGATATTAAGAATCTTTTAAGCTCAATGCATGGTGCACCATAAGAGTTAAAAGCCTTTACTAGGCCTGTTGCTGTTCTTCTGCAAGTTGTTCTTGGCCGACACTATGCCCTTCTATCTGAAGCATTCGTTGTTTGTAGGTCTGCTCAAGCTCATCCATCTGCAACACAATGAACTAATAAGAAATCGTGAACCTGTTGGCATGAGGTTACAAATCTCATTATGTCACTCATCCACAAATTTATTTCAATATGACTGCGTCCAACAAAACAGAGCGAGTATGATTATGCCTAAGCTGGAGCTGTTTCTTTTAAGGGGAAGATGGCAGACCAAAATTGAATCTAGGGTCTTCCAGATTGTCCAAAATCAACAACCAAGAACCTCATATAAGGCCACAAACAAAGGTTGGATGTCCTGAACTTTAGAGACTAGAATTTGATGGGCAACTTGCAAAAGTTGCTGCTGGTGAGCAGATTTGTCCAAGCACATGTTTGCTGACTTCCACCCCTTCTGCAGGGCTGTTTCCACTGGCAAAAACAATTGTGCTCCAAGTTCTCTTGCTGCTGTAAAGACTGAATGTTAAACTGGGGGCTGGGTGTACCCTTTTGTCTGTAAACTTAGTTGGTAGGATAAAGAAAGTGCACGTAGCCCAGCTATTCTTTTCTCTATTTTTGACCTTTAAAAAAAGGCTCCCTTAACTTGGCCCAACCACGTACTTACGTAAAGGCCCATTTCCACTATGTTTGCATACACCGCAACTAGTATATGTGCTGGTAGCCTCCATCTTGGACCAACCTCCGTTGCTTAATATTCACTGGTTCGGCTCCATACACCTGTGGGTTCAAGGCTCAGGTATTGATCTTAACCTCCCTTTGCAGCGTGCCACTTGATGAATCTCCTGAACTAGTCTAGTTCTTCTGATGATGAAATGATGATTCAAGATGCCACTCCTCGAAATCTCAACTAAAACCCCTCGTCTGTGCTCAGACCATCAACAGATTTACCAACTCTATTGCCACACGAGATCTCCAATATATTGAGTGGGCAGTAGAGGACCAACCTGAACAGCTGGTGGCTCTTGCTGGAGCCCGCCCAAGTGTTGTCCTTGTACCACACCTACAGCTCGTTCAAGCCTTTGCTCAGCTTCCAACGGCCCATACAGGACTACAGCAGTCGCCGGAGCCTTTGCTCAGCTTCCAACAGCCCATACAGGACTAAAGTAGTCGTCCGTTCCGTCCTTTGGTCAGCTCATATGCAGCCCAAACAGCAAGATGCATTGCACAACTCATGGCACTTGCCACCTGCAGCCCTCAAGACTTCCGCTCTGCCTTCTACCACCCCTTCTCATTCAGTATACACTCCCATACGATTCAAAAAGCAGCCTGGTCTTTTTCTCTATCCGTCACCCACCACCTGTATGCACTCAACATCTGGTAGGAGGAGAGTCCAAGTCATTACTATTTTGCAATTCTTGCAAAATAACCTTATGTAGCACACATGGATCTTCTGACTTTCGTTTTCATGATTACGTGTCTGACTCTAAACCCAAAAATAGGCGAAAGCAAGTCTGATAGCACCCTCAAACAACCAAAGTTAAGTCTGGTTAACCATCTCATCCCTCTCCTAGTTCCTAAAGGAACTGTGCCTGCTCTAGCGCAGAGGTAGTCCGATGGATTAAAAAAATCTTCAAGGTGGCCCTTCAACATTTGTCCCAACTAAGAACCTGGTGCCACCCACCACCTGTATGCACTCAACATCTGGGAGGAGGAGTGTCCAAGTCATTACTATTTTGCAATTCTTGCAAAATAACCTTATGTAGCACACATGGATCTTCTGACTTTCATTTTCATGATTACGTGTCTGACTCTAAACCCAAAAATAGGCGAAAGCAAGTCTCTAATGGTCAAATGCTGATAGCACCCTCTCAAACAACCAAAGTTAAGTCTGGTTAACCATCTCATCCCTCTCTTAGTTACTAAAGGAACTGTGCCTGCTCTAGCGCACAGGTAGTCCGATGGATTAAAAAAATCTTTAAGGTGGCCCTTCAACATTTGTCCCAACTAAGAACCTGGTGCCACCCACCACCTGTATGCACTCAACATCTGGGAGGAGGAGAGTCCAAGTCATTACTATTTTGCAATTCTTGCAAAATAACCTTATGTAGCACACATGGATCTTCTGACTTTCGTTTTCATGATTACGTGTTTGACTCTAAATCCAAAAATAGGCGAAAGCAAGTCTCTAATGGTCAAATGCTGATAGCACCCTCAAACAACCAAAGTTAAGTCTGGTTAACCATCTCATCCCTCTCCTAGTTACTAAAGGAACTGTGCCTGATCTAGCGCAGAGGTAGTCCGATGGATTAAAAAAATCTTCAAGGTGGCCCTTCAACATTTGTCCTAACTAAGAACCTGGTGCCACTTCAAGTAATTGTCCCCACAATAGAGTACTTCCAGTTCGAAATGATTGCATCAAATGAACCCCAAACTGTGACACACCTATGAGTACGCAAGTTATAGCGCCATAGCAGCCATCAGGCAGAGTCGGATATTTGCCTCATAAGGAGAATGTCATAGCCGACGTGCTGAGCCGAGAAGTCAAAGCTAGACACCAAGAGAGCTGCCGGTAAGTCAAGCATTTCCAATGGCATGTGAATAAGATCCACCCAAGTGGCATTAACCAACTCCTCTGGTAAAATGGCAGACCCCAGCTCCACAGTCTCTAAAATATGCCAGCCAGAAAACATGCCATGTGGTTCCTACGTGATCCCAAAGCCTGTCAAAGGAGCCTGGGCCCTGCTCTACTTCACTATTGTGATCCAAGCAGGTCCATACCAAGTGCCATGCTGATGCCATTCTCACCATTGTGAAAAGTGGATCCAATTCCACCTTGCAGGATACCGCTTGTGGTGGTAGTTCAAGGTGAATGAATGAAATAGCATGAGCCAAGCTTGATGTACTGCAGGTGGTCCCAAAGGCACTGCCACTCAAAACTCACTCTGCACTGCATCTCCTACGTGTCAACCTACTCATCATGGCTATCCAAGCGCCCACCACAATATTCCAACTGATGAAATAGGTACCACCGCAAGGCTCTAAAGTTCAATACGAGACTGGCTAGTCATGTGCTGAATCTGCCGACACTACTGGATTCTGCACAGCTCCACTCTCCTAGGTCCCACCGCAATATAAATCAATCACCCGGGCTCTCTATGCTCACGCTCAACCCCTCAATGGCCACCTAGAAGAGCAGCAGGCAACAGAATTCAATTGAAGTCTTGTCTCACATGTCGTCAGCAGAACGTGATCCAGTTGAGTCTACACCTTCATACGAAGGAGGCAAAGAAGAGGAACCCGGGTTGAGCTGGCCATGTCAGTGTACCATAGATGTGGACATCCCAACATGGGAGGGAACTTCAATTGGATCCCCGGAACCACCATAGGACAACTCAGATTCACCTGCAATGGTACAAGAACAGGCACAAGGAATGCCCAAGTAGCAAGGCACGGATGTGAGAGTTCGCAATAAACACGTGTACATTGCTATTGAATCTTAATTACATACTCTCAAAGGCTAGCATCCCTAAAATATGCAAATCACAACAGACCATTGCACATTGAAATTGTTTGGGATGTGATCTCCAGCAGCCACCTATATCTCCATATGAAGAAAAATGATGCACTTAATCTTAGTCTGGACTCTAAAAAAGCTCTTATATACAGAAATATGATTGAAATGAGATTACAACTTTCTCTCATTGTCCAACCAGGCTATGTATCAATCAATGGCTGCTAAATGGGAAACCACCATAGAAATCATTTGGCAATTCTCAACAGCGTGCTTCGCTGTAAGTCCAAAGAGAAGTCCGCGATCAAGGATATGTCTCATCAAGAAGTAGTTTGACATTGCCCCAGGAAACCTGATTTGAATTAATTATAGACATGACTTTGACGCAAGCCAAGAAACCACACACACATGTTCCACAGTCACCGTAAGAAAGTGTAGACAACATGTGAACTCCAACGTGGCATCAGACATGCACAATAGAAGGTGGAAAAATATAAAATATCAAGGGAAAAAAGCATGAGATCTTGGGAGACTTCACACTTCAGCCATGCAACACCATTGTAAATGGCTCTACTCTAAGGATGATGCAGAACAAAATGCCTAAATATGGTTGTTATAGATTGAGGGAGCCAGACAACACTAGGAAATCGAGTTCTGCAGAAGGCTGTAACCTGTGCGCTTTTGGTTGTTCCGGGTGATCATGCTTTTTGGGACTCTTCTGCAAGCTTTTAGTGTATATAGGTGCAAAAAGCACAACCATAAATGGGCTGTCTACTGAGAGAAGAGGGGGGGAAACCCTAACGCATGTATGTATGAGGCGGGTTTACAAAAGATACAAGGATGGCTGAGAACTGCAGCATGCTTTTAGGCTGCCATACAGCACTGTCTATCTGAGACACATGGGTAAAGAAGCCTGTGATACATGAGTGTACAGTCCAGGGCCACACGTGTGAGCTTACAGGGCAGACAGTAGGACTGAAACAGGCTGCAGGCATGGGTGCACTACAAAGATGACTTGCCATCTGAAAAAAAAGTAAGTGCATGGGGTATTTTCGGCATCTTTAGTGGCTTTAATGCTAAAAAGGGGGAGAAGAAAGGTAAAAGCTAGGCAGGCACCCTGTTATTTTGGGGCTACGCCTGATTTTTGGGGTACAAGCTCATAAAAGCCTGCATGCTTGAAGCATGGGCTCGACCTCTGTGAGTTCATCATGTGTGAATCAAAAAAACGCAACAATGAAGGACACAGAAAACAACGCAAAACTTTAACATGTGTGCAGAAAAACGCATCAGGTGGTGGCTCAGTTCAGGAAAAAAAAACAACAGAGGTAGAGGTGGCTGTCAGAATGCACAGCGGAAAATGAGACAACTGCTGTGAGAAAGAAAACGCAGAAGTGTGGAGAGAGAGAGAAGCTGTATAAACTCTGCTATATACACAAGATCCGGTACAAAAACGAGTGGGGGGGCAAAGGTGGTATTTATACCACCCTGGGCTGCTGGTCAGCCAGCCACAAAACAGCCGACAGCCCCTGCAAAGCCTCACGACTGGAATAAATCCAGTCGACCAGCACAGGGCAGCCCCCTGCGACTAGCAAAATTGGGAAAAAACATGGAAAATGAGGGAAAATGGAGACTACTCCTAACTGGGCGGGCACACCCACAACAGATGCCCTCACTCCCTACTAAGTAATATGTTAGGGACAGGAGATGACTGCTAACACCCCTTCTCAACTCCTGAATGTGGAACCTGTTAGAAGTCATCTCCTGTCTAGTTTTATACACCAGGGCCTTTGTTGTGGGTGTGCCCGCCCTTATGAGGTGTTTTCCCATTTTTCCCCACTCTCCGTATTTTTCCTCTATTTTTCCCATTTTTTCTGAGGCTTGGGAGGGCTGCCAGAGGGTGCCAAGAGCAGTACAGTGCTGGCCGACTGGGTGTTTATCAGTCGTGGGCACTCTTGCTGCTGGCCGACTGGTTTTGATCAGGTTTTGGCACCAGATAGCTGGCCGACTGCATTTATGCAGTCGTGGACTTTTTTTTCAGTCGTGGGCTTTTCTTATGCTGGCCGACTGCCCTCTAGGGGGGTATATATAGGTCCTCAGCCCCCATACCTCATTTGTATCATATCTCGGGATCTTCTTGTGTATATAGAGCAGAGTTACACGCCTACATTTGTCTCTCTCTTGTGCTGTTTTTCTGCCTGCGTTTTTGCTTTTGCTCTTGTGTTCCCAGATTTGGTCATCATCTCTGCTGCGTATTCTGACATGGTATCAGAGCCCTAGGCTCTAGATAGGTCTTGGGATTTGTGTGAGCAAGAGGGGGCTGTTTTGTGGCTGATTGGTGGACTGTTCTGGACTGTTCGGGAAGAGGAGAAGCAAGAGGAAGGCGGGCTGATTTGCTGGACAGCCACTTGCAGGTATCAGTTCTTCTTTGTTCCCACCCACCCACCCTTTTCAGAGTACATCCCCGCGATGGCAGATCTGTATGAGATGGCCGAGAGACATGTGAAGATCCCGACACTCCCCACGTTCCCGGTGGACCGTCAGTTGGACGGGAGCAACTACGGCATATGGAAGGTGATGATGGAATCCGTTCTGGAGTCTTACGACCTCGCCGATTTCGTCGTTGTTGGTGTTCCACGGCCGGAAGTAGAGGAAGGGGAGTTACCGTCAACCCGAAAGGACCGAGAGGCCCAAACGCAGATGTGGGATCGCGTCAACGCCAGGGTCCGTTCGTTTATTTTCCTCAAGTGCACACCACAGGTAATTAATCATGTAAAGCACATGACGCCGGCTAGAGGTATATGGCAGCATTTGGCCTCACTTTACAATAGGGTATCGCCCATGAAGAGGATTTCCTTGGAAGTACAGATGCGGGTTATGAGCCCTGCAAAGTCGTCGACGACGCGGGAGCATATTAACAAGCTGCAGGCTCTTCAGCAGGAAGTTCTCCAGGCTGGGAAGGAGATATCGTCAGAGGACATGGCCATAACGTTGCTGTCACATTTGCCCTCTTCGTACTCAGCATTCTACTCGTCGTTGATTACCAGTGTGGCAGGCTCAGCACCATCACGTGGGAGGAGCTTGTGCCCCATGGTCCTGGACCAGGAGGAACGATTTACGAACCCTCCTCAGGGTGGAGGTTCGGAGGCCTTTACTGGCCAACGGTCGAAAGGCCGTAACTCGGGCAAAGGGAAGGCTTCATCGGAGAAGTCTTCTGAGAAGATGTCCGACGCTGACCGCGAGAAGCTAAAGGCAGAGAGGACCTGTAATGATTGTGGCGAGAAAGGCCACTACTGGAGGCAGTGTCCCAAGCGGAAGACCGAGAAGGGTGAAGACTCCTCAGCAATCATGAAGACTCCAGCTTTTGTGCACCTGGAGGTGATGGACACCGATGCTTCATTTTCTTCAGGCAGGGAGGAGATTGGAGGACTCTCCGCACTGGATACTCGGGAGTGGATTCTCGATAGTGGTGCTTCCAGGCACATGACTCCTTCCCGTTCCGGTTTACAGGATCTCTGCAGGCTTTCTGGTCATATTCTTACTGGTGATACATCCACTATCCCAGTTCATAGTGAGGGCAGGATGGAGATAGTTCCCGATGGCAGAGGGGGGAAGCATTCCTCCCAGGTGTTGTATGTTCCGGCACTTGGTTTTCATCTGTTGTCAGTGCATCAGGTTTGCAAGACTGGCGTGCGGGTGGAGTTTGATGAGCATCTTGTTGCTCTCCGGGACAAAGCAACAGGCCAAGTGGTTTGGGAAGGTGGAGTGGAGAATGGAGTCTACAGGCTTTCAGCACTCTCTCTCCCAGGTCCTCAGGATTGTGATGAGTGGCAGTCTGGTAATGGCTACTCAAGTGTGGATACGCTGCAGGTACAGGCTTTCCGAGACCAGGTGGTGGATAGCTTGCCAGTAGATAGCAGCAGTTGGCAGGAACTTTCCAGTACTGAGGTTGGTAGTTCTTGTGTTCATGAGTCAGAGGAAGCTGAACAGGTCACTTATGCTCTGATGTCTCGTCGTGTTCGGGACATAGAACCTCCAGTAGATGAGGATGTTCTTTCCACGGGGACCTTTCGGAAAGCCAGGCAGGTGACAGGTGATTACTTGCAGAAGGAGGTGGTTTCTCCAGGCTTTGTGGTTCCGGATTCAGAGGGGGTGGTTGACAGGTTTCATCAGGTTTCCAGGACTTGCTTGTGCACCGTAACAGGTGTTGATCCTTGTGAGCAGTGTGATGTCTCTGTGACTCAGAAGCTGTATGGTTCATTGATCTGATTGATGGACACCAGATTGGACGGGAGCTTCCTGATGAGGCGGTTGAGCTCTTGGTTGCAGATGTCTCTTTGTGAGGCAGGATTGCGTTTCCTATGGTTTCTGCGACATGCGAAGGATCATGGACTCTTGTACACAGGAGGGGGATTGTTGGATGGAGTCCGACTCCGCAGTTGGAGTGACTCGGTTTGGGGAGGAGATCCGGACACGAGGAGATCTACTTATGGCCCAGAAGCAGTTTTACGGAGCAGGAGGAGGTTGCATGGCAGGTTTGGGCTTCCACTGGAGGAACCCATGGTCATCCAGAGGCACTTTGTTCGTGAACAGATCGTTGCTGATGACATCTTGCTGGAGTTCTGTTCGACGGGGGACAGTACGGTGGACCTCTTCACAAAGTCGCTCTCTCAGGACTTGCTCAGGCGGCACCCCAGCTCCCAGTGGTTGGTCACACAGCCAGGAGCTGAGAGGGGGTGTTAGAAGTCATCTCCTGTCTAGTTTTATACACCAGGGCCTTTGTTGTGGGTGTGCCCGCCCTTATGAGGTGTTTTCCCATTTTTCCCCACTCTCCGTATTTTTCCCCTATTTTTCCCATTTTTTTTTGAGGCTTGGGAGGGTTGCCAGAGGGTGCCGAGAGCAGTAAAGTGCTGGCCGACTGGGTGTTTATCAGTCGTGGGCACTCTTGCTGCTGGCCGACTGGTTTTGATCAGGTTTTGGCACCAGATAGCTGGCCGACTGCATTTATGCAGTCGTGGACTTTTTTTTTCAGTCGTGGGCTTTTCTTATGCTGGCCGACTGCCCTCTAGGGGGTTATATATAGGTCCTCAGCCCCCATACCTCATTTGTATCATATCTCGGGATCTTCTTGTGTATATAGAGCAGAGTTACACGCCTACATTTGTCTCTCTCTTGTGCTGTTTTTCTGCCTGCGTTTTTGCTTTTGCTCTTGTGTTCCCAGATTTGGTCATCATCTCCAGTGCGTATTCTGACAGAACCAACCCCAATGAGCTGGAGTGCTGACGGAGCATCGCCTGAGGTAGAGACTTCATGAAGTGGTCCGCGGCATTGTCCTCCATTGAACAATAAACAAGCAAGATGTCACCAGCCAAAATCTTCTCACGAACAAAGTGATATTGCATCTCTATGTGCTTGGTCCAAGCATGGAAGATAGCTATACAACTCTGGTTATCGCACTGGATGACTGTGGGTTCCTTCTACGGAAAACCCAATCTCACCAAGTAACCTCCACAGCCACACAACCTCGCAAGCAGCACCACAAGCAGCTCGGTACTCTGCCTCTATAGACAAGGCAATAGTTGGCTACCTCTTGCTGCTCCAAGAAATAGCTCCTAAGTCAAGGGTAAATCCGTAGCCTAATGTAGATCTCCTCGTATTTGGATCTCCTCCCCAATCAAAGTCACTCCAACCTTGAAGCCTAACTCAATCCTTCGTCCCCCCTTTAGTGTCATAGAAGAGTCCAAGATCCTTCGTACCCTGCAGATACCGCAAGATCCGCAACCCAACGTCCCAATGAGTCTTCAAAGGTGTCTGCATGAATGAGCTCAACAACCCCGCTGGAAAGCTCAAGTCCAATCTAGTGTTCAGCAACCAAATCAATGAACCAACAAGCTTCCGATACAAGGAGGCCTGAACCTACTCACAAGGATCATTAACTGTAAGTTTGGTATTCAGGTCCATCCCAAAGGTCTCCAGCAACTCATGAACATACCGCTGCTGTGAAACAAAGCAACCCCCCCCCCCCCCCCCCCGGGCGCGGTCTGCCAAATCTCCAATCACAAAAAGAAATGGAGTAAGCCCAAGTCCGTCATCTCAAACTCCTTTGGCAACCTTCATCACAACTATGTGCTCCACATGACCACCAACCAGTGAGAATAAGATCATCCACATAAAGGATAATCAAAGTGACCATACCGCGTTCTCGAAAAAGATACAAGTTAGGATATGCAACTGGTCTCTGAAAACCTTTCCGTAGAAAGAAAGAATCCAATTTCAGAAACAAAACCCAGATGTTTCAAGTGTGCAGGGCCAACACCTCCTTCTGAAGACTATTGTTTTATGTACCTAAAATAGACCTCCATTTGACAAACCTGGCACACCACCACCCGACACTTGAAACAAGGAATGCATGGCATTGTGACTTGTCGCATACTTTTGATTATTCACCCAGCTGCTCATCAGCACATGCACAATAGCATTCATATCATCAAAGGTTGAACAAACACACTTTCGAGAACCCTCTAATTCCAGTGGGGGAAAAGCATGCTCTCCTTTTTCACGACCTAGTTTCACATCTCACAGAACAAGGAAAACTACATGTTGACATGGAAAATCTATTAAGACCATGATGCACTAAAATACTCAGGCAATAGAGACAATGCTCAAGGACCCATCTCATAACAAGATCCTAGAAAGATTTTAAGCGCTCCATAAAGATCAAGACTTATCCAAAACTCAAAGCCATTTGAAATTTGTAGGGAAACAAGCTTACTTCTTTCATATTTTCTTCATGCTGTTTTTTTGTTTTTTGTCGGATGACAAATATCTCCTCTTCTTTTAACTCCAGCTTCCTTGTAAACAAGCTAAGAACTTTCTCTAGTAATTTGTATTGCTCTTTCTGTTCCTGCAGCTTCACTTTCAACCCATTGATCTGCTTTTTATTTTTGTACATTTGGCACAATGGCTGAATGACAGCATCTTGATATCTCTTCAGGCCCCATTTAAGCTTCATTTTACCTTCAATGAAACTGAAGAGTAAGTCCTATACTCGAACAATCTAGCAAACAAAACAAATATGTCACTAAAATAGTGTCGAGAAATACTTACGTGAGCAATGCATATTAAAGATGTCCATGTCTTCTGCTGTTGCCATGTACCCATATAATATTCGTTTACCACCAGGCTGAAACATCAATCTTCCAGGTCGATCCCAATGCTCCCTTCCTCTTCTCGTATGTTTGAAATGCCGTACAAGGCACTTGGCATTCATATATCCTATTGGCGAGTCAGGAAATATGACAAGGCTCAACCCACGATGGCCTTGAGGACCATATGCATGCCTAGCCTTCATTGGATTGTAGTCCTTGAACATTTCCAAAAGTTCCTTGTTTCCCATACCTATCCACTGCATTATAAATCAGACCTATTACAGCTTTTTCATGTGCTCTTTTCTAGAGAACTGTAAAACTTATGACTTTCCTAAACAAATTATATTGTTCTTGCTGTGCAACCCCCCTTGTGTTCTACTAGCTCTTATAGTAATGCACATGCACCTACACTCTTCATGCAATGTCCTCTTCTCCTTTCAAAGGTTCCCAGACCATGAACCACAATATGCACCCCTAACAAAATAAGCCGTCCTCCTTTCTCCTTCCACTAAAATCTACACCATCTCTCCAATCCCCTCTATGTTTTCTTTTCCCCCATCAACATTTGGGCTTTCAACTTTCCCCTTCAGAAAAATCGTGATCCTCCATCCCCCTCAAAAATTTAATGTGTCTGGATCTGAAATTCCTCGACTACCACTGGTCTTAAGTTTCCTCTTTTGAACTTTCAAAGTACCCAAGTTCACCCTCTTCACCCTTTTGGAATGTGGACATCCTTAAATATTTCAAACATCAAAAGCCAAGCTTCTTGACCTTCAGCATCTTGAAAAATGGTTAACTTGGCTGGAGTATCAATCGCCACCAAGAAATAATCCTTAGGTGGTCCTAGCCACATGATGAATTGAAGCCCTTTCAAAGAAATCAAAGCACATGGACTCAATGATCTGACAATGTCCTATACTCTTGCGACAAGTATGCAAGTAGGAATTGGGACAAGCATTCGTATTTTATGGTAGCCCATACGGCATGGAAAATTTGAGATTCTGGGATTGATCTCATAACAACAAAGAAAACAAAGGTATCTGATACACAAAAGAGGCTTGCAACATTGATCGGTATTAGTGCTAGGGTGCTAACTAATCACAAGCAGTAATCAAACAGGCAGCTTTGACCATACTGAGCAAGGAAGCATCGTTACCAAGCTCCCTCCAACAAGACCTGTTCCGAATGAATATCTTGTAGAAGACCTCCGTATGCTAACTGCAACGAAAGTATGAAATTTGGAAATGGTAGAACCTACACCTCAGTTGCTTCTAGAAAGAGGAGAGCTGCTATTTGGAAAGGCCCTCATCTTGCTAGTGTTGTTCTTGAGAAGCCTTCCATGGCATGCTCTCTTCCAAACTAGCTGGCACAAGTGAAGAAAGAAAAAAAAAGAGCTAGTCCTTGTCTAGCCAGAACCTGTCTCTAGTATCATGTTGCACCACCACCAAAAGCAGAATATGTTTCCCCTAAGGAATGCATCCACCAACATGAAGGAGCACAATTGTCCAATATATAAGTCATCCACAACACGATCGATTCCCAAGTCCCTGTCTAGGGTAAAAGCTAGTCCCTCGGGCCTCAACAGAACTTCCTCTACATGAAGGCTTATCCAATCAGCCATCTGGGATACAAACTAGTGCTCTTGAACAATTGAATATAGATGGTTTTACCCCACCTCACACTGATCAAACAACCAACTTACAGCTCTAAAGGCCCACTTTGCAATCAGGATCAGCCTGAGTATCCTTTTCTGTGACAGGTGGTGCTAGTCTGTGAAGCAAGTTGAGGCCTGTATACAGGCAGATCTAGACCCTGATCAATCAATACTCAGATCTAGACCCTGATCAATCAATACTCAGGTAAGATTATCAGCTAAGGACCCTTTGGTACTCAAACCTTTCCCTGTTAAGGCATCCAAGAGGAGGAGTTGAAGGCGCTATCATGAAACTCCTTTAGGAAAGGTGCAACATTACAGATAACACAATTTATTGCTGTATCATGCAACCTAAGATACAAAAATGTGACATTCAATTCGACAAACTTGCAGTTTATTATTATGTTGACGCAAATTATGAAGTGCAAGCAATTCGAACCTTTTCTAGCTCATCCAGCTCTAGTCGAGTATTTTGTATGATCACCATGGGTGGCCAGACGATTAGTGGGTTTGTTACCTCGTCATCTTTGGTCAACCCCTTCCATCTCCCAAACTTTGTCTCCCCAAACGACCCAGTTCCAATACGGCGTCTCTCAAGATCCTCCTCTAGAACAGTTGCAAATTCTCTATGCAGCCTGACTCTCCTTTTTTTGTGATGTTTGGCGTGTGCTATGAGTGGTTGCAAACCTTTGTACCAATCAGTTTCACCAGCACCACTCCCTTTGCAAGCAGGGCAGAGCCACTGACGGTCTTGGTCCGCTGTCTGGTCAGTTGCAACATCATTCAGCATGTCAAAAAAGGGACGAAACCACTTGTTTTGTTTCCTAGTCTCGAGATCTTCGACGCTTGCATCAGAGTCATAGAGTTCACTCCCAATCCAATCACTGTCCAAATCCACATTCGAGCACTCACTTTCTGAATCACTCTGTTGAATCTCAGGAGAGGAAGAATCCTTCTCAACATTGAGGATGCCTGAAACGGGAGTGTCGGCAGATTCCGATGAAGAGTATGCCTCATCTCCTCCTCCTCTGTTAGAGAGAGGCAGGTTCATGCTGATTTTATTTCTCGGGTCCTCTTTCTCCGCAATACTAGACAGTGAGAAAGATTGTTCCAATGCACCCGCATGAGTCCCCAGAACTTCTTGCAATGCACTCCCATGAGTCTCCAGAACTTCTTGCATGGTTGGAGATTCAGAAGAGGCACTGTGATGGGTTCTCCTGGACTGAAATCGACAGAATTATTTCAAAAACCCTTAACCTCAGAATAATCCTTCAAAAGAAACACAGACACACACACACACACACAACTTCTTGCATGGTTGGAGATTCAGAAGAGGCACTGTGATGAGCTAGAAAGGTTCTCCTGAACTGAAATCAGTGACAGAATTATTTCAAAAACCCTTAACCTCAGAATAATCCTTCAAAAGAAACACACACACACACTCACAAACTCCACTCCAAAAAAAACAAGAAAAATCCCCTTGAAAGAGCATGCTTTAACAACAACTGATAGAATATAATCCTTCAATAAAAACAAACACCCCAAAAAAAACAGAAACCCCTCAAAAGAGCATGCTCTCTCTTCTTTCTCTCTCTATGTAACTATACAACAACTACCACAACACATATAGAAACAGTAGCAATGATCCCAGAACTCTCCACGATGAAGTAAACTAATGAGACACGCAGAGTAAACAAATTATGGGTTTTACAATCTTACATTAAGAGGGCCCTCTGGAGAGCTTCCTAGCTTTTCTGTGGCAGAGAAGCCTGTGTGAGCTGCGGGGCCCCACCACCCATCATCATCCTTTTGAGCAAGGAGGACGGTATTTTGACTCCACATGCTGTCTGTGTATGGGAACCGCGACTATAACTACTTCAGCTTCTTAGATGCACTGGTAATGGTAGTCACAGCAGTTGTGCTTCATGTCTTTTCTCTTAATCTACTCATTGACAAGGCATTCCAGATTGCATGCTGTTTAGTAGAAGTGACAGGCTCCATGCATGCAATGCACTTCGCAACGCCCAAAAACACATGCATGCATGCATGCGATCACATGACAAGTTTACGTTCACACGAGCGAGTAATAAACTAGCGCGCGGAGCCAGAACCAATCGCTTTAATAACGTGGCTTCACGGTGGCTATGGCTTTAAATTAGGTGGCTATAATCTGTGAGGTTAAATTAGGGTTTTTTAAAGGAAATTCTTTTTATGCCCTCCAAAAGGTCGTGCATTGATTGAGAGGTCTATATTCTCTATGATCATGGGGATTCTTATCTTGGTGATCTCATGGAAGTCCTTCTCCTCAAGTCAATGTCGCAATGTTAGCTCGTTTTGTAGGATTTGTTAGAAGGGATACATTGACAATTAACGAGGAGCATTTCATTGTACACATGTATGTGTACCATGTGTGAGCATTTGATGGTTATTTCCATGTTGATTAATCTCAATGCTAGAATTTTATTGATCATTTGCAACCTATCATGTAGCTCGATCTTATGTGCGTATGTGCACATGATTATTTTATGTGCAAATGTGCACAAGATTATTTCATGTGTGCGTGTGTGCACAAGTAGTTATGTATATATGCCTATTAGTATTTATCATTGGGCAAAGGTTTTGTCATGTGTAAACCTTAGAAACTTTGGACAAGGTTATTGTATGTAAAGCAAAATCCCAAAAGTGGAAAAGGTGCTATTATTGGCTCCAAGGGCTAAAAATATGAATATGACATAAATACCATGTGTGGGAGGAGGAGCCACACACGTCAAGGGGGGGAGGGGGGGGAGATTGCACCTAATACCTTGTCTTGTGTGGTGAAGTATTTTTTGTTCGTATCATTTTCGTTCAAGTGTTTACGACCTCTTCTATGCTTTGTCTTATTTCTCTATTCAATTCAATCAATTAATTGAGAGTATATGGTTTAAGTAATTAAGAGTATATGGATTAAGTTTATACTCTGAGAAAGATTTATGTTTCAATGGTATCAAAGCTTTAGTGAGTACAAAGGACATCTTTTCAAGGTTTTAAATCAAAAACGTATTTTTGAAGGAATTCAAAAATTCAAGGTATGCCTAATCTCTTGTTAACTTTGGTTTAATTTATTCAATTGAGAAAAGCCTGTTAAGTTCATCTCGTGAAAGAGAACAAGTTATGGAAAAGATAAAAGCCTTCCTATAACATACCCATTGTAAAGTTTTTTCCAGGATTGAAGTGGCCTAAATCGATCTGCAAAGTTTTGAAATTTGGCTCCTTCAAACCAAAATTAGTAGCATTTCGAACATCCAAATGACGAATGAAAGTGCCCACGGGATCCCTAGGCAGTCCCGAACAATTTCTCGAAAAAAATCTCGACGGCCCAAGAGACGCCCCAAGCACGTGCGACCCTCACCTAAGTGACATACAAATGCCTTCCGTGAACACCCAAGAGCTCATTTCTCACCAAATTATGCATGCACATATCCATAGGCACTATCCACCAACACCCCGAATCCACAAGCGTCGCCCACCAACCTGCCCGGACAATACCCGCCATCCTCCCCTCGGGCACACCTCCCTACACATACCCCTTGCCACCTTCACTCCCCCCTCCCTCTAGGCCCTTCCTAGATAAGTGGTGCATGTTCCTCTCCCCTTGCTACCTCTCTTTCTATGTAGACACCTTCCAGACACCTCCTGGACACCTCCTGGACAAGTGATGTTCTCTCCTCGACACACCTACTGTCCATGCAACTAGCCCAGATGGCACCCTCACTCGAACGCACTTGTCCCCCCTACTGGCACTCCCTCCGTGTGCATGCACCCCCTCCCCGCACCTATACAAACCCCCTCCCCTCCCCTCCCCCTCTGGGAGGTAAGCACTCATGTAGAGGCTAGGCTCTTACACTAGGGACATGTCCTACACTCTTCTTCCCCCCATATGAATAGACTTAAAGTCACCCACTTAGCCTCTCCCAACCAAGGCTAGACGTACCCAAGCCTCACTCTCTCTTGTGAGCTCTTTGGTTAAGGACACCCTCTCCAAAAGCCCCCCACCATGTGAATAGACTTAAAGGTGAGCTTAAGCCTTGTCTCTTTAGGATTTCAGACAATCTTTTGGAAGCCCAAATGGTGTCCGTTTCCAAATTCGTTAGATCCTCTCGCTCTCCTAGTGCTCTTTAGCATTTCACATCCACCCCACTCTCTTTCTATTATGCATAAATAAGGGCCTTACTATGGCACCAAAACATCATCGAATTAAAGAACTGCACGTCATTCAAGGTGGAAATAAGGAAACACACATCCATGCAAATGACTTCGCCCCTTCCATAATGAATCCTCATGCAAACGACAACCAAGTTGGCCATGTTTTTAATTCTCTTAAATATGAGAAAATTCTTCCTTTAGGTCATAAAGTTAAGATTCTTAGTCTTAGCAAGACTATGTTCCTATTGGTTAAACCTATAGCAATTACGATTACCATTGTAGAAACATTGCACCTCTCTTTTAAGTTACGTAGCCAAAAGGATTAAGGCTCCAATATGGAGAATTGCCACTTTCAACTTCGTATATGCCCTTAAGTAAGGCTAGTAAGCAAAATTGTGAGTGACTAGCCAAAAGGATTAAGGCTCCAATATGGAGAATTACAACTTTTAACCTCGTATCTGCCCTTAAGTCAGGCTAGCAAGCAAAATTGTGAGTGAGTAATCTTACTCCGGAATACTTTACGGTTCTTTTTTTCTTGTCGAGAATGATTGTAGCTAAGAAGATCATCATTGTGTTTGATATTATTTTCTTATTGCTCAATGGATTATTGAAAAGAAAAAAATGTTTTCCTGGTTTCAATGGATTATTGAAAAGAAAAGAGTGTTTTCCTTGTTTCAATGGATATGTTTACTGGTTTGATTGCTAATCTACAAGTATTCTCCCCTACTTAGCTAACTTTTCTCTTGCATACATAGTTAGCACGCAGAGGTAGTAGCAAGCTCGGGAGTCTCAGCCCAAGGTAATCCCCTTCTATATTGCCACTAGGAATTGGATTTCCACCCCGCGAGGGTGGACATGTGATTATGAATGCTCCCTAGTTTTGCGGGCCCAGGCTAGTGCGGTGAATTAGTCCACCTCAGGAGTAGACATGCCCTTTGAGAAGTGGGAGGCTTTTGTAGTAGAAAGGGCAGGACCTGAGGGGTTAACAGGCCGACTTGGCCCTCGCCAACTAATCAATAACGAGGGAGTATGGTCTGTGAGGTATTCCCAAGCGGTTTAGGCTAGAAGACCGAATTCTAGATTATCTCAGTGGTTTGGTTTTTGTTTGGATATATCTATGGACATGGATACGGAAGCTTGGATTTAGCTGTTGACCCAATTTCAGGGTCTCTTTTGTGAACATTTTGTTGTAAGAATTGTTTGATGTAAATATTGTTATTTTCAAAGGTTGTTTTAAGGAACATTGTGGAACTTCTTTAGTTAAAGAACCTATTTTTATATGTTTCACAATGTGGTAGGACCTAATTAGATAGCAAAAATGAATGGGTGAGTGGGTGGATGGATGCCTTGACGGTACCATCCTATGGATGGGTGGACTCAATGAGTCAGGTAACTTTCCAACATATTTATTTATTATTTACGATTCATAAGAAGAATAGGGCCTAAAAAAGTTATGTTTAGGGGAACGAGCCAACGATTGTACCTCGCAAAGAAAAGAGAAAAAAGGTGTTGGCTTCTATGAACCCAGTGCGGACTTGTTCCATCCTCGATCATGCACATTGAGTGTTGCTCGATCGAAGGAATAGATTCCTATTAGAATGACTATGTTTCCCCTGCGAGATAGAGTTATGTCCCTTCGTTTACTCGTATCCTCGTATTTCTGAGAGATCAAGATGTTGTCAATTGCCCAGCTAGGTCGAGTTTAGGTTTAGGAAATTTTATGTTGTTGTATTCTTTGATTGCTAGGCTTTTTTATTAGACTAATCTAGCTATGGCTGGATGTAGGATGGGATGGATCCCTATTTTCAATTTCTTGTGTTCAAGTATATGTTCATGGCCGCTTGTCGCTCCTCGAACTTTAAGTTCTGCGATGCCATCATCCATATCATAGATAAGCTAACCCTTCCTCACTACACTCGCATTGAGAGGGGATGGAATAGGGATGAATACTGGAGATGTGGATCATCCTATTTCATCATTTGGGTAGATTTGGTTGGAAATCTTTCCATCAACCTAAGGCAAATCCGTTATATTGAGATGTTCCAAATGGTTTGCTTGTTTTGGTTCTTTGGTACTCCTTAAAATGATATCCATGTAAATAATAGAACTTGTATACAACAAAATCAATGGGTTTACGACAAAGTGATCGAGGTTTTGCCTCCTGATAAAGTATCTGTCAGCCAAAGCTTAGCTCATGGTTTGCCTCCCTTAACAGAGACTTATCGAGTTTTAGAAACCTTAACAAATCCCCCTTACTTTTTCAATGCTAATGCCTCACAATTTTACTAGAAACCTACCATGTAAATAAATAAGAATTGAGTTGTATAACTCAATCCTTGTAATCAGCTAGTTTACTTGTAAATATTTAAGCTTGGAATAAAGGATTTGGAATTCTCGCATTTAGTGTTCTTGTGATTGTTATAAGACTAGGTAGCCTAAGGGTTATAATTCTAAACTTAACCTTACATTGATCCCAGGGTCGTCAGCTTCTTGCTCCCAATGCATTATACTTAGATACACAAGAGAAGAAGCTCCTACTTAAATAAATGTAACCTCCCTCATTCAATGAGGCATGCTCAAAGATTAAAAGGGATACACAAGTTTGGATTGAGGCTATGGACGACTATTCCTCTACCGCCAAAGGGCTAGAAATCAATCCATGCTTGCCAGGTTTCGTCTCACTACAATTCTAAACTCTAGTGGAAACAATGGCGTTGAGACGAGTGGGTCACTGAAGGTTTCCAAACCTAGAGTGACAATAAGCAAGCTGTGAAGGATCGCTACCTTCCCCCATCTCATGAATCCATTATGATGAATGAGTTCTTCAGCCTCAAGCAGCTCATCATAACTCTGGAAGAATACTACTAAAAATTTATCACACTTTGCAAGTATGCTTTGCCTATAGTAACCACCCAACAAGTGGCCCATTTTTGCCAAGGGTTGAATGAGCCCCTAGACTCTCGCCTTGAAGCAATGAGACCGACCACTCTATAAGACGCTCTTACCCCAACCAAGCCATTAGTAAAAGAAGTAAAGAGTGGCCAAGTCAAGAAGAGATTCCATCCTGAGTCTAACCCAAGGGAATGTTTCCAAATAAATTTTCAGCCAAACCCTCACAATAATACTCCTGGATCAACACCCCAACAACTTTTTCCCCTGCACCTATGCTATTTCCATTGAGCTCTTTGGGAACTAAAGGTGTTTTTATTGTAATGAAGCTAGCCACTTTAGAGTTAAATGCCCCAAACTTGTAAGACCCTCTTTCAATCCTAGTGCTATTCCACAAGGTGGCTAAGCAAACCAGGGCCATGGGCCACCCAACTACCAAGTTGGACGAAGTGGTGGGGATGGACATGCCAAAGACCGTGGACATGTTGCTTGCACTTACACCATGATTGGTGAACCGACTTTAGAGATGGAAGAAGAAGAAGAGCAAGCCACTTTCCACGCATATATGTAACATCAACCCTCTTAAAAGATTACCCAGATTTTATGTCAAGATGAGGGCATCTTGATTTTTTTTAAAGGAGGGAAGGATGTAACAAACCCATGATTGTAAATATAGCACATCAAGCACCATATAGCATATTCATTGCAAGTAAAATTTAGGCAATTCATTATGGTTGCATTTAATTGTTATTTTTTATCCCTGAGAAGCTGTTATTTTGAGGTGATTGCAAATTAAGCACTTTTCACTCAGGAAATGAAAAAACTAAATTTAAAATTGAAACCTTAAGCACAACAATACCTCGAGTAAGGCTTTTTTTGAGATTGAAACGAGTAATTGAAGTGGCCATAAGTCGACTCGTAAAGTTTTGAAATTCGACGGCTTCAAACCAAAATTAACAGCATTCCAGTTGTCCAAACGATGGACGGAAAGTGCCCACGGGATCTCGAGACAATCCCAAACAATTTCCCAAAAAATCTCGACGACCTGATGTACGCCTCAGGTGCGCATGTGATGATCCCCGCCCAAGTGACATACGATGCCTATGAACGCCTTTCCCAAACACCCAAGAGCTCATTTCTCACCAAATTATACATGCACATATCCACGGACACTGTTCACTAACACCCTAAATCCATGGGCGTCACCCACCAACCTGCTCGGACAATGCCCGCCATCCTCCCCCCAGGGACACGTCTCCCTACATGTACGCCTTGCCACCTTCACCCCCCCTCTAGACCCTTCCTGGATAGATAGAACACGTATCCCTCCCCTTGCCACCTCTCCCTCTACATATACACCTTCCAGACACCTCTTAGGCAGGTGGTGTCCTCTTTTCCTGACACACCTATTGTCCATGCAGCTAGCCCAAATGGCGTCCCCACCCGAACGCACTTGGCACTCCCTCCATGCGCATGCACGCCCTCCCTGTACTTATATAAACCCCCTTCCCACCCCCTCTGGGAGGTAAGCACTCGCGTAAAGGCTAGGCTGTAGCTCTAGGGGCATGTCCTACACTCTTATATGTTTGCCCTAATTTGGCATTAAGCAAAGAATAAGAGCTCCCTTTGGGGTTGATTTCTATCCCCCATGTGAATAGACTTAAAGTCACCCTCCTAGCCTCTCC
The DNA here is from genome assembly GCF_041138505.1 of Cibotium barometz. Classification (NCBI taxonomy): domain Eukaryota; kingdom Viridiplantae; phylum Streptophyta; class Polypodiopsida; order Cyatheales; family Cibotiaceae; genus Cibotium; species Cibotium barometz. The sequence goes on from NC_141081.1 coordinate 18,558,620, forward strand.
TAACCAAGGCTAGACGTACCCAAGTCTCACTTTCTCTTGTGAGCCCTCTGGCTAAGGACACCCTCTCCAAAGATCATCATTGTGTTCAATATTGTTTTCTTATTGCTCAATGAATTATTGAAAAGAAAATAATGTTTTCCTGGTTTCAATGCATATGTTTGTTAGTTTTATTGCTAATTTGCAGGTACATCTTCTCCCCTACTTAGCTAACTCTTCTCTTGCTTGCATATTCTCAGTAGGTCAAGAGTCGGCCCACGGTAGTCCCCTCCTATGCCACTGGGAATTGGATTTTCACCCCGCGAGGGTAGACATGTGATTATGGATGCTGCCTAGTTCTGTAGGCCTAGGCTAGTGCAGCGAATTAGCCCACCTCATGAGTAGATGTCCCCTTTGAGGAACGGGAGGTTTTGGTACAAGCGGCAAGACTTGAGGGGGTGACAGGCTCTGGCTTGGCCCACACGACTGGTCAAGAACAAGGGAGTATGGTCCATGAGGTATGCCTAGTTGGTTTAGGCTAGAGGACCGAATTCTAGATCATCGGTGGTTTGGTTCTGGTTTTGGTCTGGATATGTCTATAGACATGGATATGGAAGCCTAGATTTTGATGCGGTTTAAGGGTCTCTTTTGTGAACATTTGCCTGTAAGAACTGTTTGATGTAAATATTATTGTTTTCAAAGGTGTTTTAAGGAACATTTGCGGAACTTCTTTAATTAAAGAACTTTTTTTTAATATGTTTCATGACCTGATGGCTCCATCTTATGGATGGATGGATGGATCCCATGAGTCAGGTAACTTTTTAACATATTTATTTATTACGGTCCATAGTTGGAATAAGGCCCAAACAAGTTCTATTTTAGGGGAATGAGCCAGTAGCTGTGCCTCGTAAAAAAGAAGAAGAAGAAGACATTGGCTTCTATGAACCAAGTGCAAACTTGTTCCATCCTCAATCACGCACATTGAATGTCATTTGATCGGAGGAATAGATTCCTGTTAGAATGATTATGTTTCCCCTATGAGATAGAGTTAGATTCTTCTATTTACTCATATTCTCATATTTTCGAGAGATCGAGGTGTCATAGATCTCGTGTATGGAAAGGATCCATCAGTTGTGACAAGCACAACGTGGCGAGATGCAGCAAGTAAAGTGACAAGCACCAGCCACTAAGAAGAGGCGCAGAGAGGTGACGACCAGTAAGGAGACTAGCTACAACAACCAAGGCATCGAGCGCAAAGAGCCGACCACAACAAACACCCAAGACTCTGGCAATTGTACAGTTGGGACAACGATCATAAGATATCAATGCACACCAACAAGTGCACAAAAGTAATGAGCCTTGGATCCACAAGATGGTGCAAAGCAGCAAGCCAGTACGGTCTTTAGAAGGCATCTCTTGCCAACAAATAGAGAGAGCCTTCTATCACTCATGTACGCTAGCACGTGCACGGGCAACAATGGTTAGCTAGACGATAGCTACTTCATGGGTAGAAATCAAGTAAAGACGATCACCGACGACAATTGCTTCATGGGTAGAAGATTGAATCTCTCGTGTTTTATTATACTTTTGGACTCGCCTAATTCCAAGAGATAGGTACATAGAGGTGGACATGTGTGTGTGTGTGTGTGTGTGTGTGTGAGTGTGTGTGTGTGTGAGAGAGAGAGAGAGAGAGAGAGAGAGAAGCTTGTGGAACTTGCACCTATATGAGCTTCCTCTCTCCTACAAGGGCCTTTTGCCTGTGAATTGTCACTCTAGACTAGTACATGGGTTATGCCCTTCTTGACCTAGATGCTTTTTCCCTCCTTTTATATGTTGTATAATGACGACTACCTTTTGAAGTGAGTGGGCATTTGTAAAGCCTTGAAGGAGTTAAAAGACGGGATCAGTGCTCATATAACCTGGTTTGTAGTGTAATTTTCCCGATTGAAATTTAGAAATCCCAATTGAAATTCAATGTTACCTTTAATTTTAAGAGTTGAAATTTGCACATTTTAGTTATAAATCCATGTATTTGTACAATTTCTAGTGATTTTCAAGTCTAAATCCCGGTTAAGCCTATGCATTGCCTTTAATTTCAAGGGTAGAAAAAAACATTTTTTTCAAGCAGTGAACGTGATAACTCTAATGAAGGCTCATCTTTTCAATTATGAGACCCTCTTTACTACCATAAATGTTTGCATTGGTGTATTCCATATTGCTTGTCTTATTCCAAGCTAAATTTTACCAATCTAGAGGTTGAGGTTCTTGATCCTACCATCTAGGGAACTTTGAATGTGCTAAAAGCATGTATCGAGATACCAAAATTAAGAGCATAGTCATGGGGTCAACTATATATGCTAATCCTAGTAGGCCCAAAGAAACCATTCTTGATGAGACTTCTTGGAGCAAGCAAAATTCCCTTAGGGAAAACGATCAAGCAATATCGAAATATTCAAGGCAGAAAGGACTTGACTTGGTTGTTGATTTTCCGATCTTGGTTCTAGGTTTTCTATTACAGTCAGCATTTAATGCAAGTACACTTTGCTGACTTTTCACATGATTCTCTTTCCTTGTGGTTTTCAATAAATTTTTAGAATAGTTAATTGAGACCATGTTTGATATTTGACTTCCACATAGCTTGGGTAGTAAAATAATTATTGTCCCTTTACCTCAAGTTCAAATAGACTTTAAAGTATGGAATCCCAACCAGATAATGTAATTTGAAACCTTGATCATGTCTAGAGTTAGATTAATTGACTAAATAGCAATAAAGTTCCATCCCATAGTGGCTAAGACTAATTTAACTATAGCCATTGGTATAAAATGGTATAAAGTTCCATTCCATAGTGGCTAAGACTAATTTAAGTATAGCCACTAGTATAAAATGCAAAAGAAAAAAAAAACTAGGAATTGATTCTAACTATGTTATAGGATCTAAAATTATTTTATTTTGGTAAAAATATTATTAATTTTTTTTTTAATTCTCAACTTTATTGTACCTTCTTTTAAGAGAATTTTTTTTTGGTTTAATTCTCAACTTTATTGTACCTTCTTTTAATAAGAGAGAAAAAATTCTCAACTTTATTGTACCTTCTTTTAATAAGAGAGAAAAAATTCTCAACTTTATTGTACCTTCTTTTAATAAGAGAGAAAAAATTAAAAGAGCTTACTATTAAGCTTCCCATTGAGACCAAACTTATTATTGACACTTTATCCTAAAAATCTAAAAGTTTTTTATTGCAAAAAATTTATACATGAAGCACTATGGACTCGATTGATCCTTATCCACCCTCAGAACTCCTATGACTTTTGTCAGAGTGTACTTGATTAGCTTATTTATTGTCACAGGATCTTAAATACTTGATGAAGAATAGCACAAAATTCAAATAATACAAAGAATATGAGCATTCAATTAAGTACAAATTGACTAAAGTATGCATGAAACAAACTTGCAACAAGAGATAGAGTAGAAGGTACCATACAAGACAAGATTGGGTGCAATCTCCCCCCTCAATAGCTCCCACTTCCACGGCTTGAGTATTTAGAGAATTGTATTCCGTAAAAATAGGCCAAGGAGCTAATAATAGTGGTGCGTACAATTTTGGGCTTTCTTTTCCCACTCATATGGATGGTAGATTGAGCGGTGGTGCAAAGATAAAGATCATGTGCTAATCATTGATCATTTGTAGCCTATCATGTGGCTAGATTTTATGTGCGTATGTGCACAAGATTATTTCATGTGCATGTGTGCACAAGTAGTTATGTGTATAGGCCCATTAGTATTTATCATTGGGCAAAGGTTTTGTCATGTGTAAACCTTAAAAAACTTTGGACAAGGTTATTTATATGTAAAGAAAAAGACTAAACGTGGAAAAGGTGCTATTATTGGCTCTAAGGGCTAAAAATATAAATGTGACATAAACACCATATGTGGGAGGAGGCACCACACATGTCAGGGTGGAGATTGCACCCAATACTTTGTCTTGTGTGATGAAGTATTTTCCATTCGTATCCTTTCAGTTCAAGTGTTTGTGTTCACCTCTTCTATGATTTGTCTAATTTTCTATTCAATTTAACGAGGTATTTGAGAGTATATGGTTTAAGTTTGTACTCGAAGCAATATTCATGTTTCAGATCAAGCCATGGTGTGTGGGAGCATATACGTGGAAGGATGGAAGAGAGAGAGAGAGAGAGAGAGAGAGAGAGAGAGAGAGAGAGAGAGAGAGAGAGAGAGAGAGAGAGAGATGGGACATCACAAGAGAGCAAGATTGCACAACACAATGATGAATGAATTATAAGCATAAGACTTCCATCATGTACAATACTTTTATATGCATTAGGGCCCTATCTTTTGTCCCTTAATAAGAGATGGTTGACACCTAATATGTTCACACCAAAAGACCTAAATAACCTTTCACACAATTGAAACTCCAAACATTCCAACGCCCCTCGTCCCCAGCACAGAGTAAAGGCGGTGAGGCCCAAATGCAAAATAAGCAATCAACCTCTAACTCCATCGCATCGTTGTGCAAAAAAGAGACCTGGCCATGTGCACCTCATGTGCCATGCTATTCCCTCAATCAACTTATGAGACCTAAGTTGAGATTTTTTCTTAGTCACCCCCCCCCCCCCCCCCCCCGCGGGACTCCTAACTAGGATAAGAGTACAACTTTGCCTTTTTATAGCTTCAAGGCTTTACAACATATCCAAAAGACATTAAAAAATATTTTGTGGGACAACCTGAGAACGCTTGACTCATACAAAATGATCAAGGGTAAAAGAGGCTTATAAAGCCTCTTCTCCCCTTAGAGAGAGGCCTTTGACCCAGAAAGCCCAATCATCCTCGACCTTGCTTAGAGTGAGGCCTTTGACCCAGATCATTGTAGCATTAACTTCTTCTTTATCAGCACCATATTCTTCAGAAAAGTCTAGAAAATCTTCTTCAAGGAGATTGGCATGATGTTATGTGTGTTCGTGCTTTTGCTTCTAAAAGCAGTTTGCTTCTTTATGTCTAAATTGCTTACAGAATCTGCATCAAATCTTCTTATTGGTCTTCCAATTCTTGTTTGTTTTGATGAAGGCTTGATCAATACCAATGTTGGTTTGCTCCTCTTGGTTCCTCCTGTCTTTTTCAATTAAAAGTGATACCAGATCATAAAAAATAGTAGCAGAGCAAGATGTAAAGCCTCGAGTTTGTTTAAATTGAGTGATCACTGCATGTTCTTTTGATGAGCACAACTATTTTATCTACATCATTAGGCTCATAATTTAAGCTAGTAAGCTACTCCACTGATGACCCAAGCTTGGCCAAATGATCACTTAACTCTTCATTTTCATTCATCTTCAGATCATAAAACTTGAGCTTGAGTAAAACTTTAGAGTTAGTGATATGACTTACCAAAGACTACTCCTAGCTTCTCCTAGATCTCCTTAGAAAGTCAATATATTGAACGAGAGAATACATCATCACGGGAAACAGTAGGTCCCATTCTCCTTCTTGCATGAAAAGAAGTTGCACCTTGGTTTGCCAAGTTGGAAACCCAATACCAAAAAACTTTTCAATAGATGATGGTGTAGACATCGTGATGAGAAAGAAGGTCTACCCCCTTGAATGAATAGTACCTTTATGCATGCAGGGTAGTTGATACCTCATGATATAAACACTGAGATTTCATGCTGATCAAAACGGGCAACCTAGAGAGGGTGGTAGTAGTAGCAGGACAAAGGCCAAGCGGGCCTACTGAGGAGAGGTGGGCTAAAACTTGGTGCAGGAGGGGCTACCAACAGAGCAAGCAGGGGTAGCCTAAAAAATATAAAACAATTTATTAGGTGGTATCAAAAAACATAGCCCAACTTGGTGGTGGAATGGTGGCTGTTGTGAGTCACTCCAAGAGAAAATGTAGCTCTCATGAGGTGAAGGAGAAAAACATTGACTTCAAGTTTGTTACAGCATGAGCGTAGATGTGTATGTGTAGAAAAAAAAACGCAAGAAGAAAGTTCAAGTATGGCCATGGGCTGCATAGGTAGGATGTTGGTAATGAAAAGAGTGCTATCTTGGCTCTGATACCATATTGGAATTCATGGTGCTAGGCCCAAGAGGAGTGAGAAGTGGAGAGATCAAGCCATGGTGTGTGGGAGCATAGACATGGACAGATGGAAGAGAGAGAGAGAGAGAGAGAGAGAGAGAGAGAGAGAGAGAGAGAGAGAGAGAGAGAGAGAGAGAACAGAGAACACAAGAGAGCAAGATTACATAAATAATGCACAATAAAATGATGAATGAATTATAAGCATAAGACTTCCACCATATACAATGCTTTTCTAGGCACTAGGGCCCTATTTCTTGTCCATTACTAAGAGGTGGCTCACACCTCCCTAAATAACCTTTCACACCATTGAGACTCTGACTATTCCAACAAATTCTTGCTTTATAGTACTATGTTTTCAATGTTCATTAACTTGCTCCATAACATTCTTACCCTAATCTAGTTCTCTTCAACTAGTTACTTATTACATTTCATTGGCAGTGGATTCTCATAGACAACAAGCATAAACTTTTGCAATAGTATTTTCATCAATTAGTTTGTCTAGCCAAATACAAGAAGGAGATTCCATTGCATGTATTCATCATTTTGTGCAGTTTAAGGTCTTTACCACAAGGCCATGCATTTGACATTCCATGAAGAAGGAGCACAACATATTTTTAGGTAAGCTGCTTCATATTTAAAGGTGATGTTCACATTATTTGGTGTCTAGGATGATAGTATATAAATCTCACTAGTGTGTGTGTTAGTCTATTTGGTGTCTAGGATGATAGTCTATAAACCTCTCACTAGAAGAATCCATGTATTTGGTATCTAGGATGATAGTCTATAAACATCACTACTGTGTCAAACCTTTGTATGTGGTTTTTGAATGTATCAATCTTGATTTCCTTGGAAGATTTATAGTGGTCATGCAACATAATGTATCTCGAGTGGTATATATATATAAGTAGACTCCTTGAGACATGTTGATCTTCCATGATACAACTCTAGTTTGGTGCATCAAGATGTTGTGGTTTTGTAAAAGCAAGCTTTGACACAAAGTATGGGGTGATGAGTCAACCTACTCGATGGCCTCATTTCTCAGGATGATTAGGATTTACAAGCATATGAGGACAACCTCTATAGGAGATGTTGGCTTTGATAAATAGGCTTGCAGCAGATATGAGCCTTAGCTTAACAATATTGAGTCATTACAACCCTTATTAAGATGCATCCTTGGGATAAACATCCAGTATTCCCACGGGCTCTATCTTCATTCCATGCTTCAAGAGGTAATGTGATTTTGATAAGTTTGTCATTCCTTGTATGTTTATGTGAGTGGTATAAGATGACATTTCAATGCTCAAACCCTAATCACAAATAAAGCCACTTTGATTATGTATTATTAGAAAGGAATCCAAATCTGTAAAATATCCTAAGCAATGTGTTAAAAATAAAGTGATCATAAAACCCATGTTTTAGACTTAAGTGAACATAAACCTTAGGCCTAAGAGTGGTCATATTTTCCTAAGTAAAAGAACTGCCTTGGATAAGCCTAAAAGGTGTAAAATCTAGAAGGCTAGCATGTGTCATGCATAAAATAGCTAGCAAGTATGTGTCATGTATAAGCCAGTGTACAAGTGTCTATGCAAGTGTCAAAGATGTGGGAAGAGGTACTTTGTGAAAGGTCCATGCATTTTAAAGTTAAATATTGCTTTGTCTTGAAGTTTGTACATTAATCATCATTAATTTTATACATTATATTTATTTGTCTTGAATTTTGTACGTGTGCACTTTATGCTAATGGTATGAGAGCATAGGTCTCTAGGATGGTAGCTTCTACTTAATATCAATGTTGACTTTTGTTCAATTAGAGTTATTATTAGGCTTCATTAAGGATGCAAATTTGTTTCCTTTCCTCCAAATCAATATTATTTATGGAGAAAAAAACATATGCAATCTCAAGCTTGTATTTGTATCCTAGTGTAGAAGTCACAAATTAGCATAAAAGCCCAAGCATAGAATTTTCAAAGGTGTTGTTCATATCGAGGTAGTATTTGCATGTGTACTCTAACAAAGCAACAAAGTAGGAAAAGGTAGGCATAGCTGATGGGCATAACACAAACAAAAGCACATTACTCAATAAGCACAATATCGGGGTAGTATTTGCATGTGTACTCTAACAAAGCAACAAAGTAGGAAAAGGTAGGCATAGCTGATGGGCATAACACAAACAAAAGCACAATACTCAATAAGCACTTATACATCTCTTTAAGCACAACAATGTTTAGCACCATCTAAAGTAGCCAAACCATCACTTCCTTCATTTGAGTGTAGGAGAATCTGTATAGCATCATTTATTGAAGTCTTTGTACCTCAACATAGGTTAAACCTCATATCATACAAATGTTTTGTATCTACGCCTAAGCATTAAGGTTGAAACCACATATTTTTTCTACACTCTAAATCATTGTTTAGGGGCACTTCCCATGTAGCCTTGTGTTTAAGCTTCTTCACACTATTGCTTTACCTAAGGGCCTTAAGTCACTCACGAAAGATTTCTTGAAATTTTCCACATTCTTTCATGTATTAAATTATCAAGCATTGAGCTTTCTAATTTTTCACATTGTTTCATGTATTCTATTAGGAAGAGTACCATATTTAACTACAACAGTGGGATCTTATTTTTGGTGAACTTTGTGATAATAAATGGCAATGCTTATGATGCATTTGCTTATATAATTACTCATGATTTAAACCTTCTCAATCAGCTACAAAGATCACAAAGAGGAATTGCTACTTGGCCACACACAAAAGAATCTCACACAAAATCTGCTAAGAGAGTATTGTTGGTAGTTTGGATGCGCGAACTTGTTAATCTTAGCCACTACCCTTCCCAAATGCTTAAATGCTTGGGCAATGTATCAGATCACCCAGGGATTTTTTATTGCTTTCTATTGCTTAAATATAAGGGTTTTACAAATGGTTAAATCAAAACAAAAAATCAAATTACAAATGAGGCAAGGTAAATTTAACCTAAGCTATAATTAATTAAGATTAATGAAGATCCTAATTGAGGCTGATCCTTTGCTAAACAAGATGTTAAATCTAAGCTAAGATCACCTTGCTTTATACCAACTTGAAATTGGATATCTACCCACCAAGATTAAAGAACTTTGAGTTGAGCTAGACATTGTGTAAGAGATTATGCAAAATTTAACTCATCTTTGGTGCCCATCCACACAAGTTGCAAGCTCTTTATGAGCTCAAATCTCTTTCCACACACATTAATCAGGTCCATTAATCCTTAGTGTCAATGAGAGTTGCTTCCTATGTTGAAGCATGAACCTCATTGTCTCAATCGAAGAATTGAATAGAACTAAGAAAATAGAATAAGCTACAAGAGCCTATGAACCATCTAGAGTTAATCTAGTTTACGTTTTAAAGCTTCTGATGGAAATGGCAACCTAGTACAACACTTAGAAATGTGCCCTTGTTGACTCGATCAAAGCGTTGGACCAAGACTATGACAATAGCATGAGCCACAAGAGCTTATGAGCCATTTAGAGTTAAGCTAGTTCACATTTCAAAGCTTATGATGGAAATAGTAACCTGGTACAACACTTAGAAATGTTTAATCAAGGACCAAGTATATTTACTTAAGGTGTAGTCGAGATAGAGGCTTGAGGATGAGTCCCTCGCATCACAATTTCTTGAGGATGAGTCCCTCGCATCACAATTTCTTGTAAGATATAAGATATTTAATTATAAAAGACTTCATAACCATCTCTATAGGTCTAGGTATACCTCCTTCACATAGAGTAGTAGATAGTAAATTGATCTAGTAGGCAACCTACTAGATATCGATTCTAAAATGCAAACCATTCATGAACCTTCAAAAGCCTCTTTTAAAAAAGGTGCTCAAATTGAGGAGTTGTGTTAACTTGCGTGGTGATAGACTTAGATGTCAATGGTAGGGTAGGACACCTATACTTGTATCTAAAATGTGACTTAGTATAGTGGGCTAAACATTGTCAAAATAAAGCACTAGATCAACAAAGATCTTGAGACATGAACAAGTGGCTTAAGACTTGACCATAAGAAAAATCTCACGCCTTAAATTCAAAAAGAAACCCATCACCAAGTTAACTCCTAAAACAAAGTCTCGAGCCTCTACCTCCAAAGTGGCTTAAATAGAAGAGACCAATGGACCATGCGAAAGGTGGCTGAAACCCCTCCACAAAAAGAGGACACTTTTAAAAACACGTGAAGATGTAACATAAAACATGTTGCCAAGGGAGATGAGATCACACCATTGAAAGCACCTCCAAGGAGGGATCTAATATGTCTTCCTAAGGAGAATCCATTGAATAAGTCATAATTAAACTTGCACTTAATAGAGGAAAGGAGGGATCTGATATGTCTTCCTCCCAAGAAGTTGCACGACACAATTGAAAGCACTTTCAAGGAGGGATCTTACATGTCATCCCAGGAAAATCCATTGAAATCACCTCTAAGGAGGGATCTGATATGTTTTCCTGAAAGAGAATCTGTTGAATAAGTTATAATTAAACTTGCACTTAACAAAGGAAAGGCTCATATCAATCAAATCTATCACCAAATCTTAAGAGAGTACCTTGAATAACAAGTTTAAGAGAGTACCTTGATGAACAAGCATAAGAGTTAGTCTAAAGAGTCTAACTAGAATTAGAGCTAGTGCTTAAACAAGTGGCCAAATATAAACAACTAACGCTACTTGCACCAATTAATGTGCTACTTTTTTTGACATTTACTTGACATCCCTTTTCTTGGCGAGTCAAGATAGTTAGATTGTTGATGCATGGTAGTGAACCTTGCCCATAGTTATGATGGAGCTGGGTGACCTCTGCTGTGACTTAAGGGATTTGGCGTTGAGCACTGGCATTGAGGCAATGTGGATCAATTTGGTGAGGTTTAAGGAGAAGCCACGACTTTCTTCAACACTAATTTATCTCCTTTCTTTGAGTCTTATACATGATTTGGGGTAGGAGATTGAGTGATGTTGATGTGTAACGAGGTAAGGTGGTTGTGAATAAGGTTGGGTTGTCCATAAGAATGGAAGAATTTAGGACACCCAATAGGGCATGTACATTGGTAACCTGTGAGCTATGGATAGGTTGCCAAATGTGGTCAAATGGAACTAGGTGATTTTGATCCTCTTCTTGAAGTGTTGGCTCTTTTACTTGAAGCGTCGCGATGTCGACGGAATGAGTTGAGACATTATAGAACTTACGGGGCTAAGGGGTGAAGTTTTAGATTTTGAGATAAAGCGGACCTAGGGTAAGTTGCTCTACAATGACCTTATGGGCATCTTTACCTCACAAGTTTTGTGCCTTGGAGAGAGATGTGGAGCTTGGTTAAATCACTACATTGTGTGAAGATCTCTATTGTGGTACATGGATCCAAAGTCTCCATAGACTATGATTTAGATGCCCATGTGATTGGAGTAAGATGGGACATCTTTATGAGTTCTTGTATGTCATGAATGGATGGAAGGCTAGTAGCCCTTGTGAGTGAGTAGATGCTGGAATTACAATTTATAGATGGGAAGAGGGCTGGACTTACCAAGAAGAAACACTCAATGAAGAAGATAAGACGACAAGATAACTAGATTGGCAAGCATGCAAAGTGTTGGCATTGCATTGATGCAGCTTGCAAGAATGGGATCCGATGTCAAAGTGCCTAGTCAAAGTGTGGTTAAGACCATTAGGTGTGACTGGTGAGAGGTATGGATGCATGGATTGGTGTCAGATGGATCATAAGATAGAACGGACTATCTGGTTCTATGTACATAAGTGCGAGTGGTAAAATGATGTGTATAAAGAGGTATAAATGCACATTGGTGTTAACCCCATTTTGGGCTTAATAAAGGTACTCCCTCTTATACACACGAGAGTAGCCACACACGAGAGTAGCCAAAGAAGTGTTATATAATGGCACTCCAAAAAAAAATATTATGAGAAAAGCTAGAAAATGACCCAGCTTAGTAGATTAGCATTAAGTTTGGGCACCCAAGTGTAAATAAGGGCCAGTTGTAAATGAATTTCTCACAATGAAAAAAGATAATCCCCCTTTGTCCCAATTGAGTTGTGCATGCTCTACCTTGTTGAGAGAGAGAGAGAGAGAGAGAGAGAGAGAGAGAGAGAGAGAGAGAGAGAGAGAGAGAGTAGAGTGTGTGATTCCTAGTGGCATGTGCCTCTTATTATGTGAGAGTGAGAGAGGTGAGTCCTTGTAGGGAAGTGGAGTATCTCTTTGGTGGTGAGACAATAAGGAGAAAGGCATTGGAGCTTCAAGCTAACAACCACTAGTGGAGCTTAGAGAGGCTATGAATCCCGAGCAAGAAGCAAGGTAAGTCCCCTATGATGGTTGCTTGTTCCACTTTTGCTAGAATGGTAGAGTTTAAGAGAGTCTGTGAATAAGCCATAATATTTTTGGCACTGCTATAAGGGATAGTTGTCTTGCTTCTTCCAACTTCTTTGTATTCATTACTCCTCCTTAACAAGCATTACTTTTGCAATTCTATTGAAGTTTTTGTTGTATGTGGATAAGGTTCCAACAAAGTGGTAGAATGTGTGGTGAAGTAATGGTTTTTTGTTGTTTTTAGTAAAGGAAGTGTTGTATGAGGACTTAGGCAACCTAGAAGGAGACATACCCATTACCTTAATTGTTTTCAATTTTTTGATTTTTTCACTCTTCTTCTTCACATAAAAAATAGGGTGTGAAGTTTTGTTTTTTTTTCTAAAATCATTTTAAAACGTATTATTATTTGCGTTTTTCCAAGAGCATGACTGTCTTAGCCACATTAGGACTGCTTATGACAAGTAAAATTAGAGATCTAAGCATTTTCCTAGTTTTTCATGGGCATGAAAAACCAAGAGTTTTTCATAGTTATGACTGTCTTAGGTTCTTTTATGTGTGACTATCTATTGGTTGTCATAACGTGAATATTTTTTACGATATATTATTTCTTAATGATGCCTAGTCTAGCCAATTAAGGAAACAGTAGTGATGAGAAGGGTAACCTTGAGTTTAAAGGATAAGTGAAAAATTGGGTGTGAAAAACCAAAGTTATTCGTATCTGTTAATAACTCAACCTTTAAAAATCATAGGTCCATAACTCACCAAAGCTTGATATCTGGCCTATAGAAAACCCCTGTGATGCACTTGAGATCATGAAAATTTTTGGGATGCAGAGTTGCTCTAGAGGATCAATCCTTTGGATTTGGCATTGATGATAGTTTATTCAGCACACATCCGAATGTGTTTGTTTGGAGAGGTCTACATTCACACAAGACTAAGAGTGAAGCGTCCATGGATGATGCTAATATTTCTAATGATAGGCATGTGGAAGAGAGAGTTTCCAACTCCTCTATAATATCTGGTGGCTTGTTAAATATTGCTAAGGGATTATTTGAAATACAATCGAATATTGAACAAGAGGCACACTCTACCAAAATGAGGGTCGTGCAATCAGTAATTAAGAGGGTTGTTGAGGGTATTGCTACTACTAGAAAACCTTTTTTCCTAAAAGTTAACAGATAGAGAGATAAAGTTTTGGGAGGTGTGAAAATAGTTACAAATACTAGAGCCTTAAAATAGTTACAAATTTATAAGCAACAAAAACAAGAACTGGATGCTAAGATGGCCCTAGTTCCAGAAGGCCTTAAAATAGCTACAAATCTATAACCAATGGAAACAAGAACTGGATGCTAGGAGCTAGGAGGGCTCTAGTTGAACAAAAATAGAGGGGAAGAGGGTTAATCCTAAAGTTGAATGTTTTGGAGAAGGAAAGACCAGAGGTTGGGGAAAATTCCCAAGCCCTGGCAAAGGGAATGCTCCCTCTAGAGCCAATTTAGGAAGATTCAAAGGTTGAGTGGGCGACAGATGCCCCTTATGGGCTAATAGAATCCAACTCATAAAAAAAGAAAAACCCCCAAAATAGCTACATACTAAGGAAGATATTAACAGATCTTGAATCCAACTCATGGGCTAATAGAATCCAACTCATTAAAAAGGGAAATTCCCCAAAACAGCTCCATACTAAGGAAGAAATTAATGAATTCATGAATTCCTTTCTTATACATTGTGTGGTTTGGGTGATGGCCTCTACTAAACCACCAATAGGCACATAAGAAGAAGACACGATGAGATCAAAACTGGGGGGAGGGGGGCACCCAAATCCGATCTCCAAGGGCACCAACCAACTCAACTGTTGTCCCCAACCCTCCAACTGACTCAAGGGGACACCTCAACACCCTCCAGCTAACTCAAGGGGACACCTTAACACCCTCCAGCTAACTCAAGGGGACACCTTAACACCCTCCCAACCTCCCTATCTGATGCAATTGCCTCCCTTAGCTGTCCTCTCAGGTCAGCCTTCACCTCCAAAACCTCTAATATTTCACCTAGAAGCCTCTCTTGACCTCAGCTGACATCTAGCTAACCATAAAATCTCCCAGCTGACACAGAACTGCTCAATCAAAAATTGATCCTCTAGGTCTTCAAAACATCCTCCAAGGTCATTTGACCTGATTGCCACATCCTTGGGACCTCTTGTTGACCCTTAACTAACGACCTATTGATTGAATTGGCTGAGGCAGGCCTGGCTGACAGAAACAGAGTAAACTGATTCACAAGACTTCACTAAAGTAGAAGACTCCTCGCACTTGTCCTTTGACCTTCCCTGGCACTCAAGCTGCTTCAAACTCAAAGAGATATCACACTCAAGACTCGATAGCTGACTGCAATTGAGAGACTGAATTTTGACTCTTTTAACCATTCTACCTCAATTGACTCAATTGGGTTAGAATTACTCTCCTCTATGTCAGTAGACAACTCTAGACCTTCAAAACACTTTATCCACACAAAGAGCCAACTACATAGACACTAACTTGATAGTAGCTCCTGTTGTCACTCAATTGACACTGGACCACTCGACAACAAGCTCTTCCGACTGCTCATAGTAGCTGACAGTTCTCTGACTATCAGACCTAAGTCAAAAACTCTTCCCTCAAGCCCAGACAAGCTAAAACCAACCCTCTGCTCCTTCAGCTGTGCTACCTGTTTTGATGTTCAGCTGACTCACACAATCGAAGTAAAACTAGTTACACAGTTGTTTGATTGACACACACAGAGGATCTATCACCAAGATCTCAATCAAACAACACACTAGAACCTCAAAGAAAAAGACTTTGTATTCATACACAATAGATACAACCCAAACTCTCACATTCCTTCAAATATACTAAACAACATTATCCCAATAGCCCTAGGACATGGAGCTCAGTCAAGATATGGAACCACCAAGAAAACAATGAGATTCTTCAAGAACCAACGTCAAAAGTCTCTACACAGCCTGATACTACAAGTCTCCTCCTTCAAACAAAGTAAGGAACAGTTAAGCAAAATGTTAATATGGTCCAAGTCTCTAATAGAGATGCATCTCAGGGATCTTACGGAACACACCTCCTACAAGATCCTATGCTATCTGCTCTGGATGACGTCACGCTTCCTCACACTACTGTACTACCTTGCTGTCTACAAAACTTCATCACAACTGTCGTAGGAACTTTAGCTTGCTAACTGCAATCAAACAAAATTGAACTGTAGGAACTCACTTTTATGTAGTCTCCACTCTGGTGGTCTCTCCAATCCACCCCTTTGCATCTATATCCCAAAGAAACCCCAAACTACTCCCCTTCAACCTGTGTCGCCACCTTGATTTGCTTTGAGAACATGCATCACCCATCTTCTTTGTGGTCGCAATCCTCTTTCTATTTTGGTTTTGAGCACTTGTGCTTATCCACTCCCCTTCCCATGCATCGATTTTACCATCATGGCTCGACTACACACCATCACACATACCTTGCATCCATCTATACATCATGTTTGGGAGGGGCTTAGGATTCACCTCACATATAGCCCACCCCCCTAGGTGAAACACATTCATGTGTTTCTTGAATGTGTTTCACTACATTCTTTGTGCTCAAAATTGCTCTTTTTCATAAAACACTCCACGCGACTCTATTAACAGTATCAACAACAGCATCCAACTCTTCAAAACCCTCCTATATCAAAAGGATATAAAAGCACTCTCCAAAACCATGCAGCTGAATCGATTCACCCACCAGGTTCAAAAATTTACAAACAATTTACCAACCCCTTAGTACTTTGCCCCTATCAAAGGACACAATCCAGCCAAATCTCTTGTTAGCTCTCCTTTTAGTTCCTCCATCAAGGGACATCTTGGTGCCATTATATGACTAAGAACTTCTTCCCAATTTGTGCGCCTTCATCAGGCATTCATCCCGCCTCTCAAAAGCATTTGTATCACAAGAACAACATTATTTACTTTCCCAAATACATCCTTCTCATTACAAGGATGCCCACCCAGATTATCACCAAAACCATTCATCCCCCATGGTGGAGTCAGTCACAAACCTTCTTATAACACTACTTTCTTTGTAAAACAACAGTTGCATTAACACCATTATCCTGCTTACTCTCCATTGCACCCAAACCTTGGCTCTTCTTCCAAACAGTCTGCCTTATGTAAGCAACATCTCCCCTTAGACATAATGCCACAATCACCTGACTGCATATCCATATGTCCTACATTCGTAGGCTCAACAACCTCTGCAATATTTTCCTCATCATCCACTTCAAAACAGGTAATGTCAATAGCATTAATGAAAGTACTAACAAAACATAGACGAGCATCTTCTAGCGCAGCATGAAAACTCATATCATATACAATATCCACTGAACCCTCTATCACCTATCGTCAAACACACTCAGGTCCCTGCTCCTCAATGCCATCATCCTCCGTATTTGTGTCAGCTTCCTCGGAAAGCATGCCAACATTCAATTCCTCAACCCCCTGAATTCCATGGCATGGGTCTTCTCCCTCTGCTTCTAACAAGCTTTGATCCAAACCTATTTTATCACCTAAACCAACTGAAGTCCCCATCACACAAGCATCAAGGCTTATCTCCCTTTCACTAATCAAAACACCAACTTGATCCTCTTCTTCATGTACTACTGCTAGCATATTTACATCACCCGCCGACCAACCCTGGAGTTGCATTTGATCCCAATCCTCTCCAAGCATCTCCAACACAGCAAGATTCAAGCTTCCTACTTGATTAGTTAGCTTCTGAACTTCTTGATGCAAACCCTCTTGCCTTCTACATGACTCCACAAACCTGGGAGTTTCCACACAACTTTCCCTCTGTACATGCATAACCATGGGTAAGGCTGACATGCTTGCTTCCCTCTCTTTTCTTGCTAGCTCCTGCTTCCTCAGCTTCTTTCTCCATTGCTTAATTGCTACTCTCAGAGCTTTAACAGAGGTTCTTGGATCTTTCAACTCCACCTTCACTCTCATGCTTTCATGTAACACACTAATGAACCTGTCTTTTTTCAGAAAATCAGGTGGCACCTGATTTGCTTTTAGAAGCTTTCTCTAAACGACTTCAAACCTTTCAATAAAAACAAACAACTCTTCACTCTCTCCTTGATTCAGCCTATGGATCTCTCTCCACAACTCTTCTGGGCTGTCATATCTCCCTTATTTTGTCTTCAAGGCTCCCTTCAAACTATCCCAACTTTCTCTATCAGCATCTGTGGTCTCATATTCAAACCACTCTCGGGCTTCATCTTCTAACAACAAGTCTGCCATCCTCAGCTTATAGGCATCATTATCTCTATTATTTCCCAAAGCCACCAATTCGATCCTCCTAAGAAACTGGGTGACATCCTCACCCTTTGACCTCTAAACACCTCATAACCAAAATCAGCCATTCGTCTTGAGTTGATCAGCAACAAGGACTCCAACCTATTGACCAAAGCCCTTATTAAAAGCCTTCTGATCCTCAATGGGGGCACGAAAAGATGTGTGGTAACTGGGTGATGGCCTCTACTACACCACCAACAGGCACACAAGAAGAAGACACAATGGGATCAAAACTAGGAGACTCCCAACTCCAAGGGCACCAACCAACTCAACTCAGCTATGCTATCCCCAACCCTCCAGTTAACTCAACAGGGGACACCTCAACACCCTCCCAACCTCCCTGTTTAATGCAGCTGCCTCCCTCAACTATCCTCTTAGGTCAACCTTCACCTCCAAAACCTCTTATCTTTCACCTAGAAGCCTCTCCTGACATCTAGCTAACCAGAAACTCTTCCAGCTATGACACAGAACTACTCAGATTCTACCTCAAAAATCCTCCACTAGTCCCCAGTCAAAAATTGGTCCTCCAGGCATTCAAAATGTCCTCTAAGGTCAGTTGACCCAGCTACCACATCCCCGGGACCTCCCTGCACCCTTGCTAACCCTCAGCTTTGACAACCTACTCACTAAACTGGGCTGAGACAAACCCGGTGATAGCAACAGAGTATATTGATTCATAAGACTTCATTGAAGTAGAAGACTCCTCACACTTGTCCTCTAACCTTCCTTGTGGCACTCAAGCTGCGAACTCAAAGAGATATCACACTCAAGACTCACAGCTGACTGATTCATAAGACTTCATTGAAGTAGAAGACTCCTCACACTCGTCCTCTAACCTTCCTTGTGGCACTCAAGCTGCTTCAAACTTAAAGAGATATCACACTCAAGACTCACAGCAGCAGCTGACTGACTGAATTCTGACTCTTCTGACCATTCTGACTCAACTAGGGTAGAATTACTCTCCTCTATGTTAGCAAACAACTCTAGACCTTTAAAACACTCTATCCACACAAAGAGCCAACTGCATAGACACTCATCTGACAGCAGCTGCTATCACTCAACTAACACTCTGGACCACTCACACAACAAGCTCTTTTGACTACTGAGATAGCAACAGAGTATATTGATTCATAAGACTTCATTGAAGTAGAAGACTCCTCACACTTGTCCTCTAACCTTCCTTGTGGCACTCAAGCTGCTTCAAACTCAAAGAGATATCACACTCAAGACTCATAGTTGACTGACTGAATTCTGACTCTTCTGACCATTCTGACTCAACTAGGGTAGAATTACTCTCCTCTATGTTAGCAGACAACTCTAGACCTTTAAAACACTCTATCCACACAAAGAGCCAACTGCATAGACACTCATCTGACAGCAGCTGCTGTCACTCAACTAACACTATGGACCACTCACACAACAAGCTCTTTTGACTACTGAGACAGAAGCTGACAGTTCTCTGACTGTTAGACCTAAGTCAAAACTCTTTCCTCAAGCCCATACAAGCTAAAGCTAAACCCTCTGCTCCTATAGTTGACTGTTTTGATGTTTAACTAACTCACACAACTGAAGAAGAACTAGTTACACCAGTCATCCGACTGACACACACAGAGGATCTACCACCAAGATCCCAATCAAACAACACACTATCCACCAACTAGAACCTCAAAGCAAAAGACTTTATATTCATACACAATAGATACAACCCAAACTCTCAGATTTCTTTAGATATACTAAACAAGAGTGTCCTAATAGCCCTGAAACATGGAGCTCAATCAAGATATGGAACCACTAAGAAAACAGTGAGATTCTTCAAGAACCAACATCAAAAGTTTGTGCACTACAGGTCTCCTCCTTCAAACAAAGCAAGGAATGGTTAAGAAAAAGGTTAGTCTCTAACAGAGCTACATCTCAGGGATCTTAGGGAACACACCTCCTACAAGATCCTCTACTTCCCCTGCACTCTCTGCTCTGGATGACTTCATGCTTCCTCACACTATACTACCTTGCTGTCTATAAAACTTCATTAACCGCCATAGGAACTTTATCTTGCTAACTGCCAAAAAAAAAAAAGAACTGCAAAAGAACTCATTTTTCTATAGTCTCCACTCTGGTGGTCTCTCCAACCCCCACCCCTTTGTAGATTTGTATCCCAAATAAAGCCCGAATTGTTCCCCTTCAACCTGCATCACCGCCTTGATTTCTTTGAGAACTTGCATCGCCCGTCTTGTTTGTGGTTGCAATCCTCTTTCTATTTTGGTTTTACGCACTTGTGTTTATCCACTCGCCTGCCCATGCATCGATTTTACCATCACGGCTCGACTACACACCGTCACACATACCTTGCATCCATCTATACATCATGTTTGGGAGGGGCTTAGGATTCACCTCACAACGTAGACAATTCTTTTTCAAGAGCAAATTAGATTTCCCCAAAGGAAAGGAGCACTGAATATTGAAAACCCAACCTTCCCCATAAACTTGGGTAGTAGAGAGGTATCACAGAGAGATCCACTCATCAGGAAGGGGGAGGGGGAAGAGGGAGAGGGAATGTACAGTTTATTGAACTAACCTATGAGCCAGTCTTGACCTTAACTATACCTATCGCAAGCTAATATGTTAAGGATTACAACTGAAATAGGAAGGGGGTGGTAGCTAGGAAGTTGGGAAGTTCTCACAATCATGTCCCAAGACATAATCCCATGAAGCCAAATCATACAACAGCTAAATTAATGCAAAGCTAGTGGGTTGGGAAGTTCTCACAATCATGTCCCAAGACATAATCCCATGAAGCCAAATCATACAGCTAAATTACTAGTGGGTTGGGAAGTTCTCACAATCATGTCCCAAGACATAATCCCATGAAGCCAAATCATATAGCTAAATTAGTGCAAAGCTAATGGAGATGGGGACCCCATCCAACATGTGGAAGCCTTTGAATCTATTTGTGAAACATGTGGACAAATTGACGAGCTTACAAAGATCCATTCTTTTTTCCTAACGTTAGGTGGGAAAACACACCAATACTATAGGATAATGAAGCCTGAAGATAAAGTTAATTTCACTTGGCTT
Source organism: Cibotium barometz (assembly GCF_041138505.1). Taxonomy (NCBI): domain Eukaryota; kingdom Viridiplantae; phylum Streptophyta; class Polypodiopsida; order Cyatheales; family Cibotiaceae; genus Cibotium; species Cibotium barometz. The sequence goes on from NC_141081.1 coordinate 18,579,464, forward strand.
AAGAATGTTTTCGCCGCCAAGATTTGTGAGAAGCGATGATAAGTGGAGGGCAGTGGCACGGCTCCACAACATCAAGTAGCAAGAGAACAAGTCAATGAGGGAATGTGTCTCTTATCTTAAGCACTTGAACTCTCGGTGTAAGCTTCAAGAGAGACTCACCGATGATCAATTATTGGCATGCTTCTGTAAGAGAGTACGAGATTCTATAATGCATGACTATCTACTCTTATCTAAACTAGCTACATTGGATGCATGCTACAAATTGGCCATTAAATTTAAATACAACATGTTAGATGATCGTAACTTGAGGAAAAAAAGTTTCCATCTTCTGCACCGTCTTGAGTGTCAAGTTATTCTAACTCAAACACATCGGGGACAATAAGCAAGTAAAAAACATGACTATCGATGAACTCATATTGGTAATTCTAGAAAAGGTCAAGCTGAAAGAGATAAGGAAACCTCTTAGCAATGCTCACCTTTATCCAAGAAGGGAGTTAGTTTGGTGTTTAATATGCAAACAAAATCATATGAGCAATCAATGCCCACATCTGTGACCCAAACAAATGACTTGGAATCATGAGACATCAATGTACAGATATGGTGCTTAACCACAGCACAATTGCCAATAGCTAGACCAACTCTAGCTCTACCAGCACCCCCCCCAACAACATGGTAATACGGGATCTACACCTTTGCCAAGATAAGGGTACATATAAGGAATTTATAGAGAGCCCGATGTACCTTACCACCACCTCTTATGCCACCACAACCACCTCCACCAAAGATTACACCGATTAATCAAGTTTTGATCAAAGAACCACTGAAGGAAGTGAATATACGTGCATCTGAACTTCCTCAAGACTATTATAAGGAGCTACATGACATTGTGCTCGACTTCTATGATATGCAAGGAGCAACGCCAGTGCCCATGTTTCAAAGCTCTATCCAATGGAAGGGGAGAGACATGAACACAACAACTCAAAGGCCAACAATAAAATGTTTCCATTATGAGGGACCTCATAGGGCACCATAGTGCTTACACAAAGTGGATACTTCTACTCAATAACAAGGTTTGCCAACAACAAGCTTTCACATTTACATGTACACTGGAAATCTCTAAATCATACATTAGGGGGAGGTTGGGATGTTCTAAGGGCCCCTTAAAGGTGTCATTAGGAATTTTAAGCTTTTTGATTAAGGTATTCTTATACATGTATTTTAATTGGTATAGTAGCATATGATGTGACTTAAAAGATACATACTAATCATTACTATGTATGCACATTTTGGAGACACTTTCGTTCACTTATCCACCCAAATTCAAATTTTAAATTCTAAAGCTTTTACTTCTTAGACCTCCTTTCTTCTCCCTTCTCCTTCTCTGCCTTCTCTCCTCCCCTCCTTTTAAATTCCTCCCCTAGCTGCCCCTCCTCCTCTTCCCCTTAGCCTCCCCTCCTCCACCCCTCTCACTCATACATACTCTCACATACTACTACACCTCTACCCCTTCAGGCTTTTCCTCTCACGGTTCTTCTCTAGAGGAAGTCAAATTTACATAGATACTGACTTGGAAAGCTTTTGGCGAGTAATAGGAAGAGCATTGATCTTTAGATAGATGATAGGATTTACTAAGTGGATCCTTTATCGCCTACACCACACCCATTTTGAAATGTTACTATGTTTTTACCCTTTTTAGGTGATGGACATAATGCCTTCTTGGATAATATAAAAGAATGCTATACTTCTTAGTTCTAAGTGATGGACACAATGGTCTTCTTGGATATTATAGAAGAATGCTACACTTCTTAGCTCTAGGTGATGGACATAATGATCTTCTTGCATATTGTAGAAGAAGGTTACACTTCTTAATTTTAGTTGAAGCACAAAGAAGGTTGCAACCAAGCAGAGAACCTTGTTCTACTGAGTTAGAAAAAAAAGGATTTAAGAAGCTATTTGCTACGTTTAAGGCATTGGAAGGATATCATATTTTCATGGAGAACAACATTAAGGGATTGGAAGCTAATAAAGTTCAGCTATGTGTAACGACTCTTTCAATGCTAAGAGGACAACATGAAATCTTCAAAAACACCTTACAAACATAAAGAGCATGCTCGTTAGATTTGAGAAAGGAAAAGGAAGTGGTAATTTAGCTAAGTGCAATGGTACAAGAAAAGGAAGACTAAGGGCATAAGATCCATCCTTAATTTCTTTTTAAATAATGTCATTAAAAAGGTTACCTAAGGATGTTCTTGTGATTTTTTATAGAATTATTTCTAGTCAAATGATGGGATATGGTATTAAAGTAAAGTAAACAAGGATTGTTCTATTGAATCACGTCATTAAAAATGTAGATATTATCAAGATGTGGATGATCCTAATAACAAATGTTTGCATGACATGTTGCATAATAGGTTTGCATAGAGAGCTAAATAATATTATTAGTCCACTAGATATAATCCATGTGATAGTGTTATAATTATCCATAGGGGATATGAAGCACTATATAGAATCTTATCACAAATGCGCATAGGAAAAAGGGGTTAATAGACCCTTGTTTCCAAGTTCTTACAATTTTAGCATGGCTAGACCACGTATGAATTTTATATGAAGCACTATATAGAATCTTATCTCACAAATGCACATAAGAGAAAGGGGTTAATAAGACCCTTGTTGCCAACTTCATATAGTGTCACCATGGCGAGATAATGCATGAATTATAACCTAGATGTCATGTTGGGAGGCTTTCATTATGTTCAAGATTCCATGCACTTCCATTTATTATGATGAGTTTAACAACCTCTACTTGGACTTGGTTATAGTTTAACAAAGATCAAGTATTATTGTTTGACATGGGATGAGTGCAACAGATCAATTGTATTTTTTCATCAAATTAGACAAATGTCAAGTGGTCAAGGGTTACAAGCCTAAGAGGGTAAGGTTTACACAAGCATATCACTAATGAACCTCTTGCTACGGGGTAAGGAGATGACTACAAAAGAACTTGAGACACCATTAAAGCCAGACCAAGGCAAGTCATTTGCAAGAGACACCAAGTGAAGATGCAAGAACGCATGGTAATGTATCAAAGAAAAACAACAGCAAGACGAGCACCTAGTTATATGTCAAAGAAAAACAACATAAAGAAGAGTTAAGAAAAATGAAATAGGAAGAAGAGCACCTAGTAATGTATCACAAAGAAAAATAACATGAAGAATAGGAAAGAAAATTAATATTTCAATGTGCAATTAAAGAAAAATATTTGGTGGGTTACTGCATTTGAGGTTCCAAAAAAATCACACGACACACTCAAATGGTATGGTATTTTGAAAGAACTTTAATCCCAATTGTGATTAAACAACATTCTATAGGGATGAATATTATAGAGGAAATTGTCTCAAACACAATACCAAGGACCATAGATGATACAAAGGACAAAGTCTCAAAAGGTACCAAGGACCATAGATGATAAAAGGACACAATCTCAGACATGGAAAGGAGGTGGGAGAAGAAGAAGAGCAAAAGTGAAAGGAGGTGGAAGATGCAGAGGAGCATCAAGATCAATGGTGGAAGATGCAGAAGAGCAAAGGTGAAAGGAGGTGGAGTAGAAGAGAAAAGGCTCAAGTAGGAAGAAGTGGCTCATAAAGAAGAAGAAGAGCAAAAGTGAAAGGAGGTGGAGTAGAAGAGCAAAGGTGAAAGGAGGTGGAGTAGAAGAGAAAAGGCTCAAGTAGGAAGAAGTGGCTCGTAAAGAAGAAGAAGAGCAAAAGTGAAAGGAGGTGGAAGATGCAAAGGAGCACCAAGATCAATTGTGTAAGTTTCAAAGTGATCACCCTTTTGGGCAAATCAGCAGCCTTGGCATAAGTTGAAAGGGACCACCCCCTTGGGCTAATCAGCCTTGGCATAAGTTGAAAGGGACCACCCCCTTGGGCTAATCAACCTTGGCCACCTCATCCATCGGTTGCATTCCCGCACCGTCTTGATAAAAAGTAGATTCTAACTAGGGGTGAAAGCTTTAAGAGAGATCTGCAAAACAAGTACCAAAAGCCCATCTTTTCATTCCCAGCTTCTTTATGAGGGCTGTCAAAGAAATTTTAAAGGAGGTTTCTTTAGATTAAGGTTACCACATCCAAGCCGCCTAGTAGTGATGGCACTGCAACTAGAGGTCTCTAAGAAGATTTTAGTCGGGCTCTTCGAAGACTCCATCTTATGTCACATACATGCCAAGCTAGCCACTCTCATGCCTAAGGACTTGTAGCTACCTAGACGGCTTTGGCCATAAAAGTCTTTTGAAAAATCCATGTTTTAGAGTAAGGATGTATTAAGAATTATATTAAGAGACATGGTCTCAATGATGTACAACACTTTAAATCTAATTTAAAACTTTCTTAATTTTACAAATACTTGTCTTATTAAAAAAAGAGAGTAATTTTCTTCTTGCTTTTATCTTATGTCTTATTATAATTCCTAGGCAAACATATTATTGTATACATAAATTTGATGTCAGCAGATATTGTGTGAATGAGTACATGCAAAACAATGTGCAAATGTCAATAGTGGGGAAATTTCTTAAAAATAAAGGTTTTCTTATCCCAATTGAAAAAACATGGATTTTGGCCCCAAAATTGATCAAAATATGAACATTTGCATGTGAAGGGTGGCAAGGTCAAAATATCAAAAGTCATCGACCATAGCTAGCTAGTGCTTGTTTCGATCTCCTATGAGGGCAAACTACCAATAGTCTCACTATGGTGGGCAACTCATTTGGTGCTTGTTTTGACCTCTTATTGCAACCCCAAACATGCATAAACATGCTTGTTTTGGCCTCCTAGAGCCCCAAACATGCAATATTGATCAGTTTTGGAGCCAAAAAACCTTTTTTTATTTTAAAAAAGCTCCCCATAGTTGACGATTACACATCAATTTGCAAGTACTCATTTACATGACATCTATTGACATTAGAACTGTGCATATGCTCTAGGTCTATAGATTTCGACATAAATTGTGTTAACATCAGATGTATGTTATGTAGACACATTATTGATATTGCATGCATGATGCTCCAGCTGCCACGTGGAATTATTTATCCCATATACCTAAGATAAGGGTCCTTGACCATAGAATATAAGGGCAATTAGCCCTTGGCCCCTTCCATCCCTCCACAAACCTTTGTGGTTCACATGGGTTTGGAGCTGGGGGAGGGGGCTAGCCGACAGTGGCCATCCGTTCGCTCTATGCATGGGATCTTCTTTACGACATGGTATGAAAGCAGAAAAAGATTGCGGACTGTGTGTTATGTTTGGTGGTAGCGGCTCCTCTTGATTGTTTCGATGCGTCTGTCCTTGGCGTTTGGTGTGGTTGACTGGCCTTTGTTGTTGTTTGGTCCGCCGGTCTTGTGGTGGTTGGCTGGCCTTTGTTATTTGGTTCAGTCTTGTGTTTGGCCGTGACCAGGTTTGGTCAGTCCCACATGTTTGCCTTGGGTTTTGTCCACATGGGGGTGTTGGAGATGGTGGCCTTCACCCCTCAAATATGTGCAGAAGGTGGTCAAAAATGGCCTAATGTGAGGGAGGGTTGCACGCTACGTTGGAGGTGTTGTTGTTGTTGTTGTCCTCTCCAGCTGCCATGTGGAATTATTTATCCCATATACCTAATCTAAGGGTCCTTGACCATAGAATATAGGGACAATTAGCCCTTGGCCCCTTCCATCCCTCCACAAACCTTTGTGGTTCACATGGGATTGGAGTTGGGGGGGAGGAGGCCGGCCGGCAGTGGCCATCCATTCGCTCTATGCATGGGATCTTCTTCACGATAGTTATTGATATATACAAGAGAAAAAAGAAGTTATTGATATATACATTATAAGTTATTGATATATACAAGAGAAAAAAAGACATAAATAATCAATGATAGACTGAATGGTCTAACAAATAAATAAATTGAGTTAAAGATTATAGTTGTTGATGAAATCTCCCTTGTAGAGAGTTAAATATTTGAAGCTATAAAGCATGTTTAAAATGCACTATTTATAAATATTGATTTAATCATGTTTAGAGATTTATATAAACTATGTATATAAATTAAACTTTTGTTTAAAAAAAATAGTGAACTATAGACTATCATCATGTGACAACATGTTAAATAATTTATTTATTTGTTAAAAAAATTCAAAACTAGTTCACATAATATAAAGAAGTTAAATCAGTATTATCATTTGCAATCCATCACAACTTGACACACGTAACTTGACAACACCCTAAATATTTCTACAATAGAAACACATAATGGCTTCAGTTTTGAAATGGTAGATGGATTTATATATAAATTTCAAGATATTAATAAAAAGGAAGATTATTACCCACCAAAAGTTAATCTTCCAACAATTGATACAAATAAGAATACTGGTTTATCATAATTATTTAAGATTGTTGCTTTTTCTTTTTCGTATGGATTTCTCTTCACGTGAGATCCTCTTCCTACATTGCAAAGCTATTGTTTGTATTTATTTTTCCAGCATGGATTTAAGTGTTTAATTTTTAGAAAGGTGCATACTATATATTGTTTATTATGAAGGCCAAATTTATCTTATGATTATATTTCTCAAATGTGCTCCAAAACCTTGTAGGTTTTGATTTGGTAAAACTTTGCATGTAGGTAGAGTGCTCTAAAATCTTGTAGATATAGAATCTACTTGTTGTTAAACCATTAAGTACCAATAATATGAATTGAATTAGATTAACCATCAAGAAAACATTTTTATATTGTTAAAGAAAAGATTAGATTATTAGGAAAATGAGTGCTTTAAAGTTTTAAGTAGAAAATAATTATAAATGCAATAAATATTTATCAAATTAGATTAGCCAATAAGATAATATTTATGTAACATTAAAGAACAAAACTTGAACCAACATTATTAAACAAAAAATAATGATCCTTGAAAACTATAACTAGTGAATAACTACAAAAGCAAAAAACATAAAGTCTGATTTGTAGTTTTACATATTTAGAATTTTAGACTTCTTAGGTCAAGTATATGTATCTTGACCTCATGGTTTTGTTCAAAAGGGGTAGGAGAAGAAAGTTTGTAGGCTACAAAAAGCTTTGTATGGCCTTAAGTAGACTCTCAGAAGCATAGAATGAGAAGATTGATGCATACTTGGTTACACATGGTTTCTGCAATAGTCCAATTGAAAGTACACTCTAAGTCAAGAAGACTAAAGAGGAAATTTTAGTCATCGTTCTATATGTTGGTGATATGTTCCTCAAAGGCCCTGGTGATGAGAAGGTTTTAGTCATCAAGGTTTCAATTTTGTTAAGGCTCAATTCGTCATTTAAGGTGACACATTTGGGCCCATTAGCTACATTACTATTTGGGGATTCAGTTTCTTTCGTGTGATGATGATATATTTATATTAGAGTCAATGTATATATAGAAGCTACTGAAGAGGCCTAATCACCAGCAGAGAAAGATGCCAAGATTAATCTCCGGGTGGCCCTTTTGATGACATTATGTATCAACAAGTTGTTGGATGTCTGATTTTACTAGGATGGCAACCATTCAATTTGGGGTCTCCCAATTGGTCAGATTTATGCATATCCGAGGTACCATGCATTGGTGGAAGGCTATGCATTAATCTCCCAATTGAGGAAATTTATGCACAACCTAGATATCATGCATTGGCAGTCTAGGGGTCTCCCAGTTGAACATATTTATGCATAACCTAAGTCCCATGCATTGGTAGTTTGTTGTCTCCTAAGCAAATTTTCTACTACTTGCAGGGCACTTAGTACCTTAGATTATTCTATCTCGCAGTGGGGTGGGTCACATAGTGATTTTAATTGGGCTAGATGTTACGATACCATAGTGTCCATCAGTGGCTTTTGCTTCTATCTTGGTGATTCATTTATTTTATGGCTCACCAAGAAGTAGAATAATGTGGCCACTTTAAAAGCTATGAAGCTGAGTACATGCTAGCTTTTATAGCTACAATTGAGTGTGTTTGGCTTTGACAAAGCTAGAGTTGAGTGTGTTTGGCTTTGACAAAGCTAGAGTTGAGTGTGTTTGGCTTTGATACCTTATGGATGATTTGGGTGCTGGCGGATAGTCATCCTCCACTACCATATTCAATGATAGTCAAAGCACATTGGCAATTGCACGAGAAACCTTGTGTTCCATGCTTGCACTAATAAGCAGATTGAGGTGCATTATTATTATGTCGGGGAGAGACTATGCAGGGGAGATCAACTTGGTTTATGTGTATACATTTGACAACATGGCAGATTTGTTCACAAAGGCTCCTTCTTGTGAAAAGTTCTTGATAACATGGGCTCTTTCTTGTGAAAATTTTGAAGCTTTCCATAAAGTTTTGGGCTTATTGCCTTTTGGGGATTGATCGGCCATATTCCTGTGTGAGGGCAAAAGGATGAAAGAACCAAATGTACAAGAGATCATAACAAATCCAACACAACATGAAATGGATGAATGAGTGTATGTATGATGGTGAATGTAATCATGTATAAGAGACCTTTAGATGTGAGGAGACTCTGAGTAGTAGACCGGCGAAGAAGCAAAGACAAGGTTGGAGCTAAAGCACAGTTGGTGGTGGGATGCAGAGGCACTCCAAGGTGGTAGATATCTGTAGTAGGTAGTGAGGTGTAGTGATGAGGCTCTGGTGACAAGGGTACTCCAGTACCTGAGGAGACTCTGAGTAGTAGACCGGCGAAGAAGCAAAGACAAGGTTGGAGCTAAAGCACAGTTGGTGGTGGGATGCAGAGGCACTCCAAGGTGGTAGATATCTGTAGTAGGTAGTGAGGTGTAGTGATGAGGCTCTGGTGACAAGGGTACTCCAGTACCTGAGGGATGCAGACTCCGGTGGACGAGGGTGCTATAGTACCTAGAGGGGTGCAGGGCTGGATATCAAGGGCACACATCCATGTGAGGTGATGGCTTTGTGATGCAAACAAACGCAAACCTGCAGATGAGTGGCCTGCAAGTGAAACACATATCTGAGGAGCAGAGAGGGTTGTTGTCCTAGGTAGATGGTGTGTTGTCGTCACACGAGGTAGGTGGTGAAGAATAGAGAGGCCTACTATCCTGATGTTGTCAGGTGATGATGATGAGCAGAGAGGGCTGCTATCCCAAGTCGATGTCAAATGAGCAGAGATGGCTACAGTCCCTAGTTGATGTGATGAGCAGAGAGGGTTGTTGTCCTAAGTCAGTAGAGGTGATAATGAGTAGAGAGGGTTGTTGTCTTAAGTCAATAGAGGTGATAATGAGCAGAGAGGGTTGTTGTCCCAAGTCAATGGTTGAATGATGAGGAGAGAGGAATGTTGTCCCAAGTCAATGGAGAATGATGAGCAGAGTGGGCTGTTATCTCGAGGTGAGCTACATGAGAAAAACATAGATGTGATGGATGCTGTGAGAGGGTTGTTGTCTCAACGTGTGCTATAGAAAAAAAACACAGATGAGATAGATGCATAGAGGGCTGCTGTCCCGAGGTGTGCTACAGGAGAGAAATGTAGATGAGATAGATGAATAGAGGGCTGTTTTCCCGAGGTGTGCTATGGGAGAAAAATGTAGATGTGATGAAGACCCGCGCTCTATCCTAAGGTGTGATGCAGAGCAATGATGAGGTCCAGGCTGCTGCTGCTGTGCAGAGGTAGGCCAAATGGTGAATTTGATTTATGATGTGGTGTCATTATGCTGAATATGAAATGATGCATATATATGGTGTTGGGATGTTGGTCGGCCCAGATCAGTGGCTCTTGGCCAACAGCACAAGACTAAAATCCTAAATAAAATAAAATAAAAACCCCTTTTTCACACACACCCTCTTAGGCCAAAAGGGGACCATGAGAGAAGTTGAGAGAAGATGAAGGATACAAGGGTCCCATGCTAGCACACTGGCAAAAGGAATGTATCCCCCTCTGAAAGGGAAGTCTAGAAAGTTCCAAGAGGAAGATCATGATAGCAAAGGTGTAGAGGGTGAGTAGGTGTAGACAGGTTGATCGTCTCCCAATGTAAGACCTTGAACGGGGCTCTCCAATGAGTAAGAAGTCCCATCCCATGTGTAGTCCAGATCTGAGTAAGGAGAATCAACTTTTGGTGAGAAAGGTTGGTCCTCTGAAATCGCCGGCAGGTAGACAATCCATGCTGTGTGCTCTCGAGGTCTTCAATCGCTTTGCTCTACGATAGCTCTGATACCATGTGAGGGCAAAAGGACGAAAGAACCAAATGTATGAGAGATCATAGCAAATCAACACAGCATGAATGAGTGTATGTATGATGGTGAATGTAATCCTGTACAAGAGGCCCTCAAATGCGAGGAGACTCTGAGTAGTAGACCAGTAAAGAAGCAAAGACAAGGTCGAAGCTAAAGCACGGTCAGTGACAAAGGCTCAGGTTAATGGATGTGGAGGCACTCCGAGATGGTAGATGTCTGTAGTGGTTGGGCAGTGGAAGGTGTAGTGATGTAGGCTCTGGTGAGACAAGGGTGTTGTGGTACTTGAGGGGTGTAGATTCTAGTGACGAGGGTGCTGCAGTACCTCGAGGGGTGCACGGTCGAATGTCAAAGGCACGAGTTGATGTGAGGCAATGGCTCTCTACAGATGAGGTGATGCAGAGAAATGCAAACTTGTACATGAGTGGCCTACACGAGAAGCATAGATATGAGGAGCAAAGAGGGCTATTGTCCCGAGCAGATGGTGTGCTACTATCGAAGTAGGTATGGTGAAGAATAGAGAGGGTTGTCCCGATGTCGCTAGGTGATGATGAGTAGAGAGGGCTACTCTCCCAAGTTGATGTCAAATGCATAGAGAGGGAGTAGAGAGGTATGTTGTCCCAAGTCGAGAGGTGATGAGAGTAGAGAGGGATGTAGTCCCAAGTTGATAGGTGTTGATGAGTAGAGAGGGCTACTATCCCAAGTCGATGGGTGAATAATGAGCAAAGAGGGCTGTTGTCCCAAGTCGATTGAGAATGATAAGTAGAGAGTGGGCTACAATCCCGAGGTGAGCTACAAGAGAAAAACACAGATGTGATGGATGCAGAGAGGGCCGATGTACCAGTGAAGGGATATTCCATGAAACGGCCTAAACCTGTGAAAGTTATTCCCATGAAATGGTGTTTCCGTGAAATTGCAGGCCGTGAGATGGAATTCCATGAAAAGAAATTCCGTGAGATGGAATTCCATGAAATGGAATTCCGTGAAATGGAATTGCGTGAAATGGAATTGCGTGAGATGGAATTCCGTGAAGTTATAGGTTTTTGTCCCGTGAAGTTACAGGTTTTGACCTCGATGGTTTTTTATTTTAATTTATTTTATGGGTCAGCTAGAACATGACTTGCGAGCAACAGGTTCTTGTGTACTTATTTCTCACATCTAGAGAAGTGACAAGAGCTTTGTTACTTGTCCTTGATGTTCTCATAAGTCTCTGTAGACGTGGCTATTGATTCTTGAATTTGTTGCTTAAATGTTGTCGAGGCAGTAGGTAGGACTGCTCGTTGTTTGCTTGAACACACAAGCTCTTGTGTAGGTGCTAAATGCACGAGAGTGAATGCACGAGAGTGGTTGAGTGATTTGCTTGTTGTTGCTTGGGCCTCCATTCTTGTTAAACTTTAGGTGAAGCTGTTGGGGTTGAAGTCGATGGTGAGGCTTTCTTCATAGTGTTCGATTTTGGTAACCATATGATGGGATTACCATCATAGTATCCTTGTTGTTGAAGCAAATGCACAGGCACCCATCTTTGATGAACATTATAAATAGGTGGGTGGATGTTCTTGGTGATGAGGCTTCCTTCTTTGTGCATGCTTAGGGGACTTTGTGATGCACTTGGGGATCCAAGATTTGGTATTTTGGTAGTACCCTTGTGCTTGCAGTAATCTTTTTGGTACCCACTCTTGTTGACTTAGTGGAGTTCTTTGAGGAACTCACATAGGCTCTTGTGGACGGTTTTGTGGAGTACTTTTCTTTTTCCTTGGCCTTTGAGTAGTGCGTTAAGGAAGAGGCTTTGACTGTCGAGGCACCCAAATTTGATTGGCACCTTCATAGCAACCTTGAGCTATAAGTAGGTGCTTTGCCACCCACATCTTGATACTATTAAGATACCTTAATTGTGGTCGCTTTGGTGGAGTTTTCTTTTGGGTTAATGTGGAAGGTTTGGGGCCCTCCTGGACTTTGGTTGGCACTGAGGCTGTAGGTTTGAGACTCATGGGCATTGTTGACAATGATGAGGCTAGAGTCTCTTGTGGAGTGGCTGTCGATGAGACGAGGCTTTCGAGCATTCGGTTGTCTCCTTTGGTGAGGTTTGTCAATGAAGATGCATAGGCTCCATGTCTTTTCCTTTGAGTTCCTTGTTAGAGAGAGATGGTTGAGTTATGGGAACTTCTTTAGGATAGCTGTTGATGGCAAGGTTTTGGCATTGAACTTCATAGGCGAGGATGGGGTTGAAGGAGTAGATTCTCTAACAGAGTCGGTTGTAGCAGACGCAGATGATATGTCATTGTGTAGAGGGGCTTCTGTGGAAGAAGCTTGTAACTTTTTGCATTTTGCGCCATATAAATCCATTAAAGTTGGATCCTCTTCCTTGCAGTATGGTATTGTCAACTTTTTGTCGTTGACCACCATGATGACTCTATCACTAGAAAAGCATAGTGGTGCTTGGGCAACAATAGTCTAGTTATGTCCCAAGATCAAATCTTCTTCCAACACATACTCAACCACAAAAAACTTGCAAGTAAGGGGGTCAGTTTCAATATACATTGTATGTTCAAATATTCAAAGTACCCCAAACATGGCATGTTCAAGTTTTGTGTAAAGGGAATTCTTTCAATATGTGCCCTAAGTGTTGGTTTACCTAACAAATCCCATAGCTCGAGGGTCATGAGATTGTGTTCTCGTGTTAGATAAAGTGGTACTTGAGCCACAGTGATTTTATTTGAAATTTTTAATCCAACGAGAATCCTAGGGATCTTTTCAGTAAGATATGTTGGAAGCTCCATCTCCTTCAAAGTCTCTTCCTCCCGTAAGTAATAGCAATTGTAATTGCCTACAGGAGTGTTCAATATGACTGTTTGCATGGATTCATCTATTGAATACAATGATTCACCTATCCAAGTTCCACCAAGGAAGACATCATACTCAAGGGAATCTAGGATAACATGGAATGTAAATTCCATATCTCCACCGATTGTTTGAGTAGTGTAGCTAAAGTAACCTAGAACTTCAATGTTTTGTCCATTGGCTCTTTTTGCAAGACTATTGCTTGTAGGGATGAATTTAGGTTGTCCCAATGTCACCCAAGTGTCTATTGTAATGATGTTATGACTAGCTCGAGGGTTAATCAATGCGCGTTTACGCTTAACATCATTGCCTATAGGAAAATCCAACCATACCATGATAGAATCTTCGAAAGGAACCATGGATGTTTCAGTTTTATTTTCAACTTCAGATCCCGTTTCTATTTCATATTCCCATTCACTTTCATCCTTTGTTTGCCTCGTAGCTTTTTCAAGAGTACCCACTGGCACACTTGGCTCTCTGAAAATTCTTAATGAGGAATGTTTGGAAGCTTGTGAATCCTCACAGTCCTATTTTATGGAGTTCTTTATGTCTTGGTATAACTCATGTTGAGCCCTTAAAGGTGCAAGTGCTGATGTTATATTGGCTTCATCCATGAGAGAAGAGCATTCCTCCAAATGAGGTTTTGAGAGATTGTTTTAATATTGTAAGGAAATTATTGAATTCCTCATGTGCTTTCTCAAGCATATAGTTCGTAATACAATCTATCTCAAATGACTCTTCTGTAGTAGAGAGTATGTCTTCCTCTTGAAGGGAAAGCCATACTCCTCTGGGCTTTGTATTTTCGTTGCTTTTTTAGGATTGGCATTATGAGGCTCAATCACAACCGATGACCCTGTAAGACACTCAACCAAGCTAAGCATGCTCTCCTGAGCTTGCTTTTTACGTTCCACATATGTCAATGATCATGATTTTCAATTTGGGGTAGTAGGGAGGGTTCTAGTTTCTTGATTGGTCTATGAGGTGCATTGAGTGAAAAGTTAGAACTTTTTTCATCCTCACTAAGTGACGTACTAGAATTTGTTTCATCTTTCTGACTTTCTTTGGATCGTCAGGTTTTCTTTATGTTTGCCCATGGGACGAGATCGAATTTTCTTTTGGGATTTTGTACCCTGTGTCGCACATATGGGTTTTAAGGTTTGTGTGGTTGTCTTTGAGGTGGATGCTTCTACATCATGTATAGCTTTTGGCTCTTTTGGGTTTATGTCATCTACAGGCTCCTTTTCCTTGTCTTTTAATTCAACTTTGGTTTCATTAGTTTGTTGTCCCTTGTCTTTCTTGGTTTTAGAAGGTTTTACTTTTTCTTTTAGGTTCTGCTTTAAAGCATGTTCTTCTACCCATGTTGAGGTATTATCTTTTGCATTCTTTTTTACTGTTCCTCGTGCCTTGGCTTTTAAGCATGTGAGCACATTCAAGGGCACCGTGGACAATTGCCCGTTTTGTATGCTTAAGATGTTAAGAGTTGTATTTTGTGAGACAAGTTGCATTGAAGCAACTCATCTTGGGCAATCTTGGAACATGTGATCAATGTCACATCGTTCACACATGGGTCGCAAAGTGTAAGTGACTATGGGCATGAAAGTATTCCAAATTGTGTAATCTGCTAACCTTGTGAGGTCCATGACGACAATAGAAATATTGGTGTTCGATTAACTGCTTCCAGAGCAGTTTCTACCCACTTGGACTGTTTCTTTTTGGTGCATGGGAGACGGAGGATTTAAGTCAATTGTGGATGAAGTGGGACACTTTTTAGTATCATGGTCAAAGATTTTACAATATATGCAGTATAGAAAAACAGGTGCCTTATATGTACAATGGGGATTGGGATGGTCATAGTGATTACACTCAACACAAGGCATTTCATTCCTCAATTGTAGAGGCATTAAGGATGTCTGGTTTTGAAGGAGTTCATCCTCTCTTAGAGATGTCGATTGGAAGGTTTTAAGCAAGGCTACATAGAATTTGGGGAATGTCAATTCCGAGATCGATCTTTCTTTTGCCATTGCTTCACTTGGTTTAGATGATGAACACCTCGTAGCATGATCATCTTCCAGCATGTTGTCATCTAAACGTATTGCTTCACTTGGTTTAGATGATGAATACCTCGTAGCATGATCATCTTCCAGCATGTTGTCATCTAAACGTATTGCCTCTTTACAACATTAATCGAATGTTTCCGGATTGGATACAATGATCAAGTTGTGTAAGCTATTATTCTTCAAGCCCATCATGAAACATCTCTTCAATTGAATATCGTTTAATTTTTTCCATGACTCACATTGTGAGTCTAAGAGTTTTATCCGAAGGATAAAATCTCTAATGGATTCATTTGGTTGACACTCAATTGAATAGAGTTCCGTTGCTACACTCCACCAATCACCTTGTTTGGAAAAGCCATGTATAAAGGCTGATTTCAAGGTTTTGAAGTTGGTCTTGATCGCAAGCATCAATGTGATGAACCATCGACTAGCTTTTCCCTCTAAGCATAGGTTTAATGCATGTACCTTGGTGGGACAGTTGGGATTTCCAAAGGCTTCACATCAGTGTTTAAACAGTTGTATGTGAATTGAGCAGGATCTGTTGTTCTGTCGTATTTGCCCATAATTTTAGAAATTTTTATGGCCGTATTTCTATATGTGTCACTGAGGCCATATGTGAGTGCTCTTGTTGGGAGAGACTCACTAAGTCCTTGGGCTACCCCCCTTCCTAGACTAGTCAGTATGTCTAAGGTGTGGGCATCCAGGAAACTTGGGTTGGTACCTATAGGATTCATGCAATGTTAGGTAAGGGACCAAAGCTTGGTGGGAGCGAAGTGACAAGGGGTGTAAAACCCAATGCCACACTTGTTATAGGCATGGCCAATGGCATTGGGAGGTGCATTTGTGCATAGATCTCAATGGCTCGAAGGTGTCAGCAGCCAGTGGGTTCAGTCCTTGTGTGATCCCTGGCAATCCCTCTATCATGGCCATGTTAGAGTGCCTATATTCTCCTTAATGAGAAAACATAGTTTTTTTTTTACTTTTTATATTCTATCACAGCCCGTTACAACCTCAAGAGGCCTGGCGTTCTCTTCGTTGGGTCAAACGGGTATTCTTTCGCCCTAATTAGCTTAGGTGCTACATGGGAGATAATTTTCTGAAAAAAGCATATGCTAGTAACTTCCCAGATGGAAGAGGAGGTCCTAAAACCTATTTTCCATCATTGTCTCAAGATGAAAAAAAGTTCTGAGAATTTTTTTCCTATTTCGCAGCATGTTTTTGAGGGTGTTTCAAAAGGAATTTTGAAAAACTCTATATGAGAGAGTTGTAGTATTTTTGGTGTACTACAACTTTGTTCCCTTGAGTCATTTGTGATTTTGTTGTTTAGACTCTCAAAAAGTAGCTCGAATATGGTTCGTCATCGTTTTCGTGCTGTTTTTTTGTTATTTTTCATGGTTTTTTTGCCTCAATTTTCAGGTCGAATTTTGAGGTTGCTGGTCGGAGGCCAAAATGGTCGATTTTCACTTCAGACGACCGGGTCCAAAGTCAAAGAGCTCGATGTCAGCTTTCCAATGAGCCCTAGACCGCCTTCATCGGATATACGATTTAGGAGATATGGGTCTCCAAAACAGGGGTGTTTTCCAGAGTCATGAAACTAGGAGGGTGCAGTTTGCCATGAAATGGACCACGGATTTTATAAATTTTAAATTTTTTTTGAGTCACGTGAACGAAGGGTCTCACGCCGTGAACCCTTAACGGTTCATGCCGTGAACCGACGGACTTCACGAAAAAGTTAAATGCGATTTTTTTTTGGGTCACGTGAACGAAGGGTCTCATATCGTGTACCCTTAACGATTCACGTGGTGAATCGAACTTCACGAAAAAGTTAAATGCAATTTATTCTTTTTGGGTTGCGCGAACAAAGGGTCTCAAGCCGTGATCCCCTAACGGTTCACGCCGTGATCTCCTAACGGTTCACGCCGTGAATCGAACTTCACGAAAAAGTTAAATGTAATTTTATTTATTTATTTTTTATTTTTTTTGGTCACATGAACAAAGGGTTTCACACTGTGAACCTTATCGGTTCACGCCGTGAACCGAACTTCACGAAAAAATTAAATTTATTTTTTTAATCGCGTGAACGAAGGATCTCATGCCGTGAACCCTTATCGGTTCACACCGTGAACCCTTATCAGTTCACACCATGAACCGGACGGACTTCACGAAAAAATTAAATTTGTTTTTTTTAAAGGCGCTGGCTCCTAGGGCGTGAATCCTTAGGCCGTGAAGTTGCAGAAATGGTTCACAACGTGAACCATTTTTCGATTTTTTTTTGAGTCTAGTAGGAAATACGAATTTCCTTTTTGGGGGGAATATTTTTTAGATTTAAAATTAAGAAGATATGGGCATTTTTCCAAAAAGGTAAGTGGGAATAAAAAAAGTCAACCTTTTTATGACACCTCTTACACCTTTCAATAACCCCCAAAATGGATAATTTGACAACTCATGAGCATCTACTCATTGAATGCTCATTAGCCTTAATGAGTTATGTAAAAAGCTGATTAAGAATTAATCTAAGATTAATCCTTTCACTAATCTTTTTATCTTTTACACTAATCAAAGATTGTAATTAATAACTAATTCTTAATTAATTCACACAATTGAGCACATCATTAGATAGAGCAAGGAAATGCTAATCTTTGTGCATCAACAATTGTGTAAATTAATCTAAAATAGGAGATTAATTAGACTCTTAAATTGGTCTCCTCTTTTAAGGTAAAATTAAGCAGTATTATAGCAGGACATCCAGGTTTCATCAAAACCTACAAAATCATAACCATTTTTAAGTTTGGTTGGCCTAGTGTGAAAAAACTAGTCACTTGTATCTATGTCATACTTTACAGTAAGAAATGCAGAATCATTTTTTAATTTGGTTAGCCTAGTGTGAGAACTAGTCACTTGTATATGTGTCATACTTTAGAGTAAGTAATTCACAATCATTTTTAAGTTTGGTTGGCCTAGTGTGAAAACTAGTCACTTGTATATGTACCATACTTTACAGTCAGAAATGCACAATCATACCCTTGTAATAGAATACTTGGCCTAGTGTGAAAAAACTAGTCACTTGTATCTGTGTCATACTTTACAGTAAGAAATGCACAATCATTTTGAAGTTTGGTTAGCCTAGTGTGAGAACTAGTCACTTGTATATGTGTCATACTTTAGAGTAAGTAATGCACAATCATTTTTAAGTTTGGTTGGCCTAGTGTGAAAACTAGTCACTTGTATATGTACCATACTTTACAGTCAGAAATGCACAATCATACCCTTGTAATAGAATACTTATGAGCTCTTCTCTTCTCCTTCTTGCTTGCTTATATTCTAGATGGATGCTTTCTTGAATATGTTTTCTTGTAGGTTTTCCTCTTCCATTAGTTTCTTCTCCTCTCCTTTTTGGGAGATACAACCATCACAAAATGGCCAATACTTGGCATGCAAGCCAAAATCTTGGGATGAAGTCCATCAATGGATGAAAGAAAAGCTTATACCTATTGGAGAAAGTGAGGAGGCCGACCAAGCTGAAAAGGATAACCCATGCGAGAGACATTCACAGTATGTATTAGTCATCATTGTGGTTGGAAAGTACTATGAAGGAGATGATATGAATGCCACTACTCTAAGAAGATCGGCACATGAATGGTCTTCAAGAATCACGTCGTAATTGGTGGGCCTTCTAAAGTCAACAATATCAAATGTATGCTTGAGGTTAGGCCACACGATGTTACCTCTATGTCCGTTAGGATTCCCATAGGGGTTTCTAAATTTCTATCCGCTAGCCTGAGGACTATTTTGGCTCTTTTAAAGGGGCATACTTCCCCATATTTACCACATGTCTCTTGCTCCCCTTGTGTTAAGGATTGTAGTGGTGCTCACTCCTAATTTGATTGGAATGTGGTATTCATATTGTACACAAGGAGGCTGACCAAGATGAAAAGGATAACCCACCAGACAGACATGCAAGGATGTACCAGTCCATCATTGCAGTTGGAAAGTACTATGGAGATGATATGAATGCCACCATTCCAATCAAATTGGGACGAGTGACCACCCACTGTAATCCTGACAAGGAAGCAAGAGTGAACATTTTGTGACTAAAGACATGTGGCAAAGAAGGTGAATCATTGCAGTTGGAAAGTACTATGGAGATGTAATGAATGCCACTCGTCCCAATCAAATTGGGACGAGTGACCACACCACTATAATCCTTGACAAGGAAGCATGAGTGAGCATTTTGTGACCAAAGACATGTGGCAAAGAAGGGGAATCAGGCCCCTTAAAAGAGCCAAACTAGTCCTCAAGCTAGTAGACATAAATTTGGGAACCCCTATGGGAATCCTGAAGAACATAGAGGTAACATCATGTGGCCTCACCTATGAGCATACATTTGTTGTTTTTGACTTTGGAAGGCCCACCAATTACGATGTGATTCTTGGATGACCATTCATATGCTCACCACCCAAAAGGGGAAAACTTGAGGAACCAAGAGTGTCTTATGATGGACCTGAAGATGCAAAATAAGTGGATTTAGCACTTCTTGGGGGAAGAACCCAAATTAGTGTGGATAGCCACACCGACTTAACCCAAGAAGAGGAGATAAAACTTGTAATAGTTCTCAAGGAATATGGAGATGTGTTCGCTTGGAGCTATGTTGATTTGAAAGGAGTCCCTCTAGAGGTTTGCCATCACATAATTCCTTTAGTGGATGGTGCAAGGCTAGTCCAACAACCGTACACATACAATGAGACCTATGCCAAGGCAACAAGGATGAACTTGCCAAACTTATTAATGTAGCTTTCATTTATGGGATTGAGCACAAAAATTGGGTGTCATGAGTCGTGATTATGCCCAAGAAGAATTGTAAGATCTACGTGTGAGTTAACTTGAAAAAAGTAAATGCATCCATAATAAGAGATTACCACTGCCATACACCCAAGTATCCTTGTGCTTTTGAAAGAGTAACAGAAGAAGCCTACAACTCCTTAGATGGATTTTTCGGGTACAACCAAGTATCCATTGACCCAAAATGACTAGCACAAGATAGCATTCGCTATAGAATGGGAAATATTTACATATAAAGTAATGTTGTTTGCTTTAACCAATGTGCCAGCTACGTTTCAGAGGCATATGCATAGTGTATATGGATTTCCTAAGGAAGTTCTTAGAGATCTTCATGGATGATTTCTATGCAAACTCAAAGTTGAGATGAAAGCCTATGGGGCTAGTGTTGTTGGAAAGCTATTGCCTATACAAACTCTACCTAAACCCTGAAAAGTACAAGTTCATGGTGAGATAAGGTGTAATCCTAGGGCATGTGGTGTCTAGAAATGGAATCTCCACACATGAAGGAAAGATTTGAGTAGTCATAGAACTCAAAAGACCTGAAATACCAAAAGCAATCCAAAGATTCATAGGGTATTATAGACCCTTCATATTCATGTGTGTGGAGATCGCTAGACTACTATATGCCCTATTGGTATGTTTTGTGTGGGGACTATGGAGTGCATAGGGGAATTTTATAAGCTTAATGAGGCCTTGATAACAACTCCAATTCCCAGAGCGCCATAGTGGGATGTCATCTTCCATGTACACATAGATGCATTAGCTTATGCTATAGGATGTATATTACCTCAACCTGGCGAAAAGAACATGGACTTTCCTATTAGTTACACTAGTAGACAACTTAATAATCAATAGAAGAATTATATAACCACAGAGAGAGAGGGCTTAGTGATGGTTTATGCAGTAAAGAAGTTTCACCATTATCTTTTGTGGTGAACAAGTTTATATTTTTTATACACCATCAGGCTTTCCTTTACCTTGTGAACAACCATGCACCACAGAGCGAATTGTAAGGTAGCTATTATATCTATTGGAATTTGCCAAGAAACATCACATATCAGAGTTGATCACACCTATCGAGAATTTCCAATGTGATGGTTATTACTTCTACTAGAGTTTGATTTCACGGTGTCAGTTTGCAAAGGAACGTCACTTGTTGAGATGATCACCTATCAAGAATTTCCAACAGGGGTCCAAGATGATCTTCCAGATGCGTCTCTATCTCAAATAAGCTTAGTGCCAAGGTGGAGTTATGACATTGCTGAATACTTGAGCAATGGACTTCCCTTAGACAAGACCATGTCCTTAAGAAGTTAGTGAAAGCAGCAAGCCTCATACACCCTCATTTTAGAACAACTCTATAGGAGAGGGAAAGATGTGTTTGAAATAATGCCCAAACATGTGTTTATTTTCCCAAAGGATATTTCCTTCATTTACGTAGCCGTAACAGCCTTTTAGGTGAAGCACTTTTGCTCAACATCTAGCCCACCAATTTCTCTTGATTTAGGAGAATCTCATCCACCTTTTTAGGCCCTCTAACTATCTCCACTATTTTAGCCTAGATATTCTCTAACTTTACACCTCATAGGTGATGTGAGTAGAGCTTCGCTCTCTCTCAATGTACTTGCCTATATATTAGGCTTCTCATTTTCAATAAGATATACGCTCTCATTCTCCACTTAACCTCACCCACATTATGCTCATTTGATTAGTGCATTCTTAATCATTTTAAATTAATTTAATTATGCTTAAAAATAAAGTTTAATGTGTGCTTCAATCCGCCTTGAATCTGACATGGTACCAGAGCCAGCTATAGCTTGCACTAGAGCAATTTGCAGACTGTATGACACAGATGGAAAGCTTGGAATCTATAGACATGATTTGACTACTCAAATATCAAATTTAGAGTTCAGGATCTCGAGTTATGAATCAAACAAGAACAAGTGAAGGGTATCCTTGGCAGATTTACAAAGATCGTTTGAGAAGAGCAGAGCGCCATAAGAGGCTGCACAAAAGAGTCATGAACCTACTCCAACTACAAAAGGCGACGTCTCACACTCACAAGTTTCCACGCCCTTGAGGACTGAACCTCCAATAGTTACCGCTCAGCTGTCCTGCCTCCAGCAGTTACACACGGCCCCTCTAGACAATTCTCAGTTTTACTGCTTCTGACTACTTGACCATTTGCTCTGTTGTCGCCCTCCATACCCACAGCCTTCCAGCCACGCTGCTCTAGCCACTACTTGTTTCTTTTTAAAGTTTTTATAAGGCTTAAAGCCTTGGCCTAAGGCTTATTACAAGGCTTTTTAAATTCAGCTGGCCAACTTTGAAAGCATGGCCGCTCAGAGCTGATTGCTCTCAACAATTGTAGAAAACACCCCTCAAGTCTTCTTTGTACCCTTGATCCAACCCAAGTTCTAGTATAAACAATCTCAGGCGTTTATAATGAATATAAAGGGATGTTAAAGCTTAAGTTCTATATCAATTCTTATCCCATGGAAGGTAGTTTTTATGTTATGGGTACAGATATAATGCCAAAAGAGATCATCCTTGGAAAGGGATGGATTCCCAAACACGATTGCAGCATAGATTGGACCATGAGGATAGCCACAACAACGAAGCTAAAACAACAGATAGTGAGCATCCTTCTCGATATAAAGGAGAGCCGAGATAGATCTCTACTGAGATCCAGAAGTTACTGACATTACTACAAGTGGGTCCCATTGAGCCGGTAAGTGCAATAATTCATAAAATCAAGGCCTCACCCAATCGACCCTCTGTCAAAAGTCAAAAGTCAAGGAGGAAAACCTTTGTCAAAAACCGAGGAGGCACTATAAGAAAAACCAAAGGCCAACAACTAATATGTCCAATCTTGCTACCCTAATTAGTTTCTCAGAAAGCTCCAAAAAAATAAATGAAGCAAGTGTGGGTATCGAAGACACCAAAGAAGACCACTTATATGCCCACCAAATAGCCGAAGAGACCAAGAATAAAAAGCCCAAATAGGTGTGGATTCCAAAGGAGAGTATCCCTAAAATGCCAACAAAGGTTGATGACAAGATAGTGTGGATCCCTAAGCTAACAAGAAGTTGAAAGCCAAATAGTGATCCATCAACATAGGGATGGGTGACCACACAATGGGGTCACTACTAAGGAAAAATCCAAATGTGGGTGCCAAAGATATAATCCACATAAAAATGCAACCCTTCTAGAGCAAGGAAAGAAAGGTTAACAAAATCATCATCATGCTCAAGGACCATTCATTTAACAAATCGTACAAAAACTAGTGTGGATGTCCAAGAAGCAAGATAAAGGGAAACCTAAGATAGAGCATGCATGGACTATTGAAGTGAAATAGAAACTTCCAAA
The DNA here is from genome assembly GCF_041138505.1 of Cibotium barometz. Classification (NCBI taxonomy): domain Eukaryota; kingdom Viridiplantae; phylum Streptophyta; class Polypodiopsida; order Cyatheales; family Cibotiaceae; genus Cibotium; species Cibotium barometz. The sequence continues at coordinate 18,602,778 of NC_141081.1, forward strand.
ACAAATCCAAGGACCACTCGTTTCTTTAGCTTTGCATGAAATCCCAACATCCCTACCCAGTGCCCACTGAACCCTCTAATAAGCACAATTTCAAGACTATCCCATCACAAGGAAGCACAAGAACCATTAAAGCCTTACTCTTAACTTGGGTAGAAGCCAATCTCATCAAGATGATGCAAACCCCCTTAACTTGGGTGGTGTAACAAAGCTAAAGATGTTGCTTAAAGCATAGCAACTTGAAAGAAAAAAAGGAAAGAAATCATTTGACTCTAAGTCAAGTCATCGGAGAACAAAATGTGTCAATGACATAAGAGTTTAAAAGTCCAAGTCATCAATGGCCAAAACGAGTCTAAGGCATAAGAGTTAAGAGGTGGGTTGCAAAAGGCCAAAACACGCCCTAGCGTAATTCTACACACATGAACACCAATTGCTATTTCACAAGTTGAGTAGCTTGTGCTAAAGAGACGAGCAGAAAAATTCAATCAAGTCGCCTATGTGGGAAGCAATACGGATAAGAGTCAAGTGCAAATGAGTCAAGAGGAGCAGGAAACTAAACCTTTAATACTCGCACCACATGTTTTATGCATTTAAATTATACCTAAAAGTGTCTAACGTTAATGACATATGTATTTAGATACTAATGGCATAAGAGTCAAGTCCAAATGAGCCAAGAAGAGCAAATGAGTTAAACCTTTAATACTGGAACCACATGTTTTATGCATTTAAATTATACCTAAAAGTGTCTAAAATTAATGACATATGTATTTAGGTACTAATAAACTGTTAGGACTATGTACTGAAAAAAAAAATCTCACTGAAAAAAGTTATGATCGTCCATCGAACGATCTAACTCACCAATCGGACGAATTGACTCACCAAGTAGTCAAATCCTACTCTTAAATTGCCTCCTGCCAATTGCCAAAGTGGATCGATTGCTTCTCCAATCGTCAAAAAGACCAGTCTTTGTGATCGGCCCACTTCAATCATCAAACCTTCAATCGGTCGATGTCCCTAATAGCCTCAAAGTTTGATCAAGCAGAGAAATCGTGCAATCACTCGTCACCTCGAGCGATCAACGGATCCAACAGAGAAATCGTGCGATCACTCATCACCTCGATCAACCGATTAAACAGAGCAATCGTGGGTGCGATCAAACAGCTTTGTTTGATTGATCAACCGATCAAACAGAGAAATTAAATTGTGCGATCACTCGTACTCACCTCGAGCGATCAATCCAACCCCAATCATACTAATCACTTCAATGCCAGATCGTCCAATCGAGTTGCTATCTCCAATCGCCAAAGGTTCCAATCTTCTGCTGCAATCGCCACAAAGTTACTCGACTAGCTGTAGGATTTGATCGCTCGACTACAAGGTCTAATTGTCTGATTATCTTCCAATCATCTGCTTACACGGCCACATATGCTTGTAGTCGACATTAATTGTCCACTTGCACAAAGTAGCATAGCACTGCTCGTGGTAGTGTACTGTGCAGTTAAAGGATTGCAGGAGAACCTTGATTGGGTGCAGAGATTCAAGGAAAGTGAATTTGCATATGCATCAAAGTGAAAGTGCTATTAGATTTCTTCATTGCAATCACAACGCGGGGAATATTGTATTACATTGCCTTGATTGTATGTCTGGCATTAATTGATTTCTTGCGCACGAGTAAACCTCTTGGATGTAGAATGATCAGTGCACAAGAATTGGAAAAGAGTGTGGATGCGTTGGGCTAGCCAAGTGGCTGTAATTTGCATGCCTTAGATTGTACAGTGGTGCCATTGCTTTGCATGTGTATTGCAACTAAGTGAATTCCCACACTAAGGTGAAAGTGAATAGTGAATGCTCAAGGGCACATCAGGCAAGGTTGCATTTGATAAAGGGTTGCAGATTCCCCTAGAAGTAGAATACTGCTTTTGATAGACACTATGGCCTCCAAGTCTAGCCCATATCCCAAAGGGAAAAAGAAGGCCCAAGAACCCAATTTAAAACCCTACACCATCACAGATCTCAACGAGACAAAAGAGACCTATATCGAAAAGGAGAACTTACAAGTGGGGGGGGGGGTGCAGCATCCTCATATTCCACTTCTGGGATCCCCTCACTCAGCTCAATTATGTATGATGCATGCCGACACCAGAGTGCATGAAATCAGTACTAGAAAATGATCGGACAAAGCAAGCTTTAGACAAGATTGGCATGCTACCCATCATAGAGTTGCCACCATGGAGCCAAAGGTGCTGCAAGAGACCGTTGCCACCTATAACCAACAGACATTATGTGTGACAATCAGCTCATCAAGATCATATCAGACTTAATCTCGTAGTGCTTAATCTACCACTTAATCTGCCAAAACAGTTAAAAAAGGACTAGGAAAAAAATATTAGCACCCTGGCTAAAAATAGCGAGTGCTCAAGACCACTCAATAGAATCCTTACTGAAGTGAAATAATATTGCCACATCTAGTGATGCCTTGCAGAATGTACTATGCATATTTATCATTTTACAAACCATACAGAACAACTCAAGCTATTGTGAGGATATTGACAAGATTCAACAACACACTGAAATGCTAGAACCCTCAACAGCAAGAAAAGGGAAACTTTGCGGTCCTCATTCACTATGAGGTGGTGAGGGTATGCAAGATGAAGAATCCCAATCAAGGAGCCATACCTTCGAATTGCACCTCTCTTGACCAAAATTCTCTATCATGAGGCCGCAAAGAGATTTCCCCCTCCATTGCAAAGGCGACTGCCTCAACTTCAAAGGAAGAGAAAAAGCCTCCACAAACCCCTAGTGATGAGAAGAAGCCAAGCCAGAAGAGAGAATATGAAGGCCAACAATAATCAGAGGGATCCAAGAAAAGGGGGAGAAAACTGTTTGTCACTCCTTATCAATGACCAAGGCCAAGCGGTAGAACAATTGGGCTTAGAGATAGACACTAGACACTGAGGAGGCCAAAACAGGAGGACACAAGGAAAAAAGAAGCTAGACAACAGCCCCATAGAAGCAAGAAGACACACACTCAAGAAGCGGGCAGGGCTATAATAGTCAGGCCACTTTAAGAGGCCCCAAAAGAGGCAAAGAAAGTCTTAACAAAGAAAGCGCAGGAAGCCATAACAGCCCCCTCCACTTTGGAGCAAAAGTTGCTGAGGCCTATGCAAAATCAATTATCTTTAACACCCTCAAATTGTTGCAAGCCCACACCTCCAAAGCTAAGCAATATGAAGTAAAACTCTAGAAAACTCAGACTACCACCATAAGCAAGCTAGAAATAAATAATCATCAAATTTAGGGCTCGAAGGACGCGATGGAGGCAAAATATGAGTAGCTTTTGGACTCTTACACCCAACCAACACTAGGCGGCACTTTCTAACCATGCAACAAAAAAGTGCCCCTCCAATTCAAATTAAAAAATGTGCAGAAATACTGAAAAATCATGTGCAAGTTGTGTCACTTCATCTTAGCTCAAGGGCCTCAAGGCTCATATCTAGCTTTGTTGTTAGCCTAGCCTTTGCACGTCAACGACTAGCTTCACCACAGTTAGTCAGAAGTCTCTACGTTCCTCTAATCGGCTTAGATATCCCAACACCTTGATCTCCTATCTCAAGGTTATTTCTCCAAAGTGTCATCAAACTAAGTTGCTTGCTATTGTGTACCACAGTGTTGAGATAAAGCTTAGAATTATTGTTATAGTTTCTAATGCATGAGATTGATTATTCGTAGGGTAAAATTTAATCTTCATAATTTCAAAATTTGAGACCTTAATCTCAATTAACGTCCTCTAGGGCTAAAGAGTTGCACATCATGAGGGTACTCTGTGAAGAGCAATGTGTGGCTAAGTGTTTATGGTGTTGGCTAGGTTACGGCTCAAGAGATCGTACGTGGCTAAGCCTTTATGTAGGCTGGGTTGCGGGGGCAGGGGCTATTATATTGTCTTTTGGTATATCAATACCTCATCATTAGCACTTTCTCGGCAACACTTGGTCTTCAGCATGGACATCTTTGCTTCATCAACAACATCAATTGTACAAGGAACTTTTGGTGGTTCCCTATATAGTGAACTTTACCATATATAGGAAATTTTGAGAGATTTCCTGGTTATGTTGATGGAAATTTTCTATATATATCTAGACAATCCTATTTCCCATTTACTCAATCCTCTATATGTAAGAAATATGGGCTTATATCTAGGTAATTAAATTTCATATATAAGAAATATGGGCCAGTATCTAGGTAATTAAATTTCCTATATAGAGAGTATGAGCCAATATCTAGATAATTCAATTTACTATATACACAATATGGGCCAATATCTAGGTAATTCAATTTCCTATATAGAGAATGAATAAGAAATATAGGTTATTATCTAGATAATACAATTTTCTATATAGAGAATGGATTGCATATGTGGAGAATTGAATCACAAATGAGTAAATGGTTATTTAAAAAATTACTTATTTATAAAAAATTGGTTACTTTAGAACTTTTATACTTAATTATTCAATCATCAATATTATTACAAATTGAAATACTTAAATTCTTCTCTTTCTCTCTCTCTCTCTCTCTCTCTCTCACACACACACACACACACACACACACACACACACACACACACAAAATAAAATAAAAAATAACTTAATGTAACATATGTTAAAATGTAGGTATGTCCTCTCATCTTATATCAAAAAAGTAAGAGAATTATTTTACCAATACTAGCATGCCCATATTCAAGCTAAACAGCCACCTACCTTAGAAACTAAGGTTTTCTCTCTCCTCATTAAACAAACAGATACTCTCTCTCTCTCTCTCTCTCTCTCTCTCTCTCTCTCTCTCTCTCTCTCTCATACGTAATCCAAAACCTTAGATCAATATTTGTCTCTAATGTGTCGCAACAGTAATTAATGATTATAGTAAGGTTTTACACCTTAGCGAAAATGTCTCCCCCTCTTAGTGTGTTCATGTCCATCTCTTTTTCTCACTTTGTGTCAAACGTCTCTTAGAATGTATATTTTTATTTAAAAAAAACGTATACAATAGCCTTTATCTCTCTTTCACTAGGTCATTGCCCAACAAGAAAATACTACACACAACGTATTTAAAGCCTCCCTCCAAACTCTCTAGAATACGAAAACCTCTAGAGCTTCGAACCTCCAGTCATCCACACGCTAAGATTTCATCTCTAAGGAGCTCTAAGGTTACCTCTCACCACTTCAAATTGATTAATCGAAAAAAAATTAGGAAACCATATTAAGCTTGCACTAAGTTAAAATATATACAATTGGACAAAAGATTTGTGTTGATATTTGAAACAATGGGAAAGAACATTTTGCATGGGAATGGTGAGTGGACACAAGATTGCTTTATGCTCATAAGAATTCTTTAAACTTAATATACATTTGCCACTGTGCTTCTTCCTTTCCATATTAAGGCGGTAATTATAAACATGATTTTTCTTGCATGACTAGGAATCGTTTGAGAAGTAAAAGTGAACACAAGAGTTGCTTTATGCTCATAAGAGTTCTTTAAACTTAATATACATTTGCCACTATGCTTCTTCCTTTCCATATTGAGGTGGTAATCTTTAACATGGATTTTCCTGCATGTATACAATTTAGATTAATGTGATCACCTTGTAATGTCTAAGCTCAGATTTTATGACCACATAGTGTATGGTAGAAGCTCTTAAGATCTCATAAGACCGTATATGAGGTCATGAAATTTCCTAGATCAATGTGATCACCCTTTAATGTCTAAGATTAGCTTTTATGACCACATAGTGTATGGTAGAAGCTCTCGAGATCTCATAAGACCATACATGAGCTCACAATCTTTCTTAAGATCTCATAATTAATGTAAGATCTCATAATTTATGTAAGAGCTCATATAATTCATGTAAGAGCTAATATGATTTCTTAAAATCTTGTTAGAGATTAAATGAGATCCTAAGACCCATAAGACTTCTTACGAGCACATAAGATCACATAAGGGTTGAGAAGGACTCATAGAACTTATCTTGGTCCTTTCACTTATAGAATCTTGAGATGATAAAAGATAAGGTCACTAGAAATGACTAGATTTCTTCTTTAACATCTTGCTATCATAGTCTTTCATGATTTCTAATCTGTTGGAAACACTTCATTGTTTTTTCTAAAAGCTTTGTTCTTATGATTCCTCAGGATCTCCCTTATCTGATTTAAATCAAGACTTAGGGCATGGTTGTCAAATATGGATAGAACTTGTGAATATTTCTCTATGGCTTTGGCACTTTCTAGTGGTCTAGCTAAGGGTTTGATTCACTCCATGTTCTATATCCATTCATGCTCTCCACTCACTCTCAAAACTAGGAATCTTTGGCACTGACACAGGAGATGCCAAGATAGGTCCACAAATAATTATAATAGTTCAAAATAAAAGTGGACACAATAGTTGCTTTATGCTCATAAGCGAAGTAAAAGTGGACACAAGAGTTGCTTTATGCTCATAAGAGTTCTTTAAACTTAATATACATTCGCCACTGTGCTTCTTCCTTTCCATATTAAGGCGGTAGTCATAAACATGATTTTTCTTGCATGACCACAGTGTGTATGGTAGAAGCTCTTAAGATCTCATAAGACCATATATAAGGTCATGAAATGTTTTTCTAAAAGCTTTGTTCTTATGATTCCTTGGGATCTCTCTTATCTGATTTAAATCAAGACTTAGGGCATGGCTCCCAAATATGGATAGAACTTGTGAATATTTATCTATGGCTTTGGCACTTTCTAGTGGTCTAGCTAAGGGTTTGATTCACTCCATGTTCTATGTCCATTCATGCTCTCCAATCACCAACCCACTCTCAAAACTAGGAATCTTTGGCACTGACATAGGAGATGCCAGTATAGGCCCACAAATAATTATAATAGTTCAAAATAAAAGTGGACACAATAGCTGCTTTATGCTCATAAGCGAAGTAAAAGTGGACACAAGAGTTGCTTTATGCTCATAAGAGTTCTTTAAACTTAATATACATTTGCCACTGTGCTTCTTCCTTTCCATATTAAGGCGGTAGTCATAAACATGATTTTTCTTGCATGACCACATAGTGTATGGTAGAAGCTCTTAATATCTCATAAGACCATAAATGATGTCATTAAATTTCCTAGATCAATGTGATCATCGTTTTATGTCAAAGATTACCTTTTATTACCATGTAGTGTATGGTAGAAGCTCTCAAGAGGTCATAAGACCATACATGACCTCACAATCTTTCGTACGAGCTCACATATGTATATAATATATATGTATACACACACACACACATATATATATACATATATATATATATATAGATACAATACATATATATTATACATATATTATATATATGTATATACATATATATACGTATATATAATATATACATATGTATATATATGTATATTATAATATAATATATATATGTTAGACCATACATGAGCTCGTAAGATCTCATAATCAATATATATATACACATATTATATACACACACACGTATATATATGTATATAATATATATATATATTATATTTCGTGATTTTGCAAACGCCAATCGTTACACCTACCCGTTACATTTCCCGCTCTCTCTTTAAAACAGTGAGCATGCCTTCCGGATCCTCCTCGTCGCGCCCAGCTTCCTTCAACGCTTCATCTGCCCTAATTATCCTGCAGGCTCACGTACAGCCCCACCTGCAGCACGTTAGCTAGGCGCATCTCCATTTCAGCTCACGTACAGCCCCGGCCACGACGTCGTCGACCTGCACGTTAATGTTTTGCCGCATCAGCTCCATTTCAGCTGCGCCTCGCTCCTGTCTGCTGAATATATCCGGCCAAGGGCCCAAGTGGCAGCAGAGAAGGCCCAAGGGCCGGTCGGGTCCAGGGCGTATGTACTATGCACAAGGTTCGACGCCACCTCCAACGCCCAGCTTCGACGCGCCCAACTCCAACGCCCCCCTGCGCGCCCTTTCGCCCTCTGTAGCAGCTCCGGCCGTCCGTCCCAGGTACGTACGTCTTAGCTGTACATTAATTTTTTTAATCTAATTAATTTTTTAAATATATTATAATATATATAATATTAAATTATATATATATATATATATTATGTACATATGTATATACATATATATATGTATATACATATGTACATATGTATATATATTATCACCATGAGGAGGAGGAGGACATTGTCTTTGGTTGATAAAATCATATAGAGGGTGATTGAAATGTAAGCACTTTGGGATGAACATCAGGTTTCAGTGGAATTTCAAGATAGTATGCTTAGGATTCTATTTGGAGACATGGGTGGTTCTAGGAATAGAGCAGATAAAGATAAAATCAGTACACCAAGCCTGAGTATACGATTAGTGCAGTTGCCAGAAACATGGGATGGAGATCTAGATGGCATAAGTGTTCCCACATGGGAGGAGCAGTTAAATACCATGTTTTCGACACTTGGTGTATGGTTCATGCAAATCGATATAGAATATGCCAAGAATTAGACAATTCTATACATGATGCTAAGCTCTATCCACCACCAAGTAAAGAAGACAACTACATTGGCGACACTCTTGAATGTCAATGCAATAACAATGAAAGAGGTAAGAAAAAATTAAAGTGTGATTGCTTAACATGCAGTGAGAAAAGTGTTCAAAGTGTGCCAAGCTTAGAAAGGATATGTTATGTTTCGATTATGTTCCCATTGGTGAACAATTGAAGCTTCTTGCAAAAAGCAGATCTTTGTGCCATAACTTGTTGGAAATGTGGCGAAATAAAGAGAGATGGATGGTATCTAATAGCTCTAATTATTCGAATAGAATTTATGATTTTTGGGATGGTACAAAGTGTAATAGTGTTAAAGAGTTTTGGGATCCACAATCATATTTTGAGTTGCCCTTGATATGTGATAATGTCCAAGGTAAACAAGCTTATTGAGCATGGCCTTCTTCACTAAAATCAGAAGCACTTCTAGAGGGTTGGAATGAAAGTGAGCAAATGTATAAGTTTATTTGTAAGGGTTGTAACCAAAGATTCCAAGCTCGTGCTATGCTAATGATGGTGACTGGAGACCATCCAGCTCAATGTAAGATTGGATCATATAAAGAAGGTGGTCAAGCTAGAGACAAAGTAATAGCCACTTTGGACAGTGCAGGCTCGGGGCGGTACTTGTATGATCAAAACAGGTATCAATTTAGATATGCTCCAATGAAAAGATCTACCAAAGAGATGTCCAAACATTTAATTCTTGCAGAATGAGCAAGCACCCAAGCTCAATGTAAAGAGATACTAAAAGAGGCAGGTCTTTCAAGTAGATCAAGTTTGTGGAGACTATATGATCTATATGGCTTTGACGTGTCTCTTGATTTGGTATATGATTGCATGCATGTATTAGCATTGAACTTGTTTTCAAAGTATAACGGTTGTCTAATGAGAGACGTGGACAATAAAGTGAGGAGAGAAATAGATGATGCAACTCACAAAATGACAAAAGTTACACCTTATTCGACTCGATATGTCGATGGCCGAGGTTTCCTAGCAAGAATTTTGAGAGTTATAAGGCAGAAGAAAATCAAAAATTTGTGCAATGGTGTTTGCCATATATATTGTGTGTAATCCTAAGAAATTCTATGACTTGGGTCTCTTGCTCATAGATATTGCCCAAGCATTTTATAACTACACTCGTGATAATGGATGGTCACAAAAAGAAATTGACATTATAAGAGTCATGCTCGCTTCTTGAAGAGTAAGGTTAGAGGAGCTCATCGGGCCAAATTCAGCCCCATTAGAGCATGTTGTAGGTATGATGACTGTTTCTATTCACTTATTATTCTTTCACTAACATTTATGATAGTAATTCCTTTTACATTCATACCTATAGTAATTTTGCTTTACTTTGTGATGTATGAATATAGGTTCCGGAGAACTGTTGGATGATATTTTACGCCATGGTAACCATGATGGATTTTGGTGTTATATATATGAGCGTACGGTCTCAATCTATGCAAACATCAAAATCAACAACAAGGACAATGAAATCTCTTATGCAAACTATCACTGAAGAAGATTGTTTACATGGGTATTTATGTATATTCAAAAAGATGTTGATAGACTTTTGCCTCACCAAAGAATGTTCAGAGAGTTTCATCAAGCTCTTTCTACTCCAAATGGATACTTAGTAGATAAAGATGGCTATTATGAATGTCTTGAGTGGCATGCATTGGGTATTCTGCATGTATCATCCATTATTGTAAAGGCCAAAGACCTATGGACCTTATCTACTATATGAATGTCATAGCAAGTGGATGCCAAAGAGCAATTCATGAAAAAGGTATTGTCATTGCAAGGAAGAAGCTAAAATATAGGGATGCAACCGTTGAAGAAAGAAGGTATGCTGAGCAGTATTTAAATTGGGGGATTGAGAGAGTAATAGAATATAAGAAAGTCCTATTTAAGGGAGAGGTCTATAATATTGGGGATCAAGTTGTGGTGAAATGTGATGAAGATGTAACATTAGTCTCCATGGTGGGATATTGGAAAGCATGCATAACATCTCTTTTCTCATTTCAGTGTAATGATTTAAGGCTATTTTTTGGAGCTAACTACTACTACAAACAATGTATTGTGGTTGAGGGAGGATTTGAAAGGCTAGATGTTGATTATACCACTGGCATGAGTGTGTTACAAAATGTGTATTTGCCATACACATGGGATTGCATAAGGCCTATTAGTTCTTTACTTCATAAGTTTATTCCCTTTCAACATGGCAAAAAAGTCATCGTATATGAGATAAAAGACCTAAGATTGAGAACACGCTTGATTCAGCTAGCAAGCTATGTTGGATTCATTCCACCTTGGCTAGAGGTGAATGATATTGTTCAGTTGAAGCCGAATTTTGATGTATTATGCTCCTCAACTGATCTAAAATATGAAGTTATTAGAGTAGTGAGTTACCCAACAAAACAAGTGAAAGTAGCATGGTTAAAAATGATGCATAATCAAGAAAAGAGATGGAAGGTAGAAATGGAGGACAATGATTGGAAGGATTGTGGTTATGTGTATTGATTTTAATGATAAATGGAAAGTTATCAAAACAAGGAGCATGATAATAGAGGGAGAAGCAAAGGTAGTTCCAATCATATGGCAATCGTAGCTCAGTTTCTCATCAAGGGTACTTTTGGAACTTAAGCAACTCTATGAATCGTTGGTATGTTAATAAGTACAATGGGTGTTTTTTATCTTATGTCATTTTATTCGTTACAGTTTTCATTTGATGTGCTTACATGTAATATGTTCTCCTTGGATTGAATTTATGTAGGTTGGAGATGGCAACTATGAATGTGGACATGCAAGCAATGCTAAAGAAAATGATGTGTGAAGATAAAAATTTCTTGGGTCTCATGAGCACAATCATAAAGGATATTCAAAGTTCTCCAACCTCAAAGGAAGGTACACACGTTTTAACGATCTTAAATGTTGTAATCTTAAATATGTAATCTTAAAGGTATACACGCTTTAACGATCTTAAATGTTGTAATCTTTTATATATAAAGATATACTAGTGTGTTTGTAATTGGTTTATGCATGTTATGCAAATTGTTTTCTATGTCATATGGTTATGCAGGCAATGGGGAGATTAAAGATAAGGAACCTCCTTATTCACATGCTCTTGGCCAACAAGTCTTAGTAGGTGTTAGTCCTACACCTACATATGATGAGGTGTTTCGAGCACCTAGATTGGTGAGTAGTGACCAAAACAAGCTCTATGGGAAAGAATTATTAGAGAAATGCTTCAAGGATCAACATGCCATTTTGCTTGGCAACTACCGCCTTGTACGAAGGTGGTTTAATGGAGTTGAGACTCCTAAAGATCTTCGCCATAACAAAGAGGCACAAGAAAAGATCAAGAGAATTATTTGTGAGCATAATCAGATGAGATTGCAACTCTAAAGTTCATTGGAGCTGAATATGTTTGGTTGGAGGAAGATATCTATAGATGGTGGGTCTCAGGTAGACAAGCAAATAGAAAGTACAATAAGAAGAAGAGTATCAAGGACAATGTAAGTGTTAATGTTTATGCTTATGAATGCTCTTTTAGAAACTAATAATTGGATTGATAATTTTAAAACTAATCTAATGCATTTAACATTTTGTGTTTGATAGAAGGATACATTAAAAGCACAAGAGATGACTCAATCCATAGATGAAGCAAGTAATGACATGGATGCTAGCTCTCATCACTTCATGTAAGTATATTTTATAGTTTTTTTGACCATAAATTGTATGCTTCAACTCTATGTGTGTGTGTGTGTATAAATATTATATGCATTATGATTTAAGAAGCTTAATACATAGTTCATAACTAAACTTGATATTTTCTTTTCCTACGTAAGCATCTTTTTTACATGGGTATGTTTATATTATATATTTATGTGGTTCTAGTTTTAACTTTATGTTATTTTACATGTCATGGGGTCTTAAAGCCAATACTCAATCTTCAAGCATATAATCAATCATTCTTATGAAGAGGTAAGAGCTAGAAAGATGTATCATAAGGAGAATGTATAATGGTTTTTTCTTTGAATCATGCATAGTAAGTTATGCAATGTTTTACATGTTTTGAACGTTTTGTTTAAAAGATTTTGTTACTAATGTGAACTTTATAGACAAACTTTGAGCTTCAAGCTAGCTCTCCTTACATTGATGTGATAAAAAATGATCAACCTATAGAGAATGAAAGTGTATTATATAATTGATTTTATTCTAAGTAGGATTTCTTTTGGTTTTGTATTAAACGTATGCTCTTCTATATAGATGGATAACTTTATATTTGGGACAAAGAGGTTTGGAGAGTTGCAGGATTATATATCCGTCGATGAGGTGTATTTCTATTAGTCCACATAATGATTTAATTTTAAGATTACTATTTTTTGAATTCTATGTGATTTTAATAACATCTTATAAACCAGGATTCTTATAATACAACAATGGAGGAGAATAATTATTCCTTTACTGAGCTACTACATCATGATACATCAAAAAGAGTGAGAGCCATAAGAAATCAAGAAGCGAGAGTATATATGACAAGTGAAGACATGGTTTGGTTAAGTTTTTCTTTGTATATGTGATAAGTTGTCAATATTTCTTCTAATATTTTGTTGTACTTGTAGGATCCAATGTTGAATTTGGCTAAGTATACGAATGAGGTTTCAAGAAAAAGTCAAAGAAAGAGAAAGGTAATGCAAAACTTACAAAACTTTACTACTATCTCTTTGTACTCCTAATTTTTTTCTCTTTCTCTTTTTACTGTTGTGATTATTAATGCTAGTTTTTGGCTTGTTCTAAAGGTAAGTGAGAAGAAAAAAACTCACTTGGAAGAAAGAAGTCACCAAAAGGGTGAAAATATTATACCAAGAACCATTTTAAAGGTATTGTTAGATAGATGTATAATGTTATGATTCTCCTATATTTAACGTAATGGATTTGATTTTTCTATTTTTAACATGATAGGTTTGATTTTGTTATTTCAAATAGGATTTAGAACACATTGAAAAATCAAATGTAGAGGCATCATGTGAACCTTTACAAGTAAGTGATATTATATTAGAGAAATTTATCATTTATAAGTTTATTATTTTGAATCTTTTTATTTAGGTAAATTGAACATGCTTTAAAATTTTATATATTTTATTATCATGAATGTAGGTGAGCCACATTTCAGAGGAGGATATGGAGACAGTCTTATTAAAGTACATGAGAGTGCATACAATCGAAGACATGTAGTTTTCTCTCAAGAGTACATATGTCAATCTAAAGAAGGAGAATATTAGTTTCAAAAACTACTCAAAGGATACGAAAAAGCTTGGGAGTGACATTATGATTCGTGACATTGTGCATTAAGAAAGTCAAATTCAATGCACAATCCACACCTATTAGTTTAGAAGATGTAGGCATAATCCTATGACATTTAGATAATCTTGAAGTACTATTTATTTTGAACATGATGTATGTTGACTACTTTTGGCTCTCTTTTTAAATATGCAAGACTTTTTTGCTTAATCTTTGATAAATAAAGAGATTTATACTTTATAATGCTTTATAGAACTACTTAATCTATTATGTTGTAAGTATATTAGCACGATTCATAGAACTATCTAGAGATTAAGCTACTAAGCATTCTCTATATAGAGATACAATGGATTCACTATATAATTTCCTAGATACAAATAAGGATATCTAGGAAAAGTGCAAACTAGGAAAAATGAAACAGTTTCCTAGATAGGCTACCTAAAAAATACAATGCATGGATTTCTCTACATAGATAAATTTACATATATAAGAAAAGATTTCCTATGTAAGCAAATTTTTCTATATAGAGAAAATCTTCCTACATAGGAAATTTTTTTCCTTTGTAGGAAAATTTTTTATATAGGAAATTTTGTACTATATAGATAAATTTTCCTATATAGAAAAATCCATGCATTGTATTTCCTAGTTAGCTATCTAGGAAAGTGTTTCATTTTCTCTAGTTTGCACTTTTCCTAGATATGCTCATTTATATCTAGTGAATGGTTTTTTTAAACTATATAGAGAGAGAATGAACAAAAGTGCCTTGTAGGTGCCCACTTTACTAACATAAAAAAAATGTAGGTGCTCAGCTCATTACATCAAAAAATTATAGGTGCTCACTTTATTAACAACATCAATTGCAAGTGCTCACTTAACATTAAAAAGAACTCACAACTACTCGTAATAGGATTTCAATTTCACAAGCCAAGAATTATTATGTTTAGCCAGCAATGAGACATGCGAGGAGTTTTACACCAAATGTCAGTGCTCAAAATCAAAAATGGTATGTGCACCTTGATAGCAGCAGCAGCTATCGTCACCAGTGGTGGCACATTTTTCATTATTACATTCAAATACATATATTCATACTCATCAGCATCCAATACTCATGAGAAGAGGCTAATCACGAATTTCATTCGTGGCATCCTTAGACGAGGGCTAGATGTGAACCCTCATTTTTTTCCGCCCGCCACAATTTTCTAACCTCTGGGCATTGATACACCAAGTTGGGAATGCCCTAGCTAAGTAGCCCTATCACTTCTTCTTGTGGCTATTGGTTTTGTTGCACCATCAAGGGTAGGCAAGCAAGCATGAGTACCACCTTGGACATTTCCTTCACTGTGGAACAAAGTCTTAGTTTCTCCCTCTATTCGGATGAGGAGCAAGGAATGCAGGGAAAAGTCTTCCAACCCTATCGTAAGAGAAAGCACCTACTGTATCCTCAATCACTACCCCTTGCATCCTTAAAGCCGTGAAGTTGTAAGATCCATGAAATTGTAAGATCGGTGTCATTGGAAATTGCACAGCTCAACCCTATGGGGGCATGAAAGTTGAAACTCCAAACCTAGGGACAAAAGTTTATGAGGCCATTTGCTGAAATGCAAAAGGGGGTTGCGGTTGCCATGAATGTAGCACCTAGAGACCTAAATCAAGCCAAACCAAGCCAATTGACATCTCAAGGTTGATGACTACTTAGAGAAGTTTGACCAAGTTTGGAATCTGACCTCGATATGTAAAAAAACAAACGAAACAATGTTCACAGAAAAACATTTTTCTCAATAAATCATTTTTCTTGAGAGTTTGCAAAGTTTTGAGCTAAAATATAACTAACATGCTTCAATTTTGCAGTTTTTTCAAAATTGAGGAAATAAAATTTACAAGTGAAAATGGAGATGTTACATGTCCATATTTTATATGCTTTGCAAGTTTTGAATGTATACCTCGTATTGTGAATATATATTCGAATGGCCCTAGGAGTGAAATAAAATATACACTGGAAACTTAAGTAACCCTTGCTGGCGGTTCCAAGGTAAAGGCTTCAACTCGCAAGTGTGATATCTTGCTTATTGAGAAATTCAGTTCAGGAAGGTGGTGTTGCGCAAAACTTTTGAAGTAGCTTCGTTTTATGCTATGACTACACGTATGTTACAAATCGATTTCTCCAGGTTCAATGCATATACTCCACAAACTTGCTATTTAACTGATGATGCCCTCGGAAGCTCGGAACCGTTTGCAGCCCTGTGGTTTCTTGCTACATGCTTTTTTTTAATAAAGCAGGCCGCCTCCAATTTATGAGAATTCACACGGCTACATTGATTGACGGAGACCTGAGAAACGCTCTTTCCTGGTGGATTTTCCATTTTAGCTTCCACATATTCCGGTGGCGGATACTTTTTTCCGCCCATCTCGTGCTTGTGTCCAGATTGACCTCTCATTTGCAAATCTTTTCTAGAGAGGGTCTGCTTGCCGTTCGCTTCAACCTATTCACAACCGAGATTCAAAAAGAATTAAGTACCTGTTTTGGACTGTAAACAATGGTTTTTTATATGGGTTTACAGTTTATAGTGAACTATCATTGGATTTACTTGAGCTCAATCAGAATCTATCGCTTTTCGTTGAGAAGATGAACCACATACCTTTATCTGAAGCTCTTGTATCTGACTTGTCAACTCGATTATCATTTTCTCAAGGTTTCCGATCTGCAGTATCACATGCATTCATTTCAGCTCATCGATAATTTATACCTGCATATTATAGATAAAATTGATATACCTGCATTTTATAGACAAAGTTTATAGGCGCCCCCCAAGCCTCCCGCGGTTGTATGTGACATGTATCCAAGAGTCTGGTGCAAATGCAATAAATTGAATCATCACTTACCGCAGAGTGGGTTCTAGGGTTAGCTAGGTTAACTCAGAAGAGGATGGAGTTGGGCTCTTGAAATTGGAGGTCGAAGTTTAAAGCTCGTATTGCCTGTGTATTTAGTCATCACCATGCCACCAAAATGGCAGAAGTAAATTGTGTGAAGTCGTATTCATGTTGCCTGTGTATTTAGTCATCACCATGCCACCAAAATGGCAGAAGTAAATTGTGTGATAATGGAGACACTAAGCCACTAGAATAGCAGCCAGAAAAGCTCAAGAGTTGATAACCACCATGGGAAAGGTTGATTGCCTAGACTAGCCAACAAAAGCATTTCGCACTGTCACATCACTGCCATTTGTTGTTTATCCACCAGTTGTATTTTGGTGATAAAGGTATAGCAATTATGTTAGCGAAAAGTGAAGTTGCCATGCTAAGGATTTATGCTTCCTGTACACCTCCGTACAAACCATAAGGCCGAGCTGATGAATGAACGTTCTTTAGACCTGACTGGAAAAGATCTTTGCCAGGTAGGCTACTGTAAAACATTGGTACATAAATAAGATCTCAGTGAGCTAGAGCTGAAAGGCAGAGAAGACTCAGCTAATTCCATGCAAGCTTCCATTTCAAGGAAATATGCCATGTGCTATTTCATGCAGCCCCAATACTTCTCTTCTCCTCAAAGAGGAAACCCAGATTCTTGTAAGGATGTACTAGAAAAGCTTTGCTCCTGGTCGTTGCCTAACCGAAGTAAGCTGCACGATGCTCTGCACAACCTGAGAACCACCTTGGAAGGTACTCCTATCGGTGTCAGAGGTACGAATGGTTTCTGTCTAGATAAATCAGATGGTCTGCCGGGAGGGAAAGGAAAGGGGAAGAGGGACGGAGGGAGGGAGGGAGGGGGGAGCGGGGGGTGTTGGTGTTACCATGCCCTCCATAGCCGCATTGCAGCATGCTCACCAAATATACCAGGCTGTGATGCTCCAACGAGCTTCCAACTCTGGTCCATGGGGATCAACAAGGTCTCTAGAGTTGCTAGAACCTCAGCCGAAAGGATGGCAGTGACATGGTTGTGTGACAGCCCCCAAGCACCCAAGCCGTGCCATCCTCCTACAAAATCATCGGCTTCACCTCCATGGACCAAGCAACTCGTAACAAACTGGATCTCCACAAATATGTTCATTGCGAAGAGGCAAAGAACCTGTTACCTCCTGTGCCTTTGGGAAATCCCAAGGACAATGCGCTGGGACGGAAGTCCTTCCAGGGCTGCCCACCCAGAACTATCAACTTGCCCCTCCTGTTTCGCTACCAGCCCAAAGAAAGTTGCAGATCAACCGCTCAACCTAACCAATGCAAAGCCGTGATAAGGCCCAGCAAGAGGTGATGTACCACATGGTGGCGAGAAGAACCTAGTCTGCCACCACGACCCGAGAAGCTAAGGAAAGCCTGGTTGAACGCCAGTATAACAACTTCTTTGGAATGCTCACAAGAAGAGGGGCTAGCTGTTGCTCTAGGGAGATGTCGATACCAACATGACATCCAAGATAGCGAATTGGAATGCCAGTCCGGATCCATTGAAAAGCCTCAATTGGCCTTGAAGTTGGGGCAGGCAATGAGCCAAGTCAGAATCCACACGACTTGTATCAAGTTATCTGCACTCCGGATGCACGCCATAAGATCTCTATCGCCTCAGGGAATCTCTGGAGATTCTCCTCATCTCTGGATAGGTATGTTACTGTGTCATTGGCAAACTCTAAATCAAGCAACAACTTCTGCACATGGAAGACGTAGCCCCTGGAGCCCTGCTCATGGTCTGGGCAACAAACAAAAATAGATAAGGTGCCAGTGGATAGCCCTACAAAAATCTATCGCCTCTGGCTCCCTAAATGAGGACATGACTGTGTGAAGCCAAATAGAGCCCACAAACACCTTGCACCCACTCCTCGGGAAATCCCATCAGGCACATCGCCCCTCAAGAAAGCCCCAGTCTACCCTATCATAGGCTTTCTCAAAATGGAGAAGGAGAACAAAAAGATTCTGCTACCTCAACTTGGCTGAAGTGGTCGCCTTCCAAAAGTGAAGATATTGTCTAATGATCCCGGACGAAACCCGTCTGTGTGGCATGAATCCGATCAGGGAGGAAAGGTTAATGGGCCTCCACTACCGAATCTCCAATATGTCGTCACCCTCCTTGGGAAGCAAATGGATCAATCCCTCTGACAGCCTCTTCGACATGGATCCCGTGGTCATAATCTCATTGAAGGAAGCTTTGAAGCCACCTTCCATGAGATCCAATGCTGAAGAAATAAGGAAACCGGAAACCCATCTTCTCCCAGGCATTTTCCCCTGGGGAGTGCCGTGCCTTTGCAAGCTCCTCTGTAGTAAAGGGTGTCAACAGGAAAGTTTAGAGTGCCGCCAAACATGCTCACATGTGTCCAGCACCTGAGAGGACAGGGGGACACTCATGCGAAGAGAGCGGAAGAAACACTCGTGCAAGCTCCTCTGTAGTAAAGGGCGTCAACAGGAAAGTTTAGAGTGCCGCCAAACATGCTCACATGTGTCCAGCACCTGAGAGGACAGGGGGACACTCGTGCGAAGAGAGCGGAAGAAATATGTGGCAATGGCTCGCACGTGTTGTTGTTGTTTGGGGGGGTCGTAATAACTATGGATCCATCCTGGCCTCACAACTTTGCAGATATCATCCCTCCACCTGTGTGGGCCTAAAATCTCAAAGATCCATGGCCTTAACACGTCCTACTCTAGGAATCTCCTTTCCCTTCTACTGCTGGACTTTCAGAGGTGAGTCCCAAGCATGGGACTCTTTTCTCTTGTGTTTCAAGGGTCGTACAGGACAAACTGTGTTTGAGAGATCACGGGGCCAATGTGCACGAATGTTTGTGTGCGAGGACAGTTTCAAGCCATCCACAAAACACTCAACCTGCTTAGACCATCGGGCGGTCCTAGCAGAACCTCCAGAAACATGCCAAGTGGTCGGTTACTTGCTCACCTTGCTTTTGGGCAAAGCGCTCCCATTGCCGCCTAGCTCCCTACTTCAAGACCGCCTTGTGGGCAATCATTCCAGCAAGTAACGGAGTGGTGCCTTAGGTGACCTTCCCACCACAAGAGGGTGGTATCTATCAAAGTACTTGAGTTGGAAAACATTGCAACCACTTGCTGCCATTACATCTCGTAGATCAGGCCGTTGAACTTGGGAGGCTTCAAAGCTACAATAATTGAGTTCTTTCCTCACGAGGCATGGAGGAAGAACTCGGCAAACCTGTAGTCCCTCGGCGTCAGGCCGGTGAAGGTGAAAGGAAACTATTCCCAGAGCATTGAAGTTGCAAGACTACAGAGGGTAGAGCTCCATAGTGGAGTGTGCAGAGATAGAAAAAGAAGAGAAAACAATGTGTTTGCACAACTCAATGAGTATTGGATTACTTGATATGATTTGAAGTACACCAAGTACATACTTTCTTAGGTTGCAAACCTTATCTTTTGACTCACACAAATCACACTCACATATGGGGACATGACACGTGGCACACACTTATCTTATCTAGATAGGTGGGCGTTTTTACACATATAGGCACACTAACACATACATGGGGTGTTCACACCTAAATAGGCATCCACACCTATATAAAAACATATAGATGGTTACACACATACTGACAGGTATATTGTTGACAATCCTAATATGGGATTAATCATGGTGATAGACACAAGATTAAGGATAAGAATTAAGGTGGATTAAACCACACAAGAAACTCCATGACTAGAGAGAGAGAGAAAGATTGCACACTCAATACAAGATCTCTATTGCATATCACAATGAACCATTCAATGATAGGCCTTCTAGCCTTACCTTTTCCACATTCTTTTATGTGGCTCTAGGGTGCGATAACATACTCAAATATAAGATTCACTCTCACACATTTTACATTGCATATTTCAACACCCCTCCTCAATGTAAACTTGGGTGTGTGCATACAATCTCTCCAATCAATTTGATCAACTTACCTCTCACTCCCAACAATTTAGCATTACCAATCTCAACACTCCCCCTCAATGCAAATTGGAGTGTTCAACAAGTGTGTGTGCATGTGCCTAGCCAACCTAGACACGAAGTCATTTTGAGCCCACTTGCTCATAGCGGAACCACTCAGTCCAATTTCAACATAAATGTTCAAGTGAGAACAAACCCATGTAGTGCGACGCCTATGCATGCACAACTCAACGCACACAATATTTACAAACCATTTCAAGCACCCATGGTCTCAGGCAGGGGACCCTCATAAATCTGGGTGAGAGAAAATACAATCCTTTTTATGCGTGCAAGCAAGGCCAGGGTACCCACAAAATCCAAGACTTGGTTAAAACAATTTCCACGGCTTCATTTTTACAAGCCGATATTTGCCCGCTATTTTAGGCACTCAAGAGAGAAAATATAACAAACATTTTGGCCAAAGCCAAGCAGAGAACCCATATGAAAACTCATTGGTAAAGGACATTACCAAAAAAATATACAAAGATACTCTCATAGCATGTGAACAAGGTTTTAAGTGTTTAAAAGAGCGTGTGTGAACGCGTTATCCTTGTTTTTTTTTTAATTAAAGAAATTTGTGAACCTCTGCTCGCATCCAGCTGCTCTGCTGTCATTCGCTTGTTGTTGCGCTCTGCCATTCTTCCCAATGCTTTCTCTTGCTTCTAATGGCTTCGTTACTTTGTTGTCTCATGGGAGCACCATTTCCTCTACATATTGAACCGCCACTTGTGACGGGCTCTCCTTCAACTCCATCATCTACCTCAACGACCTTTTCAGTGCCAATATTTACTCTCTACCTGCATAGCAGCCTAAGCCGCTTGCTTTATCACACGCTTACAGTGCAACTGTTGATTCAGCATTTAAATAATAATAAAAACTTTCTTCGTGGCCTTCTGGGATTCCTTGCTCACCATCGGCTACCTTGTACTGACGATTGCTTTTGTGTATCATCGCATGTGCACTGGAGGGGTTGCTGACTCTCTTTGCTTTAGATTTCTATGAGTCATTGTGCCTCGTTGTTGCTGTGTGAAGTCCGCCTGCTCCACACTACGCACACTGTTTTCCGTCTGCTGCCTGCTACTGCAGTTTCTCACCGCCATAACTGCTCCAACAGCCATTTCTTTCGAGCCCTCTTGCTAGAGCGACTACCATCTGTCGTCTTCTAGCCTGGTGTTGATTGTGTTCGAGTACCATGACATCATATATGGCTACATTGTCTTTAATAGCTGCTATATTTGCTTTTAGCTCTCACTGAAGAACTTTCCTTTGTGTTATAGCTTTGCTTGAAGAAGATAATCACTCAACCTTCTTGTAGGTTTGTTTACCACTACAACTTGTAGTAGATCAGAGCCTCCACAACCTCCTCCTTGAGGGTCTTGTAGTCAACTCATGACTACCATGAACTCTCAAATGAGCTCAAAAACACAGCTCTCTTTGCTGCGAGATTTTTTGCCTCTTCAAGACCTCCAAGTCGAGGTCTTCCATGACCATTGACATGGCCTTCATGAGCTCCAAATCTACATCTTTTCCTTCAATGCATGCATCCATTCAAGGGTGCTTTTCACATGGTCTCTCAAATAAAACCATAGTTGCATAAGTCAGAAAAATGAATGCTCCACTAGCATCCACAACCAACTCATCTTTCATAAGCAAATTAGTGAGCACAATCAACTCCACTTGGACTCCATCCAGCCCATAATTGCTTGTTTTCACATGAACAAACATGCACCTCACATCCTTGATAAATTGCAAGGTACTAAGGGATTCACACATCCCAAAATAGCAACCCTTTTCCAAAATTTCATGAGGAAACAAAACTCACAAAACCAACCTTCTTGATACACCTTTGTCTCCTTGGCAGCTTCCTTGTTGACACCGAAGACTCCAGTCTTCATACTTGCTCTGAAAGTCCTTATATGAGCGGGCTCTCCATGTTCCAAAACTCCCATTTGCAACTCTCTTGAGCAGGTTCAAGAGTCTCTCGAAATGCAATACTAATGACAATAACTGAACTAAATTTTTTCATCATAGAATGAAAAATATGCTTAATCAAATAAACTCATAAACAAGAAAACTATACATAGATATGTACCATGACCAAGAGTCCATCCTAGCTCTGATACCATGTTGATAATCCTAATATGGGATTGATCATGGTGATAGACACAAGATTAAGCATAACAATTAAGGTGGATTAAACCACACAAGAAACTCCATGACTCTAGATAGAGAGAGAGAGAGATTGCACACTCAACACGAGCTCTATTGCATATCACAATGAACCATACAATGATATAAGCCTTCTAGCCTTATCCCACTTTACACATCATCATGCCATTTGTCACTCTTTTTTTCACATTCTTTTATGTGGCTCTCAACACTCACACATCTTATGTGGCATCCACACACTCAAGATAATATCTAGCACATCTAGGGTGCATTCACGTACTCAAGCCTAAGATTCATTGATTCACTCTCACACATTTTACATTGCACATTTCAACATATATGGGGTGGACATACATGACACAAGAGACTCTGAAATACCCAACAAATTTCCCTTCAAAGCAAAGGTGGTATCTTATGAATCGGCCTTCGTGATTTGGACTCAATGGCACCATATGACGCAAAAGATCACAATGGCCATACCTAACGTGATATAACAAATCACAATCAAGCCTGCAAATAGAGCTTGACCACACATAAGATTCCTCAGCCCTTCTAGACTACCCCTTTGAGAGTCCAGCAGACCCCTTTCATCCTCGTAAATGTCCAAGTTGGTGACAACAGCCCATATCACTGCCAATTGGCACACCTATGCACATAGTGAAACTCGAGCAAGGAGATTACACACTTAACTCATACTGCAAAGTAAACACTTATGGATAGCCACAACCACATTCACAATAAAAACTGTAAAAGAAACTGATATGAGAAAGCGACACCACACTATGGCTAGAATGAACTGACCTCTCCCTTATTACCAAGGAGTATTTCACCGTGGGGACCTCCATATTATCCAGAAATATAATAACCTATGTTACAACATCCGGACCTTTGACACATGCTCAAAACAAATGTTCCAACACCTGTGTGGGTAATGATCTTCCCGATAATCACAGTAAGAAGCATAGAACGCAGCTGAATTGACAAAGCCAAAATATTCCGTAAAAACTCGTAATTTTTTATATGTGAATACGACCAAAGATCTGCAAGTGAATCCTATAACTGAATCCAAGCAATTGAACCAGTAAAAACAGCAAATCAGCAATTCAATCAGCTGTACGGGGCAGAAAATGGGACGTACAGCATTGATTCGGGACTATAAAGGGGTGTAGTATGGACTATACGGGTGATGTACGGGACGTGCACCCATTGTACAGACCTGTACGGCCAGGTGTAGCAACAGGTGAACAGTTAGAGACCATGAGAGTAGTAGTCACATCCGACACATTGTACCATGGGCTATACCAGCTTGATAGGTTCGAAAGGAGAGAGCATGATGTGCTTGTGGTTTCCACCCTAGCACCTGCCATGCAAGAGGCAGAATTGTGGCATGCTAAGTTTGGAGATTTGGGCATGTGAATTATGGTAGTCTGACAATTGCAAAAGCATCAAATGGTGCAAGACATGCCGCAGGTAGAGCTGCCACCAAAACATATATGTGAAGGGTGCATATTCGGTAAAATGCACAGAAATGCATTCCCAAAAGCAGGATCAACAAGGGCTGTCCGGAAATAATAGCTTGTGCACAACGATGTGTGTGGTCCTATGCGGACACCATCGATTGGAAGCATGTATACTTTGTAATCTTTATCAATGAGACTACTCTAGATTTGCTTGGGTATATCCCCTGAAGGCAAAATCTGATTTATTTGTATGTTTTCAACATTATATGGCACAGGCTGAAAATCAAGTGCAAACCCTTTGTACGGATCGAGGGGGGGAACACATGTCTATTGCTTTCAAAGCTTTTTTCGCAGAAAAGGGCATAAAGCATCAACGCACAATGCCATACTCTTCTCAGCAATGTCTATTGCTTTCAAAGCTTTTTTCGCAGAAAAGGGCATAAAGCATCAACGCACAATGCCATACTCTTCTCAGCAAAATCGTATTGCTGAGAGAAATAACAATACTCTTTGTGATGTAGATGAGTCAGATTCATTTGAAGAGGCTCATGAGGATGAGCATTGGGTGTAAAAGCCATGCAAAATGACATGGATTCTATCCATAAAAATAACACATGCGACTTGGTGGCAAGAAGTCAATTGGCACAAAGCGGGTATACAAGTTGAAAAGAAAGTCTGACGGTACCATTGACAAGTACAAGGCCAGGCTTGTCGCCAAAGGGTATGCCTAGAAAAAGAGCATTGATTATGATGAGACTTTTGCACCTACTTCTCGTATGGCCACAATTAGATGTGTTGTTGCATTGGCTACCCATCATGGATGGAAAGTACATCAGTTGGACATTAAATCAACTTTTCTCAATGGGGATTTGCAAGAAGAGGTTTATGTAAATCAGCCCATTGGTTTTGAGATGCCTAGTCATGAAAGCAAAGTATGTAAGCTTCAAAAAGCACTTTATGATCTCAAACAAGCTCCCAAGCTTGGTATGAGAAGATACGTACTTATTTGACCAGCCAGGGATTTCGGAATAGTCATAGAGAGCACCCTCTATGTGAAAGAGGATCATGGCACTTTGATAATGCTCATTCTATATGCGGATGACATGTTGCTAACTCGGAATGATGAAAAACAAATTTCGGCCTTTAAAGCTGAATTGAAAACCTCATTTGAGATGACAGATTGGGGATGTTGCATTACTATTTGGGCATACAATTTGTACAGATAGATGCCGGGATATATATACAACAATCATAACCCCATTTTTACTCCAATGGAACCAGGGCTCAAATTAAGCATGTATGATATTGGAGAGCCTTTTGATATGAGTGTTTACTACTAAGTTGTAGGCTGCCTCATATACTTATGCAACACATGCCCATATATTCAGTTTGGCATTTCCCAGTGTAGCAAATTTTTGCAGAGCCCAAGCAAGTACAAGCATTGGCAAGCAATGAAGAGGATCTTTTGCTATCTTTAGGGCACCCTGGATTTTGGTTTGGTATATCCCAGGGGAGGTAGCTTGGAGTCACACGCTTACAGTGATTCAGACTAGGCTAGTGACTATGACACAAGGTACTCCACCAATGGGAATTGTTTCTTTTTGGAGAATTCATGCATATCATGGTTGAGCAGAAAGCAACCCACGTTTGCCACATCTACTTGTGAGGCGGCTGAGTACAGGGCAGCCTTTACAGCCCACACAGTAGATTGTGTATGACTGAGGAGATTAATGACTGATCTTTGTGAGAGTCAACAGACACCCACTACCATACTCACTGACAGTCATAGTGCTATAGCCATGGTACGAAACCCAATGTTTCATGCATGCACTAAGCACATCGAGATTCATTACCGTTATGTCGGGGAGAGGATACATAAAGGGAGATCACATTATCTTATTGATCTACACAGGATAATGTTGCAGATACATTCACAACAAAGGCATTGTCTCGAGAGAAGTTTGAAGCTTTCCCCGCAAAGCTTTAGGCCTACTCTCTTACAGGAAGTGATCTGCTACCGACCTTGTACAAGTTCACATTATCTTATTGATCTACACAGGATAATGTTGCAGATACATTCACAACAAAGGCATTGTCTCGAGAGAAGTTTGAAGCTTTCCCCGCAAAGCTTTAGGCCTACTCTCTTACAAGAAGTGATCTGCTACCGACCTTGTACAAGTTCACATTGCCATGACGGGGGGGATTTATTGGCATTTATTACATGGTTACAGTGCCACATGTGAACAGGGCATAACTAGGGGGCACTTTTGTTGGCAGTCATCTCATGTCTGTACAGTACACCAAGGCCTCTACTGTGGCTATGCCTGCCCAGTTTTGGTGTTTCCCCATTTTTCCTCACTCTCCATGTATTTTTCCCATTTTTTCTGAGGTGTGGAGGGATGTTGGCTAATTCTGTTGCTCGCCGACTTGTCTGTTTGCTACCCGACCTGAATTGTTGTCCTGGCCGACTGCAGGCACCTGGTCGACCAGGGCTTTTCTAGTCATGAGAACCCCTGGTGCTGGTCGTGAGCATGTGCTGATGTCAGCCTGTTTTAGACTGGCCGACCAGCAGCCTGGGGCCATATTATATGGCCCCTTGCCCCCTCACACTCTCCGTTTGCGTATTGTACCAGATCTACTGTATATAGTGCAGAGTTCAGACAGCCACACTCTCTCTCATCTGTGTTTTCTCTTCCACACACACTTCAGCATTTTTCCTGCTCGTTGGAAGTTCTCTTGCGTTTGCTCATCTTCATGCTCGCTGGAAGTTCTCTTGCGTTTGGTGTCTTGCTACGTTGTGCTCTCAGCAGTTTGTCTCATATCCGTTGCATATTCCGACATGGTATCAGAGCTCCAGGTGGCTTGAAGGTTGGAGACATTGGAGAGCTTGCGAGACTGTTTCTTGAAGACTTTGGAGCTTACGTGAGATTTGAACAGCTTGCGAGACGGCTGGTTTTTTGGTACTAATTGCAGATCTCTTGGGGTGTTCGGGACTTGGAGATTGGGTAGAAGGCGGCCATCACTGTTGGACAGCCACCTTGCATATTAGTTGCAACCTCTTCTTCATCATTTTTCCCACCCACCCTCCCTTCACAAGACCAAAGTAACCCCCCCGATGGGGCAGACTTGCTTGAGATGGCTCAGAAACACGTGAAGATCCCTACTCTCCCCACGTTCCCCATGGATCGACAATTGGACGGGACCAACCATGGCATATGGAAGGTAATGATGGAGTCTGTATTGAAGTCTAATGACTTGGCTGATTTTATTATTGTTGATGTTCCACGGTCGGAGTTGTTACCATACGTATGCCTCTTTTGCAGAAAACTGCACTATCGAAATTTCTACAGAAAATGACGAAAACACTGTGCAGAACTTGAAATGCAAAAACGGAGCTTGAAACGACCTCAGATGCAAATTCTGAGAACGCGAAACCTATGGGCTAATTTGCAGAGTATAGGGACCTGCAAGCGCTCGTGAAAGCTCACCTCAATCGGAGAACGTGAGTCGGAGGGTGCCGGCGGCGTAGCCCTGGGAGCCGATGCCTGCTCTGATACCAATTGTTGGAATTAGGGTTGCAAGAAAGCACACAAAGCTTGGAGAAGAAGAAGCAAGAATGCACACAACACTAAGTGTATTAGATTGTGTCAATGTACAAAGATAAGTTAGCCCTAGAATAATGGGCGTATATACAAGCCGGGGGAAAAAACCTCCTAAAGAGGGAAAAAGTGCCCTGGCGGTCCTAAGTGTGTTCACACACATCACTGCCTATATATATATGGCAACAGTTACTGTGTAGTGATCTTGTAATAATTCTAGAAGTAATACAATAAACAAAGAGTAAATGTTGCCATTCATTATGTCTCTGTGCTACTCTCTGCAATGTGTTGAATAAGAGTGATGTGTCTCTGTTTTAATAAACATGTTGTGCATGTGAAAGAGAGTGAGAGAGTTATGTAGCAGAGTGAGTATAGAGTGAGAGTGTGTGAAGTTCTAAAGCGGAGCGGTGTTCTGAGTGTCCCCATGACCACTCTAGAAGCTCTAGCGGGTGGCTACACGCCTCCCACGGCATTGTCGAACTAGTTTGTTCCCTTAGACCGTTGTCTTGCCATTCCGCTGAGAGGGAGATCAGCGAGAAACACCTGGTAATCTTGCTGGAAAAAACTCTACCGCATATCCGCTAGAAAAATTTCGACCAGAGGAAAACTCTACAACATCTCCCCAGGAAAACTTCCTTCTAGAGAAAAACTTTACCATATCTCCGCCGGAAAGCTTCCTATTGGAGGAAACTCTACCGCAACTCCGCTGAAAAACTTCCTGCTGAGGGAAACCTCTACCGCAACTAAGCCGGAAATCTCTCCTTTTTGGAAAATTGTGACGGAGCGGAAAAGTCTCCGCTGAGTAGCATTCTGCAACTTTAGGCAAAGGAAACTCTGAAAGAGAAAGTTCTAGTTCCGCTCAAATTGATCTTGCTAGAATTAGATTCCTAAAAAAGTCTGCGGAGAAGCCATAGCATGGAGGGGCTTTTCTCGGCAAGTCAGTGCAGGGAACCTTCCACCACACAACCCAACTAGTACAAATGGATTCAGGCATGCCTTCCGCATGATTGTGAACCTGAGGATGGAGAGAAGTAATGTCTTCCAAGAAACCCTCTAGGAAGCTCACAACAGCTGGGAGTGTCTCGCACCGTTCCAGCCAAGAAGATAGTGCCAAAACTTCTACAAACCCACACGAGCAAGAGGGAGTGTCAAATTTCAAGCACAATCTGGACTAAGAAAAGGAGCGCCAAGAGCTAGAAGCTGTGCACAGTCCACATTCAGGAAGCCCAAGAAGGGTGGAGCAACAATACCAAGAAGAACAACCACAACAAAAAAACTCCCAAAAAAAGGTCAAGGGAGCCATGGCATCATTAGCCAAAAATTTCTCGATGTTCTCAGGAGAGAAAGGGAAAGATGTATATCTGCATGTAAGGAGGTTTGATCAATACTAGTATGTGGCCAGACCTTGGAAATGTGGAAGAATCAGAGCTGAGTGAAATCCGCAGAGATGCTTTTATGAACACCTTCAAAGATAGAGCCACGGAATGGGTTTCAATATATCAAGACAATCATTTCAAGACTTATGAAGCGGTCATGACTGCTTTTCTCGGGAGATTCCACAAGATAAAATCTACAACTCAACTCTGTGATCAAATGAGAGAACTCCCACAAGAAGACATGGATATAGAGGCCTTTGCAACAAAATTGTCGAGCTTGAGGCAGAGAGTGGCGGAACAAACCCGACCCTCACCAGGTGTTATTGGGAAGGCCCTGGTTGAGACATGGCAAAGTAAAACAAAACTGGGGCAAAAATAGAATCTCTATCAGAAGAAAGGGGAAGCAGAAAGTCCATGTTGATCTTTCCGATGTAAGGGGATCAGTAACACCTGCTCAAAGGCCAGTTCATGCAGAGACATTTAATATGTCTGAAGGCTTACAGACTACTAAGAGTAGGTTTCATTGTGCCAGTAGAGAAAGCTGCTTGGATATCCCCAATTGTGGTAGTTCCCAAAAAGAACATGAAGATCAGAATCTGTGTGGACTGTCGTAAGCTAAATGCCGCAACTACCTCGGATCCCTTTCCACTTCCGTTTATGGACGCTTTGCTGGATGAGGTAGCTGGAAAAGAAATGTACTCATTTTTGGATGGATTCAATGGATACAACCAGGTAAAAATGGTGCCAATAGACAGGGAGAAAATGGCCTTCATCAGTGAATGGGGTGTCTTTGTGGCGACTATCATGATGTTCTTGGTAAGGTTAAGTGGCATGCGAGATTTTTAAAATATTTAGCACATGTGGCTAACCTATTTTATGCACTTACCAAGAAAGATGCAAAGTATGAATGGAATCCGCAATGTCAAAAAGCATTGCAATGGCTAAAGAGAATGGTGTCAACTGCACCTGTAGTAACCACCCCAGACTAGAATGAAATGTTCCATGTGTATGTTGATGCTTCAGACAAAGCAGTGGATAGTGCACTGATGCAGGAGAAGCAAGAGGGGTATATATGCAACCCATTCATAGTCACAAGGGACGGGGGACGGTAACGGAGGACGGGGACGGAACGGGGGACGGCCATAAGTAGGGAACGGGGACGGGGGAGGGAACGACACTCAAAAAATACTTTTTTTAAAGTTTTTCTACTCTACACTTATTCTACTTTGGAAGTACATCAAAATGAGCACAAATTTACACTAAAATGGTAAGCTTTTGAGTCATATAAACAAAATACGCCAATCAAAGAGTGCAAACGCTAACGGTTGATTGTATTAATAATTAAGTAGATACAAAATGAGTCATGACTCAAGAGTCGGGACTAAGCCTTAAGGAGACAGAATACATGGACGGACTCAAATGAGTCAATGACAAAAAGTGCTAAAGCCTAGAGGCTAGAGACTAGAGCTAAGTAGTAAGGCCCATGAATCATGATTGATGAATGATCATCCACGTGAAGTGCTCGCCTCATGGTCATGGATAGCTTGTGCCGCCAAAGGAACATCAAGCTCATCCTCACTCTCATCAAAGAGTGCAAGCGCTAACGGTTGATTGTATTAATAATTAAGTAGATACAAAATGAGTCATGACTCAAGAGTCGGGACTAAGCCTTAAGGAGACAGAATACATGGACGGACTCAAATGAGTCAATGACAAAAAGTGCTAAAGCCTAGAGGCTAGAGGCTAGAGGCTAGAGGCTAGAGCTAAGTAGTAAGGCCCATGAATCATGATTGATGAATGATCATCCACGTGAAGTGCTCGCCTCATGGTCATGGATAGCTTGTGCCGCCAAAGGAGCATCAAGCTCATCCTCACTCTCATCCTCGTTGGCATGCTGCTCCTGCACCTCATCCTCTTATTGCTCTTCTTGTTGATTCATCTCGCACTCGGTGAAGGGATCTGCCTTCTTGGTCACGCTCTTGCAAAGCATTCGCAAGTTCGAGCGCTAACGAAGACAAGGTCATTGGCACGCTCTACCCCGAGTCGGTTCCTCTTCCTAGAGGCAATGTGGCTGTAGGTACTCCAAAGTTGCTCTAAGCAAGAGGAACTGATGGCCTGGCTAAGTATGTGGATGGCAAGCTACTGTAGCTCCGGTCCATCTGAACCAAAGTCCTCCCGCCATAGAGCAGCACCAACTTTGGAGTGGTCAATCTATGCATCATGACAGCCATAGGAGCCATGAAATGACCTATACATGGAAAGCTGGTCCCAGATCTTGCGCCTAACCAACGCATCAAGCACAAGACAATCCAAGATGATCCTCCATCCACCAGCGCTCACCTCTCGGTCGCTCTCTTGCTTGTTGCCTTGGAATTCTGGGTCCACCACATAAGCTGCTGCATGC
This sequence comes from Cibotium barometz, assembly GCF_041138505.1. Classification (NCBI taxonomy): domain Eukaryota; kingdom Viridiplantae; phylum Streptophyta; class Polypodiopsida; order Cyatheales; family Cibotiaceae; genus Cibotium; species Cibotium barometz. Next base: position 18,634,553 of record NC_141081.1, read on the forward strand.
AATGGAGAGTAGTAGGAATTCCACCTTCCTAGACACAAGGCATGGATCTCCTCGTATCTGTCTTCGTCAAGCACGAAGTCTTTCAATTTCTCTATCATGCAATCCATGGCCTCGTAGACCTTGCCTATGGTTGCATAGCGTCTACAATCCTCAATAGGTGGACTATGGGCCTCACCATAGCATCCGTGGTCTTCACACGCTCCCACCAAGAGGCGTCATCCACCCGTAACTTGGCCAGTGTTTGTACGGGACTCTTGCATGTCGACAAACTCGTCGCTAAGAAAAAGCCCCCTCAAAGCACCGCTACAATCCTTCATCCGGCCCAACATGAGAAAGTTGTAGGCAAACCGGGTGTCGGAATATTTCACAAGAGAGAGATAGAGAGAGAGAGAGAGAGAGAGAGAGAGAGAGAGAGAGAGAGAGAGAGGACCTCTTGTTGAACTCATGCCAAAGTCTTTGGTGGTTGAGGACAAAGGAGACCATGGTGTTAGCCTCGTCAATGAGCGGGCTGATCCATGGCAATGCCCCTACGTCCTTGAGGAGGCTGTTTAGGCAATGAGCCATACAAAAGGACACCGTGACATGTCCATACATAGCTTGGACAATAGCTCCCACCGCCCTATTGGAAGGCTCCTCATCCGCAACAAAGCCCACTACATGCTCGGGCCAATGATCTCCATGGTGGTAGCCCATTCTGCACATCCGCGCTCTTCCCGATGCCGGATGCATCATGAGATGAGATGAAGTACATCTCTCCGCGGGAATATGCAACCATGCCATGAATACACCTCTTGCGAGTGTCACTCCGTCCATCCACAATGAGGGAGACTCTGTTCCTCTCCCACTGTCGCTTTGTGTTGTCAGCCGCTTGCTCTACAATGCGCTTCTCCTTCTCAAGCAATGTAGTGCGCAAGCTCTCGGATGAGGGGGGCATATAGGTTGAGCCATACTCCCCAATCTTCTTAACCATGACCTTGAAGTATTCCGACCTATTCAAGAAAGCAATTTACTAATAAGAAGGGGACTAGGATGATGAAAACATGAATGATGAATTGGCAATGATCGATTGCACTTACCTAGCCGCTCTTGAAAGGCAATGTGGTCGTGGAAGAAGAAGCGGGCCACCGCCATATCCACCTCCTCCTTCAACTTGGGGTTCTAATTCTCCCCAAGTGTAGATTGTCGCCGTGGGCCACGTGATGGTTGAGAGGCTGTTGGAGATGGAGGGTGCCAGCGTCATGGATGGAGCAACATTCCGACTCGATGGTGAAGTGATGGCGTGCATGATCGCGATCCACCACATGACTCTATTGTAGAGGTTTGAGTTCCTCTCCCCATCGTCGCGGGATCCACGACCACTCGTGGTGTCCTTCTTGCCGCTTCGAACGCCTCGACACCAAGCTTGTCAAGAAGTTCCCGTCTCTTCTCAGGCGTGACATTCGTGCAAAACCTCACCTTATGCCCACCCTCCTCATGCAAGAGGTGGGCTCGCACTTTATCGGCGCCACCCGTTCGCCATAGTACGGGCAAAGCTTGCATGCCCATGGCCGAGAACCACCTTCATGAGCGGATGGGGTGTAGTTAACCTCCTCCCACCGTGTCCATCCCGCTGTCCTTCTACGGGAAGCCCCGAAACGTGAGGAGGATGCCATGGTTGAAGATGGCTTGAGCCTTGAGCAAGGAGAAAGGGAGAGAGAGAGAGAGAGAGAGAGCCTAGAGGCCTAGAGACTTGGAAGTTGGAAGACTCAGGAGGCTTGAGGGAGAGGTGAGAGAGAGAGAGAGAGAGAGAGAGAGAGAGAGAGAGAGAGTCTAGATAGTAGAGAGTAGGGCCTTGTGTGAGAGGCTTGGAAGTTGGAAGTTAGTAAGTTAGAAGAAGCTTGAGGGAGAGAGACTAGAGAGAGTAGATACACTCATAGAATGTAGCTTGAGGCTTGAGGCTTGAAAGTTGAGAGAGAGTTGCTTGAACTTTGAAAACTTGAAGGGGTGTGTGTGTGCTTGCTGTAGCCTTGTAGCCTTGTTCTTATATAGATATTATATAGGCAAGAGAAAGAGAGAAGCAAGGGCCAAGCCTCAATCAAGGGCCAAGGCCCAAGGCCCCAAGGCTCAAGCCTCAAGGCAAGAGAGAAGCAAGGGCCAAGGCCCAAGGCCCAAGCCTCAAAGGCTCAAGGCCTCCCCAAACGGCTAGAAACGGCCCCGCAAACGGCTAGAAACGGGCAAAAAATACCAGTCTGACTGCGCGCAACGGCTCCCTGCCATCCCCCACAGTTGTCTCCTTCACCGTTCCTTGTGAGGGACGCCTCTAGGGGGACGTCTGACCATCCCCTACCATCCCCGTTGTTGCTGAACCGTCTCCCGACTCAGCGTGCCTCCGTTCCAACAGTCCGTCCCTTCCGTCCGCTGTGACTATGAACCCATTCATTATGCTAGCAAAGCCCTCACAAGGTTGGAAAGGAACTACAAGACAACAGAGCAGGAAACTCTCTCAATGATTTATGTTCGGACACTACCTCTTGGTTGGGAAACAAGTTTGTTTTCCATGTGGACCATTAAGCCCTGATTTATCTAGTAGGGAAGATGGCAAGATGGATGATTTTACTACAAGAGTTTAAGTTCACCATCCAGCACACGACTGGCAAAGAAAATGTGGTGGCAGACTTTCTATCCAGACATCCTCAAACAGATGGGCAAGTGAGATTGCCAACCTCACTATATTGGATATGCTAAAGTGTACCATTGGTTTGAGTTTGCCTATAACCGTCACATGCACTCTGCACTATAGTGCATGGTGACAAGCTGGCTCATCATCAGCAGTGCAACATTTGTACAGTATTAGTTCCATTTAGGATGATATTGTCGTACGCCGTGACCCCATTGTATATCCTCAGTCCAGGATAAGTCAGGCACGAGCTACGTAGGTCATTCTCAGCCATAGTCAGTCAGCCAATCAATCTAAGACTTAAGTCCCTTAACCCACTTAAAGAGACGCATTCATGCATATATAGTCAGTAGAAACCTTAGGGTTTGCATTAGAAAGCATCTTGCATATTGCGCAGCATTCATGCATAGCATCTAGACCATTGTAAGAACCCCATATATCATCCAAGATTTATCTAGGATTTTTATGGTATTTTTTCCATCATTTTTAGCATTTATACATCATTATTAAGCATTTAATATTTATGCAGCAGTCGGCCAGCATCTAGTGCCAACCGACTGGCTATATAGCTAGTATAAATCTGCGGAAGTGGGGGAAAATTGGTATTATGATATGATGGAGTTTCTAGAGGATGGAACTTTCCCCAAAGGTTACACTGCTGACAGAAAGAAAAGGATTGCCTTAAGGAGCAGGAACTTCACTATGATTGCAAAGCAACTCTACCAAAGAGGCATAAATCAGATCCTACGCAGGTGTGTCCCAGACCATAAGTAGCAAGCAGTATTAAGAGAAGCACACTGTGGCATTACCGGAGGATACATGGACAAAGAAATCACAGCCCGAAAATTTTTGCAAGCATGCCTATGGTGGCCAACGGTCATGAGGGATGCCAACAGCGAAGCAAAGCAATGTGATGTCTGTCAGCGGATGGGTCAACCCGGTGATTTTGATAGATTGCCCATCTCGCCCATACTGCCGATGTTTCCATTCATGAAGTGAGGATTAGATTTTGTTGGACCAAAATCAAGCCGCCCAGAAGTGTGAATGAATACATCATTGTGGCAACTAATTATTTCACCAAATGGTCGGAAGCTAAAGCAGTGAAGAGCAATTCCGCAAAATAGGTATTAGGTCAAAAAAATCTGAACTTACAAATTGAGAGATTTGAGAAAGAAATAATAGTGAAGAAGGACAAAGACAAAGACAAAGCATTTGAAAGATAAAAAATAAATAAACTAACAAACCTAGCTACTAAGGAGATGAAATCAAAAGATAATATCAAATGAACACTTTTAATTAAGACATTAACAAAAAAAAAACAAAAAATTAAAAAAACAAGAAACAAGAAAATAAGAAACTTTAAAAAATTAAAAATTAAAAAACACACACAAAAGTATACACATACTTCTTCTTAATAAGAACTTAAACCTTTTGAGTTGAGATACTAAACAACAGCACAAAATAACAAAACAGAGAACCGTAAACTCTAGACCTAAAGCACTAAGAGCCAGAACCAAACATTAAGCTAAACTTTAAAAAAGACTTCAACTCAAAAGAGCAATTCAGCAGAAGAGGTGGTGAAGTTCCTCTTCAAGGATATTATTGATTGCCTCTGGAAACAGTCAAAGATCAGGGCACCCATTTCATGAACAAGGTAATGAAAGGATTGATGGAAAAGTACCTAATCAATCACACGAAGTCCTCAACCTATTACCCGCAGTGTAATGGCCGAGCGGAATCTACCAACAAGGTTCTGACCAAAATCCTAAAGGAAATTATAAATGCCAACAAAAATGATTGGGACCAGAAGCTAGATGCAGCCCTATGGGCATTCTCCACATCTTACAAAGTCTCAACAGAGCAAACACCATTCAAACTAGTCTATGGACTGGAGGCAGTAGTGCCCATGAAATTTGTGGTGCCCAGTTTGAGAGTGACAATCCAAGAAAAGCTACCAATGGAAAAATCCCGGGAGCACAGAATACAGGAGCTCCTAGTCTTAGAAGAAGAAAGACAGCTTAGCTCTCTACAGGCAGAGATAGTGCAACCGAGAAGAAAAGCTTGGATTGACAGGCATCTCAAGCACAAAATTTTGAAGCAAGGAGACCTGGTATTGGTCTACAACTCCAAGTTGGGATCGCACCCCGGAAAATTCAAAATCCGGTGGATAGGACCATTCATGGTGAAAAACTCGATCAATCAGAATAATGCCTTCACATTAGAAAGCTTGGATGGTATACCTTTTCCCAAAATAGTGAATGGCTTCAGGATGAGGAAATACATCGGCTAGTCGTTGGTAGTTACACAAGAAGAGGAACAAGCAAAGGACGGAGCATCCGTTGTGGCATGATCTCACTAGCAGATAACGACGCAAAAAATCCAAAAGGCAACAAAGCCACGGAAGAATTCCGCAAGGGTAGCCAATCTGCAGAAGAACACAATTCCGCAACAAATTAAGGCCACAATAGCAAAGAAGCAAGCGACCAAGTGTACGCTAGCCAGATCCATGTAAGCAATGCTAGTTGCCACAATGTCAGTAATCGCATGAAGGACAACTGTTTCACAACATCATTAAAATTCCACATGCAACAATAAGATGGGGAGGCGGCGAGCAAACTTTAATGCCTTTACGCCAAGACGACGGGGATGATACAAATAAGGAGTCAAATCACATCAAGAAGTGGAAAGTCGAAAATGACAATGTCCCAAGACAGGAAGGAAAAAGGAAAAAGCATCGCAAAAAAAGAACACAAGGAGCCAAAACACGCACACTCTCAACCCGCCAATTCACAACACTCACTCAGAAGACAAAGCCATGCCGAAGCTTAGCCAAGGTTGTTTCTCATACCGATACGAACCTATTCATACCATATGGTTCGTACAATACGATACCGTACAATATCGTACGGTTTCGTACGTGTGATCCCCCCCCCACCTTGAGATAAAAATTCCAAATGCTCAAAAAAAATTATAGAAATCCTGCTCAACGAAGATCCCAACTGCCCACAATACTTCGCAACTTTTGTGTCCACTCAATATTCCATATGGGGTTACTGAGAGACTTAAAAAATTTTGGCAAGGTAGATTGGTAGTGTGCACTTTATTGGTAGGATGAGAGAGTCTTGCTACATCACTTGGAGATCCCTGGTATAGGTAGGCGTCTATAGACAATCAATCCTCAAGGTATTTACGAGGGAGAAGATTTGGACAGGGCCATTTTGATCTACAAAGGAGTCCCTAAACCTATCACCCTAGATGCACTCCCCGTATTTGTGCAAGGACGGTCCCTTAGTCATAAACACTACAATGGGAGACCTTTGGTATTGCATTACCCATGCAGGCTCTTTTTTGGAGACAATTGAGAGATCCAACAGGAAGAAACACATCTCCATGCTCTGGTTTCTCAAGCACTGTAGACTCCTTCTCCCCCAACCTTCCCTCACATTCAAGCTTGAAGATCCATAGTTTGTAAGTGTTTTTAAAAAAACCGTAGTTTATCGTATGGTATCCCAAAATTTCATATCGTACCAAAAATTCCCATATGGTATCGTATTTCGTACTGTGACAACTATGAGGTCAGTAAGACTCTAAGGCCAAACAAGAGGCCAGAGAAAAGCCTCTGCATGTGCCTATAATGATTCTCAACATAAGGAAGAAAGAACACCAGAAGTGGGCGAGAAAGTGCAGCTTCGAAAAGCTGCTTGATCGCCAGTGGGAGGATCTTCAGGACCCCGAGGAAACAAATACTATACATGTGGAGGGGAAGGAACCCATCAAGATCTCAGAGCTCGCAGTGCACCACACACTAGGGTTGTCGATGGATGGAGCACTGGACACAAGCATTAGGCCCAGAGTGGAGGAGGATATTCCGAAAACATGCAAAATGCACCAAGGATGTGGCAGATGAGACCCGACAAGAGCAGTTTATCTTCTTCTTACAATGTTTTTCATGGGGAAGCGAAAAGATATGTCAAACAAAAACTACACGTTGCCCAAAGCAGTAGAAGCAGGAGAAAAGATCAATTGGGCTACCATCTACAAGGAGAATTTAGCAAAGAAAGCGGCCACATGGACCAAAGAAAAACAGCCAACGGTGGTGCATGCACACCTAAGGGCCATCGCACACGCTGCCAGGTCCGGAGAATCTTACGTGAAACGACCACACCGCAAAGCTGGAGTATCCTCGAAACCCACCAGAGTGACCTTTGGCTACTTTGAAGAGAAAGACAACTAGAAGACAAACAAAAATAGGAAGCCACCCCACAGAAGCAGAAACGAAGAAAATATTGGAAGAAGAGAAAAGGAAAAAGGAGGAAGAAGAAAAGAGAAGGAAGGAGGAGGGAGAGAGAAAGAGGAAAGAAGAGGAACAACAAAAAAAGAGAGAAGAAGAAGTGCAAAAGGGGAAGCTGTCTGCAAGGGCTGATCTGCCCATACCACCAGAATTGCAGCCTTGGGTGGCAACTTTGGCACAAAAGATGCAAGAAGGACCAAGCCACAGTCCCAAGCTACCCAGAGAACTGGAGGCACAACTCCCCACCTAGCAACTGCACATGAACAAAGGGTTAATGACCATGGCCCAGAACATTCTCTCTCATGCCCTCGCTTCTTTGGAGAAATATGAGTCAAAGGCCTGGAGCACCATCAATCAGATATACACTTTGAATCAGCAACAACATGGACTGCTCAAAAATGATGCAGCTAAAGCTAGGGACCTGGAGAGCAAAGCAAACATAATAGCTTAGCATAACGCAAAAATGCAGAACAAGCTCGCTTTGGCAGAGAAGGCCTTAGTCCAACAAAAAGAGCTGAGTGAAGGGGAGATCAGAACCCTCACCAATGAGAAAAACTTGCTCAACGCTTAGGTGGACAATCTCAGAGCAGAGTTAGCGGAAGCACAAAAGCCAGCCAAGGTCTGGGGCGACACCATCCAAGGGCTAAAAGAAGAAGTGCTGGAGAGCACAACAGCATTGGTGGTCACCTAGACAGAGGTCCAAGCCCTGAAGACCCAGGAAGAAGAAGAGATCTTGTGCCTTCCGCTTGATGCTAAAGCGGCAATCATTAAAACAGCGAAGGCCAAACCCAGCAAGGTCTGGAACCAAGTCCTAGATGCCTTACTACAAATTCAGGAACAGATGGCTTGCAAGGCTCAAAAGGTCAATCATGACCCAGACGAAGATGATGATACAGACAAGAAGCAGCAGCAACAACAACAACAACAGTAGCCTAAAGGCCAGGGGTCCCCCCACCCAAGAACTTCCAGACAAGCAAGCAAGCAATAGATGAGTATGCAGAGATTTTGAGAGAGGCCATGGAAGACAGAGACGAGGCCAAGACATAGGGCAGAAGAATACAAAGAAAGGCTCGAGAGGAGCACAAAGTTTGAAATTGACACAATCAATGAGCCTTACTACAAATTCAGGAACAGATGGCTTGCAAGGCTCAAAAGGTCAATCATGACCTAGATGAAGATGATGACACAGACAAGGAGCAGCAGTAGCCTGAAGGCCAAGGGTCCCCCCACCCAAGAACTTCCGAAAAGGACAAGCAAGCAACAGATGAGGACCAGAACCTGGTTCTAGCCTTGAACCAGGTTTAGGGGTCTCCCCACCCAAGCACTTCCGAAGAGGACAAGCAAACAGCAAATGAGGCCACTGCTTGGAAGGCAGCTCACTAGGAGGAGAAGGCTAAAAAGCTAGCAGAAAGAAATAAGGAATTACACTAGGAATCACAGGACACCACACACTCCCAGGAGTATGCAGAGATTTTGAGAGAGGCCATGGAAGACAGAGACAAGGCCAAGACATAGGGCAAAAGAATACAAAGAAAGGCTCAAGAGGAGCACAAAGTTTGAAATTGACACAATCAATGAGCTGAACGCGCTAGAATTAGAGAGGCAGCACTATCTAGAAAATGAAGCTCAAACTCAAAAGAGAAAGGCCCAGAGATTGGGCAGAGTAGAAGATAGCATTCCAGAAGCAGATAGAGGAGGCACGTCTAGTGGCAGAAAGGGTATAGCAAACCTAGAAGACCAGACCGCAGTGGAAGCTGGAGCTGCGTAAAGCAAAAGAAGAGGTTGCAAGGCTACAAGCAGAACTCCAGCGTGAAGGTTGATGCTGAATTAGCCACAGACAACCCAAAAATGTTGCCAGCCGGTGTGCCAGACTCCGGAGGGAAGGAAGATACTACCACCAAGGATGCAACCACCAACCAGCGCCGATGTCTTGAAGTGAGGCACCGAAGATCCAGATGCAGAAAAGACACAAAGTCCACTTTTAGAAGGTCCGACAAAATACAAAGAGGCCGCACAAGTCGAGTGGAGGCCTATTCCCAAGGCAAAAAAGGAAATTCTAATGATAAGAGTTTTTGCCCTGCAGACTCCACAGACCGACAACAGAGGTCTTGGGTGCACATAAGAGCAGGCAACAAAGCAAAAGTATGCCACCTACTCAAATAATGTATACATTCCGGACTTCACTCCTCCAGAAATGTTCATAAAATTTAAAGATAAATTTGTCAAGGGAACGGATTCCGGAGCAGATGCTCGAGCACCGGGCATGCCAAATGTTACGCCCAGTGGCTCAGTGGTGACAGGGCGCTCAATCGGACCACCTTCTAGGTCGTGAGCACCACCTTGGTACTGCACGTGTGAAGGTGGCGAGCTGTAACCACTAGGATAGCCATTGCCAAGAACAAGAAGACAAAGCTTAAAAGGATGGCTTATCCCTGCTTGCCACAAGGTCACATGATGTACGAGTTTGAAGGTTGCAGAGGTTGCATGCTGCAATTAGCTCACAGCTAGTAGTTGACAGCCAGTAATGTGAAGCCTAACATGGTTATAGTCCTTAGGAAGTAGTAGCCTTTGTGTCAAGCAGTTGCTTTGTAGTGATCTTGTAATGATTTTGGAAGTAATACAGCAAACAAAGAGCAATGTTGCCATTCATTATGTCTCCGTGTTACTCTCTGCAATGTGTTGAATAAGAGTGATGTGTCTCTGTTTTAATAAACATGTTGTGCACATGAAAGAGAGTGAGAGAGTTATGTAGCGGAGTGAGTGCAGAGTGAGAGTGTGTGAAGTTCTAAAGTGGAGCGGTGTTCTGAGTGTCCCCATGACCACTCTAGAGTTGGTTTTCGAATCTAGAAGCTCTGGCGGGTGGCTACACGTCTCCCACGGCATTGCCGGACTGGCCTGTTACTCAGACCGCTGACTTGTCATTCCGCTGAGAGAGAGATCAGTGAGAAACAGTATCAGAGCATTTATAGACACCCTTTTGTAAAGCTTTTGGCTCAAGCTTTGTTCATATCTCATCTGGCACATGTGGATAATATAAGTATGCAAAGATCTTCAAGTTTGCCACATTAGGCTTTTGTCCTGTGAACTTTTCTCCCAAAGTTTTATTTGGATCAATTGATGTTGGAGATCCATTAATCAAGAAAACCGCATGATTACATGCCTCTGCCCAATAGTAGTATGGCATGTTTTTCTCATATAACATGGCTCTTGCCATCTCTTCAATGTGCAAATTCTTCCTTTCTACCACTCCATTCCTTTGTTGTGAGTGTCCCGGAGTCAACTACTTTTTGATACCTTGTTGCTTTAAGTATTTTAAAATTTCCCATGACATATACTCTCCTCCACCATCACTTCTGAAGATTTCGATCTTGAGACCATTTTGCTTTTCCACTTCTTCTTTTAAATGTTGAAACTTATCAAAAGCTTCGCTTTTAGCTTTCAAAAAATAAGTCATCAATGAAGGTTATATAATATCTTGCTCCTCCAATGCTTTGTGTTTGTATTGGACTCCATAGATCAGTGTGTATAAGCTCTACAGGCTTTTGATGAATATATCCTTCTTTGTTTTAAGTCTTTTTTGATGACTTCGCTTTTCACATAGTCCAGACAATGCTTGTCCTTAGAGAGTTGGCAATCCCTTTACCAAACCTTAGTAAGATATCTTTTTTAATCAAGAGATACTTATGTGACCACGTCTTTTGTGCCAAAGCTCAACCTCTCACATAGATGAGCTTCTCAACCTCTCACATAGATGAGCTTCTCGTATACGCACATGCCTCTGACGTACGCATCGCATCCAAAATAAACATCCTTCCAACCTTTTCACCTCTTGCTAGAACCTTGAGTGTGTTATAATCTTGCACAACACACCCATCTAGATTCATGATCACTTGCATAACTCCACAATCTGTCCAACTGACACCTCCAAGTTCTTTGTAATGACTGGAACATAAACTACCATAGCAAACAACTTATGTTTGTGTTCTTCTTTTCTCACTCCTTCTGTTGAGGCATAATTCGCTTGCTTCAAAGTGTCATTTCTAAAATCTCTTTGCTTCGAATAACAATCTCGAGCTCCATGTCCTTACCTTGCTACAATAGTTGCAAGCATCTTTGTTGTTTTGTCCTCTTCTGCCATTATAGCCTCCTCGATTTGAGGATTATTTCCACCTTGTCCTCTTTGAGTGTTCCTTTGACTCCCCCAATTTGAGGATTATTTCCACCTTGTCCTCTTTGAGTGTTCCTTTGACTCCCCCTACCTATGGAGTCCTCATGGCTATTGTTTCCTCTCAACCTCTTCTGAAGTTGCCACCTCTTTGGCCTTGATATCCTCGTCCTTAGCCTCTTCTTTTGGCTTTCTTCACTCCAATCTCCCTTTGATGAGCTTCCGAGTTTTGGGCTAGAGAGTAACTGCCCTACCCTCTCACATAGCCTTTTTAAAAACTTAAACCACTTACTAGCACTTTGTTCTTTTTCTCTCACTTCTACTCCTCTCTTTTCTCTCTCGATAGAGCAAACCCTCTCTATGCTTTCTCCAGACCTTTTTTTTTAATATAGGAATAGGAAGATCTATTCCATCACCAGTATATAGAGCACTTTCATCACTCCAATCCTCTCACATAGCCTTTTTAAAAACTGTTCAAAACCGCTTACTACCACTTTGTTCTTTCTCTCTCACTTCTACTCGTCTCTTTTCTCTCTCGATCGTGCAAACCCTCTCTATGCTTTCTGCAGACCTTTTTTTTTAAATAGAAATAGCAAGATCTATTCCATCACCAGTATATAGAGCACTTTTATCACTCCAATCTGCCTTTGATGAGCTTCCAATTCTGCCATGGCCTCTCACATAGCCTTTTTAAGAACTTTTCAAAACCGTTGTCTAGCACTTTGTTCTCTCTCTCTCTCTCACTTCTCTAGGGCTCCTGCTCTCTTTTCTCCCTCTATAGTGTAAACCCTCTCTAGGCTTTCTATAGAGCTAAAAGAATTCGCCCTTTCTTTTTTTTAAGAAATACCAAGATCTATTCGAAGGTAAGGGTTAGCGCGCTTGGGTGTGAGGGCAAAAAGATGAAAGGACCAGATGTACAAGAGATCAGAGCAAAACAACACAACATGAAATGGGTGAGTTAGCGTATATGATGGTAAGTGAAAATATGTACAAGAGGCCCTCTGATGTGAGAAGACTCTGTCTGAGTAGAAGACCGGTGCAGAAGCAAAGATGATGTCAGAGCTGAAGCACAGTCGATGACGAAGGCTCGCGTCGATGTGAGGCAAAGGCACTCCGTGACGTGGTCGGTGTCAAAGGCTCGCGTCGGTGGATGCAAAGGCAGTCCGCGGTGGTAGCAGGATAGGCCAATTATGGGTGTAGCATCCTCTCAAATAGGTGGAGTAATAGAAAGAAGAGGGGAATCATCAATATACTTGTGTCTTCCTCTCTAGGCACATGCTTTGTACAAGCGGTGGATTCCAGGAAGAAGGGGACGAAGACAACGGGCCACTTCATCTATCGCCATATCAAGCAAGCCATCATTGAGGTGAGAATCATGAAGTGTGCCTTGCTTTTTTTCTCTTGAAAGTATGATTACATTACTTATTTGAATGTTTTGGCCCAGAAAATGTGGTGCAAGTCATCACCAACAATGCGTCGAATTGCCGACAAATGGATCACTTGTTGGAGAGGGATTATCCCTCCATAGTGTGGATGCCATCTACATCTCATTGTGTGGACTTGCTCATGGAGGACATGGGCAAGTTGGAGTGGATGAAGACCATCATGCGGCAAGCCACCTCCATCGTCACCTTTTTCACCTCAAAGGTGAGGGTGCTTGCCATGTTCCGTGCACATAGCACCCTTGAGCTAAAGAAGCCTTCCACCACACGCTTCCATACATATGGCTTCTCTTGGAGAGGCTATATGATGTGCCCTTCACCAAACAGTGGTCGGCCCATGGAATGGGATGAGAGAGAGACAAGTGAGGCAAAAGACATGCAAAAATTATGCTTGCATAAGGATTTTTGGGCCAAGGTGCGGAGCATTGTCATTGCCATAACCCCCTTCTATAGGGTTTTGCGCATGACCGACATGGAGGGAGCTACCTTGGTCATGCAAGAGGCCACTCCCGAGTTGCGCACTTGTTATTCCCTCAATGAGGACAAGTGTAAAGATCTTTTGCACATTGTGGATAGGAGATGGAGGTGGATGCGGTGACCTATCCATGGTCTTGCCACCTTGCTACATCCGGCCTACAAATCACCCGCCCTCTTCACCACATTGAGTTGCTAGAGAACTGCAATGCCTTCATGCCAAAGGCATTGCTAGAGGAGTTTCATGGGAAGTTGCTGGAGAAGCTCATTAGCTACAACGACCAGAGGGGGAGAGCTGCATGTTGCATTACCGCATACCATAGTTGTCTGCGGGACGCGTACCGCAAAACAGGTACGTAAAGTACGGGACGGGGCGAAACGTAACCGAAACGTTTTACAAGCCGGCGGACGTTTCGGTCCAACGAAACAGTACCATCATACCGTACCGTACCGCGGACATATGTGAAACGGGCCTCGAAAAACACCGTTTTTACCCGTTTTTCACCTTTTTTTTGCCCGTACAGGATTTGTCAGATTTGTTGGATAGAGCCAGAGACGGAGGAGCACTACATCCGTCGCTGTACAGCATATTATGAGATTCGAGGGCGCTACCATTGCCTTTTCAGAGAGGGATTTGGACCACTAGCTAGAAGTCATGGACTATTGTGATCAGAGATGCTTGGGTTTTTATCTCTTGGAGATCCGCAGGCTTAGAGAGTCCATTATCAGGAGCAGATGCCCGACTAGCAGGGAGTCCACACAGAGACAGATTACTGACTTATTTAGAGGAACTACCTAGGAGGACACACAGCCGACAGCCCAGCAGCAAGCACCCCGTGGGACTCTAGTTGAGAGAGCTATCCAGTTGGGCAGATCCAGACGCCCGAGGGTTCGCGGATCCTCACATCAGAGACGGTGCCTACACCGGAGGATTCAGAGCATCATTGCGAGGCATTGGGCTCGTCTGACCAGGCATCTCACTATGGCAGATATCCAGGCCATCCGGCAGAGACCCATGCTAGAGCTCCTAGGATGATTACCACTCCAGCCATATACTATTGTACTTACTGTCACTTTTGTCATTTTGACTAGTAGCATTAGCTGCCCACTCTCCCTAGTTGATGCTTCCGGATGCTCCCTACTGATGTATTGTAGGGCTAGATACTTACCTTCAATTCTTTCTTTTCTTTTCCAGACAGTGTATCAGATGTCACATGGTTGTAACTTTGGTTTCATAGGTCACTTTGGCCTTTTGAAAACGTTAATGTAACATTTCATTTCATTTCTCTCTCTCTCTCTCTCTCTCTCTCTCTCTCTCTCTCTCTGTGCTCAAGCTCTCTCTCTTTCAAGCTCTCTTTCCCTCTCTCAAGCTCTCTCTCTCTCTTTCGACCAGAGATTGAGCAGTCACGCGAGCAGGCATTGCCGCTAGCCCCATAGCATAGCCGCACTAGAGGTACACTGATTGATCGGGCTATAGAGTTGGGGCGGTCCAGGCGCCCCAAGATGAGAGGCCCATCTCGACACCGGCGGAGACTACAACAGAGGATCAGGACCATACTAGCACGGCATGGGAGACGTCCAGTCAGAGTACTCACCATGGAGGACATTGAGGATATCTGCCATCGACCGATGAGAGACTTCTTTGGATAGTGATGTGTATGATGCTTACCTTTGTTGCTGGAGTTTTCCTCCCAGATGTTATCCATTAGGAGCTCCTAATACCGTACTTTTCCTCATAGTTATTTCAGTTTCAGTTAGTTGTTTTTAGCTTTTCTTACACAGACATTGTATCAGATCCACCAATTGTTGTAACCTTTTTGGTCTCATAGGTCATTTTGGCCTTTTGAAGACGTTAATATATCATTTCATTTCATTTCATTTCTTTAGACTTTGGCAATGAGGTCCGGAGGAAAGGACAAGCATGAGGCATTTTCCTTATATACCCACCACCGATGAGAAACCTACCGGTAATTCGGGGTCATGGAAATGGACGTGTAACTTTTGCGGGAAGGGTTACACAAGTAGCGTTCACAAGGCTCCTTGCACATGTGTCCAAGCTTGGTGGGGAAGTGGCGCCGTGCAAGGAGATTCCCCAAGAAATTACAGATGGTATCGTGAAGAAGTTCTGGCTCATCTACAACCAAGGCAAAGGTGGACGTGGGGGAGCTTCCATGTCCAGTACCTCCGCAACCCAGGACTCCTTCGCTCGTCCCATCCGGCTCCGGCTCCGCCTCAGGCAGTTCCAACTTCCAATCAAAGAGGCGCCAAGAGAGGAGAGCTCTCTAGTAATGAGGCAAACCGCCATTAGTGCAAACATTAACAACCTCACCTATGTGAAGGCGAAGATGAAAGCCGCGAATGAGGAGATTGCACGCACGGTGATAGACTGCAATCTCTCCTTCAATGTGCTCAAGGTTCCACAATGGCACAAAATGGTGAAGCCATTGCGGAGGTGGTGCCATCCCATGGTGAATGGCATGGTATCACCTACCATGAGATGCGCACCACCGCGCTTGATGACGAGAGACAAAGGATCAACGACAAACTCACACACGTGCGGGAAGGATGGGCGAAGTATGGTTCCTCTATCTCTCCGAGTGGAGTGATCAGAAGAAGAGAGGTATCATGAACATCCTTGTTTCATGCGCTCTCGGCACATACTTCTTACGCGCCGTGGATACCGGAAAGGCGGGGCAAAAAACATCGGGGGACTATCTATTGTCACATCCGGCAAGCCATCATAGAGGTATGTACTATGTACTTATCATTGCATTTGCCAAATTGCCATTGTGTTACTTGCAGATCGGACATGAAAATGTCATTCAAGTCATCACGGATATTGCATCCAATTGCCGCAAAATGGGGCACTTGGTAGAGGCGGAGTTCCCATCCATTGTATGAACTCCTTGTGCCTTCCATTGTCTAGACCTACTCATGGAGGATGTGGGGAAGCTAAAGTGGGTGAAGAGGGTGGTTGCACAAGGCCTATCCATTGTGAATTTCTTCACAAAGAAGGTAAAGGTGCTCGCTGTGTTTCACGAGCAAAGCGACTTGGAGCTTAAGAAGCCCTCTTCCACGCGGTTTTCCTACATGTGACTTCTCTTGGAGCAACTATATGACCGTGGTCTCCCCGGATTTCATTGCGTGGCTAAGAGAGGAGTTGGTGACTAGTGCGGACGAGGCCCGAGCCGTTCAACGGCTATGCATGAGAGAGTCTTTTTGGCGCGAGGTGCGTGCCATTGTCATTGCCGCGGTGACTCCCTTGTAAAGGGTTTTGTGCGTGGCCGACATGGAGGGCTCCACATTGGGGCTACTCACCTACTAACGAGAGGCTCTGGCGGAGATTCGTGCGACCACTGTGCTTGATGAGGAGGACCCCGACACTCCTATGGAGGGGATTAGGTAAACCCATGTCCCATGTTTTCAAATCTCGTTTTCACATCTCTTTCTCGTTCCTTAAAGACTTAACCTTAAAGTGAAATTTTTGCATTCTAGGGATCCCACTGAGCCTCCACCCACCCCGCGACGTGATTCGATCGTGGCGCTTGTGGAGAGGTGGCGGCGATGGATGCATAGACCTATCCATGGTCTTGCTTGCGGCCTTGTTGCATCCCACCTACAAATCCCACCTACAAAGTACCAAGGCTCTTCGCGGTGGATGAGGAGCTACTTTTCGATTGGGATGCCTACTTGCCAAGGATACTTCTCGTCCACGAGCAAAAAGACTTCCTCCAACAGCTCATTCGGTATAATGATCAGAGGGGAGCCGCTTTCACGAACCCACTTTGCTTGAGTAGGGAGTCAATGGTCCGGCCACTTTTTTGGTGGGAGTCATTTGGTTATCAAATGGCTCACGTACAAAAAGTGGCTTTGAGAGTCTTGTCATCACAGGTGACTATTGAATATATAGTGTATACTCTAGAGTCATAACTACTAACTCGTTCTTACATTCTAATTTCTAACTCTCTTATTTTTCATAGGATTGCTCTTCGGGGGCATGTGAGAGGAACTAGAGTTCCTACTCACTCATACACACAAAGATATGAAACCGTCTCAGCACCATGCAGTTAGAGCGGCTTGTATATTGCCGTGCTAACATGCGCATGGTGGAGAAGATGCATGACATGGAGATCTCCAGACAGGTAGAGATCTCTAAAGTTCAAAGTTTGACTTATTAATAGTGATTTATAAATGCATGACTAAAGTCTAATAATTTATAAATGTTTGAACTTTGCTTTCAGATGAATGTCGACGAGTTCAAGTTGACAGTGGTGGACACTCTTAAGAGTGTCCACAAGGAGCGAGATCTAGATGAGGAGGCCATATATGCCGATCTCTACAGGGAGCTAGAGGAGATTGACCGTCGAGTTTCTCGTACTCGTAGAGGTCGTGTAGCTAGAGGTAGCACACGAGTAGGAGGTAACGGATGCACTGTTTGGCGCCCTGCTTCGACCCTAGTGGCTAGATATGTGAGGTGTGGCTCTGGCTCGACTTCGAGGAGCACTTTAGCACTTGTTGCTGAAGAAGAGGATGCTCCTATTGTAGGCATCAGAGAGCCCGAGTACGATGACGAGGGCAATGTCCTTAGCGAGGGCAGTTTTGGGTTGGCCCTCTGATGATGGAAGCACCTCTAGAGCGAGGGCATTCCTTCCCCTAGTGATTTCTCTGAGGAGGAGGACTAGAGTCTAGACTTTATACATTTTTGTACTTAATGTTGTGACTAGTCAATGGTCACAACACACTTTTTTGTATTTCCTATTGTAGGCCGTGGGCCACGACTCTTATTTATGGCATGTTCAGTGTTCATTGTTCATGTTTTTGTACTAGTTTTTGAGTTTTATTTGATAATAACTGTGTCAATGTGCATTATCACTTGTAGGTCAATGTGGACGAGTTCAAGCTCACAAGTGACTCTCTCAAGAGTGTCCACAAGGAGGTAGATGAGGAGGAGGAGAGACTCTATGCAAAGCTCAAGGAGATTGATCGACAAGTTTCTCGTACTTGTTGTGGGCATGCAACAACTCGGCCTAGTAGCAAAGGAGTGCAAGTAGGCACTCACGACGGTGGATGCCCCTTTCATCCTGGCTCGAATGGCAGAGTGTAAACCTACACACGACAAGGTGTCGGTAGTTCTTCCTCAACTCCTGCAAATGAGGACGCTCCGATTGCCTTGTCACATGACATTAGAGCGCCCGAGGGAAACATCCTTAGCGAGGGTGACTTCTGCGAGGGCTCCGATGGGCACTCTTCTGATGGAGATGATCCTAGCGAGAGCTCTGATTTTGATAGTGATCACTTCTCCATCTAGATTCTAGCCCCAACCCTCTAGCCTCTCTTTTTTGTGCACCATTTTTTGTCCTTTACTACTATGGCTACCTGCGCCTAGAGTGCCTCGCATTGTATGACTTAGGCTTTAGCCTAACATCTATGTATGTTTTCAACTTGGTTTTAATGGAATTTTGGTTTGTCATGTGACAACTTGTCTTCTCTTTGAAATCGAAAATACTGAAGTTTGTAAGTATTTTTTAAAAGACCGTACGATAAGAAATTTTTTATATCATACTGTATTTTCTCGTACAGTATCGTACCTGACAACTATGGATAGCATCATGCCCTCTATTAGTTCATGGCAATCCAACGATTCATGGGTATAATCTCCCATTCATTCTTGGGATCTTTGGAGAAATGATGCTCCTCCATCCCTAAAATCAGATCTACTATATCCTTGGATATCTTGTTGGAGGAGTAAAGCACACTAATCTCACACATCTCTCTTGTGCTTCTGCATTTGCTCTTCTACACTCAGTTCTGCATTCAGATTCAGGCTAGTGGTTCTCTCTTGCATGTGCTCGTCTTCAGCGTAGAGTCCTGCTCTGTGTGCTCTCAGTCTTCTGTCTCATATCCGCTGTGTTCCGACAGCCCACTCCCCCCACCTTGTATCCCCTGCACCCACATAAAATGTGGGGGGCCAACCATGGCGTTTCCACTCAGCACACCAACGCACAACTGCAGCCCATTTTCTAGGGGAGCACAATGGCTAACAGCGTCACCAGTAACGCTCCCATATTGGGCATGACAAGAAATTAAGGGCAACAGACGAGGCTAACACACATGAGCAACAGCGACGAACCCACCGGACAACTTAAAGCCCGCTCCCCCGACCTTGTATCCCCTGCGTCCACCAAAATGTGGAGGTATGATTCAATGGTATGAGCCTTAGACCCTGATGTACTCTAATACCTAAGCTTCTTCATTCACATATGGGATATCTTGCTTATGTGGTAGCTCGTCAAGTGTTGACCGCCAACAGTGACAACACCCTCCGCTGACCAATGGCAATTCTCATGGCATGGGACATGTGTCTATGGGAGATAACTGAGCCTCTCAATGAAATCATCGCCAATGACCCTCATGCATGGCACTCTCTGTGTAGGACTAATAAAACTAGTATTCTATTCCACAAAGATCAACCTTCAAAATAAGAATCACTCTACAACCCATCTCTAAAAATAATTCATATGGGAAGGGATATATAGTTTCCTTCGCTAGTCTTGTGCTTCAAAAAGCACCTTCGTCCATCATGAGATTACTGTTACCCACCCTGAGATATTCCAATACATCTGACCTAACTGAATCCTTACAACTAGTGTCAGACAAAATAGAACAACGCTCAAAGTTTAACGAAGTTCACTAAAGCATGGATGGAATAACAAAATCACCTGCTCTGGACAAAAGACAACCTACAATAATAGTGACTAAGATACATGCCAAATACACATAATCATTCAGCTACATCCTCACTCGTAGCTTCCTTTAGCTCAATCAAATGGGCTCCCTTCGACTTTACTTGCCCCTTAGCTTGTGGGCAGTTCGTCCTCATGTGCCCTTGTTGACCGCATGTGAAGCACCCACCCTCATTAATGGACTGGAGTGGCTGTTCTTCTTCTTCGCCTTCTTTGAATTGGGGTCTCCCAAAGTCTGCATTTTGACTTTGGGTTTTTGTTGGAGTGTGAGAATCCTTCCCATGCTTAAACTTTCGTTTATGTTGGGATCCTGACTCTATTGAAGAGGGTTGTTGGGATTTCTTTAATTGTTTCTTAGCTATGGTCACCCATCCAATGTTTTGCTTCAATTATTCCTTATCTAGAGCTAATATTCATCAAGCAACCATCCACAAAAGAATCCAAGAATAGTGATGGGGTCCATGTGAGTTGCCCGAGCTTGTAACTCTCGAAACTTTTGCAAAAACGTGTCGAAAGGCATATTCTTCATTTCCAATTCAACATCGTACTCATACTCGGCCTACAAGAACTCTTCCCGAAAAACCCCTCAAAATCTACCTTCGTCATGGGTTTCACATGTAACTCTTTCCACCAAGTCAGGGCCTTTCGTGTCAAGAACCCTATACCATCTGTATCCTTTCATCCTCAGGGTGGGTGGAACTCAAAATGTGTATCCCACCTGTGGACCCAGGAGTCAATTGTCTCCTGAGTCCTTTGCTTTTTGTCCACTGTGTGGGGCTCTGTAGTAAAAGAGGGTGCAACCAAAGCTGTCCCAGCTCCCCCTATTATCATCAGACCTGCCAAAGTTGCTTGCATAACAACCATGGTGTTAGTCATGGTTCATAATCTGTTGCTCTAACAAGGTCATCCTTGCCTCGAAGTCAACCTTAGTGACCATGTCATCAATGGCCGTCACATCGTCATCCTGATGGCCACCATCAGATTGAACATTCTCATCCATCCCACGATTGTTCTGTACTTCATAAGCCATGACCCAAAGATAATTTGTTGCTACACAAGTAAAACTCGCGTGTCGAGACTCGAGATGAAGTGTCGCCCGAAATCCCACTCATCTACGATCACAAGTGCCAATCCCGGAAGCTGGCCATGTATTCTTAGCCCAGCCCACTTGACCAAAGAGATGGTTTGTTGAGTGTGGAGAACTTCTAAGCAAACCTCCTTTTCATACTAAAAAGTTTGGAAGTTAACTTGCTTTTAAGTTTTTCTCCAAAAACTAAAGTGCTTTTCAATTTTATTGAAAAAAATCTCATGTGCTTTTTTTTATTGACTTAAGCTTTCTCCCCTTTTTTTAGAAAAAAAAAAAGAAGTCATCGCTTATAGAGAACTTTTTTTACTTCCAAAAAAATAATACTGTTTTTTTTCTAAAAGTGTCGGCCTGCTGTTTTTTTTTAATGTGCGCCAGCTTTTCCTGGCTTTTGCCTGCCCTTTCGACTCTGGTCGCCCTCCTTCGTGCGCCTTCTCCTGGCTGCACGACTGGACACCTGCAGCGCGTGCTAAATGCTGCACAAACTACGCAGGCTGGCCGCCGCCTGGCTGGCTGGCTGGCTCCCCACGCTATGCTGCCCTGGCTGCTGCCCCAGCACAGTCGCCTAAGGTAGCCAGTCTTGGCTACCTTACGGCTGCCATCATAAGCCTCATGGCTGGCTACAGCCCATAACAAATGTATCAATCAGCAGCGAATCAACTCCTTGCATCCCCTCTGACACACGACTATTGTTGCAACCTTGACGCCAACAGAAAACCTTGTACAACTCTGTAGAGCATTGATTTGATAGAAAGAGAAACAATGAGAGGAATACCTAAGAAATCCGACATCTATGATGCAAATACCTCTTCAGGCTCTACATTAGGGTTGCTCCAACACAATCCCACAGGTCCATGTCTAACTCCGACATCCTATACCATAGGTGGTTGTGTAACTCCGACGTCCCACACCACCTCCCATACCATAGGTGGTTGTGTCGAAGGCCTTCATCGAAGGCCTTCAACACAGCAACCTATGTACTTGCCATGTGCACAGCGTGAGCATGTGTGCTTTCCTAGTCCACGCCAGACCACCAATGGTGCATCCGCATAATTACGTCCCAATAATAACCCAAGCTAACTTGCTATCAAAGGCCATTAAGCTTGTTTTATCACATCCAGCCAAATATCAGTCTATTACTCGCTAGTCCTCGCTCCCCTAACCCCACCAGATTAATCCCAAGCCTCACTTATATAGTGATAACTACGTCATAAATAGCTAGCTTGCTATCAAAGGCCATTAAGCTTGTTTTATCAAATCCAGCCAAGTATCAGTCTATTACTCGCTAGTCCTCGCCCCCCTAATCCCACCAGATTAATCCCTAACGCATAGATTAGTATCTAGGTACATAACACTTCCTCAGTCTGGCTTTCTCGATTTCAACAATACCCAATCATTTTCTTTAATATCCAATTGCCTTCTATGCTTATCTACAGCCTTTTTATGTTTTTCTTGAGAATGCTCAATGGCTGTCTACACCTGTGCAAAGGCAATATCAAGGTCCCTAACATATTCATCAACGACAAAAATTCCTCAGTGTGGCTTTCTCGATTTCAATAATATCCAATCATTTTCTTTAATATCCAATTGCCTTCTATGCTTATCCAGCCTTTTTATGTTTTTCTTGAGAATGCTCAATGGCTGTCTACACCTGTGCAGAGGCAATATCAAGGTCCCTAACATATTCATCAAACGACAAAAATCTCATCCTTTGTACGAAGGATGGGTGGCAATACCACTTTGCTATACATGATCTCAAATAGAGCCTTTCCTGTAGAAGCATGCATCGTGTTGTATGCAAATTTCACAGCAGAAAAAACTTCTCCCAAGAAGTTTTTGATCAACCACATACCATTTAAGCAAATCCAATATGGTTGAATTTGCAGCTTCACTTTACCCATCCATTTGAGAATGATAAGTTGATGAAAGATTCAGTCTAGTGCCCATATTGTCAAAAAGAGCTCTCCAAAAGAGACTCGTCGTCTTGGACTCTCTGTCCCCCACAATTGACTTGGGCATACCATGATGCTTAAACATCTTTGACATAAACATTCTGACCACATGCTCAGCTTTTAAAGTCTTTTTGATAAGCAAGAAGTACGCTTGCTTACTGTACCTATCCACAATAGTCCATATTGCATCATTGCCATTCTATATATGAGAAAAATCCATAATAAAATCCATGACAATGCTTTCCCATGGCTAGTTCAAAACTAGCAAAGGCTGAAGCAAACCGAGAGCAATTTGCCTATCAAATTTCACCTTTTGACACGTGATACATGCACGTGACTGATCCTTTTCACTCCATAGAGCGGCCATATTTATACCATGTTCACATGTGGCTAGGCCCGTGTCCCATGTGAAAGGGTCAGTCATCTTGTGTCACACGGACGGGAACCAGTTTCAGTGATGGTGTCAAGTGTTCTTTGTAATTGTCAGTTTTAATGTTGCTAGTAATGTCCATTGTTTGTTGCTAGTAATGGTGTCAAGTGTTCTTTGTCATTGTCAGTTTTAATGTTGCTAGTAATGTCCATTGTTTGTTTTAGTTAAGTGATCTAAAAATGTGTATTTTATCTTCCGATTTGTAGGCCTTCTATAGGGAGCGGTTACACAAGCCCATGTTGAAAGATGGATTGAAGTCTTGACTCAAACTTTCTCTTCTTTTCCTCTTCATCTATTTTCATAAAGAGGATTTTCTTCGATAGTACTTTCCAAAACTTTGATACATATGAATTGATTGATTCCCTCTCTTTTTGATCCAACCAATCCCGCTTTTTGTGTATGTTTTTGGCAACAGTTTTGGGAGCCAAAAAAATGTGCATAAAACTTACTCTTAAATTTAACCCATATGGCAATGATTCTCGGCAAACCACCAATGTGAAGCAGTACCCTTTATATACAATCCCACATGCCTAAGTTTTGACTTTTCTGAAAATTCTCCCTCATGAAATGCAATCTCAAGCCGGGAGATAAAGTCCAAAGCCTTGCTTGAATCAAGCTCTCCGTGATCACAATGTTAGGTATCCTTGGCTCACATTTTATGATCATGGGAGCCTTGGACACATTTCGGGTAATCCGAAATGTGTGCTACTCCCAATCAATATCTGGGATAAACTTGTGAAACCACTAGATCCCTAAGATAATGTCTACACCTACAAGAGAGGCAACCATAAAATCTTGCCCTGGATGACTAACTTAGCACGACGAGCTTCAAACTTGATGCTCATGGTCATGCTTGTGCTGAATTTCTCCACTTGCTTATCCACTGAAGTCAACAGGAAACAAGCTCGCCGAGCAGCCTGTTTTGTAACCACGTCCTTCGTACTGTCGCTATCAAATAGGACAACTCTCAGGCCGCCTATGTAGCCAAATGTCTTGAGCAACTCATTTCGCTCATACTCCTAGGCATGGTTGCCCTTCTACTTATCTTCGAGCTACCGGCTGACAATGACGCCAATCATAGGATTGGAAGCTGGAGAACTAGCGACAACCTAGGGAGTCGGTGTGGGAGGTTGGCTCACCACACAACCTGTCGAGGCACGGGGATAGTGGTCTGTGCAAGGGTCTTCTTAGGGCATGCCCTAGAAGTATGTCCTTTTGTATGACAAAAGAAACATCGCCCCTCCTCCTTATACTAGTCTTGCTCCTCGGAGCTGAGCTTACCACCTATCTTGCCGGTCTGAGCCTTCTAGTCTGGAGTAAGGCAAGGTGCATTGTTCAAGTTCTTGGAGCCAGGGGACCATGAGAGAAGATGAAGGATACTAGGGTCCCACACTGACACATTGGCAGAAGGAATGGATCCCCCTCTGGAAGCAAAGTCAGAGAGGGAGATCATGATGGCAAAGGTGGTGAAGGTGAGTTGATGTAGATGGGTTGATCATCTTGCAACGTAAGATCTTGAACGGGGCTCTCCTCTGAGGAAGAAGTCCCATTCCCTGTGTGGTCTAGATCAGGGTTTGGAGAATCAACTTTTGGTGAGAAAAGTTGGTCCTCCGAGAGTGCGGGTAGATGATTCATGCTATGTGCTCTCGAGGTCTTCAATCCCTTTGCTCACGATAGCTCTGATACCATGTGAGGGTGTCACATGCACTCTACATTGTAGTGCATGGTGACAAGATGGCTCATCATCATAAGTGCAACATTGTACATATTAGTACCCTTTAGGATGATAATTGTCGTACGTCATGACCCCATTGTAATCCTCAGTCTAGGATGGCACAAGCTACGTAGGTCATTCCTTAGCCATAGCGAGTCAGTCAGTTAGTCACGTCCCTTAACCCACTTGAAGAGATTCATTCATTCATGTAGAGTCAATAGAAACCTTAGGGTTTACATTAGCAAGCACTCTACATATTGCATATCATTCATCCATTGCATATAGATCATTGTAGAAGCCTTCAAATAACATCTGGCATTTTTTTCATAATTTCCAGCATTTAATACCATTTATCCATCATATGCAAGTCGGCCAACATTAAGTGCCAACCGACGAGCCCTCAGATTAGTATAAATAGGCTTTCTTTGCACCATTCATTCCATCATCTCATAATCAGCCATCAAGCGTTGGAGCCTTCAGCAGCACAAGGAGCATAAGCGATTGATCATTCAGCCCTAGACCACCTCAGCATTCAGCATTTTTGATCCACAACACAAGGAGCATTAACGCATGAAGCATTCAGCCATTCTTCATCAAAACGCAGCATCTACAGCATTCAACCCTTCAAGTCACCTTGCATTTTCTACATAGGAGCAGCTTTCAACATCCTTATCTTCATCGTTTTGCTACAGTACTTTAGTGAAGGTAAAACTCAGCATTCATACATAGCCTAGAAACAGTCCCAATCAGCCCCTACCTTAGCCTCAAATTTGCAGCCTTCCCTCATTCCATTGGGAAGAGTGCATAGGCTAGAGATTGGTCATCATTGGTGCTTCTACAGTCGTGTATAGTTCAGCCCGGCTCTTGGTCCTCAAAGATCTTGCGTTTCGCTTATCGCAGTCAGTCTCTTCAAAGTTATAAAGCAAATACTATTCCGGTAACGGGATAGGGGGCCCTTCAATGGGTAATTCGGGACCCCATACGGTGTACAGTTTCTATCTCTCTCTCTCTAAATCTCTTAAAGTTTGAAGTCATAAAAGTGGATTGCTAAACTCACGAAACTCAGGATACAGAAGGTGGTGTGAGAATTTGTGTGACAAGATCCTTAATTACAAATACTTCCGCTGCGTGTTACATTGGTATTAGATTCAGCTTGTCCACACACACCGCATCCTAGCGTGAGGGCCTCCTTTGATGGTCAGATTGCGTTCCGGTAGGACCACCGACTTCAGCATCATGTCTACAGAGGAGAGAACCCATCAACCGGAAGAAGTCTCCCCCGAAGGAGACCTTGCTCTTCCGACTACCGCAGACACCATAGCTCTACTCAGAGCTCAGAACCAGCTTCTCATGGAGTGTCTCCAACTCTTGGAGGCAACAGCAGCATGACCTCCTCCTCCTCCAGCAACCCCTGACTACATCTTCCTCTTCTTTCAGATGGAACAACAAAGAAGAGAAGACGAGGTTCGACGGAGAGAAGAAAAAGCTGAAGCAAGAAGCAACAAGAAAAAGTAGATAGACTGGACTATGAGGAAGCCCAACGCAGGATCGAAGAAGATCGGGGCCAGGCTAAACTCGCCGCTCAGGAGCACCAATGAGAGCTCGATCGAGAACGTGTGTTAATCGAGCACCAAAGGAGAAAGGAGGCCATGCATCTTAGATATCAGCACCTCTCTTCAACTTCCCCTACCTTGGGTGCCAGCAGCCTGCGACATCGACTACCGCCATTCGAAGTCAACTAAATTTTAGTAAGTATGATGGTAAGTGTGATCATTTAGCAGTTAATCAGTTTATTTATCAATTTACTGTTCATTTTCCATTAGCTAGGATTTTCCTCAAGATAGAGTCCACGTAGCGGCTCCCCACCTTATGGGTGAGGCAGTCACTTGGTGTGGCAGCATTGTCTAGTCTTCATATACACCAGACCATAGATGTCACATCGTTTAGCTGGGATCATAGTCACATGAAAACGCGTTTTTGGAGTGAGAAACCCCGAAACGTTTCGAAACGTTTCAGAAACTCCTAATTTTTTTGGTTTCTCAAAAAAAAAAAGGTTCTCAAAATGTTAAAAGTTCCTATTGTTTGAAACTTTAGCAATGCAAAATTATATAGAAAAAAAACCGAAACCTTGGCGTTTCTTAGCCGAAGGCCGAAACGTTTTGCCCCGAAACCCCAAAAACCCCAAAACGTTTCTGGTGACTATGGCTGGGATACATTTGTTCATGACCTAAAGACCAAATTTCTTCCGCCCCAATATATAACCAGCCTGGCAGATGATTTCTATGGACTCAGACAAAACGGGTCACTTGTGCTTCAATTTTCTGGTAAGATTATAACTTTAGCACAATAGTTAGGGTTATCTGAGCACGCCAAGATGAATCAATTCATTCGTGGATTAGATCCTAATATCCGGTTCATAGTTCGTAATTTTGAACCCAGTACCTATGATGACCGGTCTTTGACTCTAGCTCAATGAAGAAATGAAGATTAACGGAAGCAAGCCCAAGTAGTCATCACAGTCCAGTACCAAACCCCATCAGCAGCAGTCTGCTGCGTAGCCAGGGAAAAGGAATGCATCTTCTAAAGATGCTAAGAAGGCCGGCAATAATAGCTCTAGTTCAAGGGGTAAGAAGGATAAGGAATCCAAGCCTAAGAAAACCCGAGGAAAAGGCTAAAGCAGGCATCATTGGAGGTTATCTTTCTCCAAAGGAGCAACGGAAATACCAGTCAGAAAACATATGTTTTTTCTGTCATACCATCGGGCATGGTAAGAAGGATTGCCACAAATGGCAAGTGCAACAAGCCTCCAACGCTTCTTCTGCCACAATTGCCATAGCATCTCCAACTCCCCCAGCCCCGCCTACTACCACAAATGCAGTTCAGCTTTTACCTTCTATGCATCCTATGCCATCCGTGGTATTTGATGCTAAGCAGGAGGGTCAGTTATAGTTGTCTAGTGCATTCCATCCACAGACAGAAATCTATAACCAGTTAGCCTTTGATGTTCTCAAGTCATATTGTCATGACCAGCAGTCTAAATGGAAACATTATCTTCCATTGGTCCAAGCCATCTTGAATGATACTCATTCATCCAGTGTCGAAAGACTCCGTATATAAAGCAGCCTTTGGTTGCGGTTTCTCTTCTCTTTTGACGTGATCTCCATCTCTTGAGGCCAATAAAATGACGGAAGCATTTTTCGAAATCATCAAGTCAGTTAAAGACCGCTTGACAAAAGCACAGAAAGCTTAAGGCAGACAGGCAAATAAGTCTAGACGAGATGTCCACTTGAAGGAAGGGGATTGGGTCTATTTGCGCATCATGAAACAAAGATTAAAACACGTGGGCAAACGTTGTCCCAAGCTTTCTTTCCGTAGTTTTGGACGTTTTCCAATAGCTAAAAAGATAAGTGATGTCTCCATGAAGTTGAAGTTGCCTAACAGTTGGACAATGCATGATGTTTTCCATGTTTCTTAGCTAAAACCATATGTGGGACCAGAAGTTTTTGATGTTTCAGATGAATAACAACCATACGTGGTAGACGAAGCAGAAGTCATCGAGCCTGAGCAAATCCTTCTTCATTGTTGGAAGCATGGTTCCGGACGACAGATACGTCAGTTCTATATGAAGTTCCAAGATCGAGGTACCCACGAAGCCGTTTGGCTAGACGAGGAGTTCTTTCAAGATTACTCCCAGTTGTTGGGGCAGACTACTTGGAAGCCATGCACCAACCACCAAGCTAAGCAGGAGGGAATGTCACATGCACTCTGCACTATAGTGCATGGTGACAAGATGGCTCATCATCATCAGTGCAACATTGTACATTATTAGTACCCTTTAGGATGATAATTGTCGTATGCTGTGACCCCATTGTAATCCTTGGTCCAAGATAAGTCATGCACGAGCTACGTAGGTCATTCCTCAGCCATAGCGAGTTAGTCATTCCTCAACCATAGCGAGTTAGTCATTCAGTCAAGTCCCTTAACCCACTTGAAGAGATTCATTCATGCATGTAGAGTCAGTAGAAACCTTAGGGTTTACATTAGAAAGCACTCTGCATATTGCATATCATTCGTCCACTGCATATAGATCATTGCAGAAGTCTTCAAATAACATCTAGTATTTTTAGGATATTTATTAGTATTGATCTCGCATTTTTTTCATAATTTCCAACATTTAATACCGTTTATTCATTGTATGCAAGTCGTGTAGTATTTAATACCATTTATCCATCATATGCAAGTCGTGTAGCATTTAGTGTCCAGTCGGCCAGCATGAAGTGCCAACCGACCAGCCCTCAAATTAGTATAAATAGGCTTGCTTTGCACCATTCATTCCATCATCTCATAATCAGCCATCAAGCGTTGGAGCCTTTAGCACAAGGAGCATAAGCGATTGATCATTCAGCCCTAGACCACATCAGCATTCAACGTTTTCAGTCCACAGCACAAGGAGCATTAACACATGAAGCATTCAGCCATTCTTCATCAAAATGCAGCATCTACAGCATTCAACCCTTCAAGTCACCTTGCGTTTTCTCCATAGGAGCAGTTTTGAGTATCCTTATCTTCATCGTTTTGCTACAGCACTTTGGTAAAGGTAAAACTCAGCATTCATACATAACCTAGAAACAATCCCAATCAGCCCCTACCTCAGCCTCCGATTTGCAACCTTCCCTTATTCCATTGGGAAGAGTGCATAGGCTCGAGTTTGGTCATCATTGGTACTTCTACAATTGTGTACAGTTCGTTGTGTACAGTTCAGCCCGACTCTTGGTCCTCAGAGATCTTGCGTTTGGTTTATCTTCAGTCCACAATCAGTCTCTTCAAAGTAATAAAGCAAATACTATTCCAGTAACGAGATAGGGGGCCCTTCAGTGGGTAATTCAGGACCCCATAAGGTGTACAGTTTCTCTATCTCTCTCTCTCTAAATCTCTTAAAGTTTGATGTCATAAAAGTGAATTGCTAAACTTGCAAAACTCGAGATACAGAAGGCGGTGTTAGAATTTGTGTGACAAGATCCTTAATTACGAATACTTCCGCTACATGTTACAGAGGGCAAAAGGAAAAAAGAATCCGACATACGAGATATCATAGCAAAACAACACAACATGAAATGGGTGAGTGAGTGTATATATGATGGTGTCTGTACAAGAGACCCTCTGATGTGAGGAGACTCTAAGTAGAAGACCAGTGCAGAAGCAAAGATGATGTCGGAGCTGAAGCTTGATCGATGACAAAGGCTCACGTCGATGTGAGGCAAAGGCACTCCGTGAGGTGGTCGATGTCGAAGGCTCACGTCGGTGGATGCTGACGCACTCCGAGGTGGTAGTGGGTGGCAGAAGGTGAAGTGATGCAGACTCTGGTGACAAGGGTGTTGCGGTACCTGAGGGTGATGAAGAGCAGAGAGGGACGCCGTCCCCACTGGTGCAAGCTCTGGTGACAAGGGTGTTGAGGGTGCTGCAATACCTGAGTGGTGGTGAGGCGTAGAGAGCGATGCCGTCCCAAGTGGTGGAAGTGGTGCAAGCTTTGGTGACAAGGGTGCTGCAATAGAGGGCTACTGTCCCGAGTGGTGTCGATGGTGAAGATAAGTAGAGAGGGCTGCCGTCCCGATGATGTGAGATGGTGAGTAGAGAGGGCTGTTGTCCCAAGGTAAACTGTAGAAAAACGATGATGTATTGTATTGTAGCAGAGAGTGGGCTGTTGTCCCAAGATGTGAACTGAAGAGAAAATGCTGATGTGCTCTATGTAGCAGAGAGAGGGCTGCTGTCCCATGAGCTGATGTAAAATGCAGGTGTGCTCTGTGTAGTAGAGAGGACTGTTGTCCCATGAGCAGATGTAAAACACTGGTGTGCTCTATGTAGTGTAGCAGAGAGGGTTGTTGTCCCATGAGCAGATGTAAAACGTTGGTGTGCTAGGCGCCGGTAGAGGAGTGTAGCAGATGTAAAACGCTGGTGTGTTCTGTGTAGCAGAGGAGTGTAGGCGTCAGCGGCAGCAGCAACAGCACATATGGTACCTGATAGGGTCAATGAAGTGGTACAAGGTGCTGAATGCAGAGGCTATGCATATATAGTAAGGGGGGTTGCTGGTCGGCCCAGTAAATGGGCAGTCGGCCAGCAGCAAGACCCAAAAAACAAGAATAAAAACTAATAAATCCAGTAAAATCCCCTTTTTAGGGCTGGATCGGAGCGGTCATCATTGTCAAAAGACCGGACACATGAAAAGATTTTGTAAGAAGCTTGAATGCTTCAATTGTCATGAGACAAGACACTTTCAATATTAGTATATTAGTGTTCAAAAGGGAACACTACAGATGCAGAAAGATGAGACACACAGCCCAAAATTGTCCTCAAAAGAATCTAGTACACACATGACACAAGATATGGCGAAAGAAGCTAGTGTCCACCATCATTGATGAAAAACAAGAGTCCAACATCATTGATGAGAAAGGAGACTTGATGAAGAATGTGGTCAGGAAGGAGAACGTTAAGAATGTGCAGTTGAATGATGAGATTCGACATTAGACAAAAGATGCCGAGATAGCATCAAAGACATAACTCGAAGAATGTATCCTTGAAGAAGAATGCCAAATTTAGAAAGATGCATGAGACATGTGATACTCATGATTCAGGGTCTTTATGGAAAGAGATCAAGACCGACCAAGAATGATTAGGACTTGTGCAGGAAGCATATGCATGAGACATGTGATACTCATGATTCGGGGTCTCTATGGAAAGAGATCAAGACTGATCAAGAATGATTAAGACTGCAGGAGCAAAGACTTATCCATGATGTACACAGAAGCAGCTTCATCATAGCTTAGATAGGATTATTTCTTCTAGAGAACAATGATGCAGATGTATGTGGGACAGGGAGATCGCACATACTTATATTGGTCACATGCTCCCAAACTTGGTTACAGGGTGTGCTTCATATGAACATATACACACATAGATATGTTCAAACTCTCGAGCAAGGGGGAGTTGATTGATTGCTGATAGATTGTCCTAGTGACATGGCCTTTGCGTCGTTTATGAGAAGATGGAAAGTCACATAGAGAAAAGCCCGTAAGTAGTTTTATGCAAGTGCAAGTACAGGATGAGTGGATCAGAATTCCACAAATAGAGATGATGTGATATAATTCCCTTGTGGTGTTCACATATTATGGATGTAGGCATTGAGGTCTTTATACCTCATGGATACTTCGGTTCTTTAAGAGACATGCATGGGAAGCATGTCATGGCAGGTTTTGGATGTTGTCACTAGAAGAATGACATGGAGACGTGCACACATGATGGATACACCTGGTGGTACCTTATAGATGGTACTTTGGTTACAAGCAAGTGAATGAAGGCAATATGGATCACTATAGAGAGTGACTTTCCAGACATTGATTGGATACAGCATAAATTTGCCTCCCCCCCTTCTTCCTTTAGGTTATACTACCGAGAGGAGTTTTCTTCCAAGTACAAGACCACAGAAGCTCGAGGATTCATCACTGGCCTACACCTGATTGCTCCAAGTGAATACACAGGAAACAATAGTATCCTAGTGTCCAGGCCAACACGTACATGTACTCCTGACAATCAATGGTTCTCACAGGTACTTCCGCCCTGCACAAGAGTCTCTACAGCTACTTCCGCCGTGCACAAATCTCTTCAGAGGTACTTCCACCCTTCACAAGTCTAAACAGGTTCTTCCGCCCTGTTTTCAGCCCAAGTTCACACCCTTAGGATGAGAACACGGCTGACTGTCTTCTCTCCTGAAGCTTTGCTCCGACGTTGCCTAGAACACCACCAGAAACACACACCTGTGTGCAGTGCGACCAGTCCAAAACAGTTTCTCGTGCTTGTATCTCACATGTGTGAGGCCCAGGTGCCAAGCAGAAGTCCCTGGTGCTGTATGGCCAGGTCAAAACAACCCTCTGGCACTCACTTCTTGCCCAAACTGAACAGAATTTCTGGGTTAGAGCAAAGGTCATTAGTACGATCGAGGTCAAGCACAGATGTCCTCTCCCCAACATTGTTTGGGATCTACATCGATGAGATAATTGACTTTATTTACAGATTCGGTGACTTGGTCTCCTACACTAGTCCCGATCCTTCTCTATGCAACCTTCTCTGTGCAAATGACATAGTGCTCATTTCAGATTCAGCAGAGGGATTGCAGAGACATTTCAGAGCCTTCTATGAGCAGGGG
The DNA here is from genome assembly GCF_041138505.1 of Cibotium barometz. Taxonomy (NCBI): domain Eukaryota; kingdom Viridiplantae; phylum Streptophyta; class Polypodiopsida; order Cyatheales; family Cibotiaceae; genus Cibotium; species Cibotium barometz. Next base: position 18,667,701 of record NC_141081.1, read on the forward strand.
GATTTGATATTGAACCTTGGCAAGAACTCGTTTTAGCACCTCCTGTCTGCCATGACTTTTAATACCTCAGCACCAAGATGTGGAGTCCTAGATGCGTGTAACACTAAAGTCCTTTCACCTAAGAAATTATGCAGATCCCTTTCTATGGAGAGCTCTTGTCCCTACTCGGTTATTGGTTGAGCTCTTAGACATGGAAAACTTTGTGACTTAATATTCTAATCTTTTTGGTTGATTATTCTTTTGTGAAGAAGATAGTGTTCTCTGGTACATACATGAGTATAAGGAATAGTGTTATGATAACAAGTATATTCTTTGATGTATCTATGTTTATTTTGACTTTTTGAACATTATCCTTGCCGGCCTTAGAGTGAGTGTTTTGTTTTAGCTTGATGGAGTTATAGGATTTAAGAGTCCATTTTGTATTGATGTGTTCTTTTTGGCCACTAAAAGCCTGCTAATTAGGAGCCTATGGAACATGGTAATACTGATAACTATTTATATAGCTTTTTTGAGGTCAATCTGTACTCTTGTTAGCCTCCAAGATGCAGTTCTACCGGGACCTTCTAAGGTGAGTCATTAAGGATAGCTTCATTCATCTTACCCATCAAGAAGTGAACTGCCTGCACATCCACGTATGGCTTGCACTTTTGGAGTTACCCTAAGTTCTACCAGGACCTTCTAAGCTGAGTCATTGAGCCGGATGGTTTCATTCAGAGACCTGGATACCTACATAGACCCATCTCATATGCCATGCATTGTGGTTGGGCAGATCTGAGTCTCAACTCGACGCCTCAGAGTAGAGACACGGAGGGCACGGGGCATTGCCAGGGAGGACAAGGTATGTGGTCTCTGGACTCTAGAGGTCAAGATGGAGGAGCATTTCATCTGCACATGCCCGGTGTATTATGAGATTCAGGGCCCGGGGGAGACTTCAGTGCCTCTTCTGGGAACACTATCCAGAATTATCAACTTACCCGACCAGCAATGTCTAGGGCTCTTCCTAGTAGAGCTATGCAGACTCTGTACAGAGATCTTCTCAGAATGGGCAGACCCCAGACTCAGGATACCTCACAGCCCCCCATCATGAGCTTCTTCTTGGTAATACAAGTAAGGAGCACCAAGCGAGGGCCCCACAGCCCAGATCGCCCCCTCCACACAACTCTCGCCAGTGTAAAAGTTAAGGGGGAAATACAAGGGAGGCATTCATGATAAAAAAGGATATGATTGCATTGATTCAAATGAGCTTGTACATAGTGCTTATATAGCCATGAGAGGTACACTCAATGTGACTTGATACATTTCTGGGATGATATCATCAATAATAAAGTAGCATAATCACAAGTGACTAGCAAGGAGGTGATTCTAATACATTTTATCCTATGTGATATAGCTTAGGCGAAATGATTGGATTATTTCTAACAACCAGCCCGTCATGGCTCCCGCCCCACAGACGGCCATTGATTCCTTGATCAACCCCACACGACAGCTCGACATCATGACCTTAACAGGACGGCAGGAGGTTCATGACGTCTGGGGAAAGGTGGGGGCCTTTGCCATGCGGCGTTTACGGACTGGCCGAGGCCACCCCCGTCCTGCACGCGAGGAGGTAGGAGGCCTCTGGTGCTCAAACGGGCAGCTGTGGAGTGGTGCAACCCGTTGGGCCACTGGTGCCCAAAATCCCCTCAGCAGGCTCGCCACATGTGACCTCGATGGCTAGCCACCAATGCCCGCCAGTGCACCCGAGGTCCCGTGGGAACAGCTCCATAGAGAACACCTGTATGAGATCAATTTCGCACAGTGATCATACCATAGGTGGTACCTATATCCATGATACAGGTGGCTATTTTTGTATTTGGATGATTACTTCTCTTTCACATGATCACTATTATACACGTAGCTAGTTGTTTCAGTGTCTTTCTCCATGATATAGTTACCTTATGGAATTATTGTAACACATTTTTGGTCTCACGCACCCTTTGGGTCTTTTGCGGACGTTTATTATAACTCTCTCTCTCTTTTGCGGACGTTTATTATAACTCTCTCTCTCTCTCTCTCTCTCTCTCTCTCTCTCTCTCACTCTCAAGCAGGAAAGCTGCAAGCAATGGTACCTGTTGCTCTTTATATGAACTGAAAATATGCATGTCATGAACCCTCTGCTGCTCCCATGCCTTTTTCTCACTCGTAAGCCATGATGCAATTGCTTTATTTTCCTGATCAAACACTGGCATGTTACACTCGGTTGGTATACATTTGAGGATGGTCTTACCCAAAAGCAGACTTTGCTATGCTGCTCATTCTTTAGCGCAAGATATTCTGGAACATGCATCTTATACATTACCTTCACCAGCTTCTGTAAATTCTTGTTCTCCTCCTTAAACTTGTCAATCTCTGCCTCCAAAGCTTCAACCTTTTTTCCTATTATGTTCAAATCTGTTTGATCCTCCTGTGTCTTTTTTGGCATGGGTAGATGCTTTTGTTCTTTCCTCCTGCAATTGCCTCTGACCTTCATTGCACATGAGAAGAAAGACAAGACCCAAGTGGACAGCAAGTCCATGGGAACTTCGGGCGATGAATTTTCAACAGCTTGTATGTCCTGTGGCTCCTTGGAATCAGAAAATATAAATGTCACCTTCTTTACTTCCTCTCCAACTTCCATGCCATCGTTTGTATGCATAACAGGGACTTCCTTGAAAAGTTCTTCTTTAAGAGAATTTCCCTTCACCTACAATACAATTCACATAACTTGAGTATGCCAACACAATGGTTAGCTTCTTTGACACAATGTGTGTTATAAAATACCCAGCAGATTCTAGTGAACACAAAGCTATCTTTTTTGATGACTCAACAAACACAAAACAATACAATTGCACAAACTATTTCAAATCCGGATCCTTTACTTTTTTAAAAGAACCTTCAATTATATTCATGCTCAACCACTTACAAGGTCATAGGGGACCAGGACCAATTCAGTATCCGATGGTTGAGAATGTTCTGTGTCATAGTGTCTAGGAAACTGATCAGTTTGTTTTGTATCGGAATGTTGAGAAGCTGGATAAGGAGCATCAATACACGACAGTCAGTATTTTGTTAGCCCAACAACCAACAGAAACTCAATAATGCACAGTTTGTATGGTTGGCTGTTGCACTGTAATTATCAATACAGTGATAGATGTAGTAGATGGTTAGGCTACATTGTAAATGTTCAGTTCAAAAAAAAAAAGTTTCAGAAGATAAAAAACATTGTTCTTCATTGAATGCATCTATGGAAAGCTGAACTAACAAAATATTCTCACAGCTCTGAAGCAAAATTCAATGTAGCTCCACCTGTTGTGCCATTATGATCAGCTTTATCATCAGATGTCTCTATGCCGGCTTTGGCCTGATCAATTTGGCAAGCCACTTTGTCTTTTTCAGATTTGTCTAATTGTGGCACCAGCTTTTCACAGTTATTCCCTAAGCTATATGTACTTTCTGATAAGGCGTCTCCTATGCTGAATTTTGCTGCTGTAATGGGTACATAATCACATACAGCACCCTCTTTCGCCACATAAGTTGCCTTTTGAGGTGCAATACTGCCATCTAGGAGCTCGTTAGAAGGAAGTGAGTTCGTTGGAAAAGGGCCATGAGGCCAAGCACTTACCTCCCCCAATACTTTTTCAACCAAGCCTCCTGAAGCAAATTTATTTTCCAAGCCGTCGGGTTTCACAGCAACATTTGAAAGAGAGACCTCTTTTATCTGTGTTGTCAGGTTTACCTTCAGCTGAGAAATAACCTCCAACCTTGCAGAATGCGATAGAGCAAGCGCTGAGTTGATAGGAATAGTGTCACAATGTTCATCAGAAGTGCCAGTAATGGCTTCCTTGATTTTGACTGGACATGAATGTGAAGCATCATGATTGGTTGTTTGAAACTTCATTTCCATCATACTTTGAGCTGACTGTTGCTGCTGATCATCCTGGCTGCCAGACGCATTGTCTTGAGGGTCCACTGGCTTTTCCTTGGCACCTAATTGAGGTTCTTCATAGATATCTGAGTCTTTGATTAAGAGGCAGCTTTCAAATGGCAGGGGTTTCCAGACAGAAATGCTTCCATCTTCGATCTCCTCACCTATCTTTCTAAACTTCTTCAATGCACTACTCTCAACATCCCAAAAAGAACCAAGCGCAATACCCTTTGAATCACTAGAATCAACCAAGGTGTCAAAACCAATCAAAATGTGACCAGCATCAGACACCCCACCAATGGTACGGGAAGGAGAATTAGTGACCGGGGTAAGAAATCCAGCCACGCCTTCATATGTATTCCACACATTATCCAGAGATCTTTTGGAAAACCCAATCCTGTTATCTATTTCCAAAAGACTGCTATCTTCTCTATCAATATATGATAAGTCCAGCATTTCCTGATCCTGAGAGGCCTTCTGCGCTCTGTCAAAATCCACACCAAGTTCATCCAGCCACAAAGGATTCTTGTAAATTGACAGCAAAGATTCTGGGGCTTTCCCTCTTCCACTATTTTTTGGCCCAGATGATCCAGCAACTTTTACTAGCCCTGTCTGGCCCTTGAATTTATCTTCTAACAAACTTGAATAGTGGACCTCATTATGCAATCTGTCTTTGTCTACTGCCAGTAGTTCCTGCTCAATCAGCATTGATTTATTGCTGTCTGGCCATCCACACAAGACAACAATCTCACTGTTGTTCGCATGTTGTTCTGGCATGGTCGATTTGCCAAGAACTAGATTAGGTTTAGATTCTGCTACTCTGAGGTTGTATGTTTGCAGCATCTTAGTGTCCAGAAGAACTCCATTATCTACAGTCATGCTTTCCACTTCATTCTCAGAAAACTCCTCTCCAGCAACTGGTCCACTGGGATTAAACCTAGTGCATGGAATTGGTGGCACTTCCTCATCAACTGGAGCATATCTAGTTTCAATCCGATTGAAAGAAAGGCTTTTGTCACCTCCCAATAAAGACTCTTTGTTTGGATAAGAGATGACAGAGTACTGAGCCTCGGGCACATTCAAGGCTTGTCCATTGTTCCAACTGCACCCCTTGTTATCAACTGCTGTTCCTCCACCATTCTGTAGTCCTGTAAAATCTGGTGCCCGCTGCCAGCTAACATAGTCTGCTAGAGCCTCTTCGGTTGAAGGACATTCTTTGACCTTGGAACGCATCTCAAGGGGAATAAATGACGGCTTGACTGAATTATCCAATATAAGATCATGTGCTATTACGACTTTGTTGCCTTCCATGATTCTGCCACACTCACTTTCACTTTCACCAGATGTCAACACAGTCTGCACCATACCACCCAGAACCACAGAATGTTCCTCGGTTTCTAAAATATCACAACCTGCTTTCTTTGAAGCAGCATTGCATGAATCGTGCAAAGCAAAGTCATCTAGTGCTATCAACCTGGCCTCACTGCATCTGCCATGTTTGTAGCCCATGTCTAAAGCTTCATTCCTATCAATTAGTGATGGCATCTGCTTCAGGATCCCCTTTTCCACCAGAGCACTGGTCTTATGCAGTTCGAAACCATCCAAAACCTCTGCAAATTTCAGATTTTTCTCCTTACATGTTGTCTGAACATCCTTTCCTCGACTATTTTGATAGTTCTGACCTTTTGGAAGATAGCTGCTATTAGTACTGCAATAATGTGAAAAGCTTGCACTTAATGATCTACCAAGGTGTTTCTTTGACCATGTTTTTGATTTCTGTTTGCTTGCTTTTGATACACTCTTCTCTTCTTCACTGAACGACAAGGAGCGGACAACTCCTGCAGATACTTCATGCTCTGGATATCCTTCCTCAAAAAGGCCTTGTGAATGAATTTTGCTTGTCTCAATTACATTTTCATCTCCATTGGCTGGTGGCAACCACTGTTGATCTCCACAAAAAACCAAACTAGCTTCATGGTTCTTAGATGGTAATGAGAAGTCAGCAGACCAAGAATCATTGCATCGTTCAGTGTCAGTTGAAACTGTGTCATGGAAAGTACATCTCTCAGTGTGGAACCGCCCATCATGAACGTCTTCTGGCTTTTGTTGGGCCTCCACAGAAGCACGATGTGCTTCTAGCTTCAATTTATTTTCTGTTAGCTCCTCAACTACTTCACCAAACTCTTCTAAGGCAGCAGTTTTATACCTAACAGGACTCTCCTCTGGCGATGTCTGCTCTTTAGATTCAGCATCCTGGTGAAAATAGTTTGAAGGTTTTGAGCAGAACTTATCCTCAGAGCATTCAATTGAATCATAATTGAGGTAAGCATCTCCCAGATGTGAACTCAGGTTGTATATTGACTCGTAAGAAATTTGTTCTTTGGATAATCCTTTTGGAATCAATGTCGAATCTACAAAGGAGCCTGCTTGTGACAACCCAGGAAGAGTATCTGTTTTGGCAGTGGGAGTTGAACCATTTTGAGAAGACAGGAACGATCTATCAAATTCTGGCATACCAACCAAGCTTTCTATGCTGCCATTGGTAAGTTCATCATTAAAGCAAACACTTCCAGCATGAGCGGTATACAATATGCCTCTTCCATTACTTTGCCCTTGTAAAACTTCAAAGCTTTCGTCCCTTGAGGTTTTCTCATTAGAAAGTAAGGTCGATATCTTGGCACTGCTGTGAATGAGGTTTGCATTATGGACAGGATCTGGCCGTTCATTAGTGGAGCTCAATGCATCAACCTCATCAACAACAAAGGAACGACTGCTTAAAAAGCCCTCCACATTTTCTTCAGAAATCCAACTGCTTTCACCATCATATTCTTCTTTGTTTTCCAAATCATCTTTTGTGTCCCCTATCTGGCCATGCATTTCCATTGCGGATGCTTTTAGGTCAAGGGACTGGGTAACACTGTTGTTCTTCTCCTTGACCTGTCGGACTGGAATAGGACTGCGTGATGTTCTTGGCTCCTTAGAAACGGTTCTTCTTGCTACATCCGGAGAGGCTACAGGTGAAGAAGGGCGAATTAGGTGAGGACTAGACCTACGGCGGCCCTTAACCGATCCATACACTGAATCCATGGAGCTTTCCAAAGATCTTCTGCTCTTAGGAATCGGGGATACTTGCTTGTAATTGCTCACTCTATCAGGCCTGCTAGACTTGATTTCCTCTTGTCGCTGGCGGAAATTAGGATGTTGGCGCAAAGGCGATAATGCTCCCCGTGGTATTAACCTTTTGACGTTGTCCTCTCTCTCCGCTTCTGGTCCTGCTTTGGGAGATGGAAAGATATGATCTGCAGCTTCGTGCACAGGCTCCTCTTCTCTAGACAACGGCAAGTAGTACTCGGGCCTGATGGTTCTGGTAGAAGAATGAAACCGGGGGCTTAAGTAAGGTTCTGCTTCAACCTCGTCATTGGCAGATTTCAACCAGCAAGTCGAATCAATGGACGTTTCCAGTTGCTCAGGCCAGGATACAGACTCAACCCTTAAATTAGAATGAGCAGCTGCTGCATTGCTTTGCTTAACAGATGTCCCTCGCTTCTGAACTGAGAGCAGCGAGTCTTGGTCCACTTGTGAAGCTTGTTCATTCCAAAGACTTGCATACTGATTGTCCCAATTAAGCAACGCACCACCAAAGTGAGAGTTTTCTTCTTTCGCTGCAAGCTCTGCGCGGTACTGCAAAGCTTCAAGCCTGAGCATCAAATCACCTCGCCTTTCACGAAACAGATTACTGCCGTTCGACGAAGTGCATTCAGAAGAAGCTGGTGAATTCAGTTGATCAAGACTGGCGGAATAGCTCATATTACTTTCATGTGCATAATCATGGAAATTGTTGCCGTTGCTAGGTGCTGGAGAAGCTGTTTGAAAGATCTCCGACGCTTGCTGGCCAAGATTCCGGCCAGATTGCACTGAAAGCGGAGTGGACTTGCTTGTAGAAAGCTCCGTCGATGAAGATATGTCCGTCAGTAAATCCTCCTCGCTTAGAGTGACTTCCGACAGTCTGAAGGCGGACAAAGGCTCGTCCATCCGGGTAGCATCTGGCATCCACATTTTTAAAATTAAAGCGCTGCCAAAAAGGGCCAAAACCATGCTTCGCATGCAAATTCGAGCTGGCTCACCTGTAGTCTGACTGTGTCTGAGAGTTGCGCCGAAAGCTTGATCGAAGTCGCTTGCCGAGGCGGAAGACAAGAAAGACATTTCTTCATCGTTTTCAAGACTGACAGGCAGCGAATCAATAGAGGAGCGAACTTCACCTGAATAACGCAGCTTGGAAACGGCAGGGTAGCGAAGGAATCCCGTTTTCTGAAGGTTGTAGAGTTTCTCCGACATCCAAGCAGCATCGTCTAGAACCGTTTGATTTCTCGAGCTTTCCGACTGCATTGTGGAGCTGTTCTGATTCCGAAAAGGTGAACGTACAGACGGGCTTGGTGCACAGCGGGAGCTTCCTGTAGAAAAAGGCTTCTTGGACGAAGCCTGTGAGGGCTTGTGTTCTCCTTCTGGCGAATCATAAGACTTGGAAAGGCTCTGCCTGGTAGGCATTCTCTGCGGGGAAAGCCCGAGCTTGGAGCTGGTGCTGGCGATGAACGTGGTCGAATACCGGCGGGGTGAATCGTTTCTTCTTGAAGCAGAGCTTGTTCTGAAAGGCGAGTCGTTGCGCCGTGGTGCATTGGAAGCCATTGCGGGAAACGCAGATGCAGGAGAAAAAAAAAGACTCGAATGGTAAAGACGGAGTGGATTGAGGGAGCAAAAGGCAGCTATAAAGGAAGCTTGGCTATGGCGAAGTGCAGGTTTCGAGGGATAAAAGAGGAAAAGTAAGGGTTATAGAGGTGAAGGTTGGCTGCTGCGAATGCAAGGAGCAGAGATGTTGTGAGTGTTACAGAATTCTGGTAGGGGAAGGAGGTGCAGAAACGAGGGGGATCACCGGCACAGTCAAAATCAGCAGAAGCGGAGCGATGGCAAAGTGCAATAGTGCCGTTAAAGGGGCCGTTGTCCGGGCGAAAAGTCGGGCCCGAGGCCGGTCAGCACTTTGGGTTTGTGTCTGTACCCGCGGTAGCAGGTTGCAGAGTACAGTGTCACATGCATTTTCGAGCTGCGCCACGTAGACTGGCCAGACAGTCTCCATTGTGCCAGCGTGGAAGGGCCCAGGGGTCGTGAGCACCGCCACCTACAGTTTGAAGCTTGGCCGTTCCGCTATCAAGTCAGCTTTCCCGCTATCAAGTTGTCAACTTCCGACAACTCCGTTGCGTCGGCTTTTTCACGTGTATGGCCAAAGTTCTCCCCCAATTCACCAACCACCCACGTTGTCACTACTAGTCACTACTAGATTAAAGACGGTTTTAACTCCATCTGCACCGTCCAACCTCAACGTTACCTCATCTCGGCCGTGCATCGCTCTCGATATCTTAGTCCCCAAAATCTCAAGCCATGTGCCCGTGTCTGTCGCCTTTCACTCTCATCATCGTCTACCAAACAAACACTTTGGGCCCTCAAGATTGGCAATGGGCATCTTGAACTTTGTATAAATATGTTTCGTTGTGGCCGTATCAACATGCCTCTCTCTTCGCATGATGTGTAAGGCTGTAAGCTTTCTGTACATCAAACATTCATCTACGAGGTTGTTCCCACGTTGCCCCAAGTTCCAACCGGACTGTGAAATACATCATCCAAGGTGCCTATATGCATCCCCCTTAGTTGCCTTCTCGACTATGACAATTCAATTTCTTCGCATGAACACCTCTAGATGCAAAGAGATTCAAGCGTACGGAAGGGATTGGCATGCCTACAACACTTTCAACTTTCAAGCACACCAAGGGGTTTGTGTGACCCACCACATTATGAGGGGTAATCCTAGTCAACACTAAAACACAATGGACCCTCCTCATATGTATGTCCAAGTCACAAGCTTAATGTATTGAAAATGGACATGTTCACGGTGCACGCAACAGTGCATCGCTAATGTGCAAATCCATCATCCACAAGTGCTTGAACTGAACATATGAAATTTGTTCACTTTGCATATTAGCTTAAGAAGCACGCAAAACTACAAGTACCTTGTGAAACTTGCCTATAGATTGTAAACCCACTTGGCAAAGCTGAAGTGTGTGAAAAAATAGAGATATAGTGTATTTTACACCTCTTAAATTTGAAAAATACCTATAGGTCTTCATTTTTAGAGGTTTTAGTTCTAAATACCTTTAACTTATTCAAAAATATCAAGAAATACCTTAAAATTATTTAGTTATAAATAATTCTTACATTTTGAGTTAGTTATAAATACCTTTAATTTTTTGAGAGGAATTTATTTGATTTTTAGAGGTTTTTAGTTATAACTAATTCTTAGATTTTAGAGTAGTCAATAAAAATGTAAGAAATACCTTTAATTTTTAGAGAGGAAGGTTTTTCACCAATTGGGGAAAAACCTTTAAGCCTCAGCTCATCCAACACCTTTGGAGAGTTGAGAAATATCCTAGTAAACTACATGTTGTGTTTTACTATTGCCATACCAAATTTTTAATGGGTCATAATGAATTTTGACTTGGGAACTTAATTCATTACAACTTTATGTCAAAGGATTGTCCCTAACATAAATAAGCCTAACAAAAATGAAATAGGTGCATTATAGCACTACTCACAAAAACATTCTTCTCAACAAGTTATGCAAACTTATAACTTGAAATTTTTGTAGATTCTTTCGTTTATAATTTTTGTTACTTAAATATAACAAAAAATTTGTGTGAACATTGAAGTTTACTAGAACAATCTCTAAATGGCATAGATGCACGACATTCTTATTACCTAAAGAGAGAACATTACACCATATTTTGTGACTATTACATGCTCTCCCTCTAGTGCTATGATGATTTCACCTACCCATTTCGAAGGTGCATCTTCTCTCCCCCTTATAAAGCCTATTCACATGTGCAATAAAATGCTGCATTCTCAACCACTAGTCACACAAACTAGCATAACTAGATTGTCTTAGAATATGTATGACCAATCTTAAGGGGATTGTGATGGTAAGTATAACAATTTAGTTTGCATTCCAAAACTGTTATGTCGCCCCCAAGTCATACACCTTAAAACGAAACTTAGGGGTTGTTCATGCATTGGTGAAAATGTGCACATTTTAATAGCTAGGGAGACGAAGCCTTACTACCAACTACTTAGTCCTCCCCCAATTGATTTCAAAATGAATGGCCTTGGGGAGTAAATGTGTATCAAAAAGAGAGCATGCAAGTCAAACCAATATTGGTGTGCATATTATATCCACTTATGAGGTCAAATTTAACATTCAAGATGGGATGTTTTTTTGTGTTAACGAGCAATTTTACATTCAAGATGGGATGTTTTGTGTATTAACGAAAAATGAACCTCTTTCACATAACACTATGTGGTTTCTATGTAGCTAATGGGCACCTTTATGTTCCTTTAGGTAGCCACGTAAATGGCACCACCCACCGGCCACTTTGGAGCACTTGGCCCAATTCGCCTCTTGAAATTGGCCATTTGAGGATCGATGCCCTTAGAAATTTCCTATGAGAAAAGTGTAATTGTGTCATCCCTCGAGTTTGAAGCACACTTCTACATGCACATGCTTATATGAGGCATGTAGCATTGCTACTCAAGACTCGAAAGTGCCTTGACATTAAGCTTGCACACAACAATTCACATTCATGAGTCCATATTTCACATTTGTCTTGAAGGCACTTTAGGGTTTTGAAAATTAGTGGAGTTCTTGAAAACCTAAGAATTCAATTTGCCATAAAAACATTAACCGAATTTCACTTTAGGGTTTTGAAAACTCAAAGAAGACACTTCACAACTTGAAACCATATGAATTAAATATGCCATAAAATCATTAACTAAATTTTCCTCTCAATAAATGTGACCCTTTTCAATCTAAGGACTTCATGATTTCAAACTACATTATACCAATGATAATTTTTCCTTCCTTCTCTTTGGAAGGAAAGTTTGATTTTGATGCCACATTAACTCTGTGTGTGTGTGTGTGTGTGTGTGTGTGTGTGTGTGTGTGTGTGTGTGAGAGAGAGAGAGAGAGAGAGAGAGAGAGAGAGGGGGGGGGGGGCATAAGACAAATGAAATAAATAGCTACCAATAGGTTAAGAATTAATTGTACAAACTCCACACAAAGTATCACAAATGTGAAAGAGAACCTTAATGGAAGCTCCCTTATTTATTGAACCTAAACACAAGATTTGTAGATGCTATGGGGAGGATTTCTTCTAGTTAATAAGTTTTCGTACAAGTAAGTTTAAATTTTGGCAAGCATCAACTCTCTCAATCTCCCCCCCCCCCTCTCTCTCGCTCTCTCTCAACATTGTCACTCAATTCAAGTTTTAGAAGGAACATTTCAACTAGTGGAGTTTTGAAACCCTGTTGGTTCAGTCTCCCATAAAATCATTGTCACACTCAAGCCTCTCTCTAGCACAAATAGTTCAAGAAGTTTTAGCTTTGGAGTAGGCATATAACAACTAGTGCATCACAATTTACACCATTATAGCTTGGAGCAAGGAGCTTTGGAGGACTTCACCCAAGAGTAGGAGGCTCTGGAGAAAGATACATCCCATGGAAAGCCTATTATCCATAATATGATCCTAACATTCACGAGCATTACCACAGTAGTAACTTTAGCACCCCAGCTAGAGATACATTATTTCCAACCCCCTATTCAGCACCCATACCCATATCCCTACACTTACTCACCTTAACCTACACTTATCCTCATGCCAACCCCATATATGTTTAGAGGGGGTGGGTACCAACAAACAAGACAACGTGACAAGGTCAAACTAGTTAATTGTTAAGCTAATGTCAAGATTCAATGGGATAGGAGGTCCCATTGCTCATCTCAAAATGTTTGACTTAATGTGTTAAACAATGTGGTTAGCCAAACAACCCAAGTAAAGGCAAGTGCCTTTGGCCTCACCATGGAAGACCATGGAAGGGAAGGGAAAGGCCATTAATGGTTCACTAAAGCCCAAGGGATAAGGCATACTTTAACACCTTAAAAATAGCCTTCAGTGATTGGGTATTCACCTGCTATGGAATCCCTAGAATCGACTTTACCATGTGAAATAGCTTTAGAAGAAGTCAATTCGTGATGATTACATGAATCAGGTGTGTGATACTTGCACTTACATTATGTGCAAATAAGGATAAGCTTGAGAAGAAGGCAATCCACAATTACATGCATTGGGCACATTGGCACTCACATTGCACAGATAAGGATAATTTCTCCACTAAGTTGACTGAAAGATTCTTAGAAGGGCTCCAAGGTCCAACATTACATAACACCTTATACTCAAAGAATCATGTCCCTCGAACCATACTATTTGACTTTGATGAAAACTTCATACGGACTTCCTCATGAGAGCTAACCCCATCAGTACCATCAAAGGTATGCACCAAAGGAAAAGAGCACTACAAAAGGGATCACTCTACAAGACTCATGTAGCAAATGACCCATAAGTGGAGGGCTCCGACCACACCTATACTCTATGTGTGAGTTGTTCTAGTGTCTAATCTATAACTACAACAACATAGAATGCCCAAACTTGTTACTAAAACACAAGGAGAGTTCTAGTGCGCTCATTGATGAGAGTTTAAAATCATGACACATCCCATTGCTATAAGAACCACCTCGCAAGGTTGCCTTCCTCTCCTAGGCAGGGTATCCCTTGGCCTTGCTAGCTCCACACTAGTAAGAATGTTAGAACTTTGAGAGTGATGGACATGTCTTTATTAGCCACCTATTCCAAGAATAGCACCAATGAATCAACTGACATTAACCAAGATATTCTAGAGGGGAATGAGGAGGGAGAATGTCAAGAAAATGTGTATATTGAGCCCTTGGAGGTTGAGATTAGTCCATTGGCTTAGTTCTTAAGCCACCATGTCACCGCCAATGGTGACAGTGTATAGATAGTACCTACTAGTGTAGTTACACAAATGTAAAAACCTTAAGAAAATCAGTTGTTCATGCTGTTAAGGAGGCTTCCACCTCTCTCAATCACGAGGGGCTTAAGGGCAAGCACGAGTCTCGCCAGCTGATGAAATCTTGGAATAAGAAAGAGTCACCCCAAAGACGCAAAAGCGTAGAGCCAAGAAGATAGGGAAATGGGAAGACCACATGTGACAATTCAAGATGGCTACTGAGAGGACACCTCCTCTAATGCTTCATCATTATCCTTGAGGAGGATATGATTCTACAACAAACCTTTGAGCTAGAAGAAGTCATTATTAACCAACTTATGTGCCAAATAAAGCATCATTGATTGACCAATGTGCCAAAGATGCTAGCAACATCCCAACCCCATTTAGGAAAAGAGCAGTCCAGAAGCCAACCAAGAGAGTTGGTCAGGCTTGCCAAGAGAAACTTAGAGGGTGCGTTCTCGACTGTGCCACCCAGCTATAAGAACTAGTGGACACCAAATTTACATTGCTTAAGAGAAGACCTCAAGAAGAAACCCATCCTTTTCACAATAGAGGAAGAAGCCCTCGCAAAGGAGAACCCATCCTTTACATGTTAAAGAAACGTGCCTCAAATCCTTTGGATATGAGTTTTGACACCATTGTCTCTAGGGTTGTCTCAAGATTATACGTGATGATTTGACATTTCCACTCTCAAAAGCACCTATGCAAATCCCATCTATATTGTAGGTACAGATAGTTACAAAAGTGTGAGTGCTCACACTCCAAGGAACATCATTCATCTCCACTTTCCTCTCATCTCAAGTCAAATTTCTTTGCTTCAAGGAAATTTGAAAGGATTTGAAGGATTAGATTGGATGGATGGGAGACTGAGAGGAGAAAACATGGGAGACTAAATAGAAGAGCAACTGGGGGAGGTAAGGAAATCTAAGACACTCTCTAATGTCTAAACAATTTGGGTCACTACTTTGAGAGTAATGACATAAATGCAGCACACTATCAATGAAGTACAAACTCGATCACTACCACAAGAACTAGAAAGTGAACATGTGCCTGACATGCCACATTGGATGAAGAATGTGAAAGTCAGAGTTTGCTCCACTTCTAGAGCCAAAAGACTCTAAGAATTGGATACATATCCTTGTAACCAAGTGAAGACCCTAAGCATTTTTATATTGGTGAATGCATATCCTTGCAACCAAGTGAAGACCCTAAGCATGTTTACATTGGATGCATATCCTTGTAACCAAATGAAGACCCTTACATATCCTTGCAACCAAGTGAAGACTCTAAGAAATTTTATATTTGGAAGGGCTTGGCTCCAAAGGAATAACTACCAAAGTGAACATGTGCCTCACATACCACTAGACATTGGATGAAGAATGTGAAAGGCACATCAGGCAAAATTTTAAACAATAAAAGAGGCATCCAAGCACTTTCTCTCTTTTCCACATCGATAAGAGAGAGGCAAAAGATAATATTAAGATATTGCCTCTCTCTATCCTTTATACACTCCCTGGAACTATGTTTTACTATAATAGATTCATTGAATATTTTATTATTATTATATACCCTGACCAAGTCTAGGGAGAGGAGAAATCTACCTTCTAATGCTACTGACATTCTAACTACCTTAACTGTATCAAATTTGAATAATTTATATAATCTAGCTTATAGTATTGTTAGTTTGAGCAATTCTATGTGTATTCTTTGATTGCAAGGTTTATTTCTAATAATCCAATGTTTTTGTTTAGAAAGACTATTGACTTCATAGTATGATTTTTTAGTTTCCCTCCTTTCTCTATGGATAGCTCTCTCTCTTTTTCATCCAATCTCATATTAAAGGTGATAGGAATTCCCATTTGCGGTAAAAATTAGGGAGAGAAAAAAATGATTAAAGAGGAAGAGTGTTGGTTTTCTAGTGCCACAAAGTTGGAACCAAAAAACCATCTAATTCCTTATTAATCTTTCCTATCACACTACAAGTTTAGAGAAGAACAAAGCTATGGAGGTTAGTATTCTATATTTTTTTAATCTTGTAGATTCAAATGCTATGTTTATTTGAAGGATTTAGTAAAATATTTTATTTAATGATATATAATATTAATGCTTTTATTAACGTTTTAAGATAAACATTATATTTTAAAAGCTTAATGGTTTTTGATTATTGTACATTATTTTGAGGTAATGTTGTTATGAATTACTTATGTATATTAATGATTTTAATGGAGTTACAGGTAGTATACACAAAGTAAGGAAAGAGACATTCACCTTTAACTTGATGATGAGTATGCACCTATGTAAAAGAGAATTGAGGTTATCCAATGCAATAATCAATAATGCAAGAGAATAGAGATCTACATGGAAAAGGCATGTAGATTTTTGGGTAGAGTGTTCCATATATCTTATTGATTCTCTATCAAAATAGCCCCCTCTATTTTCAGGATTAACCTCCTTTATCAAGTATGCATGTGATGGTCATACAAATCTCTTAGGCTATATAAGAAAGCTTTAAGGATTAACCTCCTTTATCAAGTATGTATGTGATGGTCATACGTTATATAGGAAGAAGGCTTTCCAAGCACATTATGTTTACAAATCAGCTTGACGCGAGTAAGGAAGTAATGATAACCTAACTCTCAAAAGAAAGAGAAGGAATATGAAAATTTACAGGGTGCAATGCATATTGTGGAAGTACAACATGGAAGAATAGAAGGCCAACATAAGTGAGAAATTTCATGTTCCCATTATAGAAACTGTATTTATGACCTGTTCTTAAATGACTGTTTTATCCAGTAAATCAGGGCTTATAAGGATATCCAAAACCTGCTTTTTACAAGAGAAAATGATGAGCTGAATAGCTCAACTACTAGAGTGCTATAAGAGGACATGGTAAGGTCTTCACTCCAAGACAAGAAGTTTAAAGCAATATTAGAAGATATAATAAGAGATAAGATGCATGAAGTAACCAAGACATTCATAGGCAACGAATGATGCCCAAGGCATATGTGATAAAGCTTGAATTGCCTCAAGAGCATATGTTGTTATTTGCAAGCAATTAGACAAAAGATTTACGAGGGTTATGAAGAAAAAAGGGCCTCTTCCAAAACCATATCACATAGGACAAGCACAAAAATTATTAAATGCTAAATTTAACTCTTCATCATCTTGTGACTACATCGTGTGTGAAGTAGCACCATAAACTTGCATTTAAACAAATGTTATATTTTTTTAATATTTCTCTGGTTGAAGGAGGTGTCTCATCCTCCAAAAAGAAGAATTCCAAAGAGCCCATGGGGCTTCTCTTTGCACAGTAGAGTACACATAATATCTTTAGGACTAGATGACCCACAATGCGAAGAGTATGATTCTCTTTGATGTTCTCTTTGCATGATAGGATACCCATGAGTTAAGTGCATGAAGCACAAGGATTAAATTACGCCATATTCAAATAATACTTCAAAATGAAAAATGAAAAAACCTTATCTAACAACAAGAAATGAATATTTGTGATTTTACCTCCCATAGACAGTACATGTGTTCGTAGTCTGAGCTTTCGTGAAGCGAAGTTCAGTCAAATCATACAAGGACTCCTAAAATGCTCTTAGAGCGTACTGTAAATAAAATCAATATTCTCATAGTCGTATTATATATATTTACAAAGAATTTTTTTAAAAGAGACATGAGTATAAAACGATTTCTTGGTTTAGTCTCCAAAAATACATATCTTGATTTAAATAGCAATGAAGGTCTTTTTCTTTTTCAAGAGATATTTTCTTTTTCAAGATGATTTTCTTTTTCAAGATAGATTTTCTTTTTTCGAGCAATGAAACTCTTTCTTGAAAACACATGGGATCTTTTTTCAAAGTAAGTGTCTTTTCCAAAAAAAGAAAGTGACTTTTTCCAAAGTAACTATCTTTTCCAAAAAGCACGAGGGCTCATTTCCCAACGGCATCCATTAGCATTAAACTTTTTCAATTTTAAATTACAAAGGAATTTGGACAACATGGCTATTTTTTTGAACATCGAGGATAATTATCTCTTATCTCTTAGTGTCGAATTATCCAACCTATTGAAACACCACTAGATTTGGATTTATGCTTCTTCTTTTTTGGCATTCTCTACATTCCCAACAATGACACCATCAACATAATAGCAACATCAACACCATCGAAAACAAATAGATTAGCTCCATATGCAACATCAACACCATTGGCAACAAACAGATCAGCTCCAGCATCATCGATAACATCTAAGAGCAACAATGTTCCATTAATTAATTTTTTCATTTTTCCACATCTACGTCATAAATCTTGTGTTTCTTCATATTTTAGTAAATTATACGCCTAATATTTTTATAAATCACTTAAGCTAACCCACAGTTCAATAGTAGGAGGGGCTGTAAGGGCCCTAACTGTA
The DNA here is from genome assembly GCF_041138505.1 of Cibotium barometz. Taxonomy (NCBI): domain Eukaryota; kingdom Viridiplantae; phylum Streptophyta; class Polypodiopsida; order Cyatheales; family Cibotiaceae; genus Cibotium; species Cibotium barometz. Next base: position 18,686,020 of record NC_141081.1, read on the forward strand.
TCCTTATCACACGGTGGGGTACCTACATTGCAATTTACTTATATTCTTTGTTTTGTTTCTCACATAGTAAGAATAAAGAAGACATAAAGAAAAGTGGGGGCAAGAATCGGCCTTTTTGCAAGGTAGAGCATGTAGCTAATGAAGGGAAAATCGATAGGTCTTCTGAAGAAGCATGGAAAGGCCTGATGGTTCTCACAAAAAGTGTTAGTGGGGATAGAAAAGCACAAAAACACTTTTTACGAATGTTATCCCCAAGCTTCCTTTCTAGAGATTATGTAGGGGCATATGTGAAAACATCAAACCTTACAAGTTTAGGATCAATACAATCAATGAATATAGAACAAACAAATATGTCGATGTAGGATATCCAAGTCAATGTCAATGTTGAGCACGAGATCTTTGATGTCGAGCACACCATAGGGATGACCCAAGTCCCACAAGTATCTCTCACCGGGCTAGTACCAGATCTAATATCCAAGTCCAATGAATCCAAATCCAAGTCCAAGTCCAGATCCAAGTCTAGATCCAAGTCCAAGTCCAAATCCAAATCCAAGCTATATGTCCAAGTTATGCTCCATGTCCAAGCTCTATATATATACCTAGATGAATCCAGGAACATGCCCAAATTCATGTCCAAGTTTTCCATGTCCAAGCTTCATGCCCAAGCTATATGTCCAAGTTCCATTTTCAAGTTCCATGCTTCATGCCCAAGCTATATGTCCAAGTTCCATGTTCAAGTTCCATATTTTGAAGTACACAAGTGGTACGTGTAGATGTCGAAGAGCATAAGATGACCAACTGCGATCTTGTTGTCCAAACCTGAGAAGGGACAACCCGCACAAGACCATATAAGAGCTTATGAACCGGATTAATCTTACGGGCAACATAATAGAATCTGCTAGTGCCCAAAACAGCCAGTGGTGGCGTTGTTTGGGCAGCACACGAGTGTTTGGGAAGCGGTAGAACTGGCAGTAGGTGTGAGAGCTATCAACGAATGGCAGCCAAGTAGGTGGTTGGATGGCGCACAAAAAACAGGAGTGGACTGATGGTGTCAATATCAATCGGTTGTTGACAGTACCAGTGGAGGATTTCAAAGGTAGAATCCGATCAGTTCTGTGTCAGTTGGAAGAGTTTTTGGTTAGCTAGATGTTAGGAGAGGCTTCTAGATGAAAGATCAGAGGTGTTGGAGGTGAAGGTTAACCTAAGAGGACAGCTGAGGGAGGCAGCTGCATCAAACAGGGAGGTTGGGAGGGTGTTGAGGTGTCCCCTTGAGTTAACTGGAGGGTTAGGGATAGCACAGCTGAGCTAAGTTGGTTGGTGCCCTTGGAGCTAGGATTTGGGTGTCCCCTACTTTTGATCCCATTGTGTGTTCTTCTTGTGTGCCTGCTGGTGGTGTAGTAGAGGCCATCACATCGTTTGGTGCCCCAACTGAGGATCAGAAGGCTTTTGTTAAGGGCTTTGGTCAAGACCAATGGTGGCTGATTTTGGTTTATGAGGTGTTTAGAGGTCAAAAGGGTGAGGATGTCACCTAGTTTCTTAGGAGGATTGAATTGGTGGCTTTGGGAAATAATAGAGATAATGATGCCTATAAGCTGAGGATGGCAGACTTGTTGTTAGAAGATGAAGCCTGGGAGTGGTTTGAATATGAGACCACAGATGCTGATAGAGAAAGTTGGGATAGTTTGAAGAGGGAGCCTCGAAGAGAAAATATGGGAGATCTAACAGCCTAGAAGAGTTGTGGAGAGAGATCCGTAGGCTGAATCAGGGAGAGATTGAAGAGTTGTTTGTTTTTATTGAAAGGTTTGAAGTTGTTTAGAGAAAGCTTCTAAAAGATTTGGGTGAGGATCAGGTGCCACTTGATTTTTTGAAAAAAGATAGGTTCATTAGTGTGTTACATGAAAGCATGAGAGTGAAGGTGGAGTTGAAAGATCCAAGAACCTTTGTTAAAGTTGTGAGAGTAGCAACTAAGGAATGGAGAAAGAAGCTGACGAAGTAGGAGCTGACAAGAAAGGAGAGGGAAGCAAGCAAGTCAGCCTTACCCATGGTTATGCATGTACAAAGGGAAAGTTGTGTGGAAACTTCCAGGTTTGTGGAGTCATGTAGAAGGCAGGAGGGTTTGCATCAAGAAGTTCAGAAGCTAACTAATCAAGTAAGAAGCCTGAATCTTGTTGTGTTGGAGATGCTTGGAGAGGATTGGGATTAAATGCAACTCTAGGGTTGGTCGGGTGCTGTAAATATGTTGGCAGCAATACATGAAGAAGAGGATCAAGTTGGTGTTTTGATTAGTGAAGGGAGATAAGCCTTGATTCTTGTGTGATGGAGACTTCAATTGGTTTAGGTGGTGAAATAGGTTTGGATCAAAGCTTGTTAAAAGCAGAGGGAGAAGACCCATGCCATGGAGTTCAGGGGGTTGAGGAATTGAATGTTAGCATGCTTTCCGAAGAGGAAGTTGACACAAATACAGAGGATGATGGCATTGAGGAGCAGGTACGTGAGTGTGTGTTATAGGTGACAGAGGGTTCAGTGGATATTGTATATGATGTGAGTGTTCATGCTGTGCTCGAAGATGCTCCTCTATGTTTTGTTAGTACTTTCATTAATGCTATTGACATTACCTGTTTTGAAGTGGATGATGAGGAAATTGTTGCAGAGGTTGTTGATCTTATGGATGTAGGACATATGGATATGCAATTAGGTGATTGTGGCGTTATGTCTAAGGGGAGCTGCTACTTACATAAGGCAGACTGTTTGAAGAAGAGCCAAGGTTTGGGTGCAATGGAGAGTAAGTAGGATAATGATGTTAATGCAACTGTTGTTTAACAGAGAAAGTAGTGTTGTAAGAAGGTTTGTGACTCCACGGTGGGGGATGATCATTTTGTTCATGAGAATGATTTTGGTGATAATCTGGGAGGGCAGCCTTGTAAATGAGAAGGATGTATTTGGGAAAGTAAAGAATGTTGTTCTTGTAGATACAAATGCTTTCGAGAGGCGAGATGAATGCTTGAGTCCATTCGTTTCTAGATGGAAAGCTGTGGAAAAATCTACCTTAGTGTCTAAGTGAGAGAAAAGAGTGATCCAAAAGTTACTGTAGAATCTTGAGTCTCTGTCAGAAAAACAATGACTTTTGGCAATCTACAATGTACAAAGATTTGTTTGTTGATAAACATAAGCATGGCTTGCTGAGAAGTCAAAGTTTTCTTACAATGTAAGAAATATGCTTGATTACTTAAACAGTCAACTATAGTCCAAATCATATCATTATGACTTGATGTAGTAGGCAAACCTGTAATGAAATCCATAGATATTTGCTACCAAGTATCATTGGGGATTGGTAGAGGAGTAAGAAGTCCTTGGGTCTTATCTTTGTAGTTTTTAATTTTCTGACAACAAATAGAACATTCAGCAGCAAATTTTGCTACATTTTGTTTAACACTAGTTTGGTACCAAAAAAGGAAACTTAAGTGTCCTTTTTCGAACGATACAAATAAAATGCTACTTGCGCTAGGAAAGACATATTCAAAATCCCTCTTGAGGAGTTTGAATATGTGACCTAGTGTGTCTTTAAAAAATGTAACCTTGCAATTTGGATGTTGGCATGATAAGGAATTACACCCATAAATAGGACTTGCATGAGACTGCAACTTAGGTTTGAGGAAACCGCCTTATAAGCTTAGAGAAAAAAATCACTAAGCCCCGTGAAAAATTACAAATAATTATTTCATATTTGTGTCAAAGATTTTGCCAAGTTTCAGATGAATTAAAATTCAATTGAGAGTGTCTAAAATAGTAGGAAGTTGTGTGTGTTTGATACACCACTTTTTAGCATCCATTTGTATCCAAACCAATACATGGTTTTAATGTGTTTGCAAGTTTTTTTAAGGTAATACAATGCTTACTCTATCCATTGAGATCTTAAAGTTATATGTAAAAGCCCCTTAGTAAGCTACAAATATTAATTGTTTCAAAATGTCAAAACTGCACACAACAAAAATTCTGGATTTAGATTCTTGAGTCATACGCATTACATTCCTTAGTAAACTTGCAACATTTTGTCTGTATAGAATAATTCTGCTAAGGTACATTGTACAAACATAATTTGGGCACCTAAAACCTTTGTTTCATGGTTGTTGAGAGAGAATTTAGAAATTTTAAAAAATGTAGCACGATTGAAAAACTAAGATAGCACTCAAGTAGCAAGATTTACTTGAGCTTGGGACCCCAAAAAATATGTATTAACTTGATTTTGAACTATATAATCATTTCCGATTGCCAATTTGCACTAACATCCCTAGTTTTATGGAAGTACCTTTGGAAGGCCAAAATTTTTCTCTTTTTCAGCATCTTGGTAATTTTGAGATTTTTGTTATAGTTCACAAGTAGCTTAGAAACTAGGACCTGAAGGAGATTGTGTTGTTTTGAAACCCCAAGTTCTACCAATTGACTTTTACAAACATGAAAAACATGATTTATTCAAGAAGCTATAGGCATTTTATGGGATTTTTTATAAAACAGCTTCAAATTTCAATGAAAATTTCAAGTTAGAGTTTTTTGTCAAATTTCTAATATAGCTTGTGTTTTGACATCATGAAAAATCCCCTTTATTTTTTGACTTTTAACTGACCTATGATTGAAACAAGGTGTAGAAATGTTGTTTCTAGGTTCCCCAAAAAATTTCAAAGTTTTGGTAAGAAATAGGATACTAAAGAACTAGTGTTAAGATAAGGCTAAAAGAATTCTCTAGAAACTAATTGTAGAGTAGCTGAAATACCTTGATGACCCATATATGGTGGTTGATGCATTTCCTCCAATATAAATTTTTTGAAAGGTTGTGTAATACACAATCTCTTTTGGAAGAAAAGATAACTATCATGGCATGAATAATCACCAATAGGGTTCCAATTATTGTCTAAGTTTAGTCCAAACATCAGCAAAATTTGGGTCCAGATCATAAGGACTCAATGGTTCACTTTGAATAACAAAAATGTTGTGAACACTAGGACGTCTACTTAAAGCATCTGTCCTCATAACATTTTCTTTGCATGGTTGATATTGAATCATGGGTTGAAAATTTTGGATAAATGAATCCCATTTGATATGTCGATCAGAGATCAAAGGCTAAGTTAACAAATGATGAATGCTTTGTTGGTCCGTCTTGCTTAAGAATTTAGATCCCATTAAATTATGTTTCCAAAGTCTTAAAGCATGAACAACAACAACTAATTCCTTGTCATATGTACTATAATTTCTTTTTGCTGGTTTAAGCTTATGACTTTTATAAGCAATGGAATGTCCATCTTGCATAAGAACAACGCCAAAGCCTTGTCCACTTGCATTAGTAACTACAACAAAGTATGGTTGTTGAAAATCTGATAGTGTAAGAACCGATGCATGAGTCAATGCTTTCTTAAGTTCAGAGAAGGAATGATCCTGTCTACTAGTCCAATCAAAATGTCTAGCTTTTTTAAGGAGTTCGGTTAAAGGATGTGCAATATATGCAAAATTTTTAACTAACTTCCTATAGTAGCTACATAATCTAAGAAAAGGTCAGATCTCATGAATATCACCCGATCTAGGCTAATTAGCAATGCTTTCAATCTTCTTGGGGTATACTTGAATACCATCAATAGAAACAATGTGTCCTAGATATTCAATTTCCTCTTAAAAGAATTTTCTCTTTTCAGAATTGACATAGAGTTGAATCTCTTGAAGAAGTGAGAACACTTTTTCTAAATGTTGTTTGTGCTCTTGACGATTCTTACTAAAAACTAAGATATTTTCAAAAAACTCTACATTTTTTTTTGATATTTCAAGAATATTCTATTCATCGTCATGTTGAAAGTAGCTGGAGCATTAGTCAAACCGAATGGCATAACTAAAAACTCATAAAATGACTAGTTTGGGTTCTAAAGGCAATCTTGAATATATCCCCTTCGTCCATTTGAACCTGATGATAGCAAAACTTTAGGTCAATCTTACTGAAGACTTGGGCTCCCTTGAGCTTATCTAGCAAGTTATCCACTCGAGGTATCGGATATCGATTCTTGATAGTCATCTTATTTAGTGTACGATAATCGATATACAATTGATATGTTTCATTCTTCTTTTTAACGAGAAGAACTGGAGCACCAAATGGAGAACTATTGGGTATAATCAATTCTTTCTCTTATAGTTCTTTAACTTGACATTAGATCTCTTTATACTTAAGCCAGTTGACTCGATATAAGGAGCTTTACATGAGGGTGAGCTACCAAGAATTATTTCAATTCTATGGTCTTTTGGACGAGGTTTGGGTAGGCCAAGAGGTAAGTTATCCATGAAGTAGTTAGAGAACTTAGAGATGGAAGGATCATGAGACACATTTGATTTGGAGTCATCGTCGTGAGCACTAATCTAGTTGACAAGAATCAAAAATGTCTTCTCCTTTTTTTGTACAAACCTTTTTGCTTGGGTATGAGTCAAAAGTGGACCTAAGTCACCCTTGGTCTAACATTGGAGACAAATTTCTTTGTCACCTTTTATTAACCACATGGTATGGGTTTCATAGTCAATCTGGGGTTTATGCTCATGTCTCCATGGCATACAAAGGAGCCACTAGGAATGTTCTCTTTCTTTTAATGAATCTATTTTTAATTTTAAATCCTTAATCTCTTTTATGTAGTTGTAGTTTGTACCTTGAAATGTAGCTTTTACTTTTACGATGCATCTAGGTTAAGTTCTTTCAATGCTTTTTCAGAAATGAAATCATGCGAGCTACCGTCATCATGCAATATAGAAATTGATTTTCCTTTTATTTTGCCTTGAATTTTCAATACTAAGAAGGTATAAAGTGCTTCTTTAAGAGTTCCTAGAACTCTTTCCATGTTGAAGGTCCATGTTTACCGTGCTTGATCACATTCTACCGTAAGGCAGCACTTTCAATCAAGTGGTAACAAGCACATTTAATCTTGTCTTTTTTTGAGAACTTTTCACCTAAAAATGGTTATCAATTGACTAAGACATGCAATAAGTACTTGTGCATCTTTCTTATTACCATCATGGTTATGGAAAGTGAACACCTTTTGGCTAATCTTTCCAAGAAATCTGAGCACGCAAGGTAGCTTTGACAGTGCATCTAACATGATCACTTTCCTCCTCGTTAGAGTCGAAAGAGTCACGCTTACGCATGGAACGCTTCACTTAACGCTCTAATTTGCATTGAAGTTCACGCTCACTTGTGCAATTTGCTCTTGAAGTGCTAAAATTTACTCTTACATAGTGGGTTGTGCAGGTAGAGTGGCCATTGCAAATAAATAGATAAAGAAAGTGTAATTTAATCATGCAGATAAATAAATAAAGACGAGAAACTTAGCTCTTGAATTGTGTTGAATTTGGGTTTGAAGTCGTTAAAAACGATTTATCTTGACACCGTCCTTTTACTCCAATTCTGAATAAAATCCCAACGTGGTTAAGAAGCTTGAGTTTCGGTTGACTTTAGCAAAATTTCTAAGCTACTTCAAAAACTCGCCATTGAAGCTTGATGTGATGAAGAAATTGGAACCTTCCAAAAAAAAAATCCAATTTTTGATGCCCTTCGATGCCCAAAATTTTTGTTGCAAGAGACTTCCAATTTTTCAAAAAAAAGAGATAAAATCTTTTCTATAATTTTTCTACAGATTTTCTGTAACCTAAAAATCTGAAGTTTTCCCCTTATAAATCTAAATTTTTATGATACTTGAGCTCGCTTTTTTCTTTAAAATCTTTGAGAGCTTTTGAGGGCTTATGTAAGCTTTTAGTATAAAGCTTTGCCTTTTTTTTTAAGCTTATAATATTAAGCTTTGTTTTTTTAAAAGCTTATAATATTAAGGTTTATAAAGCTTACAAGCTTTTAAAGAAACAAAGTGAATCGTTGTCTCTGCAAAACTCGCTACGTGAAGAAGAAAAGAAAGAAATCCGCCCTGTTAACGTACGATTTAAAGAAATTCGCTTATTAACGCTGCTGTTGCCACCGCCCGTAGAGAAGAGAAAAAGCGAATATTAAGCTCTCTATTTTTTTCTTTTGAATTTTCCAAAAGTAATTCACCCTGTAGGCGTTTTCAACGCTTTTCAAAAGAATTAAACGCCTACAACGCTCAAAAGAATTAATTTGTAGATGATCATTGTCTTCCATTATGATTTCATCATCTTGGAGTGGTTTTAGCAATCCCATTATAGGGCTTAAAGCTCTTTCAAGAACCTAATTTCATCCATAAGGTTAGATTATAGAACCTAATTTCATCCATAAGGTTAGATTATAGAGAGGCTATGAATTTGGAAAAACCATTTTTCAAGAGAAAGGTGGTTTGATGGACTTTTGGACTTTTCCCTTTGCATAATAGACTTCAACTCTTCAACCCTTTAAATTAAGCCTTCAAGCTTTCCAATCTCGTCTCCATCTTCCTAGACCCAAGCTCTTAAATTAAGCCTTCAAGCTTTCCAATCTTGCCTCCATCTTCCTAGACCCAAGCTCTGACACTGATCCAATTCTAGGAAAATAGAGTAAATGGAACTTGCAAGGAATTGATTAAATCAAACTAAATATTTCATCAAAAGACCACAAATTCAACATATTCAATATTTGAGTGAATGACAAATACTACTTAGCTCAAAAATCACGACTCCAACATTGAGTGCAATCATCCCCCCTCATGTGTGTGGCCTCTCCCCCCACATGAGTATTTATGCCATACTTTATCCCAAAATAGGCATAGCCTCCAAAATTACAAAAAGGTGCTTTTCTTGCCGACACTCTCTTAAGCTTAAACTAGATTGTTGAGGCTAGGGTTAAAGCATCTCATGCTTTATAAAATATCAAAGTTCAAGTCTAAGATTAATAAATCAAGGCTTTTCAAAATAAATCAAAATGTGCACAAGCTAGCATATGTATATATAAAGCTTGTTTACAAAAATGTGTGCCAAGTAATAATAATGTGTGAATTCTTTGGAATCCTCTTCGCCTATAAAATAACCAACAATAAATTGGTAAACAAATATTTCATAAGTGTGTTATGGCTCACCCTAATCCCCCTTGCCAACAAGAGATTATCTGGTGAACCATAACTGTTGAGAATCTTTCCAATGGACGAGCTCGTAACCCTTGAGGTCCCGAAGCTCTACAACTCCTTGAGAAGCAATTCCACTGCACCACCCTCAAGCGTTGTCACACCGCTCTATGGGTACTCATCTCTCCTCTCACCTCACATCATCACCACACACTCACTAGCGTGCATTATAGAGAGAGAGAGAGAGAGAGAGAGAGAGAGAGAGATTAGCAAGAGGATTAGCAAGAGCAAGACTCAATTGCACAATGGGAGAGAGTGTTGTATTATGAGAGAAATTCACTTATATACATGACCATAAATGTTCACACTTAGTTAAATTGTGGCCAACCAGGCACTTTAGGCTCATAAGAGACCTAATGCTATTACAATGACTACTCTCATAATATATCCATGAAGTAAATCACTTATAGGACTTCATCCTAACTTGCTACCTCATGCTCTTGAAGTGGGAATCACCATAAATACTCCATCACACCATTACGGGCACCCGTCCAAGTTGTAGCTTCGGACACCATTGCTTCATATCTTGAATGTATGACCCTTCGGTGTATCTACCTTGACTCCTTGGTGTAAGGTAATGGTGATAGTTCTTGTTAACCCTAGGAATGGGTTAACAAAGTGTACAAACCATAACCACACACATGTGTGTCAAGCGTAAGTAAACCAGGGATCACCCTTCCATACAAACCAAACTGTAACAAACATTGGAGGCCCTAACCATATATCAATATACACTAAATGTATTAATATTTATAATGGCATCACCCATGATATTAACATGATTTGGCGAGGGCTTAAAATATATTCCCATACCAAGATAATTATGCATTGGGTGATCTATACATGTACTTTTGAGGGCCTGGGCTATATTAGGCCCCATACACATACACATGGAGAGATGGGGCGTAGACACTTGGGCTTAGAGTCATTTACATATGTACTTTTCAGGGCCTTGGGCTATATTAGGCATAGGGCTCATAAGCATTGTACCTTTTTTATCATATTTTACTCTAAAGATATCTTAGCTTTCCAGTAAAAACTCTGAGCAATAGCTTTATAAAAACACCAAGTAATAGTTTTTCATTATGGAGAAAATCCTATCGTAATAACACCTAATCAAGACTATATATTATCCTATTGATGTTGTTTGAGATAGGTGCTTTTATTTTTTGTGAGACTTTGTTACTACTAGAGACTTCATGCACCTATTCAATTATCCATTGATTCCAAGTTTTAATGTTTTCTACATAGCATTTTTCCCTTCTCCTTTATCAGCTCTCTTGGATTGTTCATGTCTCTTGAGGAGTGTCAAAATTTTGGTCTATTCTTTCCTCAAAACTGTATAAGAATTGTCAAGTTTTAGTAAATTTTTAAATAATTAGCATGGTATTATGATAATTTATTACAGTACTAACCAAGAAAAGGAATGCATATCTAACCAAGATATGGGTTTGTATGTCTAAACTGATAGAATTCATCCTCTCATATTTTTGTTCCAATCTTTCTCTTCACTTCTTCTTTGTAGGTGTTAATCTCTGCACCTCTTCTATTAGTCAATTCAAGGAGTCATAAACCTGAGAGGTATCTACTACCATATTACACAATGTAAGTGGTGTCAGAAGCAAGTAGTCTAATTAAACCAGTATACACTATTTATAGTTTAAGCAGTGAGAGTACACTATTTATAGTTTAAGTAGTGAGAGCTCACTTTCCCCATGCTAATTTTTTACTTTCCCCATATAAAGTTTTGTGTGATATCTTCTTTGTATACTTTTCTTTTATCGGTACGAATATTATATTATTCTCTTCCTTTTGCTAGCACACTAAAGCTACTTTTGCATTTATAATACAAACATTAATTCTATTTATACAAACTTTTTTCTTTCCTAATTAAAAATGTTCTTTTTGACTTTACATTATAATGTTTGAGATTTCATGACCTATGCTTTTTTAAAATTATAAATTGTCAGCGTATTTGAAATTCATGGTAGATTAGATGTAATAGTTGTCTTACAAAGCTTTATTGCATTTGAAAGTTTATTATAGATCACATGGTTTGATGATCTTTTTTATTGCAAAGTAAATAAAATTAAAAAAATTATTTACTTTGAAAGTTTATTTAGATCACATGGTTTGATGATCTTTTTTATTGCAAAGTAAATAAAATTAAAAATTTAAGAAAGACTAAAATAGTTAGCATTAGTAAAATATCAATTACATAAGTCCACAATCTCTAAGATGTGGGAGGTAATACACTATGTGGTGCAAGTGAAGGAGTGCTTAAATCTTCTCCTCAACTTCTTATCATCTAACTTGAAATAATAATTAGTAGGAGGGTCACTCAAAATCAAGGAAATCTCTTGTCTAAGGAAGGCTGATGGGGCAATAGCCTTCCACATCTGTAATTATTTCATGCTCTCCCCAAAGAATGTTTAGTTCTACTATTACAGAAACACTGCATATATCTTAGTCCATGCTCAACCATTCGCCTTTCACAAGTCTCCATCTCCTATAGACAAATTGCATACATAATGTTTATCAAGTAATAAATTACCTATTCATCATAGAATAAAAAGTTTAAAAAATATACTTACTTAAAAATAGAGGTTACAATCACACTAACCAAGTTAATACTGGAATGTAACATAAGATTTTGAAACTCAACAATCAACTATGTTGCCTTGATAGGTTTTATTTGTATCCCATTACTCACCTAAGAATTCTCATCTAAGAAATATTTCATCCAGTATTGAGTTGGACTCTTACAACTATATTTAATCTTCATTTTCTTCAATGCCTTACAAGTTGCAAATAAGTGAACAAAATAGCCAAAGGGAATAAACCAACCAAGGGGAATGTCTTTTGAGCCTCTGTTTGGTATCATTAAGCTTGCACATGATTTGTAAGTTTTATCTTATAAGATACAATCATATCTATAGTAGTAGGTTATGGCCATTGAAGACTTGATAATAATGGGAGTAACCTGGGTTGCAAGGAACCATACTTAATATTTCTTAATGGCACAATGTATAAGGAATCATAGAAAAAAATACATTGTGATGCTAATAAGCTATCATTCTCTCTCTCATATAACAAAGTTCCAATTTCAACATGAAAAAAAATCAGCTTTCCACTTAAGGACTTTATTGTAAGAAAGGTACATCTAGATTAGCCTAGGATTATCCTAATTAGCTTGGATTAGGAAAAGCTAGAGAGATTAGCACTAAGCAATATGGAAAGTAAAGTGTAATGAGTATCCTAATTAGCTTGGATTAGGGAAAGCTAGAGAGATTAGCACTAAGCAATATGGAAAGTAAAGTGTAATGAGTATCACAAAATGTCAAAGGTCAAAAGGTTCAAAAAGGGTACAATACTCCTAGAGCACATGCCTTTTCTAGTCCCAAGGCCCATGTGCCCTAGTCCCACATGTAAATGACCCTAAGCCTATTTGCCTAGGCCCATCCCATGTGCATGTGCATCCTAAGAACACTTTGTTACAAACCCTCCCCTCCTAACATGATTTTTTCCTCGAAATCAAAGGGCGGTCGTGCACAAAACAAATACAAACGCTATATACAATGAACCAAATACGTGACCAAGTGTCACCATGGCAAAAAGAACCAATACCAATACATGAATCTCATGTCCCCCGGGATCAAATGGAAAATATAAAGGGCTCCTGTCGATCATGAGGCTATCTGTGCAACTACCTAGATCGAAAGGAAATCCAAGGCATGCAAAATCCAAGCAACGGTCTCATGATAATCTGGTGCAAGTGGAAAGGATAAGGAACCACTGTCGATGAGACGAAGCTGGTCAAGTATCCTCCAGGATCAAATGGAAAAGACACTAGTGTCACCCCGAAGATGAGGTAATCCACACAAGTGTGACCACATAGATGGAGTGTAAATCCAAACCATGTAGGCTGCAAAGCAATGGCTCTTGAATCGTCTGGATCGAATGGAAAATGTAGAGAGCCAATGTTAGTGTCGTGGCTACCTAATCCTCCTGGATCAAATGGATAGACACCCATGTCGACGACATAAGATGAAGATATAACTCTGCCTAGGTCAAATGGATAGCCAAAGTGTAGACAATCTAACCATGGAACAAATGTGTGACCTCTTGGATCGAGAAGGAAGTATCCAAGATCCTCGTCTAAAGTGAAATGACCACCAAAAATATCATCAAATCCATGGTCCAAATAACTGCTCAGGTGAGAATCTAGATGTGATGCATGTAAATCCATATAATGCACCATATAATCAAATACCATGCATTCCAAATGACATATACTACATCCAAAAGTAAATGCCATGGCTCCAAAGAGAAAACGGGATCGTGTGTCAACATCCGTAGAAGCCAGTTAGTTCCTGCATCAAGAGAGATCCTTAGCATGGTTCCTAATCTTGTCTTTGGAAGGGGGTCACTTCCGGATAGGATTGGCTATAGACACAGACACAAGTAAAAAGACACAGACACAAGTAAAAAGACATGTTCAACACAGAAAGCACTCACACAACCTAAGAGTCAATTGGAATTGCACAGCACAGAGCATGAAAAACCACACTGACAATCAATGTATTCCTTAGTAAATCCTAGCCCGTCTAATGCCACAGTCCCCTTCACTCTCGCTTGGGTACTACTCGTTGGCAAGAGCGGTTACAAGGTTGTTACAAGAAAAAGATCCTGGGATGTTGCCCAATGGATATGCTTGGCGGCGATCCACCGTCGGATGGCTACCAACACATCTCAAAACTTATAAGTTTGATGATAATGGAGACCTTGTGCAATATCTAGAAATTTTTAATTAAGTTTGTGAAGCTTCTGGACGTGTAGATGATAAAACTAAGATTGGTGGTATTGGCCTTTATCTTCAAAGCAAGGCTGGAAAGTGGTTTCATTCTCTTAACTCCATAGAAAAAGTTGACTTTAATTCCTTGAAATTGCATTCACTGTTGGATTTTCCCCAAAGACATGCAAATTGCACATAGGCTCCTATATGATGACCTACAGTGATTTTGTAACATTTGATTGCGAGTTGCTTCTAGTGATGTATCTACTTGCTTTTAATAGAACGATGCTTGTACTATTTATAGAAGGCGTCCTATTTATTGGTTGCAGTATTGCCCTTTAATGTGCTTGATGTTCTCTCTTTATTGATGTTATCTTGTGCAAGGCATAATCATAATCATAATCATAATCTTGCTTCCCTTTAATGAGCATGATGTTGTCTTTTTCTTTTGTGGTGTCTTATGCATATTGTCTCATTATTTGGTGTTGTCTTGTATTTTGCAAGGCATAATGTCATAAAACATCAAGAATGGCAATATATACTCTTATCTCTTGTGTTGTGCACGGCATAATGTTATAAAACATCCAGAACGACAAGATACATAGCTCAATCTTAGTTCTTTTATGCGAATTGCACATTAGGGGCCAATTTCTTTGATGCCTTTACAAGATCCTCGATGCTCCCACCTATGCACTGTGGTTAGTGGAGCCTGCATCCTTGATTCCTCCATCGGCCCCACTATCACTTTCAAGTTACCTATTTGTCTATTAACAGTCATGACCTACGGAGCCAAGTCAATGGCATATTTTTACCATGTTCATGACATAATTCCATGCTTTTGCATTGCTTCCTATAATGATGTCATGCTAAGGGCTAGTCTAGGCTCCTTTATGCCCGGAAAAGAAAGGCTACAAGGGCACGGAAATTTTATGTTTTGCAATTTTTCGTGCCCTTGCTATTCCAAGCATAAAGAAGCCCCTTGTAGCCCTTGGCATGGCATCATTATAGGAATCACAAAGCCAAGTCGAGGCATATTTTTACCATGTTCATGACATAATTCCATGCTTTTGCATTGTTTCCTATAATCATGTCATGCTAAGGGCTAGTCGGGGCTCCTTTATGCCTGGAATAGCACGGCTGCAAGGGCACGAAAAAACTGCAAAACATTTTTTTATGTTTTGCAGTTTTCCGTGCCCCTGTTATTCCAAGCATAAAGATGTAGCTTAATTCCATATATTGTTGATTAGGGGGCGCATTTAACATTGCGGCCTACTTACTCTCTTCAATAGAACTCTGCACAATCCTTACCGAATCTGACACGGTTCCTCCAATAGGAACACGTTGCACAAGCTGTATCCATAGGTAATCATCATTGGCATTGTCAAGCGGGAACTTAGAGGCAGTGCTCAAATGGGAAAGGGCTTCATCTTCCCTTAGATGGAAGATCTTCTCCACATCATGGAGAAAGAAAAACTCTTCTCCCTCATAGCTACCGCACACTCAAGCTCATCGATTGTAGCTGGGCATAGTCTGCAAGAAGGCCACCACGTTATCTGCTTGTTCCTCTCGTTCCTTGGGACACTGATGTCTCGCTTGGTCCCTCAGCAGTAGGTTGTACACTCACTGCAAGTACTAGAGTTCCATCTCTGCTTTTGTGTCTATGGTCTCTGGCGGATAGTTCACATCACTCTGTCCTCCAAGAAGCAAGGATCTCCACTTTATCCTCCTCTTCACATTCATTCAGCATAAAGATGAAAGTGAATATCCATGATAAAAATTCTAGTCCTACGTTTCCCTTGTTTAGAGCTGTGGACTCTTACCTGTGTGATTTTCGTGAAATGATTATGAGTACTCACAAACTCCTCCAGGAATCTTCGCAACAACAAGCGTTTCATGAATGCTTATCTTTGCTGGTGATGTAGCAAAGGAGGGAACAAGGCATCAATCCACATCACTTGGTGTACTGAGTCATCACCTAAAAATATGTGTGGTGTAACAATATGGTGGTAGAAATATCTACATCACGGTTGAAAGCAATGAAAAATTTAGGTTTTCCTTTGAACTAAGTTTTTGCTAAGTCACAAAAACAATCAAAGGCTCTGTGTTCCATCGTCTAGAATTTTGAGCATTGCTACAAATAGAGCACATGCTTAAGTCAAATTTTTCATGTATATAACATACTTTCCATCTCTATATTAAGAGTTTCACAAAGCTGCTATGTGGAAAGAATTTAGAGGTTCAGGAAGAGAAGGAGGAGTTTTGAGGAGTTTTGGGTAACATTTGATTTTGGAAGCCTCAAAAGATGTGCAAAGCATGGGTCCCCAACTAGTTTGTGACTAGTTTGTGTAATAGAATTGAGTGTTCTCTCGAGTGTGCCATGTTATTGCTTGGGGTTGTTTGGAAAGGCAATGTCCTCTTGACTTCGCTATTTCTTGCCTCATTTTCCTTGCAAGTCTAGGCATTGCGAGCATGGAGTTTGGAGGCTTACCATTGTGAGCATGCAGTTTGGAGGCTTCATCTGATGCACTACAGACAACATTTGGAGCCTCTTTGATGTGCGGGAGGACCACCTTACGAGCAAATTCCAATACATGGAGGTGAGACCCCATCGTGAGCTTAACGATTCAAAAAGTCCCATAACGACGTAACAAGCTAAGGCAAGAGACAGGTTTAGCATCAACGCATGTAAGTTAGTGGCCAAAGGATGGACAACGTCATTTTTTTTTTATTTTTTTTGAAAAAAAATCATCTATCGTTTTATTACTTGCACAACACGTAGAATTTTCTTGGAGAAATTTTGTATATTTCCCACGTCTTCTTTACTATCAGCAAATGCCATAGCATGGAGTAGCATGAGGACACACATTATTGAGTACAGATGTAGAAACATACGTATATTAACCTATCATGCGGAATGACTCGATAAGAGATGACATGGATCAGCCTTTCAGTTCCTCTCGCTAGATGCATTGGTCACACAACTGAAGACTTGTCACACCTTCGTTAGATCTTGGAATGCATTTAAAAGCCTTCCAAAGGACCCAAGAGAAATCTTAGAGGAAGCCATAGACGTTGTCGAGTAGATCTATAAAAACATACCCTCCTAACTAAAATAATAATGGCACTTTGCACCATGAGTATGGTGGGTCCTTGCTTTCTGAGCCCTTGTGACTGCCATCTCTTCACCCTCCACAGCTTTCTTTATTTAGCACTTCACAATCAGACACAACGTTTTTAACGTCAGTCAAGCCAGCTGACCACATATGATCCATAAGATGGCAAGCACTCAAGACAGAGATCTCTCTTTAGAACAAGAAATTTTCATCAATCGTTCTTTCTAGGGACTTAGGGTGATGAGAAAGACGCACTGTGATGAAATATGCACACCTTGAGGCTGGGACTATAGTTTTTAGGATATCTAGACACTGGTAAGTACCATCAAAAACTTTGTTCAGACCATTATTTCACAAACAGGCTGCACAATTTGCAGGCCTGACAATCTCATAGATGATTATTTACAAGTCACCAAATCAGAAACACATTTACTTGATGGATTGGTCCACATTGAGATGTCCCTTTAATGCAAGAGGACAAAATAGGGCACTTCCATGCCTTCACTGAAGAACTGCAGGATGAGCGTATGTGTGATAACACATATATAATACACAAACTCGAGGCTAATGATTTCTTTCTTGTTGGATTCCCGGCAATATCCCAGCAGCTGGTTCAGGAGCAGATACTGCTACTAGAGGCACGACCTTAATCACTCGCCCTTGTCATTCACAGTCAACCGAACGCAACATCAGTGCTTGATGAAAAAGGTTCAAAGCACTCATAGAGGTGTTCAGTGAACTATTTACATCCACCTCTTTGCCTGTTGTCACATCCACTCTTGTTCCCTTTCTTTCTGCCTCTTCCAACCCCTCAATTCTTTACTGACAGCGTCATTTCCTCCTCAGCTTGCATCATCATCATGGTGCTCAATGTCTACAATGTCTAGAGCTCGAGCTGATCCTTGTTCATTATGTTTGGAATTTTGGCAGAGTACCAAGTGGCCTAGCAGTAGAAATATTTAAGATGGACTCTCCAGCCATACTTTGTCAATGTTCACCCTGAGATTCAGATCCATTGAGGCCTTTGCTGCAAAGCTGCACCTCCTTTTAATTATTTTGCAGCCTTCGCTGCCAAAATGCCCCTCCCTTCATTGTAAGAAGGTTATGCTCTTTTTATCCTTTGAAGCACTGCATTTTTCTGGATAGTGTTGGACCTTCGGCAGCTCGCACCCTTTGTATATGAATCCTTGGTCCTGAAAGATCAAAAGCCTCGTGATCAGGAAGATTGTGGTAAGGTGCCGAATGTTGTTGGTGACTGGAGGCCTGCAGATCAATAACTTGATTGGAGCTCCTGCATTTGTAAGCAAACAGGAGAGCTGAAAGGAACATTAGCAAGGGTACAATATTACAATGAGTGCATCTTCAGGCCCTAAGATTGTGGACCCAAATACCCCACCCAATTGCTGATCCTGGTGTGGAACCTTCAACAAAAAGTGGGTAGATGCACACCCCAGGTTGAGCAGGTAATGAGCCATTCCATGACCCCCACCTAAACTTGAATACCCCCATGCACTCACTCCAGCCCCACAAATACCTGGCACAGTTGGACATTGTTCTGAACACATTTGGCTGTTGGGTTCTGTGGTCTTTGCCCCTCCCTCAACTGGTCGACTTCCATTCACCTCTTTTGGAACAAACCAGGCTTTTCACCTCTTCCACATTATTGTCCTCTTTGACAACATGACCACCATGAGAGTTATGTGCATCAGCATCACACTCTGGCATCATGTCTCCTCTGCCAAAGTACATATCATCAATCAAAATATTCGGGGTTTCTGCCAATAATCGCTGAACCTGTAGAGCAAAGTATCAGAAAAATGTAGATAAGCTGGAAATGAATACACTAGCTAAGCCTACAAAACAATGTCATAAAATCTTTTCCATCACCACCTGAATCAATTTGTGTAGCTCAAAAACTTGATCTGAGAAGACCTGTTGTTGCCTGCAGCAGACCAAACAACCAAGTAAGAGTAACAACATTAGCAGCATTCAAGACAAGAAAGAAGTCACCCAAATCAAAAGAGCGCCCACATTCAACTTCGTGGTGATCAAACAATATTAAGGACGCTGTAAAGATGAAATCTCCCTCAAATTTGGAACCATCACAGTAATGTCACTCCAACCTCAGGTGTAGCCTCAACCGTAATTGTTCCATTATTATTATGCCAATCATAAAACAGCCGGACAGCTAACTAACTTGATAAAGTCAGCAGCCCTCCCTCTGCTAGCTGGCACTTGGAGGGGGCTTGCATCAATTTGGGGTGAATTACAGCCAGATGGGCTGTGGTGGTTATGCTAGTAAAAGAAGAGACCAATCACCCATGGTTTTTACACGAAATTGTGCAAGGACTACAGCCAGTTGGAATGGTGGTGGTGCTAGTAAAAGAAAAGGCCCTCGGCACCGCACTCAGTGAAGGGCTTCTGATTCTCCTCTGTTACCAAAAAATCATCCTCAGCAACATCACGTACAAGTTGTAGTTTCTAGACAGCCCTTACCGAACCATCTCTTGGGAATGCATCTCTCACGTACATGTCCAACTTGTGTCTCCAAGTGAGGCATACACCAAACCATATTATGCTTTTGTAAAAGCTTATAATTATGGGAACAAAATTCAGATTCTTCTTGATTCATGGAACATAGAGAACATCCTTCATGCAACTTTCCTTACCATTTGGCATAATCAAGAGCACATTTACTATTGCCTTGATTTGGTAGGAAGAGTGATCTGCACAAGATACACTTCCACCACCAGCAACAGGCTCAAGTTTCCTAAATACATATCTCCTCAAAGTAATGTGTCTGGTAGCACCACTCAATATACCAAACCATGTGCTTAAAATCGGAAGCACTGAGAAACATATCATGGCATGTATCAACATGATTAGAACCTAAGGTGACACTGCAAAAGTTATCATCCATCTCCTCCATAATCAAGAATGTCCAATCCTACTCTTCCTTAGTCATAACAAGATTGGTATGCTGCTCTTGTTTTGATACACTACATTGCCAGAGTCCTCCTTCTAACTTGCAAGTCTTTTCTTGCATTCATTTATGTAGCGTCCAAGTTTGTGTCAATAGTGACACTTGCCTTTCTTCTTGGGAGCATTTGATGCATCATCCTTTTGCTCAAAATCGGCCTTCGTGGTTTTCTTGCCACTAGAAGCAGAGGGTAAATTTTTAGCTCTTCCTTTGCCTGTCCTTTGTCACAAATGCTTGTTCTGAAGCAAAAGAGATCGCACAATTGGTCCTTGTTAGCTCCTCTTGAAGCAAAGTGATGGAAGCACTTCCACTCAAAGGAAGATTGAGAGGTAACAAAATCGAGATAAGATCCAAGCAAGGAGATCAAGGTGGCTGTGGTAGTCACCAATTGCCGATCATGCTCGTCATCTATGACCTCATCAATCCCAAGTAGATGTTCTCTCAATTCCTTGACTATAGTGAGATGATATGTCACAGAATCACCTTCATCCATTGACACAATGTCCAGTTGCCTTTTCAAATACATAACCCTAGCTTCATTTCTAACTTAATACTTCCTTTCCAATGTATCTTAGGCATTTGTCCTCTCGACATACAAAGCAATAACAGACTCGGTATTCCAGGTACTGACCAGGTAGTCTAGAGCCCAGTGGACTATCACATGCCATAAATCCAAGCATTGTTCACATAACAAAACAGCACACAAAGTCAAAAAAAGTTCAAACATACATCAGTGCACATCATAGTTATTTGCATTCGTCGCATTCGTGCACGAGTTTACAAAGTTTGCTAAAGAATGCTTCAACCTCGGAAAGAGTTGCATTCGTGACCTTATAATGTA
This sequence comes from Cibotium barometz, assembly GCF_041138505.1. Taxonomy (NCBI): domain Eukaryota; kingdom Viridiplantae; phylum Streptophyta; class Polypodiopsida; order Cyatheales; family Cibotiaceae; genus Cibotium; species Cibotium barometz. The sequence continues at coordinate 18,706,826 of NC_141081.1, forward strand.
TGCATAAAATCATGAAACTTATGATTAGATTACTAGTTTTTTCCCCCTTTTGGCCATTATTTTGTCCACTGTCCAAATTTTATTTTATTTTTTTAAAGCCAAGTTTGCAAATTCCAAGAATGCAGCAAACCTTTGCAAACCCCTACAAACGCGAATGTTTGCAACTATGATGCACATGTAAAGATCCTCCTGTTCATGGATTGTCTTGTCTGGTCTCATCGGAAGCTATCTGGCTCCCGAAGAAAACCGCTCAGTCAATCATCAAGGCCATTTGCTCACTAGGACAACCCGAGTATTCATCGATAGTCATCTAGGCTATCTGGTCACACCGACTGCCCAACTATTCATCAATAGTCATTTGGGCTATTTGATCGCAATGACGAAGGCATCTAGCATAAAGGTCGTCCAATGGGTCGACCATCTGGCATCGTTGCCACCCAAATACAAATCTTTCTCCTTATATACAACCGACCTAAACTAGAGCATGTCCAAGTAACCATTACATAAGCAAGATAATGATCAATTACATTCCAATATATATGTACAATGAAGAGGGCTAGAGGTACAATTCCTCCCTCTTGAATCTGTCTTGTTCTCAAGACGTCTAATTTTGTACTTCAAATACATCTAGACCAACCACTTCCTCATAAGCTCGAAGTATCTCTAGATAGTCCTTGAAGTACTTCTTTGGCATCCATTTCGCATCCAATGACGAATAGTTCTTCAATTTCAATAGGAATTTTCTGACCACTGTCTTTCCTTTCTTTGGTTGCAAAATCTTTTCTCTTCCACCTTTGGTGAATCCTAAAAAACAGGCTCCTCTAGAGTTCTCGTATATGGTTTCAATAAACTGACATGGAAGGCATTATGTATCCTCCAATGTTCCGGAAGGTCCAACCAATAGCATACATCGTTGATCTTCTTTGTAATCTAAAAAGGTCCATAATATCTAGGAGCAAGCTTTCGGTCCTTGTGCTCCTTGGCTTTAGACTTCCGAAGTCTTGCTTTCTCAAATCTCAACACCCATAGGATAATGCTTCCAAATCTTCAATGCCAGAACGATAGCCATTAATTCTTTCTCATATGTAGATATGGTCTTTTCGGCTCCTTCAAGTCTTTGACTTTCATAGGCCACAGCATGGCCCTCTTGGTTCAAGACTGCTCCAATGCAATATCCTGAGGCATCATATTTAACCACGAAAGGTTTTGACAATTCTGGAATAATCAACATCGGTCCTTTGCTAGCATAAAATCTCAATGCTTCAAAAAGGATTCTTTTTCAGCTTTGATCCACCTAAATCCCACAGCTTTCTTGGTCAAGTCATGCAATGGACTAGCCACCACATCAAACCACTTGACGAACTTCCTAGCATGATGTCAATCTGATGATCGTCCAGTCTCTCTGGCTTCTTGCTTTGGCTTGTCAGAAATATTTGTAACCAAGTGTCCCTTCTTTCCACATTGAAAACACTTCCCTTCTTTGGCATATTCCTCAAGTTGCTTGAGGGACAATTTTCTTCGAAAGAGTGGAGGTTTGTCCCCACTCATATCCTTCTTTTCTTGAGGCTCGGTTCTCGATTGGGATCCGTCTTTCAACTTTTTCTTTTGAGGTGGACCCAATTATCATTCTTTGTCTTGCCCTCCATCCAAGGCATGTACAAAGCCTCAGCTTGCAAAGCTTTGTCTTGGCTTCCTCCAAAGATTTCGGACCAGCCATATATACTGTCTGCATAAGCTTACGTTGAAGTCCATTCATAAACTTACGCATTTCCATTAACAATGAAATAGGATTATAAGAAGTAAACTTCAATGAACCAACTAAAAAGTTGTTAAGATAAGTTGCCACATTCTCACCGACTTCCTTGTCATGGCCGTGTGAAATTGGTACAGCATATGTGTGGGCATGGTGGTCTGTGAGCAAGATGAACATTTAATGGCCCTGTGAAATTGGTACAGCGTGTGTGGGCATGGTGGTCTGTGAGCAAGATGAACATTTAATTGTTCATACTTGGGAGCCCGGACAAAAAGTTCACTTGTGGACATCCCCAAGTGTGAAGGGGGACCAAGGGATTAAAGTTTTTAAAGTTTATAACCTTGGGTGGCCCCTAGGCATAAGTGGCCCCTAATAAAGTTTTGATAAACTTTATGGACCTTAGGATTTTTAAGGGGAGAGGGGGCTACTCTACTTTTAGAGTACACGCCTCCCTCTCTATCTCTCTCTTGCTTTTTCTGAAAGGAGGGCGCATACAGCCTAGAGGGATTGCAGGCGTGGAGAGAAGGCGGCTGCACAGCAGACAGCACACAGAGGGCTGCACACGCTTGGAGTTGGCAATCTGCGCAGCTGCTCACCAAACCAGGTTGCAGGTGGACAGAACTGCAGGCGGCTGTAGGACAGTAGCCGTATAGAGCTGGGCATGGGTTTTTGCAGGCGAATGTAGGATAGTTGGTACACAAAGAGTTGGGTGAGGAAAGACTGCTGGCATGCTGTTGACTGGACAGCAGGCACAGCCTGAAACACTCTCTCTCTCTCTCTCTCTCTCTCTCTCTCTCTCTCTCTCTCTCTCTCGTGTGAGCTCTGGAGGGTAAAGGCAGGTGGCTGTAATTCAGGACAGCAGACAATTTTCTCTCGGGGCTGGTGTATCTGACAAGGACTAGATTGAGGGACAGCAGTGTATACTACCGACTGAATATCTCTCTCTCTCTCTCTTTCCACTGGCTTACAATTGTTTCAGAGTTGTTTCATCTAGCCCTTCGTGAGAGGAGGGGTTTGGCAGTTTGAAGGGTTGAAACAGAGTAAGATTGTGGGTTTGTTCTTTGGTTGAGTTTGAGGCTACGACCATGGAACAACTAGATGCGTGCTCAAGGCTTCCCTGTTGCGTTGTCTTGGTTGATTAGAGGAGACAGCAATGCGTTGCTTTTGTGGGACACAGATCTGTGTGTGTATCCTCTATGCTAAGAGATCTTGAGGGTTGCCAGATTGGACATGCAGGTTTCTTTTCCTTGACTGGCTTTCCTGCACCAACAGAAAATTGCAGCCCATGTTGCATGTGTCGTGCATGCACATTTTTCAGCCGGCAATGGCATTTGGCATACATTTTGACCACTGCCACAAACATTCTGTCCTTCATGGGCTACATAAGGTGTTCCTGCATGGCCGCCGATTGTTCCTCTCCCATAGCATTGAGATTCATCCTCTTAGACGTAAGTTCTTGTTCAGGCACTTGTGGGGATTCCAAGACATGTGGGATGGTTGCCTTTTTTGCATAGGCATCCTTCGTACGAGCCAAGTATGCACCTGCTGCATCCCTCGGTTGTATGTGCAACTCTTGAGAAATCATTGCCATTGCATGATCCATATAAGATTCAGCTTTCTTGGCTTTCAAACGGTCATGTACCAATGGATCCTCGCGGCGGTAGAGATTCAATTCTTCTTGTTGTGCATGAATGAGAGCCTGCATGTGAGTAAGTTCAGCCCTAAAGACTATAGAATCTTCTTCCTACATCTTCTCTTTGCCACGGGACGGCTGTCCCATATATTCATGTTCCCTATTGTGCACCACATGAGTTTGCTCATCCTGTAAAGCACTGGAGGCATGCATTTCATTGTCCCTGCCTGTTGTGTTAGCATCTCCAACATTCACTGTATGGCTGTCCATAATGTTCTAAGTGTAGAGATAGCTAGTGTTCACGGTGATCGTCTCTCGCGATAGAAGTGAAAGAGAACCGTATGCTTTCATACCAATGTAATTTGGTTGAACACGATGCTAATCAATACACTTAAATACACTAAGATTTGATGGACACCTGCTCAATACAAGAAGTAAATTTGCTGAATTGACAAGAGACACAATGAGCCGGAATGGCCGGCCCCTCCCTCAAATAAAGTATATTGATCTTGGGAGAATCAAGCACATAGTGTCATGGGTATTTCTAACTAGATTTCCATACCAATGCATATGAATACAATATTGCAAACAAGTGGTTGTCGATGTAGACTTGAAACTCACACTACCCTCTCAAGTGCCCATGTTCCCTACTATCTGCTCTCTATTGTTCCACCAACACATGGTAGCAACAATTTGCAAGAGAGCACGTAGGACATGAGAACACTACACAGGGTATGTGATCTTGTAATCCGGTTCCTCCCTCTTGCTACTTGCTTCCATAATTAAGCATAAAAGCTTACCAATTGCAAGTAGAGTCGATGACAACGGAAGTCTTTACGATAGAAGTCCTTGGAGTGATGAGATTTTCGATTTGTCACATTTCTTCGCTGCAAAAGTCTTCAAGAGAAAAGCTTCCCCTATGGTTTAACTTGAGAAAGGAGGGCTGAAATTAGGGTTTTCAGCAAAAAGACCAGAAATCACAGCAATAAAGAGAGATGTTTTGCTGAATTTCAGTCATTGAGAGTGTGTAGGAGAGTGATTAGCACTTGGAAACACTCTTGGAAGCTTGGGAAACACCTTAGCAAGCTTGGATATGGAGTTGGGAAGGAGAAAGTGTAAAAAATACAGCCCAAATGCCTATCTCTAGAGAGAGGAGTGAGGTGGTGAGTTGTTCAGTGTAGGTGGCAGGCAGGTGTTTTGTGGAGCAAGCTAGAGTGGACACATGGCTGGTTACTCACTTTGTACAAAGGGGATAAGGTCTGGGTAGTGGACATTAGGTTTTGTCCACCTCGGGACATAAGTGTGTGTGTGAACACTGGGCTGGTCATGATTTATAAGTGAGTTTTGGTCACCCAAAACTTAATGAAGTGTGTACACACTCACTTATAAATTAGTGTTACCTCCTAAGGCTAGGTTTATGACCAATACTTACCACTTGTCACATGCGGCCATGCCACATAACCATGTTAGTAGACAGTTTCACACGCACAGTTAATGGACGGGTGTCTCCTTACCCGGAACTACACATTGGTCAAGCAAGCATGAAAACAGCATGCAATTTCAATTGCAAGCAGGCACATAAAGATGCTATGCAATGCAGCATTGGTATGGACAATCCTCGTTCATGAAACTATACCAAAATAGACGTGCTCCAGGCAAGTATACGAAGTACCAGACCTAATGGAACACCAATCCACCAAGTATTCTCGGGCATGTACACAGAGGCACGAGTCCCAACGGAAAGCCAAGTCCACAGTATCACATGAGTGGCATCAATCCCGGCATATACAACCGCCATGGACACTAGTCCAATGTACATACATGATGAGAAAGCATGGGTGGACCAATTGGGTGACCAAACGGTGACATCGACCATTAGCCTTGGCCTGCTCAACGAGGCTCGTGAGTGTAAAGATGTGATCTAGGTTGGAGAAGTTCCGCCTGAATCTATGCCTAGTCTCTGAATCGATGCCCTCGACCCCCCCGTTGGCCACGATCTCCTCATCAGCTCCAGATCCAGGACATGCTCCACCGCCATCGAGCTACCTTTCGACGTGACATAGCTGAGGGAGACCTCTCGGCCATACTCATCAGCTCCATGCTTGATATTTTGGAGAGTGGTATACCATCTACTCGGACCTGATGTTGCTTCCATGTTTTTATGTTCTTAGTATTCCCTGATGAGTTTCCATGGACAGTCTTGTATCACCCTAGTGAGATAGCTATGTTTATGTTTTCTTTTTGTTTTATTTTCCATTCCATGATGAGATATGCCATGGACATTATTGTATCACTTTGGTCTCATAGGCCCATCGGGTCTTTAGTAGACGCTTAATATATCTTTCTCTCTCTCTCTCTCTCTCTCTCTCTCTCTCTCTCTCTACCAATGAGTTGAGCTCTATCTCCAGCACAGATCCATATAGCTTGGCCAAGGTATGGCTGATCATGATGGTCTTGTAGTTATTGGGCTCCATAGTGCCCCCCAGCTTTGTGTATGGGTGAGATGATGGGTGATGACCAAGTGTGGGGAAAGCCTTCGACTAGTGTCTTGTTAAACATGTGAGCCAAGAGGGGTGCAAGGGTGTCGGCTGCATGTGATAGGTGCTCCGATCTAATCTCCTCATGATCCTGGGAGGAGCGGCCGTTTTGGAGTTTCCAGATGGCCTTTTCCACCATGGTTAATGTAAGAAAGTGGATGTGGTAATACTGAAAATGGAATCTAATAGGATTTGGGGAGAGCTTCTTAGTAAGCCACCAATGAGTAACAATCGCGCAGGAGTTGACTGCCTGCCATCGCCAGCCCTCTCGCCATTGCTGCTGTAACGTGCGGAAGCTTCGGGGGAGATCGGTAACTTCAATGCTTAGAAATCAGCACACTTTTCACGACAGAATTAATGCACAAAACTGAATGAAGATGTGCAGAAAATAGAGAGAGAGAGAGAGAGAGAGGAGAGGACACAGTATTGGGTCCCGAATACCCTCTATAGGCCCCCACCACGAATGGTGTATTTGCTTTATTAAAATGATGTAGATTTGAAAAGAAAATACAAGAAACTTGACCTTTCTTGGCTGAGATAACTCTGCGCTTGACCTGCAGTCCTTCACCCCTTTGCGTTAGCAACTTCTTGACTGTCCTGGCCCTTGTTTGCCTTAGCTCTTGGTGAATGATGATGTCACCATTTGGGCACCCAATTGGTCCACCTGTGCTTTCTTATCATGTATGTACATTGGACTGGTGTCCATGGCCGTTGTATATGCCGGGGATTGATGCCACTTATGTGATACTGTGGACTTGGCTTTCCGTTGGGACTTGTTCCTCTGTGTACATGCCCGGAAATGCTTGGTGGATTGGTGTTCCATTGGGTCTGGTACCTCGTGTACTTGCCTGGAGCACGTCTATTTTGGTATAGTCTCATGAACGGGGATTGTCCATACCAATGCTACATTGCATAGCATCTTTATGTGCTTGCCTGCAAATGAAATTGCATGCTGTTTTCATGCCTGCATGACCTATGTGTAGTTTCGGGCTAGGGAACGCCCGCCCGTGAACCATGTGTGTGAAACTGTCTGCTGACATGGTTGTGTGGCATGTGAATAGGTGGTAAGTATTACCCAATCTAGGCTCAAATAAACCTTAGGACTTCGCCAATATTTATAAGTGAGTGCGTTCCCACTTCATTAAAGTTTGGGCGCCCAAAAGTCACTTATAAATTATGACCGCTTCCAAGTTCACACTCACTGAAGTCCCGAGGCGGACAAGACTCAATGTCCAGAACCTGATCCTCCCCTTTTACTCATAAATGGGCATCTCCTCATGACCCTTCACCTGATTGGACTCAATTCACTCATGTCCCTTCACTTGATTGGACCCCAATTCACTTACTTATTAAGAGAAAATTCGTGTTTTCTCTTCATGAAGATTTTTGGAGGTTGAAAACTCTGTTTTTCCACCATTTCTCTCCATTTCCAAGCTCTCCATAACCATACCCAACTTGCTAGGGTGTTTTCCAAGCTTCCAAGAGTGTTTCCAAGTGCTAATCACTCTTCTACTCACTCCCAATGACTGAAATTCAGTAAAACAGCTCTCATTCTTGCTGTAATTTCTGGTCTTTTTGCTGAAAACCCTAATTTCAACCTTTCTTTCTCAAGTTGAACCATAGGGGAAGCTTTCCCAAGGTTCCCTTTATCCTCTTGAAGACTTTTGTCGCGAAAAAAGGCGACAAATCAAAGATCTCAACACTCCAAGGACTTCCATCGCGAAGACTTCCGCTGTCATCGACTCTACTTGCTATTGGTAAGCTTTTATGCTTAAATTTGGGAGCAAGTAGCAGGAGGGAGGAACCGGATTACAAGATCACATACCCTGTGTAGTGTTCTCTTGTCCTACGTGCTCTCTTGCAGATTGTTGCTACCTTGTGTTGGTGGAACAATAGAGAGCAGATAGTAGGGAACATGGGCACTTGAGAGGGTAGTGTGGGTTGCAAGTCTACATCGACAACCACTTGTTTGCAATACTGTATTCATATGCATTGGTATGGAAATCTGGTCAGAAATGTCTTTCTTGGGGTGACAGAGCCATGTTGAGAGTAGAGGGCAACCAAGGGCGGAGTGGATTCTAGACAGTGGTGCTTCTAGGCACATGACTCCTTCCCGTTCGGCTTTATAGGATCTCTGCAGGTATTCTGGTCACATTCTTAGTGGAGATACATCCACTATCCCAGTTCACAATGAGGGCAGGTTGGAGATAGTTCCCGATGGCAGAGGGGGGAAGCATTCCTCCCAGGTGTTGTATGTTTCGTCACTTGGTTTTCATCTGTTGTCAGTGCATCAGGTTTGCAAGACTGGCGTACGGGTGGAGTTTGATAAGCATTTTGTTGCTCTCTGGGACAAGGCAACAAGCCAGGTAGTTTAGGAAGACGGAGTGGAGAATGGAGTTTACAAGCTTTCAGCACTCTCTCTCCCAGGTCCTCAGGTTTGTGATGAGTGGCAGTTTGGTAATGGCCACTTAAGTGTGGATACACTGCAGATGCAAGCTCTCCGGGACCAGATGGAGGATAGCTTGCCAGTTGATGGCAGCAGTTGGCAGGAACTTTCCAGAACTGATGTTGGTGGTTCTTCTGTTGGTCAATCAGAGGAAACTTTACAGGTGACCTATGCTCTGATGTCCCGTAGCACATTCGGGACAAAGAAACTCCTGTAGATAAGGATGGTCTTTTCACAGGGACCTCTTGGAAAGCCAGGCAGGTGGCAGTTGATTACTTGCAGAAGGAGATAGATGTTGCGCACTCTCCAGGCTTTGTGGTTCCGGATTCAGAGGGGGTGGACAACAGGTTTCAGAAGGCCTTGCGTGGTCTTCAGCAGGTTTCCAGGACTTGGCTCCTTGTGAGTAGCGTGATGTCTCTTTGACTCGGAAGCAAAATGGTCCATTGATTTGGTTAATGGATACCAGATTGGACGTGAGCTTCCTGGATGAGGCAGTTGAGCTCATGGTTGCAGATGACTCTTTGGGAGGCAGGATTGCATATCTTGTGGTTTTTGCGGCATGCGAAGGATCATGGACTCTTTTACACAGGAGAGGGATTGGGGGATGGAGTCCGACTCCACGGTTGGAGTGACTCAGATTGGGGAGGAGATCCAGACACGAGTATCTCTCATGCCACTCATGCCTTCGAGTGTGCTCATAAAAAGGGAGAAGCTATGGCTGAAAATGTATCAATGCATGTTGAGCGACTAGCCATGCCTCATGCTTACAGGGCACATGGATCTATGCCTTTTGCATCACCTTTTGCTCCTAAAATGATGCCAGTCACACGGGCTGTCCCAATGGACAATCATAGGAAAAAACATGTTGAGATGCAAGCACATGCATCAAAGTCTCGTGACTTCAAAGCCAGAGACAAATCTGTGAAGTTTGACGCATATCATTGGGGAATATGATGCATCAAAGGCACTTGCTTTTATTGCCCAGTTTAATATTGCTTTCGGTGATGAGGATTTCACTCAAAAATCCATGATCCGGCATGTAAGCATGTTCATGAAAGGCACTGCATTAGTGACTCACGAAGAAGCTCTCACCGAATCCTGTTAGATCATGGGAAGAGTTCAAGGAGATTTCTATGCTCAACTCTTGCCTCCCAATGCAGCATTGAATGAGATAACAATAAAGTGGGATTGGGTGAAGCAAAATGAGAAGGAAACAGTGAATGCATATGTACAAAAGTTTTGAAAAGTGCTTTTGGAGGTGTCTCCATTTATGCATGTCACCGAGGCGGAAAGGAAGAGAAGGTTTCAATCGGGATTGCAACCTCTGTACAAAGCGGGACTACAAATGTATCCTGGTCACACCTTACACCAACTAATCGCAGCCGCCACTGCAACCAAGCAATTGGAACTCAAATTGAGTCAATCCAATAAGGCTAAACCCTCATTTCAAGGCAAAGAGAGCTATCCAAAACCTGCAAAATAATGGATAACCACCTAAAAAGGACCAAAACCAAGATAAAAATGATCCAAAGGCTGAAAATAACACTACCAAGAAGCGTCCCTTCAGAGTGAGAGACTATGGTCTCACTCCGGGCAGAAAAAGCAATATATGAGCGAGGAGAAATACTTTACTTGTGGTAGCACCAAGCATATTGCAAAGGCATGCCTAAATAAGAAGAAGCGTGATAATGCAAATGCATCAAAGCCTAATGTGCATATGGTTCCGGATGTGCAAGGCAACACTTCACATGATAGCAAAGACAGGGTTGTATGTAAAGCTTGGGGACAGCTTAAGGATCAGCCCGCTTTGTTCATGTTTGATGATTGTGCAACCGAGAACTTCATATTGACACAGATGGCAGCTGCTTTGGATATTGAAGTGGAGGACATGGGTCCTTAAATTGAAGCAGAGGCTGCCTTTGTTGGTAGATGAGTGCAGGTCATGCCTATTATTGGCAAGTTGCGCATACACATTTAAAGCTATGTAGATCATGAGGATTTTCTTGTGGCGCCTTTGAATGGCTGTGATGTATTGCTTGGAAAGCCTTGGCATACACGTATTGATCCGTGCAAGGCTTACAAGACCAACAGGATCACCTTCATGCATAAAGGCCGAGAGCATGTAATTGATGCTGGTAAAGAGGGTGATACCATTCCCCTTGTATCTCATGTACAAATTGAGAAAGTAATAAAAAAGAGTGTATTTGCGTACTTGATTTTTGTACGAGATCATGTTGAGGAAAATAATGTACATGTAAACACTCTTAGTAATGATAGACTGAAATTCTTGCAAGAGTAAAATGATTATTTTGCTAATGAGTTGCCAACGGTATGACCAAAAGATCATCGCATTGATCTTGTGCCAGGGAGCTCACCATCTAATAGGCCAACCTATCGTGTAAGTGCATCCCAAAAAGAGAAGATCATGAAGCAGGTGAATGAGCTTCTTGAGAAGAGTTTGGTTTAGCCAAGTTCTTCCTCATATTGTTCGCCTATCCTCTTGGTTCAAAAGAAGGATGGATGCTTTCGTATGTGTGTGGATTATAGAGCTTTGAATAAGCTTACCATCAAGAATCGGTTTCTGATTCCACGCATAGACGACATCCTTGACAAGTTGGATGGATCAGCATGCTTTAGCCGAATTGATCTCAAGAGTGGGTATCATCAAGTACGTGTAGTGCCTGAGGATGTACACAAAACTGCTTTCAGGACAGCATTTGGGCTTTATGAGTATCTTGTTATTCCTTTTGGTCTTACGAATGCCCCGGCTACGTTCAATAGATTGATGGATCACATATTCCGTGGGTACATGAAATTTACAGGTGTCTTCTTTGATGACATCCTAGTCTTCTCGAAAACCGAAGAAGAGCATAGAGCTCATTTGGCCATTGTTTTTGAAGAACTCCATAAGCATAAACTCTTCATAAATGCAAAGAAGAGTGAGTTCTTCTTGTCAGAGATACATTATATTGGGCATATTGTGTCCAAAGATGGAGTGCGGATGCATCCTGCAAAGATTAATGCAATTCGGAATTGGCCCGAATTGAGTTCGGTGCATGAGATCCATAGTTTTCTTGGATTATGCTCTTACTACCACAGGTTCATTCGGCACTTTGCATGGATTGCTTCTCCTTTGCATGATTTGACAAAGAAGAAAGCCGCATTCAAATGGACTAATATAGAGAGGGATGCATAACTCAAATTGAAAGATGCAACTACTCATGGTCCAGTGTTGATCATTCCGGATGTGCAAAAGCCTTTTAGTGTGGAATGTGATGCATCTGGAAATTGCATAGGAGCTGTCCTAAATCAAGAGGGACATGCCGTGGCTTATGAGAGCCGTAGATTGCATGATGGAGAGCTATCTCTTGGCATTTATGAGAAAGAGCTCTTGGCTGTAATTCATGCACTTACTATATGGAAATCTAGTCAGAAATGCCCATGACACTATGTACTTGATTCTCCCAAGATCAATATATATACACCTAGATGAATCCAGGAACGTGCCCAAATTCACCTTTTAGGAACGTGCATGTTATATACTCATGGTAGTCAGCCCCCAAGACTATATAACTATCAACTCCATTATGCATAGTATGGACTAGATACTATGACATCCCTACTAACGTCATCAGTGCCCAATAGTGGGTGTAGAACTCTGTATCAAGATATGCTCTCACACACGCACTTCACACACTTTTTTTTTTGTAAAACTAGTTGAAAATGCATTATATCATGAATGTACAAAAGGGTTAGGCATCAGGAGGATGTCTAAACCCTATAACTCAAAAAACAGCAGTAAAAAAGTTCTATGCAAGAGCAGGGCAGTGCTCAAGAAAAGAGCCTATGCCCTATCTATCAGAAACAGTAAAAGAAAAGCTGAACACAAGAAACATCCAAATCTCCCTCATGCACGGCATCATATAAAGACTGCCGCAACGAGGCTCGGAAGAACTCATAAGGCTGCTGAAGGGGTGAATTCAGATATGTATAATTTCGCTGTAGCCAGAGGGTCCACAAGGCCCAATATCTGATCCAATGGAAGAAAAGAGAATACTGTGACAATGCAGCTGATAAGGTGCCAAACATCCAGAAAAACTTGTAGAATCTGTGTGCAGGAAATCTGAGAGATAAAAAATAGGAGATCTTGTCTAGAAGGATTCTGGAACATGAACAAGACCACAATAAATGAGGAACACTCTCAGTAGTATGATGACATCTTGGACAAAAAGGAGAGGCAATCCTTCTTTGAGCCAATTTCACTCCCACTGGAAAAATACCAACAATGCATCTCCAGAGAAAGAGTCTCTGTTTCAGTGGCATTTTCAACTTCCATATCAAAGTCAGTTTTGCTTTCCACCAAGCTAAAGACTTATCCAGATGCCAAAGAGAATTAGCATGTTGAGCAATCCACGGAGGGGGTAATATCAATCGATAAGCCTGTATAGAAGTCAACTGATGCAAAGATTGAGAGGATAATCTTGAGCCTGAAGACTGAAGATGCCAATCTTGAAGCCTGTCTCTTACATCCAATGTTGGAATCGGAATGAAAGGGTGTAAGAGATCTGCAATAACTTTCCATATAGATCTATGATGCATCCCAAGATTGTATTGTTGGCAAGCTGCCGGAAAAGAAAGAATTTGCCCTGTAGTATCCACTACATCATCAATGAAGCGGATGCCCAATTTCATAAGATTGTAAGCTCTGATTGGTTGTTGTATAGCAAGTGGAGAGTAAAAAACAGCACTCCAATGTATGCTTTCCATTCGAAGCGAGGAAGCTATAGAAGCAGGATGGGGAGACCATTTGATGCGGGAGAGCACTTTCTTCCAATCCTGAATCAAGGAAGTAGAAAATGGACAACCAGGGATTTTACCTTGAAATTTGCCAAGCACTACTTCCGATGGATCAACCAACCAGCAACCATAAGCATTTGTGCGCATACTACCACACAGAATAGCCAACATGATAGACCACGGCTGTTCTTGCTGAAAGAAGGTTTTGAGCATAGTGATCTTTCTTGCCAGCACATGAAATTTGATGTTTATAATATTCAAACCACCATGCATTTTTGGAGAGCAAAGCAGGTCCATTTTGAGCAGCCTTAAAGCTTTTTTATGAAGCTTAGTTTTCCAAAAAATTTCCATGGCTTGAGACATAAAAGAAGAAAGATCTCGAGATGACCAATGTAATAGAGGAAGGTAGAATTGGACATAAGCCAGAACAATGGACTGAACAATTCGAAGCCGTACATGTAATGGCCAAGTGGAGATCTTCCAATATTCTAATTTGTCCTTAATTTTGTTTAGCACCCAAGATATTTGTTGCTTATTTCTGATTTTCCAGCCAATGGGATAGCCCAAGTGTCTTACTATGCTTTCCGGATAAATAATCTGGCCAGGCCACAAGATAGCATGCCAATCACAATGCTTGAGAGGTAAAAGTTTCGATTTCTGAAAATTAATCTTTAAACCAGCTGCCAACCCAAAATCTGAAAGAGTATCCATCAATAGACGAAGCTCCACAGGACTGTTCTTTGGCATGAAGAATGAATCATCTGCATAAGCCTGTGCAATGAAAGGCCGTGAACCAGAAATCTGAAGCCCCTCTAACTGTCTAGTATCAACCAGATGATCCATGTAAAGAAGCAAAGGATGCGAAGCAATAGCATAGAACAGAGCACTGAGAGGGCATCCCTGTCGAACTGATCGTTCTAGAGTCCAAGACTCAGATAAATGTTTCCCTATAAAGCATTGAGCAGTGGAATCTGAGTAAAGCCAGTATATGACATTAACTAGCTTTGGCCCAAAACCAAGTTTAGACATGATTTGAGAAACATAATCCCACTGCACCGTATCAAATGCCTTTGCCACATCCACCTGCATGACCAAGACATCTTGAGCAGAGTATTTTGCATATTCCATTGCAATGAGAGTATTGGAGATATTATCATGTATATGCCTTCTTGGAACAAAACCATATTGCCTGGGATGAAGTCCATCATGAAGGATATCCTTTATCCGGTGTACCAGCATTTTAGCAATAAGTTTATATATAACAGGCATCAAAGTGATAGGCCTCCAGTCATCCATTGTTTCACACAGAGGTTTTTTGGGCAGAAGCTTAACCAGACCATGTTTCCAAGCTGAGGGAAGATGTTGATGCTGCCAGGATACATTAACGAGCTTCAAGATTGGACCCTTCAATTCAGCCCAGAAAGCTACAAAAAATTCAACTGTCAAACCATCCCAACCTGGGGATTTATGTTTACCCAAATGCTTGAGGGCTTCATCCAATTCTGTATCCAAAAAGGACATTTCCAGCATTGAAGCTTTTTGCAAAGAAACAATAGGAGAAACAAGCTCAATAAATTTGCTCCGAGCCAATGCAGCCTGAGATGTAGAAGAAGATGGTAGAGAAAAAAGAAGCCGAAAATGATCCAGGCATTGTTTTTCTAACTGAGATAGAGACTGGGTCCAAAGACCATCCGATTTCCTGACTCTCATGATAGATTGACTTTGTCTGCACGTGTGTAAATTTCGAAAGAAAGATTTCGAGGAGCAGCCCTTATCCAGCATAGGTTTAACTCTAGCCCTTGTCTGCCATTTGGAAAGCTTGCGTTTATCATTAGCATCAATTATGGAAGAAGCACAAGACAATGAATTCTGTTCAGAAGCAGAAAGAGACCTTTGATGGCTAATCTGTACCAAGGACTGCTTGTATGATTTTGCCCACTGGATATGATGTCTAGTTTCTGCCATGTACCATCTTCCATATTCCTTCATGACATTTTGAATACGATGTACAAAGGAGTTCCAAGCAAAATCCAGATCCTCCCGAGCATGAGCTAACAATGGCTTACAAGCCAATCTGATCATTTGCTGGAATTTTTCATGAGAAAGATATAATTGATTAACCTGCAAGTGTCTGACTAAAGAGAGCTGAATGTCATCCAGAGGCATACCAAAAGAAAGGTTGAGCCAGAGTGGAGTATGATCAGATAGTTGTTGAGAATAATCAGTCCACATTTGACATGTATAATCATCATATTGCTGAGCATGAATAAGATACCATCTATCAAGCCTGGCCCAATATTCTGTAAAAGCATTATGATGATATGTGAATCCCAAAACCGAAGGGTGAATTGCTGTCCATAAATCTGCAGTATGAAGAGAAGAATTCATATGTTCCCATCGCTGGATTTCAGAGGGAATCATATGGGATTTATGTGCGGTATTGTCTTTCCAGTGAGGGGAATTATTAAAATCACCACAAAGTAGAGCATTTGAAGACCAAGGATATTGGTTAATGGAGTCCCACATTTGAGCTCTGGAAGCTGAAATTTGATAAGCATACAAGGAGCCTATTTCAAAAATCTCTCCATTGATCATGCATTGGATAATCATCCATCGGCCATAAGGATCATTAAAAGCTACACATGGCTGCAGATCATGTCTGGCTAAAATGCACAGCCCAGAGAAATGTCCAGATCCTGCATAAAATATATCGTAGCCTGAAAAGAACCCATGCTGGCCAGCAAAAGAATGCTGATTATGCTCTTGCAGACACACCACATCAGGATGAGTATTGTTTATATAATGCCATAGGAGTCTCCATTTGTGCTGATTACAGAGGCCCTGTATATTATAAGAAAAACATTTAAGAGAAGCACGCATGAAAATATGTACAAGAGATGAGCAATCCTCAAAGAGAAAGGGAGGCATCAAGCCTCTGCCATTGCCACAGGGTCTTGCTGACCCTCAAAATCCAATTCCCTGACTAAATCATCTTCTTCACAAAGTGGAATACCCTTCTTAACTGCATTGACCCATGCTTTTGAGATGGGGCTGTCCGAAGAGGTAGAAGGTTGGCCAGGAGATGGAGTAGAAGCATCCCAATTGCGAGATTGGAGAGGTCTTTGTTTGAGAGGCACCGTCTTCTTTGCATTCTGCCAACCCTCGTGAGAAGATGAAATATTTTCCACTAGCTTGCTTTTTCCTTTATCCTTATTTTGGGCTAAATTGGCTTGGTTCCCTGTAGGAAGTGAAGGCTTTGCTCCTTTAGCTTCAATCTTTTCCACATAAGTCTTTTGACCTCCTTTATTAGATGGTGGAGGAATGGCAGCTGGAGGAGGCGGATGAAGGATTGAGGGACACTCCGAAGCTAGATGCCCGAACTTGTGACAAGAGAAACAAGCCCCGGCAAAAATGCCCCATTTCAAAGTGAAATATTTCTTTCCCAAATTAACACCCTCAATCTCAACTGCAATAGAAGAGGGGGTTGGTCTATCAGTATCCCATAAAATGCAAAAACGATTTTTGTTACCTGTGGGACGAGGGGGACAAATCACTTGTCCCAAAGTCATCGCTAAGCCTGGAAGCTCTGTTCTCATATAATCTGGGAAATCAACAACTTCAACCCATACAGGGCAGTGATGTTTGATGAGATTCTGATAATCCTTGTTAGGAGACCAGGGCATGACGTGCACCATTTGACGACCAAAAAATAAAGGGGACATTTCCAGCATCTTTTGTTTTGTCAGTACATCCAAGAGATGAACTTCATAAAATCCTCTGGAGGCAAAATAGACTCCTTCTACATAGCATCCACCTAGGAGAGAATTCACCCATTGTCCCACATCATTAGCCGAGGGTATTTTACCTGGAAAAAAGATGATGACTGCAGTTTGAGAGAGCTTCTTCAGAGGATGCACAAGAGAAGGTAACTTCATCTTGTAAGTGAGTTCCGGAGCAGGTAGTGTCCATTCTCTTCTACTTTGTTGAAAATCCTCATTCAACATGTCAAACACATAAGAAGCATCTTCAGATGAAGGAGCTATGGGGGGCAGAGATTCCCTTGATTGTCTTTTAGGTTCAGGAGAAAGAGCTCTCTTGACATAATACTTGCTTGATTCTGCCATCGAGACCAATCGATTCAGCAGTAAGACACAGATCAGGAAAAAAGGGGGAACAGCACTATTGGAATGCAATCTTACAAGGAGAGGAAAAACGTAGAGCTAAAGCGACTTATACAGAAAGGGAAAAACAGAGAGTTGAAGCGACTTATACAGAAGGGGAAAAATAGACCTGTAGCGAGTCACAGCACATACGCACACACACACTCACTCCTATACACGCACTCAGGTCGAAGAAGAGATGAAAAAGGCGATGAGGAAAAAGAGCATCAGGGTAGCCTCAGAAGGTCGCGTAGATTGCTGCAGGGCTGACACAGTATTGGCTACAGGGCCGATACAGTCCTGGGACAATCGCCTCACCACATGTGCTCTCACACGAGCAGGTGAATAGGATGAGGGGGCAGACGTGCAGGTCGACAGAGCAAGGGAACAAGTCGAGAACAGTCGAGCAGGTGTTCGGCGGCCTTCAGACTCTCTCGAATACACACACACCACACGCACTTCACACACACATAAGAGCATATGTTCACACAAGATTAATATACTTTATTTGAGGGAGGGGCCGGCCATTCCGGCTCATTGTGTGTCTCTTGTCAATTCAGCAAATTTACTTCTTGTATTGAGCATGTGTCCATCAAATCTCAGTGTATTTAAGTGTATTGATTAGCATTGTGTTCAACCAAGTTACATTGTCAGGGGGGATGTCACCATTTGGTCACCCAATTGGTCCACCCATGCTTTCTCATCATGTATGTACATTGGACTGGTGTCCATGGTAGTTGTATATGCCAGGGATTGATGCCACTCATGTGATACTGTGGACTTGGCTTTCCGTTGGGACTTGTGCCTCTGTGTATATGCCCAGAAATGCCTGGTGGATTGGTGTTCCATTGGGTCTAGTACTTCCTGTAGTTGCCTAGAGCACATCTATTTCGGTATAGTCTCATGAACAGGGATTGTCCATACCAATGCTGCATTGCATAGCATCTTTATGTGCTTGCTTGCAATTGAAATTACATGATGTTTTCATGCTCGCTTGACCAATGTGTAGTTCCGGGTAAGGGGACGTCCGCCCGTGAACCGTGCGTGTGAAACCGTCTGCTAACATGGTTATGTGGCATGTGACAAGTGGTAAGTATTGGTCATAAACCTGGTCTTAGGAGTTACACTAATTATAAGTGAGTGTGTGTTATGACCCTGTGTTTTTCTCTGGACAAGATGCAGATGTGCACGGGGACATGGCGGACAGTGTGAATGGCATCAGGTTGGAGTCAAAAAGGGAGCCCATGTGTGGACAACGCTATGTGTGAAAGGGGGCAAAGAAATTTTAGCTTAAAAGGTTTAAAAACCTTTAAAATCGTTTATAAATCCCTTCATTAAAGAAAACATGGCCCTTATGCTATTTTTGGGGCCATGTGTGAGCTTTTTGGTAAAAGAGGGGCTGTAGGGCAGAAAAAGCAGCTGGCGCCTATCTTTTGTGGTGGGTGTGCTTTTCCAGTCAGGAGTGGCTGCTGTGAGTTCTGGAAGAACAGGCCGTACAGCTTGCCCGTACTGATCTGTACGACAGCAGGTACAGGTACGACTGCTGCAGGTACAGCCGGCTGCAAGTCCACGCGGCGTTGATTCAGTCGATTGCTGCGCTGTGGTTGGCTGGTGCAGGTGAAGCCGTCAGGGAACTGTACAGCAGGTACAGGCGGCTGTACGACTGCTGACAGGCGGCTGGTTGTAGGTACAGATCTGTACCAGCTTGTACAGTCGGGTACAGCAGGCGTACAATTTCTGTCCAGCAGGTACAAGTGGGCCAGTTCAGGTCAGTTTTGTACTGTTGCAGGCGGCGCATCTCCAGGGTTCAGGCGGCACATAAAAAGCCAGGCCATGTGTGTGCTTTTTGGAGAACGCCGTGTTTTTACAGAAGGCAGAGGTTAGTTTTCCATGAACATAGACATCATGTCGATGGCGTTCATCTGATGGAGCTTTCAGCTTATCTTTGCTTTGGATTCGGGACTGTTTTGGGACAGTTTATGGGCTGTTTTTGTTTGGTTGCAAATTCAGCTATGTGCTTGGATTTTTGGCTGCAAGTACAAGGTCATTTGGTAATGTTTCTTGGCATGGGAGTGATGCAAGCTCGCATGGCTGCGTGCTCATGGAGCAGATTGTTTTCTTCCTGCTAGAAAGGAACAGTGGGAGCTACAGTTATGGGCATCTCTATGTTGCCAGATGTTTCATGAGGGAACAGGTAACTAGATGTATGGAAACAGGACAGAAGTTTCAAAGGGAAACAGGCCTAAGGGTTTCATGTGGAAACAGGTCGTAGGTTTTCTCGAGGAAACATGTTTTTGGGTTTCTCTAGGAGATAGGTCACATGCAGGCAGAAGGTACAGGAGTGGACACATGTTTGGTACAGCCTTGCTACTGATAGGACAAGGGACAGGGAATCCATGACAGAGATGGATAGTACCCTTGGAAGGTAGAGAGGGTTTGTACAGGTGTGTCAACTGTATGGTATGCTGTGCTGTGATACGAGTTCTCTTTTGAGAGACAGTTTGGGAGTCTGTGTTGTGATGCAGGAGCACTGGATGTGTCAGGGTGTGATGCTGTTCATAGTGTGAGAGGCTATGGATGGTTGTGGCAGCCTTGATCATGGGAGAAAGCTTCTGTATGCAGACTCAATGTTTGAGAGTCTTTTGAGGTGAACAATGGCTGGACTTGTTTGTGGATGCCGAGTGGACAAGAAGCCAGATGCAGGTTCTTTGCAGGCTTCAGGGGTTCTACTGTGACGGCTGAGTTCCCAGCCTTATATTGTAATCAAAGCTCTTATAATCAATTAAAGAAATACCGCAAGGGGCGCCACTGCGATTTGGGGCCAATCGGTGTCCGTGTACTATTTGCAGGAGCACTCTCTAGGTCCTCAATGGTGTTGAAGTGTTTTATGTGCGAGTGTTTGTTTCACCGCCCTTTGGTTTATCAGAGGCCGGTTCTCAAGGTTCCGTTTGCCGGGACACATCGTCGACTTTCTCAAGGAGGCGAGTCCGTGGTTGCTTTGGTCGGGACAATCGCCAACTTTCCTAAGGGGGCGAGCTCGTGGTTGTCTCATGAGAGTCACATCAAAAGCTTCAACATGAGGAAAGTGAAAAGGAAGTGCAGGACACAGTACATGATTTTGTGTCTTTGCTTGTATGAGGTGAAGAGCAAGAGTTGATGATGAAGCTCAGGAGAAAAGACACCAAGGACAAGAAGTAGTCGGCCAGGAACAAGAAGCAGTTGAAGTGTTATGGTGCAGGAGATGCGTTGAAGGCTATGGCTTTCGACAGTTTGTCACCGGTGGTATCTTCATAGAGGCTTCATGGGTTCGGAAGACAGTTTCTTTCTATGTTAGTGGTGATCTACTATGCTTCATCGAGGACTTGTGCTTATCACTTGGGTGGAGTGCAAGCAGGTTTTGGGTGCCTGAGGATGGCTCAGATGGAAGTGGAGGAACTTGACGAGGTTCTTATTCCTGAGCATATACTGGCACATAAGGAAAGAAAGGTACAGGGTAAGGTTTCCCCTCGCTATCCTGTGAAGTTCAAGAGCTGTTCACTGATGGATACGAAGTGGATAGAGGAGGTTCACTGATGGATGCGAAGTGGATGGAGGAGGGTGACTTAGCAGATTCACCTCAGGAGTTGCAGCTTTATCTTGATGCCTATGAGTTGGAGTCGACTCTTGTTACGGCTCATTCAGGTTCAGCAGAGCATGGGTCTGGAGCATTACCTGATGCTCAAGAGGGGGGTAGCACCTCCACTCCCTTGTTACAGACAGGCTCATTTGTTATCTAGGAGTCGCTTGGTGACATCTTTGTATTCACCCGAAGGTACTGAGGCTAACAGTACATCTGCTTATGGGACTTCTATGATCTTGTGTACTAGTCACATGAGATGGTAAAGTTGGCAGTCGCGCGCACCTTGAACTATAACTGCAACTATGGAAAACTCTATGGAGGACATAAGTCTTGCGAGCAGTCCTAGAGTTGGTTTGGTTCATGGAAATATGGATCGAACTCTATTCGTGCATGTATGCATTCACTTTTTGAGGTAGAGGTATTTTTGTATTCTGGTGCCATTGGATCCTGGTACCATTGAGAATACATTGGGAAATACTTTGCATTGTGTCATGTGCTGCATGTATGTTGGTATGATACATCAAGTACTTTATTATGTGCATGGATGCACCACTGGGTGTGACTCCTGCGGGATGACCATGAAACATATGTGGGAAAGTACTTACTGGATGTAGTGTTTGGATGCATTGAGTGCTTGCATATGCTCATGTTGTACCATCAGTCGTGGGTCCTGCGGGATGCCCATGGGCGTAAGGCTTGCGAGCAGTCCTTAGACTGTTACTTTGGAGTAGGTAGAGCATTTTGAGGAGCATATTGTTTGCGAATGCATATGTGTGTCATGCATATGTGTGCCATATGTAGAATGATGCATGGTTTTGTTTTTGGCTAACACAGTTAACGTGTTTCCATTTGGTTTTAGACTTTTGCTGTAGGTTCTAAAGGAACAAGCAAGAGGACAGTGTGGCTTATTGTGCAGGATGATTGTTTTATCATCCAGATGCATTGGAAGGCCATTGTTTTTGCCATATGGGATGTCTTTGCTCATAAGATGCTTTACTGTGCCATTGAGTGCAATCGAGGACGCTTGCCATTTTTCAAGGGGGGGGTATGTTATGACCCTGTGTTTCTCTCTGGACAAGATGCAGATGTGCACGGGGACATGGTGGACAGTGTGAATGGCATCAGGTTGGAGTCAAAAAGGGAGCCCATGTGTGGACAACCCTATGTGTGAAAGGGGGCAAAGAAATTTTAGCTTAAAAGGTTTAAAAACCTTTAAAATCATTTATAAAGCCCTTCATTAAAGAAAACATGGCCCTTATGCTATTTTTGGGGCCATGTGTGAGCTTTTTGGTAAAAGAGGGGCTGTACGGCAGAAAAAGCAGCTGGCGCCTATCTTTTGTGGTGGGTGTGCTTTTCCAGTCAGGAGTGGCTGCTGTGAGTTCTGGAAGAACAGGCCGTACAGCTTGCCCGTACTGATCTGTACGGCAGCAGGTACAGGTACGACTGCTGCAGGTACAGCCGGCTGCAAGTCCACGCGGCGCTGATTCAGTCGATTGCTGCGCTGTGGTTGGCTGGTGCAGGTGAAGCCGTCAGGGAACTGTACAGCAGGTACAGGCGGCTGTACGACTGCTGACAGGCGGCTGGTTGTAGGTACAGATCTGTACCAGCTTGTACAGTCGGGTACAGCAGGCGTACAATTTCTGTCCAGCAGGTACAAGTGGGCCAGTTCAGGTCAGTTTTGTACTGTTGCAGGCGGCGCATCTCCAGGGTTCAGGCGGCGCATAAAAAGCTAGGCCATGTGTGTGCTTTTTGGAGAACGCCGTGTTTTTACAGAAGGCAAAGGTTAGTTTTCCATGAACATAGACATCATGTCGATGGCGTTCATCTGATGGAGCTTTCAGCTTATCTTTGCTTTGGATTCGGGACTGTTTTGGGACAGTTTATGGGCTGTTTTTGTTTGGTTGCAAATTCAGCTATGTGCTTGGGTTTTTGGCTGCAAGTACAAGGTCATTTGGTAATGTTTCTTGGCATGGGAGTGATGCAAGCTCGCATGGCTGCGTGCTCATGGAGCAGATTGTTTTCTTCCTGCTAGAAAGGAACAGTGGGAGCTACAGTTATGGGCATCTCTATGTTGCCAGATGTTTCATGAGGGAACAGGTAACTAGATGTATGGAAACAGGACAGAAGTTTCAAAGGGAAACAGGCCTAAGGGTTTCATGTGGAAACAGGTCGTAGGTTTTCTCGAGGAAACATGTTTTTGGGTTTCTCTAGGAGATAGGTCACATGCAGGCAGAAGGTACAGGAGTGGACACATGTTTGGTACAGCCTTGCTACTGATAGGACAAGGGACAGGGAATCCATGACAGAGATGGATAGTACCCTTGGAAGGTAGAGAGGGTTTGTACAGGTGTGTCAACTGTATGGTATGCTGTGCTGTGATACGAGTTCTCTTTTGAGAGACAGTTTGGGAGTCTGTGTTGTGATGCAGGAGCACTGGATGTGTCAGGGTGTGATGCTGTTCATAGTGTGAGAGGCTATGGATGGTTGTGGCAGCCTTGATCATGGGAGAAAGCTTCTGTATGCAGACTCAATGTTTGAGAGTCTTTTGAGGTGAACAATGGCTGGACTTGTTTGTGGATGCCGAGTGGACAAGAAGCCAGATGCAGGTTCTTTGCAGGCTTCAGGGGTTCTACTGTGACGGCTGAGTTCCCAGCCTTATATTGTAATCAAAGCTCTTATAATCAATTAAAGAAATACCGCAAGGGGCGCCACTGCGATTTGGGGCCAATCGGTGTCCATGTACTATTTGCAGGAGCACTCTAGCTCCCCCTGTTTGTTTTCTTTTTCTAGGTCCTCAATGGTGTTGAAGTGTTTTATGTGCGAGTATTTGTTTCACCGCCCTTTGGTTTCTGAAGGCCGGTTTACAGTGTGTACACACTTCATTAAGTTTTGGGCGACCAAAACTCGCTTATAAATTATGACCAGCCCGCTGTTTATACACACTAATGTCCCGAGGTAGACAAAACCCAATGTCCATCGCCCAGACCTTATCCCCTTTGTACAAAGTGAGTAACCAGCCATGTGTCCACTCTAACTTACTCCACACAACACCTGCCTGCCACCTACACTGGACAACTCACCACCTCACTCCTCTCTCTAGATATAGGCATTTGGGCATTTGGGCTGTATTTTCTGCACTTTCTCCTTCCCAACTCCATATCCAAGCTTGCTAAGGTGTTTCCCAAGCTTCCAAGAGTGTTTCCGGGTGCTAATCACTCTCCTACACACTCTCAATGACTGAAAATCAGTAAAACAGCTCTCTTTATTGCTATAATTTTTGGTCTTTTTGCTGAAAACCCTAATTTCAGTCTTCCTTTCTCAAGTTAAACCATAGGGGAAGCTTTCAGAAATGCGACAAATAGAAGATCTCATCACTCCAAGGACTTCTATCGCAAAGACTTCCGCTGTCATCGACTCTACTTGCAATTGGTAAGCTTTTATGCTTAATTATGGAAGTAAGTAGCAGCAAGGAGGAACCGGATTACAAGATCACATACCCTATGTAGTGTTCTCATGTCCTACGTGCTCTCTTGCAGATCGTTACTACCATGTGTTGGTGGAACAATAGAGAGTAGATGGTAGGGAACACGAGCACTTAAGAGGGTAGTGTGAGTTGCAAGTCTACATCGACAACCACTTGTTTGCAATACTGTATTCATATGCATTGGTATGGAAATCTAGTCAGAAATGCCCACGACACTATGTACTTGATTCTCCCAAGATCAATATACTTTATTTGAGGGAGGGGCCAACCGTTCCGGCTCATTGTGTGTCTCTTGTCAATTCAGCAAATTTACTTCTTGTATTGAGCATGTGTCCATCAAATCTTAGTGTATTTAAGTGTATTGATTAGCATTGTGTTCAACCAAGTTACAGTCGACGCCTCTATTGTTGCTTTGTGGATTTCCGCAAAGCCTTTGATATAGTGCCACGTGATCGCCTACTACAGCACCTACAAATCCTTGGGATTCCATCAGACATTATTTGGGCATTATTGCTTTATATGAGTTAGTGCTTGGGAGGGTGAGATGCCCTGAAGTACTCTCAGAGGAGATGTCTAGTACTATTGGGGTGAAACACGACTGCCTGCTATCCCCCACCCTCTTCGGGCTATACATTGATGAGATCTCAGACTTTATTGACAGAGCAAGACGTGAAGGGGCATCCCTAGCATGCGTACTTGTGTCTATTCTCTTATATATTGCTTATTGCAAACTCACAAGAGGGACTACAGAAGCACACGGATGCCCTGTAGGACTTCTGTTTGCAAAGGGGCCTTGTCAGTCAGCCTTGGAAAGACCAAGGTCATGGTCTTCTATACTTCCCCTACTGTGAGGAAACATACAGAGATCACCTACATGGGCAACCCGGTGTAGGTAGCAAACTCGTATGTCAACTTGGGGGTCACTTTCACGAGCTCCGCCAAACGCTTCTCCGTGAGACAAGCATCACAAGACAAACTGACTAATGGATATGCTTGCAGTTGCCCTCCTAGAGAGACAATGCCACCAGACACATTTCCAAGAGCCCCAGACAAAGGGCTAGCTTTTTGACACACTAGGGACTCTGGCAATGATGTATGCATCCTCATTCTTGGCACCAGGCTTACCAACAACAAATTGGCAACCCATACAACATCCACAAATTTTGATGTTATCCAAATTGATACGCAGCAAACCATCTATCCCTCACCATATCATTCTAGCAGAGTTTGCTATAGCATCTATGGTGGTAGAGACCTTATTCCAAATTGTCACGTACATAGAGAGCATACTGGCGATGGATTCGTCACGGTTACCGTACTTGGCACTACAGTCTTCTCAGGCGATAAGGTGCATCCATCCTAGTATATGCTTCTGTCCTCACATGGTTCACCACACACAGACTACAGATGAGCCGACTACCCCCATTTCAGTATGACCCAGAATCCCCCTACACCACGCTCACACATGTGGATAGGAACCACATAATTCGATATGACTTGCTACAGTTACACATTTGAGATACATAGATTACTCCAAGGGATCCCCTACCACCCAAGATGTAGTACTACAGTGACCATTTTCTAAGGCTTACAGAGGATGGATTCGTACAGAGGCCGAGGTACCTGGATGTTTTCATGTCACATGCCATGAGGTCTCATCCCATAGGCTCGAGATTGAGGTTGGCAGAGTAGTAGGGATCCCTAGAGAGAGCAGACTCTATAGATTGTCATGGAGTAGTAGTCTAAGGAGTATTATATTTGTCAATGCCTGGTGTATTATGAGATCACGGGGAGATTCCACTGCCTATTCAGACTCCAAAGAGGGGTTTGGGCCATTATCTTGGGTTATGGAGTATCCAAATCAACACTGTCTCAAACTCTTCCTATTGGAGATCCGACAACACAAAGAGTTACTATTCAAAGTGTAACTATAACCGATCCCGTCAAGTGGGAATAGACTCCGTTGGACACCCACGCGCGTAATAGCACAACTTAATATCACAATTTGAAATGGACAACTTAACAACAACTTGAAATTGAAATGAAATGAGATAGATGGACACCAACACTGGGGCCGGAACGGGCCGACCCCCCCTCAATATATGATATATTTATTGGGAGTATTTAACAAATACAATGCTCCATGGGTTCAAAGAACCAGGTACAAATGAATACAGTACCAAACAAAAGGCTCGAAGTAGATGTTCGAAGTAGAACGACCACTTGAGTGATCCAGTCTCTACGGTCCTGTGCCTTCACTGGACTCCGCGGAGAGCGCCCCACTGGTGTTCCAGGACCACGCACAAACAAGCGCTCCCGTACTAACGCCTGGCTCTCCCGATCTCAGCACCTTTGGACCGTGGTTCTCCAAGAGCTTGGACTACCCGGCACCGAACGGGTGTTTTCGTGGAGAGAATCCCTTATCAGATTTATCACAAAGTACTTTACTTAAATCTGAAAATTCACTTACTTGTGGATGGCAGATGGAAGACCAATACTCATGGTGTCTGTGTGCAGTTACTTGAGAGGGACACCAAAGTGCAGCAACATGTCGAGAGGAGTAGCTGCCTGGGGAAAAGTATAACCTCCTGAAGAAAGGAGCTGCTGCCTATGTAAAGGAGGCACAACTGCCTACCAAGGAGAATAGCCACTCGCTGTGTAGAACACAGCCACCTTCTTGTGGGGAAGGAAGAGGTGTAGTAGCCGCCTATGGATAAATTGAACAGCCCACTGGAGATGGAGGAGTAGCCGCCAGTTTGTAGAGCATAGCCGCCAGCCGCCAGCCGCCTAGCTATCATAGTCGCTTGGTTGCAAGGAGGAGATGGAGGCGCCTAGTAGCCTGCTATAGACAGGCGCACAGTCGCCTGGCTATAGTGGAGAAGGGGCAGCCGCCTGGCTGCAAAGCACAACTTGCAGGAGATGAAGCGCACAGTCGGCTGAACGAAGTGGTAGTGCAGCCTGAGAGGAGATAGCAGCCAGCCGCCTGCAGAGTAAGAGAAGCAACCTTCAGCCTGTGGTGTAGCCGCCTAATGGATAGGGAACGCCTGGCTGCAGCCTTCGCCGTCTGTAGTGTAGAAAGAACAGCCGCCCGCTGAAGGACTAGCGCAGCCACCTGCAGCAAGTACAGCCGCCAGCAGAGGTGGTGGAGATGGCGTCGCTTGAGAACATGCACAGAAGATGGTCCCCGGCTGATGATCTCCACGAAGGGTGGTCGCCTCTATTATAGGCGTTGGAGGGGAATTAACGATTAGTGCTGGCTGGCTCCCCATATTTGCATGTGGGCGGCCAGCTTCATGGTGGTGTGGGTAGGTGACCATGCAGCCACCCCCACACACACACAAGTGAAGTGTGGTTCCCCACCTTTGCCTCTAAGTGGGTGTCCAAAGTGGGTGCCCACTTTTAAGTGAGTGTGAACATATAGCCTTATAAAATGAAAGGTTAGAGAATAAACTATTAAACCAACATGTGCAATACACTTACCACCTGTTCACATGCAACAAAACTCGTCAAAGGACAGAGCAAACTTCACGACTCATTGGCAGGCATCCCCGCTCAGTAAGTGACACGTCATACAGGCAAACACAAAAATACAAGTCATGCGAAAATATCTGTCGGGCACAAAAATGGCACGACATAAAACATAAATCCTGGTCTTCCTATGGAGTGACAGTCCCATAGGTAAAACACAATTCCAGGCACGAGCCTCTCTATGGAGTGACAGTACCATAGGCAAGACACGGCACAAATACTGGCCCTTCCATGGCGTGACAATCCCATGGATAGAACACAGTCTAGGTCATACACGGGTGGCACCGGTCTGGCTCCCGTCCATACGACACCTTCCTCCCGTCCATACGACACCTTCTTGCTAACACACGGGTGGCACCAGTCTGGCTCCCGTCCATGTCAAGCAAAAATACTGGCCTCTTCACATGAGACACTGACCTGGCCTCAAGTGAACGAGACACAAAAATTGGAGATGGACCAAATGGTCGGCCAATTGGTGACATCCCCCCCGGGCTTCTAAAGAGTTGTCCTCAACTGAAAATCAACAAAATAATCCTCATTTACCCACTTTGCATCAATAGGCAAATAATTTTTAAACTTCACAAGGTATCTCCTGGAAAGCTTTCCTGCAGGTAGCTTTCGCTCCTTGTGAAAAACAATCTGTTCTGGCTGGAGGATCTCCTCAAGCTCATCAATCTCTGGCGGATCTTCTGTGACACGCTCGTCAGGATCTGGCCCCACATATTTCTGAAATAGACTCACATGAAATGCATTGTGAACAACTAGGCAAAGCAAGCCTGTATGACACTTCATTGATCTTTTGAATCACCTTGAAGGGTCCATAATAGCAAGGAGAAAGCTTAGGATACGATCCTTCTCATCCTGGCCTCTTCCGAAGCCTAGCCTTCTCAAATTTCACAAAAACCCAATCACCTTCTTTGGCTTGCATGTCCTGTCTATGCTTGTCAGTAGCCATTTTATGCTTATCTTGTGACCTTGCAATGACTGCCCGCAGACCAAAGGCTACATCCAAGTCACGAACATATTTATCTGCAAAAATCTCATCCTTTGTACGAAGGATGGGTGGCAATACCACTCTGCCCCCATAAATAATCTCAAACGGAGTCTTTCCCGTGGAGGCATGGATTGTATTACTATAGGCAAACTCAACAAGTGGAAGATACTTCTCCCATGCAGTCTTTTGTTCTGCCACATAACATTTCAACAAATCCAACACGGCTGAATTTGCAGCTTCACTTTGGCCATCCGTTTAGGGATGATAAGCTGATGAAAACTCAGGTTTAGTACCCATGTTATCAAATAAAGCCCTCCAAAAGAGGCTTGTAGTCCTGGGATCTCTATCCCCAACAATGGATTTAGGCATACCATGATGCTTGAAAATATTAGCAAGAAAAAGCTTTACCATATGATCAGCTTTAATGGTTTTCTTGACGGGCAAGAAATGAGCTTGCTTGCTAAACCTATCCACAATGGTCCAAATAGCATCATTCCCATGCTGGGATCTAGGCAAGTCCATAATAAAATCCATAGTAATACTTTCCCAAGGTTGCGAGGGAATAGGCAATGGCTGAAGCAAACCTGGACGTTTTTACCTGTCAAATTTCACCTTTTGGCAAGTAATACATGCACATACATAAGCCTCAATGTCTTTACGCATGCTTGGCCAAAAGAAATATCTTTCAATCATGCGTGTAGTAGGCATGATACCTCTATGACCAGCATAAGGTGGAGCGTGACATTCCTCCATAACCTTTGGACGCAAGTCCTTCACCACACATAGGCAATTATCCTTCATAAGATAACCCTCGTTGATGACATAAGAGGCATGTGAATGACCAGCCATCAAATCAGTCCATATATGGCAAAAATCAGCATCCAAATGATACAAATCTCGCATAGTAGATAAGTCTCCATGAGAGGCCATTGAGACTACAGCTACATAAGGCCTCCTGGATAATGCATCGGCCACCACATTTTTCTTTCCTGGAGTATGCACAATCTGAAAATGAAACATGCAAAGAAAGTTTGCCATTCTCATCTGCTTCTCTGAAAGCTTTGTTTGAGATAGAAAATATCTCAAATTCAGCCCCAAGAAGATAATGTTTCCATATCTTTAAGGCATAAATTACAGCCAAGAGCTCTTTCTCATAGATATCCATATGAAGCTCAGCATCATGCAAACGACGGCTCTCGTATGCAACTGCATGCCCTTCTTGATTTAGAACAGCTCCTATGCAATCGCCACAAGCATCACATTCAACTACGAATGACTTGTGCAAGTCAGGAACAATCAATACTGGACCACATATGATAGCATGCTTGAGCTGCAAGAAAGCATCCTGTTCTTTTAAAGTCCATTTGAAAGTGGTTTTCTTCTTTGTGAGATCATGTAGAGGGGTGGCTATCATAGCAAAATGCCTTATGAAACGCCTATAATACGAACATAATCCCAGAAAACTACGCACTTGATGTACGTTTTGCAATTCGGGCCAATTCCGAATAGTCTCTTATCTTTGCAGGATCCATTGTTACTCCATCTTTGGATACAATATGAGCCAGATAATGTATCTCTGAAAGGAAGAACTCACTTTTCTTGGCATTAATGAAAATTTTATGCTTCCGCAACTCTTCGAACACTGTGACCAAATGAGTTCATGTTCCTGCTCATTCTTGGAGAAAACCAAGATATCATCAAAGGCCGTGAATTTGCAATGGGGTCGGAATATCCTGTCCATCATACGATTAAACGTGGCGGGAGCATTGGTGAGACCAAAAGGCATTACCAAAAATTCATATAATCCAAAGGCTGTCCTGAATGCAGTTTTATGGACATCTTGTGGCACCACTCGTATTTGGTGATGATAACCACTCTTCAAATCAAGTCGGCTAAAACAAGCCGAACCATCAAGCTTATCCAAAATATCATCAATACGCGGAATTGGGAATCTGTTCTTGATGGTAAGCTTGTTTAAAGCATTATAGTCCACACACATGTGGAATGATCCGTCCTTCTTTTGAACAAGAAGTACAGGAGAGCAATAAGGTGAGGAACTAGGTTGAACCAAACCTTTCTTTAAAAGCTCATTTACCTGCTTCATGATCTCTTCTTGTTGTGCAGCACTCACTCGGTATGCGGGTTTATTAGGTGGAGAATTACCTGGCACGAGATCTATGCGATAATCTTCAGGCCTTTGGGGAGGTAATTCACCTGGCAATGCATCAGCAAAACAGTCGTTGAATACATGAAGAAAATTCAGCCTATCATTAGTCATAGCATCTACATTTTGATGATTTGGCACAAGGCTATCACAAACAAAAACCAAGTACGCAGAAAGACTCTTTTTCATTGCTTTATTTATTTAGATGTGTGATACAAGTGGGATGGAATCCCCTTCTTTGCCAGCATCAATAAAATGCATGCGGCCTTTATATGCATAAAAGAAATCATATTGGTCTTGTATTCTTTGCAGGGCTCAAGCCTATGATGCCACGGCTTGCCCAACAATACATCACATCCATTTAATGGTGCAACTAGGAAATGTTCATTATCAAGGTAGCCCTGGATATGTATGCGCAACTTCCTTATCAATGGGGTAACCTGCACCTCTTTACCAACAAATGCAGCTTCGGCTTCAATCTGAGGCCCCATGTTTTCAACCTCAATACCCAATGCAGCTGCCGTTTGCATAGAGATGAAGTTATCGGTTGCACAGTCATCAAACATGAATAAGGCGGACTGATCCTTGATTTGTCCCCAAGCCTTGCATACCATTCGCTCTTTTGCATCATGTTCAGTGTTTCCCTGCACATCAGGAACTGCATGTACATTAGCCTTGGTTTGCTTGCCCTTGTGCTTTGGTTTGCAGTCAGGGCACTGTCTAAACATGTGCTCTTTGCTACCACGAGAAAAACATTTTTCCTCCTTTGGCATATTGCTCTCTTTGCTCCGGGGTTAAGCCGAATTTGTTCTTCTTTGGGCCCTCATCTTTAGATGAGGTATTTTCAGCTCTACCTCCCTTGTGGGTCTCCCGGAAGTTCTTTTTAGATGGCTCTCCACCCTTTTGCAGATTTGGGACAGCCTTGTCTTTCCCCTTTGAACCGCCTTGATCCTGCTTAATTTTGAGCACCAATTGCTCCATAGCAAGAGCAGAAGCTATGAGCTGTTGCAAAGTATGTTTCGGGTGCAATTTAATGCCCGAACGATATGCTGGTTGCAGTCCGGAGCGAAACTTCCTCTTTCTTTCATCCTCAGTGATTCGCATAAAGGGAGTTACTTCCAGCAACACTTTCCAGAACTTGTTAACATACTGTTGCACGCTTTCATTATCTCTTTGCTCAAGCCTGTCCCACTTTTGGGTGAGAGTTTGCTCCGCACTTGGTGGCAAAAACTGAGCATAGAATCTATCCTTAAGTGCAAATGGGATCCTTGGTGATCTTTTCAGTGATCCACCAATGAGCAGCGGTCCCTTTCAAAAACATGCTAGCATGGCGTACTTTTGACTTCTCAATGAAGTCCTCATCGCTAAAAGCAATGTCAAATTGTGCCACAAATGCTAACACTTTGGAAGCATCATGCGCTCCATGAAAAACATCAAACTTAACAGATTTGTCACCTACTTTAAATTCCTTGAGCTTTCTGGCATGAGACTCATGGTCTTCTCTTTTTCTTTTCCCCTTATCCAACGGGACAGCCCTATCTGCATGGGCTCCATGGGCCATCATGGAAGTCTCATGAAGCACGGTGGCATGTGTTCCACGAACTTGAGAATCAGATGCATGTGCCTTTCCTGCATAAGGCAATGTCTCTCCATGAGACAATTCAGTGAGCAAAGCTCTTCTAGTTGCAGACCTGTCACCCCTACCATGGGATACATGTCTTGAATGCATGTGACTTTCATGCCCTCCATGAGCACTAACATACATATACCTGTTAGGCTTTGTGCCTTGTGGAGAAGACGCATGACGAGAGGTGACTGTCACCTCTTCCTTTTGCATAAAAGACCTCAACCTTTGAGATGCGGGATCTCCATGCTTCAAGCGAGGTGGATTTCTGAATTTCAGCTCTCCGTCGTCCCCCTCTTTGATGTCACCTTTGCAGAGGAGGTAGGCAAGTGCCAACTCCCTTGGCTTCTTGCCCACTTCCCGTGCCATGGACTCAAAAGTTACATCTACCATTGCATCAGCTTTCCTAGCTTCAATGGCACTTTGCACATGGGGATCTTCATGCAAAAATTTTAACTCTTGCTCTTGTGCCTGCAAAAGTTTTCTCATATGTTCCAATTCAGCCCTCATTGCATCAGGCTCTTCTTCTAGCATGACTGTCTTTCCTCGAGACAATTGACCCTTTGATTCACGATCATTAACCCTTTCAAGGGGCTTGTGCCTTCCTCGCAGAGCATCAGACCCACGAGAGGCACTAGATGGACCCCTCGAATTAGGCACTTCCAAAGGGTTGCCTTGGCTGTCCATTGTGTTAAGTGTGCTAGAAGCGGGGTGTCCAATACACTGGTTCGTTTCCCCACTAGGGAGAGGGAAACAACCGTGCTCTGATACCAATGTAACCGATCCCGTCAAGTGGGAATAGACTCCGTTGGACACCCACACGCGTAATAGCACAACTTAATATCACAATTTGAAATGGACAACTTAACAACAACTTGAAATTGAAATGAAATGAAATGAGATAGATGGACACTAGCACTGGGGCCGGAACGGGCCGACCCCCCCTCAATATATGATATATTTATTGGGAGTATTTAACAAATACAATGCTCCATGCGTTCAAAGAACCAGATGATGTCCATGTACAAATGAATACAGTACCAAACAAAAGGCTCGAAGTAGAACGACCACTTGGAGTGATCCAGTCTCTACAGTCCTGTGCCTTCACTGGACTCCGCGGAGAGCGTCCCACTGGTGTTCCAGGACCACGCACAAACAGGCTGGGGTGCTCGAGGTCCAAGGAGGGTGAGGCCGTTCGGCTCTCCAGTTAAGGGGCGAGGTGGTGGGCCCATCGTTGTTGTTGTGGTGGCCTCATTCGTCTCAGTGTCCTCTTGTGGGCAGAAAAAATTGGTGAGGTAGATTGACATGGATAATGGGTGCCGGGTTCGAGGATCTCTGTGTCACCATTTGGTCCATCTCCATTTCTGGAGCCACTTCTATGGGACTATCACTCCATAGAGTTGTTAGATTTGTACCCTGTTCACATGTGGCTAGGCCAGTGCCCCATGTGAAAGGATCAGTCATTTGGTGTCACATGGATGGGAACCAGTTGTGTGCCACCCGTGTGTGACTAGTATTGTGCCATATGGACGGGAGCTTGTTTGCTGTCACCCGTGTATGACTAGGATTGTGTCTTATTCATGGGACTGTCACACCATGGTAGGACTGATATTTGTGCCGACCTTGTCTATGGGATTGTCACTCCATAGGAAGGCCCGTGCCCAAACTTGTATTTTGCCTATGGGACTGTCACTCCATAGAAAAACCAGGACTTCACATTTCTGTTGCGCCAGTTTTGTGCCCGACAAGAAATCTTTGTACAAGTTTCATGAAAGGGAGATTTCGTCCATTACATGTGCACATGCATTTATGTTTGTATGCATAAACTTGTTTTTGCATGACTTGTTCTCGTGTGTTTGCTTGCTATGTCGTGCCAGTACACTGGACGGGGACGCCCCCAGTGTCCAGTGTACCGTGGGTGTGCTGTTTGCTGAGGAGTTGGTGTGGCATTTGAACAGGTGGTAAGTATTATCCTTTTTGGCCTTTTCAAATATAAAATCCCTTAAGTAATGTCAACCTTAATAATTATAAGGTTGGGTGTTCACACACATTTAAATATTGGCTGGACATTTGCTCTAATGTGGGTGCCCAACATTATTAATGACATTTATAGTTATTATTGCATGAAGTAATTCTTCTTCCCCCACACGTGGATGGTTGGTGGGAGTGTGATTAAAGGAAAGTACTCGCCTTGTTATTAGCAGCCTGTACCCGCCTTGTTATTAGCAACCAATACGTGCTTGTTGTACCTTGTTGTATTCGGTTGTACTTGGTTGTACCAACCTGTATCAGCTTTTACCACCTTTACCCGACTGTACCAGCATGTACTTGCTGGACTTGTTGTACCAACCTGTACATGCTATACCTGCTGTACCAGCTTGTACTTGATTGTACCCAATTGTCCCTGCAATTGTAGCAGCTGCTATCCAACATCTATTGTTGCCAAGACCTGCCTACAATTTGGGAGTGCAATAAAAAGGGGATGAGCTTTTCTCCTGAGAATTGAATTTGAATATTTGTCAAGTATTTATCTTTGTATTTCAGAATCAGTAACTATTAAAATTAAATGTTGCTTGTACAAGTCTTGTCAGGCAAAATATCACACCCTGTTTCTTTCATTAATAAGGCCATCAAGACGGTGACTTCTTTCCATGATTACCTTGACCGCGCCCTCACATTTTGGAGGAGCCAGTAAAAGTCATTTGGGGTATGAGGAATGTTGGGAGCACTAGGTATTGCTCCCTCCATGGTGTTTCACCTTGCCAGGCGTTAGTACAGACGTGCCTGTTGGTGTACGGTCCTAGAAGACCAGTGAGGGCAGGTGTTCACCCAGTGAAGGTGGGAGATTACTTGTGACTTGGTCTACTCCGACAACTAATTCTTCACCGACAAAATCTTATTGTTTGCAAGTTGTACTCACTCCTTGTTATGAAGAAATCTGGCTTAGGGCCCGTGAACACTTGTACATATAAATACTCCAAGGGCCGGCCCTTTCCGGTCCCCGTGATGGTGTTAAGTGTTCTTTGTTATTTTCAGTTTTAACATTAAAAGTGTTGTCTATTGTTTGAATTAGTTAAGTGATCTAAAATATGTGTATTTTATCATCCGATTTGTCAGGCCTCTTGTGGGGAGTGGTTACTGTCACCAATTGGCCGACCATTTGGTCCATCTCCAGTCTTTTTGTCTCGTTCACTTGAGGCCAGGCCGGTGTCTCATGTGAAGAGGCCAGTATTTTTGCTTGACATGGACGGGAGCCAGACTGGTGCCACCCGTGTGTTAGCAGTAAGGTGTCGTATGGACGGGAGCCAGACTGGTGCCACCCGTGTATGACCTGGACTGTGTTCTATCCATGGGATTGTCACGCCATGGAAGGGCCAGTATTTGTGCCGTGTCTTGCCTATGGGACTGTCACTCCATGGGGAGACTCGTGCCTGGAACTATGTTTTACCTATGGGACTGTCACTCCATAGGAAGTATTCCTTGATGACATACTAGTCTTCTCAACCACTGCGGAGCAGCATGAGAAAGATGTGGAGAAAGTCTTGCACCTTTTGCTTGATAATCAGCTCTACATAAACACTAAAAAGTCTATCTTTGGTGTTAAGGAAGTTCAGTATTTAGGCTACATCATCGGTTCCGATGGGATTAGACTGGATCCATCAAAGGTTCAAGAGATCTTAGATTGGGACATTCCTAAGACCACCCAAGAAATCCGTTCATTCGTAGGTCTTTGTCAGGCCTATAGTACTCATGTCCATCAGTTTTCCAACCTTGCAACACCTCTTACCAACTTGCTCAAGGGGGTGAAGACTCGCAAGCAGAAGGTCTCAGTTACAGGCAAGGCGCTTGATGTATTCCGTACACTCCAGAAAGCTGCCTCAAAAGCACCTGTATTAAAGTTAGCATCATGGGACGAACCTTTCGAGGTCATCACCGATGCCAACAATGTAGCCATAGGTGCAGTTCTCCAGCAAGACAATAGACCCGTGGCATATTACAGTAGAAAGTTGAATGTTGCCGAAAAGAATTATTCGCTATATGACAAAGAGCTTTTGGGTGTGATCACAAAGCTCAAGCATTGGAAGCCTTTTCTTTATGGACAGGCTTTCGCAGTGAAAACAGACCACCAAGCACTTAAGTGGCTTCAGACTATGCCAAGTGCCCAGTGGAGTGATCGACAGGCCAAGTGGAGTCAAATCTTCCAACAGTTTGGAGGTATGATTGAATACATCCCTGGTAAGCATAACCCAGTAACAGATGCTCTTAGTCGAAAGTCCAGCATCCAGGCAGTCCAAGAATCTACCATTCTCGAAATCACAAGGAAGGACTTAGATAGTATGAAAGACCAATATGTCGACTCCCCTGAGTTTGGTACTTAATACAGTTTGGCCCTCAATTCTGAGCTTGGCCACTATTCAGTGCAGAACGGTTGGTTGTTCTACAAGAACCGTCTCTGTGTTACTCGAGAGAAGCGTTCCGCTCTTCTCCAAGATGCCCATGACTCCTTAGTTGGAGGACATAGGGGTACCAATAGTGCCCTCGAGAAATTAGAACGGTCCTTTTATTGGCCAAAGATGAGGCGTGATGCCTATGCACATGTACAAGCCTATAAGATTTGTCAAAAAGTCAAGGTTCCCCATACAAAGAAGGCAGGTTTACTTCAACCTTTGCCTATCCCGACGGACCTTTCATCGACATATCTATGGACTTTGTAGGGCCTCTACCAACATCCACCGGATCCCGTAACACTCAATGTTTTACCATTGTGGATCGCTTTAGTAAATTCTGCACCAGTTGGCCTTTGATGTTCTCAAGTCGTACTGTCATGACCAACAGTCCAAATGGGAACATTATCTTCCATTGGTCCAAGCTATCTTGAACGACACTCATTCATCCAGTGTCAGACGGACTCCATATGAAGTAACCTTTGGTCGCCGTTTTTCTTCTCTTTTGACGAGAATGGTGTCTCCATCTTTAGAGGCTAATAAAACCACGGAAGCATTTTCCGAGATCATTGAGTCAGACAAGAACCGCTTGACCAAAGCTCAGGAAGCATATAGCAGACAGGCAAACAAGTCTAGACGAGATGTCCACTTCAAGGAAGGGGATTGGGTCTATTTGCGTATCATGAAACAGAGACTGAAACAAGTGGGCAAACGTTGTCCCAATCTTTCATTCCGTAGTTTTGGCCCTTTTCCAATAATCAAAAAGTTAAGTGATGTCTCCATGAAGTTAAAGTTGCCTACCAGTTGGACAATGCATGATGTTTTCCATGTTTCTTGGCTAAAACCATATGTTGGTCCATAAGTGTTTGATGTTTCAGATGAACAGCAGCCAGACGTGGTAGACGAAGCAGAAGTTATTGAGCCCGAGCAGATCCTTCTTCATCGATGGAAGCAGGATTCCGGTCGACGGATACGTCAGTTCTATACGAAATTCCGAGATCGAGACACCCACGAAGCCGTATGGCTAGACAAGGAGTACTTCCAGGAGTACCCCCAGTTGTTGGCGGACTACTTGGAAGCCATGAACCTGCCGCCAAGCTAAGCAGGAGGGAATGTCACATGCACTCTGCACTCTCAATGCATGGTAACAAACTGGCTCATCATCAACAATGCAACAGTTGTACAATATTAGAACCCAGTAGGATGATATTTGTCGTATGCCGTGACCCCATTGTACATCCTCAGTCCGGGATAAGTCAGGCACGAGCTACGTAAGTCATTCCTCAGCCTTAGCGGGTCAGTCAGTCAGTCAGTCAGTCAAGTCCCTTAACCCACTTGGAGAGAATCATTCATGCATGTAGAGTCAGTAGAAGCCTTAGGGTTTGCATCAAAAAGCACTTTGCATCCTGCATAATATGCATTCATATGCATGTGCATCATTTAGAACATCCCAGAAGCCTTAGGGAATTTACTAGGATTTATCTGGTATTTTTTTCATATTTTTTGGTATTTATTTAGCATTTATTGTCATTTATAAATATAAACTTTATTAAATAAATGACCAGCCAACTTAACCAGCCTCTAGTTAGTATAAATAGGCTTGCATAGGGCTTAGTTTCTCATTCAGTCTTCAGTGTGCTAAGAGCTTTCCTCCTCAACCCTGGGAGTTCCCTTGCCTTCAGCACTAGACTAGTCTCATCCAGCCCTTGGAGTGCTTGAGTTTGCTTCAGCCAGCCCTGGTTCTCCAACGCATGCAGTTCAGCAGTCCCTACAGCCATAAGCGCAGCAATTCAGCAGTACTAACGCAGCCAGTCAACAGTCCTAACTCAACAATTCAATAGGACAGCATACAAGCGCAGCCGTACAGTCCTCCTTAGTCCCAAAAACAGCAAACAGTCCTGCGTTTTCAATCCAACATCAGTACAGTCCTGCGTTTTCTGTCCAGCATCAGCACAACCCTGCGTTTACAGTCCCACAGCAGCTACCTTGCGTTTCAGTCCAGCCTCATCCATACAGTCTACGTTTCAGTCTACAGCAGTTCTCAGCCTCCCAATCATCATCCCCATCTACCCCAGCCATCTGGTAAAGGTAACATAGCATTCATAAGCATTTACAGCATTCTAACATAGCTTAGAACAGTCCACCGCCTTCTTTTCTCAGCCTCAGGTGTGCAGCCCTTCCTCATGCCCTTGGGAAGAGTGCATAGGCTCGAGATCAGTTCATCGAGGTGTTTCTACAGCCGTGTAAAGTTCAGCCAGGCTTCCGATCCTCCGAGATCTTGCGTTTGGCTTATCTACAGTCCACAGTCATTCTCTCTAAAGAAATAAAGCAAATACTACCTCGTTATCGGGATAGGGGCCCTTCAGTGGGTAATTCGGGACCCAATCTGGTGTGCAGTTCTCATATCTCTCTCTCATCTCTTTAAAGTTTGAAGTATTAAAGTGGATTGCTAAACTCACGAAACTCAGGATACAGAAGATGGTGTAAGCATTTGTGTGACAGGATCTTCCAATACAAAGACTTCCGCTGCATATCACAGACAAAACCTCTTCTAAAGAGAGTAACAAGTGCAAGTCCAAAAAATAAAATAAAAAACGGGTTTGAACGTTTGCAAGTCCAAAACGTCCTAGGACCTAAATAATAAAAAACGGGTTTTAAATGCAACCTTGCTTTCCTCTCCTCCTGCGTTTTGAAGGTGCTGCATTCCTTCATTGAAGTGCTGCCGTTTTTTTTCTTCAAGGAGGAGCTGCTGCGTTTTCCAGGGAAGTCTTGGAGTGCTGAGATTTGCATTTTTGCGGCGTACTTTGTTGCTGTGGATATGCCCCCCCCCCCCCCCCCCCCTACGAACACGGAGGATAAGTTGGATGGAACCAACTATGCTCATTGGAAGCTGAATATACGGATCTGGTTCTTCCCCGCCTTCCCCTCCCTTCGGAGGGATGTTTCGAGTGCATTTTGGTGGACTGTTTTGCTGCCGTCCCGCACCTTTCTACCTCAGTTTTCAGAGGCAGCTGATTGGTCCTCATGCTTTGCTCCGTTGGAAAGTGCTCCAGGGAAGTCTTGGAGTGCTCAGATTTGCATTTTTGCAGCATACTTTGTTGCTGTGGATATGGCTCCCCCCTGTACGAGCACGGAGGACAAGTTGGATGGAACCAACTATGCTCATTGGAAGCTGAATATACGGATCTGGTTCATTCATAGTTGGATGGAACCAACTATGCTCATTGGAAGCTGAATATACGGATCTGGTTCATTCATAAGGGTTTGTGGGAGATTGTTCAAGGCAGTGAGAAGAAGCCCAAGCATCCTCAAAACTCGAGGCGGCTCAAGAGGATGAATTCCTTGTGGAATTACAACACTGGGAGGATCGTGATTTGAAGGCGCACTCGGTGCTTGTGTGGACCATTACAAAGGAGGCCTCACCAGCTGTGCAAACTCTCGCCAATGCACATTAAGTTTGGTCCAAGTTGGAGGATCTCTATGCTCGAGATTCATAGATGAGAGCACTTCCTCTGCAAGGGCAACTCTACAGTATGGTATTTCTTGATAGTAGTTCTCTACAGTCGTTCCTTATGAAGGCCAAGGTCATCCATGATCAGTTACTGGCAATTGGTGTTGCCTTGTCCTCTGCTCAGTTGGCTGCACTAATCCTCACAAAGCTTCCTCCGGAGTATGATGTGGTTTCTCGGGCTTTGAGGTGCCAGGTCACAACAAGTCAACTGGATTTTGATGACCTCAGATCCCTTCTATTGGAAGAAGCGTCCATCCTCGTTTCCCAGGGAAGAATGGTCACGATCAAGCACTACTATGGTCCAAAAGAAAGGTCCGAGTCGTTGCTACTCATGTGGGAAGAAAGGACATTGGTCTAAGGATTGCTTGTCCAAGAAGAAGGACAAGGGCAAGGGCAAGTCTTCATGCCATAAGAAGGGAAAAGAAGACACGGGACAATGATTCAGATACTTCTAGTGACTCATCTAGGCTCCCAAGGCAATTCCGGTCCAAGAGCACCGCGATGGTGTTCTTCTCTAGTTATTCAGATAGTTTTCCCCATGTGCTTCCAACCAGAGGAGGCTTGTGGGCGAGAGAGGGGGCTGTTAGCAGCTCCATTATGGTGCATGGAAACCATGAGTCGAAGGCTTGTGGATGAGAGAGAGGGCTATTAGCAGCTCCATTCTTGTGAATGGGAACCGTGAGTCAGAGTTCCAAGCATTAAAAATCTGGCAGGACAAGGTCAGCTTTGGTGTAGCAAAGACTATGGACAAGATGTGTTCTGAGTTCATTGTTGAGGTTTTTTGGACTTGATGTATTCACAGTCCAATATTGGGGGATTATGGGCGTGAGCGATGCAGATTTCTTTACTGTTCAGGGTGGCATTTTTTGTTTCCAGGAGTCAGGTTGATAGGAGCTCTTTCCTAAAGTTGTCCTAGAAACTGCTAATCCTGAGAATCATGCCCATGTGGCATCCATTTATTAATGCACATGACAGTGTGTGTGTACACATATGTATGTATATACACACGCACATATATGGACATGCGCACACCAGAGCATGTGCATGTATTGGAAGAAGAAAAACTGCTACATGAGTACCCTTCAATCCTCGACTTTGACAATGATGCACGCCAAGCAGCAAGACCACATGGTGATATTTATTACGCTTGCAAAGCTTGGCCTGAAAACTACCTTTTTGGCCAGCACAGGCAGCTTCAATTCCCACCTAGAAAAGTTTGAAATAGATTTGTAATCACAACAATACAAAGTGCATGGCACTCGTCTTCAGAATGCACAGCAGGAATAGCCACCAATACAAATAGCTTACCAACACCAGACTAAACAGCGCATAACATTCATTCGCAATTACATGTTTGCACAAAGTTGAGCCTTCGTGATGCATTATCCAACAGATAATTACACGTGTGCAATACTTTTGAAGTGTAAACCCTTGTGCCCTATCACAAGTTAACAGCTCCTTTTTTAAAAGAATCAATGAACATACAAAAGGAATACAGCAATGAAAGTGTCACCTTATAAGAGCCAGACGAGCTTTCCAAAATCGAAGCTGTCCCACTGCTTTAATCACTACTTTTGGTGAAAGTGGGGGAGCAGAGAGTGATTCTAAATCATTGGAGCTTCTTCTCGTTCCAATGTCATGCTGAGACAGTTCTTCAACTTCTCCATTGCGGTTTCTGGGAGTTTCAGACACTCCAGAGCTTCCACATTTGTTGCAAGCAGAATGGTGAGGCACTTGACCTAGGAATTTGTGTGTGTTGGCTCCAACAGTCTTATCTGAGATAGGAGAACCAGCCTCTTGTGCTTGGGTAAGGCTTGCAGTATCTCTATTCCAAAGTAATGTTTCACATTCTTTCTTAGATATAGAGCTACATTCTACTGAAATTTTATGCAGACACCTTGCATCACATGAGCTTTTTTTCGGACAGTCGAGCTCGTTCTCTCCCATATCTCTGCACTCATCAGCAATACTTGGTATTCCAACATCTGCTGTGCTGGGGCCATCTCGTAGCGTTCTTGCATGGTCAGACCCCTTGGACTCAGGCCATTTTCCCAGATCGATGGACCCTGATTGCCGAGAACCACAATCACCTGGTAATAATTTCGAAGATTCTTTGTTTTGTTTATAGGAAGATGTGTCCATATCTTGTTTTGATGCCATCTTATGCCCCTCATCTGTTACATGAATTACTACTTTCCTGTTGACTCCTACACTCTCACCACCTCCAGAACTACAGCCTTGAGTCTGAGGAACTGAAACTTCGCACTTGACTTTAGAGACACTAGAAGCTTCCTGCAAACCATCCCCAATGGTTAAAGTTTGAGCTCCCTTTACTAACTTCGCAACATCGACAGCAAAGCTGTCACAAAGTCCTTGCCCATGTGCTGGCGTGCTACAGGCTGTCTTGTTGTGAAATGTGTGAGAAGGTAGCATTGGGTCTGAAAACTCCTCAGCTCTTTTCTCAGATGTGCATTTGAAATTACTAATTGTCCTAGCTGCTGCCACATTGTCTAATAAAGCACCACCAGCTGCCAACTGTCGCCACAGGGATTCCCGAGATTTGTTCCCACATATAGCAGTACTATCGCTAGTCCCAAAGGATGGGCAAATAATATAGCTTTGTGCATTGGTAAATGGCAGCACGGAAGGCATGCATGGTGAAGGACATGAATTATGATATTCTTTGGACTCGTACTGTATCATCATAAAGCAACCAAAGGACATTAGGATTGCAGCATGTTCAACAGAGAAAAAAACCGAAGATCTACAGACCGCAAATGGCATTTCTCACCAATTTCTAGAATGTGCATGGCTTTTCAAATGCCTTTTATTGGATCACTTATAAAGCATAAAACACCCGTACCATTATGAGAGAAGCTTGTGGCCCTTACCTGTTCTGGATATGGATATGCGGCAGATGATTTGCAAGGGCTTGGAGATGGCGCAAATCTGTGAGAGGGGACAGTGAACTGCTCATAGAGAGCCATCTTGTTACGAGGGGGAGCTCTTGACCCTGCTTTCTCTCCTTCATTCACATGGAGGCGAGTAAACAGAGTTCCGGTTACGAATGGAGGCCCTTCTTTGTGTTGCATTTTCTTACCGCTGCCTGCTTTACCATCGCTTGCACTGTTCATGGCTACTGCATCGGAGAAAGCTGAACCGTAACCCCTACTAAACACAGTGTTATATGCAACGATGTGCGCTCTCATTTGACTTCTGGATCCTTTTAGCTCGCCGAGCCATCATTCACAGATTCCTAATCTGTCTGGATCCGAGACAGATTGTAACCTAATCAGCAAAATCCAGCTGCAACCCTCATCAGCTGCGAGTTGACGCCTTCCATCATCACCTTT
Source organism: Cibotium barometz (assembly GCF_041138505.1). Classification (NCBI taxonomy): domain Eukaryota; kingdom Viridiplantae; phylum Streptophyta; class Polypodiopsida; order Cyatheales; family Cibotiaceae; genus Cibotium; species Cibotium barometz. The sequence continues at coordinate 18,750,874 of NC_141081.1, forward strand.
AAGTTTTTGTGTGATATTGACTTACATAGGTAGCAGTGCCAAAAACCTGATACCTTGTATTATACTTTCTTTCCATTTGTTCCTTTCCTTCTATGATCGCCTTTACCTTTAGGCTTCGAGTTTGTGCTTCGCTGGTGTATGAAGTTTTTACACATATATGTGTATGACACGTATGTGTGTATGCATCTATGTAGTGTGCACATGTGTATTAGTGTATGTGCACACTACATAGATGCATACACACATACATGCACGTGTATTAGTGTATGTGTACATATGTGTGCATGTGTCTGTGTGCAACTCTCATATTTGTGTGTCTTCCTCTCACACGCATTCCCTCTATGTCTCTGTCGTCACTCACATGCACACACACAACCCTCTCTCACGCACACACAACCCTGTATGTCTTTGTCTCGTCACTCACATCTTACATGCACACACACAACCCTCTCTCACGCACATACACGTACGTGCACATGCGCTCTCACACACACACACCATACATACACCCTCCACATGCACGTGTGATTGTGTGTGTACAAGTACGTATATGTTTGTGAATGTGTTTATATATAATAGTATTAATATAATATTATTATATATTTACTATATATATATATATTGATTTATATATCATTATTGTATTATATTGTTATATATTTACTATATATTTTTTAAATTTTATAATTTTATATATTCTTATTTATTAATTATATATTTATATTATATTATATTATTATGTATATTAACATATTATATTATATTATTTATATATTTTTTATTAAACTATTATATTTATAATATATTAATATATATACTATATATATGTCTTTAATTTTTGTATTTATACTTATGTATTATTATTATTATTATTATATATAACATTATACTATAATATATTATTATAGAATTAATATATTTATTTATTTAATATCCTTACTTATTATATATATATTATACTTTTTATTATATAGCTTTATATTTTGTATTATATTATCTTCTATATATCTTACGGGCCTTACTCCCCCTCATGCAACAACGTGTCATCAAAGAATGGGGGGTGGCCAAAGATGGGTGAGAGATGTGGCGCATTTGTTTGAGCCGCCTCGCCATGCAGAGTTGCAGAGCCGTGGCCCGCCTCTCTAGACTCCTGCAACCTTAAAATCTTTCGCCTGCACCCTGCCATGGAGACTTGCAGAGCCGCCTCGCTATGCAGAGTTGCAGATCCGCCTCTCTAGACTCAAAGGCAGCCACCCTCTCTCCATTACGCAGGTGGTGAGTCCTCTCTCTCTCTCTCTCTCTCTCTCTCTCTCTCTCTCTCTCTCTCTCTCTCTCTCTCTCTCTCTCTCTCTCTCTCTCTCTCTCTCTCTCTCTCTGTATTCTGTATGTGTTCTAGCTTCGCTTTCTCTCTCTGTACGTCTTGTGTGTGCTGGTTTTTCTATGTGTTTTATTGTTATTGGTCTTTTCAATTTAATCGCTCTCTCTGCACGTTTTATCTGTGTAGGTTTTTCTGTGCAATAAGCAATATACAAAGGTGAGATTTTGATGGTTTTACATGATTTTCAATTCCTCCATTCTTCTTCTTCTTGCTCCTCTGACCTACACACACACACACCGACACACAGTGCAAAAATATTTTAATAATCTTAAATGTGCTATTATTTTTCATGCATTAACTCTGTGTGTGTGTGTGTGTGTGTGTGTGTGTGTGTAGGTGAGTGTGTGCATGTACAAACACACAAACACACACCCAAACATGACGTGCAAATGTGTACATACCCACATACACACACATGTGTATATATATGTGGACAAATACATTTATATAGTCTTAGATCCTCACAAGCTAGATGACAATCTTAAGCTTCTTTTAATCAAAGAGGCATTGGGATTATTAGATGGCTTTTACATTGTGAGTAGTAGTTGTTATCGTGATTGTGTGGAGAGAAACACGTTGCCTTGGCATGTGCATCGTCTCTGGAATAGCCGCATTATTACTCTCGAATGGGCGTACAACTCACTCACGTTTCAAAATTCCATTGGTACTTAATGCTTCTAGCACATGTGGAATTAAAGCTAATAGCCCATTGACCGAGGTGTTGAAGCTTGCAAGGTTAATCATTTGGGACGAGGCTTCAATGATGCATAGGTACACATATGAAGCACTCGATAGGACATTGAGAGACATTATGCAAAGTGATACAGTGTTTGGTGGAAAAGTTATGCTTTCTGGACTTTAGGAAAATCTTACCAGTTGTGTCAAAGGGATCACGCGAAGACATTGTTGATGCAACGTTATGCCAATCACATATTTTGAGATATGTGAGTGTTTTAAAGCTCACCCAAAACATGTGGGTTAGACAGAGTGCTTACTATGGTATAGAACATGAAACTGTCAAATGGACATTACAAATAGGGGATGGCACTATAGGCTAGCCAAACAATGAAGGTAGAGTAGTAATTCCATCGCAAATGTTGATCCATGGCAACTTTGTTTTGAGTTTGGTAGAATGGGTATACAAAGATCTTCATAGAGTTAAGGATTATGCATGCTTCTTCAAAGATCGTGCTATTCTTGCACCACGAAATTTAGAGGTTGATGAGATCAATGAACTAGCCTTGTTTTCGTTGCCTGGTCTTGAAAGAGAATATCTTAGTGCAGATTCTATTGTTTCTTGTGAGAATGACGCAATACTGTATCCAATTGAGTACTTGAACAGTTTGAACTTAGGTGGTGGTTACCCTCCTCACAGCTTACTTCTAAAGATTAATGCGCCCATCATTTTGCTCTACAATTTCGACCCTCAACGGGGACTTTGTAATGGTACCAGATTGATATGCAAGCAATTTAACTCAAAGGTGATAGAAGCAAAAATCCTTACAGGTACAAACATTGGAGACAATTTTTATTCCCAGGATAACATTTTGTGCCTACTATGCTTCGATTGCCGTTTGACATGAGAAGGAGGCAATTTCCTATCAGGTTAGCTTTTGGTATGTCAATAAATAAGTCCCAAGGACAAACATTGAGTGTATTGGGACTTTATATGGCCACGCAAGTATTCACACATGGACAACTGTACATCGCTATGTCACGTGTTAGATCATCTGCAGTGAAAGTGAGCATATTGTGGAATATGAAAGTGGCACAACAGGTTCAAATGAACTCTTCACAACCAATGTTGTCTACAAGGAGGTTTTGCAAATGGCATGTCGAAGAATTTAAATGTAAATGGCAGTTTGCAAATGTAAGAGACTACATTTATACCTCCTACATTTATACCTATCTTTGTGCAATGAAGGAAGCATTTGATTGGAGAATGTTTCTGAAGATGTGCAAGTGCAGTCTTTGTTTGCTTTTGGATTGCTTTTATATACAGTGCCCTTATATATATATATATTGTGTGTGTGTGTGTGTGTGTGTGTGTGTGTGTGTGTGTGTATAGAGAGAGAGAGAGAGTTATATTTGATATCAAGGATATATTGCTTAGGATGGATGTGGCAAGGAGATCATTTTCGTTCGTTTATGGTGATGGACAAGATATTGAAGGTAAATGTTTTAGACGTTTTCTATAATTTAGGTATTATTGTTTTCCAAGATTTATTTAATATTCATGGTGGCTGAATTGTAGACCCTCCATTTTGGGAAGGCCAAGCAACAGCTTCTCTAATTATTGAACTGTTAGAGAGCACTGATGTTTTACGATATATATACAAACTTTCTTTTTATGTAGCTTTTGTGTTTTGTTTGATTAATTTATATTTTTATTGAAACATTCATTTGCAACAGGGAATATCTTCACTTTTTAGAGTCCAGATTATTGTTGGCTTTGTATGGTTGAGACAGTTACGAGATGATAGCTTTGGGCTCCTAGAAATTTACAATCTACGATTGTGGAAGATTGCAAATCAGCTTCATGTACGTGTAATGTTTGTGGATTATGAAAAGCCTGATAAGTTAGATTTTCGGTGCATAGGCACTGGACAATACATAATTTTCCGATTTGCTGTTTACAAGCCTGTTCAAACGCCGTTCGCCTCAAATATTGATCCACCAAATGAGTTTTGTAAGCTTTTATCCTTATCCAACTTTTTTCTACGAGAGTTATATTTTCAATGCTAATATTTTTTATGGCATATATTTTGCTAGATGGAGGCGCGGGATATAGGCCACCAAGGAGAGATAATCCTATTGTCTGAAGATTGTTTTGAGGTTGTGTTGAGGTGTGTTAAAATACTCATCGTTTTATGGGTTTGTAATGCTAGAAGCGTCTATATGGATATATATGGCAATCACGATGCTTTTATATATTAGTTTGGCAAGTTGAGGGTGATGTATACATATATGTATGAGTGTGACCAGTATCTATGGATATTATGGGTGCGTGCGTATACACAGACACGTATTTACATGTGTGTGTATGACATGCACACATGCATTCAAAGGCCTGCACACACTTACATATATCCTCCAGTTGTGGCATGTATGGTTTCAATGGATTTCACGTACACGTACTCATACGTACATGTACATACATACGTACATCTTTATGCATGTTTGTGTGTAACTCGATGTGCCTAGCTTGTAAAAGGAAAGGAAGACTGATTTTACACATATATCTTTTGCATGTACCTAAATGCAAAATGCTTCTTGCCCGTCGCTCGTCGCGGAGACGGGTCGTGACACTAGTTTATTTTAATTTTTCTTCTTTCAACATACCCCTACACTCCTCTCTCTCTCTCTCTCTCTCTCTCTCTCTCCCCAACAAGTGGTTTCTCACCTCCCCCATCACACCCCCTTCTCTCTTTCGCCTACCCCAACACTTGGCCCTTCCAACCACCATGTGTCCCCTCCCTTCCCAAAAACTTGTGCATAATAGATAGTATAGATAGATATATTATACATACATGTGTGTGTATAATATGTGTGTGTGTGTGTGTGTGTGTGTGTGTGTGTGTGTGTGTGTGTGTATTAACATATATGTGTATTTGTAAATGTAAATAAAAATATACATACACACACACACACATGCACCATCTCTCTCTCTCTCTCTCTCTCTCTCTCTCTCTCTCTCACACACACACACACACACACACACACATGTACACACCTGCATATGCACTAATGCAAACACATACTCTCTCCCCCCACATACACTCTCACACATAGAAATTCTCTCTCTCTCTCTCTCTCTCTCTCTCTCTCTCTCTCTCTCTCACACACACACACACACACACACACACACTGTTGAAGCCATTAGATTGTGGTTAACAAAGTTTAGGGACCGCGTGCTCGATTACCACAAATCATGGAACCAAGTGCATTCTTGGTTGATGATGCTTGAGCGAGAGATCGATGCCTTGAGGTGACAATATTAATTTCTTCTTTCTCCTACCTCTCAAATAGGTGTACATGTGACTTATGATAACTCATAAATGCAGGGCTTCTCACACACACTCTCCCAAACATAGAAACTCTCTCTCTCTCTCTCTCTCTCTCTCTCTCTCTCTCATACACACACACACTTACACACACATGCAAATATATATTATATATGATATTATGTTTTATTATATTTAAACACAATACATGTACATACATATACACACACATACACATAATTTTAATTAATTTAATTTTAATATAAATTATATTTTATTGAGCAACGATGGAGTCCTCGCGCTCTCAAATAAATGCATCTTACATGTACCTGTACATATACATACACACACATACACATATACTTTCAATTAATTAAATTTTAATATAGATTAAATTTTAATGAGTGGCGATGCATAGTGAGGTGTCCTCACTCTCAAATAAATGCATCTTACATGTATTCTCTCTCTCTCTCTCTCTCTCTCTCTCTCTCTCTCTCTCTCACACACACACACACACACACACAATTTTAATTAATTAAATTTAAATATAAATTATACTTTAATGAGCGACGATGCATGGTGGGGAGTCCTCACTTGCAAATAAATGTATCTTACATGTGCCTTGCTTTCAATTAATTAAATTTTACTATAGATTAAAATTTAATGAGTGGCAATGCATGGTGAGGTGTCCTCACTCTCAAATAAATGCATCTTACATGTATTCTCTCTCTCTCTCTCTCTCTCTCTCTCTCTCTCTCTCTCTCTCTCTCTCACACACACACACACACACACACACACACACACACATGCTCTCTCTCTCTCTCTCTCTCTCTCACGCACATACACATATACACACCCGCATATGCGCTAATGCAAACGCACACTCTCTCTCCCCCCACATACACTCTCTCACGCCGCATAGAAATTCTTTGCCTATGTCTCTCTCTCTCTCTCTCTCTCTCTCTCTCTCTCTCTCTCTCTCTCACACACACACACACACACACACACACACATATGTAAATATATATAATATGTAATATTATGTTTTATTATATTTAGACATATATACCTATACATATATACATATGTATATTTATAAATATAAATAATTTTATACACATATAATTTTAATTATTTAAATTTGATTTAAAATTAAAATTTAATGGGTGGGGATGCGTGGTGAGGTGTGCTCACTCTCAAATAAATGCATCTTACATTTAATCTCTCTCTCTCTCTCTCTCTCTCTCTCTCTCTCTCTCTCTCTCTCTCACACACACACACACACACACACACGCGCGCGCGCGCGCACGCATGCATGTACACCCACACATGCAGTAATGCACATGCACACTCTCCTCCCCTCACATATACTCTCTCACACACATAAATTCTCTCTCTCCCCCCCCCCCCTCTCTCTCTCTCATAAAATAGAAGATATATTACCAAAAAAAAATAACCACATTGTCGCCAGGTGATGTACTATATTTCCCTCACTAATTACTCTGAACCACATGTATAGCTCGGAGTACCCTCATCCAATATATAGCCGTGTCATTCTCCACCAAATGAGCTAACTGCAAGGAAGAGACTTGCTACAATAGTAGCCCTTTTATACAAGCTATAATACCAACTTTTGCATCAAATATGAAGGCATTCCTAGTTAACCAGATATGCCACAATCCTGTCCACCTGAAAAAATAAAAGAAAACTAAATATTCTCGGTTATCAGGCCATTCGAAATCTTTCCAAAAATCTAGTCTTTAACCTCTACGGGCCTATCTGTCAACGAAATCCATACGCGAGAAAGGAAATCCCACACCTTCTTTGCCACTGGACATGAAATGAAAAGATGCAAGCATGTTTCTAAGCATGTAGTATAAAACACACAATTACCAGAAGTAATCCACCGCTTTCGCAACAACTAGTCCCCCGCCGATGGTAGGCCTCCAATTAGCATGTACCATAGGAACACCTTCCCTTGATATGGAATCTTAGACCACCATCCCTGTAAGATTACTTCCTTCCACCAAGCCCTACTTTTCCTGATGTTTCATACCCTATTAGCCTTCTCAGTGATCCAACGCTTAGGGGCTAGATAATGGCAACTCCTCTAGACATGGCAGTGACTAAAACAGCAAAGGATGGTGGCCATTTTACATGTGGCAGCAAATCAGCAGAAAGCAGCAGGTCAGCGTGAGTGCTGAGTGTAGGTGAAGCTGAGCAATAGCGATGATGCTCATGCAAATAGAAGACTGTTGACAGTTGCTGGCAGCCAGCAGATAAGCAGCAGGTCGGCAATGTTATCCTCAGCACATATGTCGGCAATCAGAAGATCCCTCGATGAGGCCGGTGAGGGGAGCTAAGCGAAGCAAGCGATGCTCATGAAGAGGCTTTAGAGAGAGGAGATAGGCTGCGAGCGATGGTGAGCAAGAGAAGAGAGCCTCATGGGAGTGGGCAACCAAAGGAGGAAGACCAACTTCCATTTGTGGGTTGGCCTTCACCCCCCAAGGGTTTCCCATGGAGAAGCATGGCTCTGATACCATGTTGGAAACATGGAGGTGCTAACTCTAGTTGCAGAAAGGAAAGATGGCAAACATAATGAAATGGAAATGAAAGCAATGAACTTACATGTAGACTAAGATAGCTTGACTTGATTGATGTGACACACAAGAAAGTACATCACTCTTATAGAGTGAACACAAACACTCAAGTACCATATGCTTATGGGATAACTCCCAAAGTGACACGTGGCACTCTCTCACACAAAAACTTATAAACTAGTTCCAAGTACAGAGTAGAACACACTCTTTGACTATGATTTCTCCAACATGGCATCACTAGGTGATGTATCCTCTCTCTCTCTCTCTCTCTCTCTCTCTCTCTCTCTCTCTCACATACACATACACATATGCAAATACATATATTATATTTTTTTAATTATGTTTTATTATATTTAGACACATATACCTATAGATACATATATACGTGTATTCTCACTCTTAAATAAATGCATCTTACATATAATGTCTTTTATCTTTTCTTTTACAATGAGAGAGAGAAAGAGAGAGACACCTACACATTGAATTTTTCATCATGAAACTCAGCTTTTAAGAGGGAGACCCCTATTTTTTCTCTCAAGAAAATCATTAGGTAAGAAGGGAGAGCTCTCCTTTCCAAAATTGAAATGACGTGAGATGGTGAAAATCAAATTGGAGAGAGGGGCAGCGTGAAGCTTGTTAGAATTATGTGGGTTGTGTCCAGGTTGTTTTGGTGTGAACGCCCCTTATTAAGGGTCAGGTCAAAAGAAAGGCCTTAGTGCCCATAAATACATTATACATGGTGTATATTATCATTCATAATACAATCATTATATTCATGTGTAATCTCTCTCTCTCTCTCTCTCTCTCTCTCTCTCTCTCTATATATATATATATATATATATATATATATATATATATATATATATCTCCATATCTATGCTTCCACACACCATGGCTTCATCTTTCCACCTCCCCTTCCACTCCCTTATGGACCTGGCCATGTTTCCAATATAGTATCAGAGCTAGGCTCTATCCCATCACCATGCTTCACCTTCTCCCCTTCTATATTTTTTGGGTTTGTATTTTTTTAGGTTTTTCCGGCGTTTTCAAGGTTCCATGAGGATCAATGCGGTTTTCTCTTCATGAGCCACCCCTTCATATGTTGCGTTTTTTTCTTCCTTCACATGCTGCGTTTTTAGAACTGATACCCTAGAAGAATTTTTTCCCTCTTGCTTGGCAAAAGGATCACTTATGGACTCTAAATTTCTTTTCACATTGAACAATATATAAGAATGAGTTTTAGGCTTACCTTGCTAGTTGTAAAAGTCATGATTTAGAGTACCCTCTTAATTTGGTTTACTTTCTTCGTCTTCGTCTTCAATCACGTTCACAGCCGTAAGTCGATTCTTTATCTTCTCTAGACACTCGTATGCATAATGTCCTTCTTTATCACATTTGTAAAACAGATAATCACATGAGGTTTTTGATCTCCATTGTTATTCTTTTTTGTTAAGTCGGTCTTCTTTCCATTCACTTGTGAACCATTTTTCTTCGCTGCTTCACCTGTACGTTAAAATGTCTTAAAAGTTTTGGAAGGAGGGTTAGATTGAGAAAACTGAGGAATGTGAGAATCCATCATTGTAGTCTCCCTAGAAAATCCATTTTTCTTCTCACAATTTATGGCTAGAGAGATGGCATTGCTAAGAGAATGAAGATAGAACATGTTCACTTCCACTCTAATGATTGACTTCAATCCAAATATGAACTTCCGCTTTTGTCCTTCGATTGCACTCTCTCAATGACTTGAAGTTGGATAAGTGTTTGCCAAAATTTATCCACATACATCTACACAGTTTCTTTATCAAGTTAAGGTAACATATCCCATTGTTGATGCACCCTGGCTTTGTAATAAGTTGGAAGAAAATTTTGTTTAATGAGCTTTTGAAATTCCTTCCAAGTCCTTGGTTTATCCTTGCTTGATGGCGTTCCACCATAGAGATGCACTTTGAACCAAATGGTTAGCAACACATTTGACTTTGTCCTTCTCAAAAAATTATTCCTTGGAAAAATAGTCGTCAAGTTGACTAAGCCATGACAATAAATTCTTTGGTTCCTTCTTACCATCAAAATTTTGAAAAGTGAAAGCTTTCTAGCTAATCTTGGTTTCCTTCTTCATTTTCTGTGCTTGAAGAGTAGCTTGTAGTGTCTTGCATATACGATCCCCCTCAAAATCTAAAGAATCAAACCTAGAATATGACCTTCGTTTCTTACATGAAATTCTTCTCTCTGGTTCTTCTCTTTAATTGCGCTTCGCTGGCGAGTTGAGCTTGAAGTGCATTTGATTGATCTTGGATAGTTAGCGACGGTAGAGGATAGGTTGCCATTGTAGAAGAACCAAGCAAAATAATATGGAAGTGTGGAAGTAAAATAGAAAAAAGTAACAAGCTTATCTGACTCCCGTGTATTCGAAAGAAGGTTTGTTGAAGCGCTCAAGTCGATGACATCCCCAACGAACAATAAGATTAATAATCCAATAACGCCTTGATGTCGACAATAAACCCAAATAATAACTCATTGAAGGAGTCTTCAAATGAGTTGAAAATTTGTTGAAGAAATCCCACTTGCTTAATTTTGTGTTTGTAAGGCTCTTTCTTTTTCTCCTTTTTGTAAACTACGAAGGCATATAAACTTTTGTGAGATGTAAGCCTTTAAAAGCTTAATAGAAACTTTTGTGGGATGTAAGCCTTTAAAAGCTTAATATTAGGAAACTTTTTGAAGGCTATAAACCTTTAAGGGCTTAAAATAATTTGAGACTTTGAAAATTCAAAGCTTTTAAGCTTAGCCTTTGAATAATAATAAAGAAAAATATTGGTTCTTCACAAATGGAATCCCTGTGGCCCGCGCGCAGCGTGTAATTCTGAAAGGAGGGACAAGAAAATTGATAACTCTTTTTTTTAAATGACTTGAAGCTTTTTAAAGCTTCAAAGCTTAGGCTTAAAAGGGCTATATAGATATAAACTATTATAATCGGCTAGGAGAAGGAAACCATGCGTAGCGTGTTGAAAGAAACAAAGGAGGAGTCCCAACTGAGTTAGTGTAGTGGTCAAGCTTGTGACTTGTAACCTCTAGGTTATGAGTTCAAGTCCCACTAGGCTCTCTCATGTTATGAGTTCAAGTCCCACTAGGCTCTCTCATGTTATAAAGGGACACCTATGCTCGCTTGATGTGTTTGGTTGCTCGGGCTCTTGCCCCTTGAACACTCGAGTGACTCCTCCTCCTCGGGTGGTGGATCACCCGAGATAGGAGGATCCATACGAGACCCCTCCGCTGTTCCAGCGCTCGACTCATCGCGGTGGTCATGGGGGATGCCTAATTCGTGGCTCTTGCTTGATGGTACGTGGCCCTTGCCCAACCATGATAATTGGCTAATTGTTGGAAGGGGAAATCGGCTCCACCCATTTGAGTGGGCCCCAGGTGTGTACGAAAAAAAAAAGAAATAAAGGAGGAAAAAAAAAGTAAGCCTATTGCCGTCGCCATTGCCAAGGGGTGGAGAGGAGAGAGGGAATAGTTAAAAAATATTTTAGCTTTAATTATCCATTTGATTAAAGCTTTAATCCATGACTTTTTTTTCTTGCACTGTAAAACCCAAAAGCGCTTTTCTTCAATTTGATTTATGGGCAAACCTGCACCATCGATTATGGATTTTGAGCATACTGTGCGCTTAGCAATTTTGAAATTAGACCAATAACCTCCTCAAAGAGCTGATTTCATCTATACAAATGGATTATGGAGATGGATTAGAATTGATGAAGGTGGTTTTGGGATAAGAACCTTGGTTTCACTTCTAGAAAAGTGATTTTATGCATAAAGGTGGCTTAAAACCTCATCAGTTGAGCTAAATCTTCATATTGAGCTAAATCTTGTTCTGACGGCCCAAAAATTCCCCATTAACCATTGAATCTTTGCTGGAAGGTCTCTTTGCTTTTGCCTCCTTTGCCCTTTGGTTTTGTGAATGAATCGCTATCTTTGTCCAAAGCCCTTGTACCTGCAGGCTTTAAATTCCCCATTAACCATTGAATCTTTACTCGAAGGTCTCTTTGCTTTTGCCTCCTTTGCCCTTTGGTTTTTTGAATGAATCGCTATCTTTGTCCAAAGCCCTTGTACCTGCACGCTTTTTGCAAGCCTTTATTTTTCTTGTGCAAGTATTTTGAATTTGTAGAAAAGCCTTCAAATTTGCTCCAAGCCAATAACCTTTGAGAAAAAATGAATTTCTTGATTTTTCTTCTTTAAGTCTCGATGACCCAAATTTAATACTTGATTTTGTTGTGCTCTGATACCACATGACCTTTAGTACATGAAAATTTGAATATTCCACAAATTGAATAATAAAGAAAATAAACCATAGACACCATAGCATAACACAAGAGCATCAAAATCAAATAACACAAGCAGTGTGTGCAATCCTCCCCCCTCGACATGTGTGACTTCTCTCCCACACACGGTATTTAAATCATATTTCATAAATTTAGCCCTTGGAGCCATAAATAGCATAGTTTTTCCAAAATTGAACCATAGTCTAATGCTTTTAAAGTATCTTATCGAAAATAAACCTTACCCATCATATGCACAGTGGGCCAAACCATATAAATTTAATTATTTTGCACACATGTGCACGGCTAGTTAATTCCGTCTAATGTCTACCTTCGTTGTCCCGAAGTTATGATCTATACTCAAAGATAGTCCACAGTGTTAGATCACAATTACTTTAGATTTATTCACAAAAAATAATAACGAGACAAGTAGTAAACATTATCTAGATTCACTCTCGATTATTCACTACTATGCGAAATATAATTGATTGGATTCACTCACAATGTCTTCACATGCATCGCACGTGACACAGAGTTGATCGGATTCACTCACAATCAAACTCGTACATTAACACCACACTTTATCGTTGATTAGATTCATTCATAATCAACCTAGCTTGGGCACGTCTCACACGTGTTACTGTTGTTTGGATTCACTCATAATCAACTTAGTTTGGACACCCAAGATTTTCTTTTCACTTGTTGGGTCACCCAACAATTAATAAATTAATTACCGTCGCACTTATATAACTATGTTTTTAGATGTGCTTATCATCTCATCATATGGTGTGTTTTCATATGATGTGATCACTCCATAATCATCATGTTATCCCATGAAGATTATCATGTAATAAGAGCCATACACTCAATGTTTTTTTTATGAAAAATCCTATGCTATAGCCATCATATACTTAATGGTTTCTTCATCAAGAGGACCCTCTCCTATGCTCCACCAGATGACTTGAACCCTTGCAAATTTATCAGTCCATTCATCAAAGGTCTTCTACAAGTGTTATGAAGCATCATCTGCAGCTTTAATGGTAACTTTCCAATGGTTCTCTAATAAGGATCATGAGCTTGTTCAATGGTTCGCTTCCTTAAAGGAGGAGGCACATGAAATACAAACGTGCGCTTTTTCAATGGTTTTCTTCCTTCAACGAGGAGGCACATGAAACAAAAACATGTGCTTCAATTTATGATGTTGAGACCACTACAAGAAGGTCTACATCCTATGCTTCTTTTCATAAAGCCATGGGATCTTCTAGATTCAGCATTTATGCGTGTCTCAAGTCTCAAGGCATATGTGTTCGACATCAACATCACTTCTTTGACGAACACATCTAACTTCGGGTCCTGTGCCTTGGCTCATGAGCCTGAAAGGATGACCCAAGCATCCTTTGCATGGAAACATCATCAAAAAAGGATCTTCACCAACATATATTCGATGGGGGGATTCTTCCCCAACATCGTTGCAAAAGGATCTTCACCAACATATGTTCAAGGGGGGGGATTCTTCCCCAACTTTTAATCTATTTTCTATTTTATGTTAAGTCAAGGATTCTCTGCCCGGGTTGTTTGGAATTTGGATGTCCTTTTGGAGTTGTTGTAATGCCTTGATCCGATAAAAAGCAAAGATGTATTCTTATCCTAGTTAGGAGTTGGGAGGGGTGACTAAGCAATAATCTCACCTTTGGTCATAAAAGCTAATTAAGGGAATGGTCATTGCACAGGAGGTGCACATGCCTAGGTCACCACTCTACAGTGATGTGATAGAGTTAGAGGTTGGTTGCTTCTTTTGTGTTTGGGTCTCACCACCTTCCCTCCGGGGGGGGGGGGGTGTTGGAATTATTTGAGTGGGATGTGTCTAGGTTGTTTTGGTGTAAACAACCTCTTAGGTGTGAACACTCCTTACTACTAAGGGTTAGTTTAAAAAATAAAGGCCTTAGTGCCTATAAATACATTGTACATGGTGTGAGTATTATCATTCATAATACATTCATTGTGTTCAGGTGTAATTTCTCTATTGATTGAGTTCTATTGCATCTCTCTCCCTCTCTTTCTATCATTCATGGTACATGTGTCAGTATTATCATTCATAATATAATCATTGTGTTCATGTGTAAGTAATTTCTCTATCGATTGAGTTCTATTACATGTCTCTCTCATTATCATTCATGATATATGGTGTGAGTATTATCATTCATAATATAATCATTGTGGTTATGTGCAATTTCTCTATCGGTTGAGTTCTATTGCATTTCTCTCTCTCTCTCTCTCTCTCTCTCTCTCTCTCTCTCTCTCTCTCTCTCTCTCTCTCTCTCTCTCTCTCTCTCTCTCTCTCTCTTCCATATCCATGTCTCTACTTCCACACACCATGGCTTGATCTCTCCACCTCATCTTCAACTCCCACTCCCTCCTGGACTTGGTCATGTTTTTGAAAAATCTCGCCCTTTTCTCTTTTGGCCCTCTCCCTTGGCCAGGTGGAAAGAGAGTAGCTTGTGTTTAATAAAAGTTTAGATGGGTAGTTGTTGTTAAGAACTTGTGAATGTATGTCATTTACTATACTGATTACTTCCCTTCCGTCATCATCTTTGAGTTTCAATGTAATATTAACTTACATGGGTAACTATACCATAAGGTTTCGTAACTATAATAATACTATGACACAGGGAAGTGTGTTAAAAATGAAGTATAGTACTAAGAAAAATTGTCAGTTAACTGTGTCATGGAGCTTCCCAACTATGTTAAAATTAGCACACTTAGGACTAGTTTTTTCACGTCACTCCAAATTTCCAACCGATTGCAACTTTGGAGATATTTAGATGTAAGAAGACAAAGCTTTCAAGAGCTCTTTTATGGGTGTGTATGTAAACATATAAGATTTTGAATTGTTGAGCTCACAAATGGTTACTTCGCCAACACGATCATAACCAACATTGCCATATGGGTTGATTGACCAACTCACTAAGATGGTGAGATGTATTCTTATGAAAGAAAATCTCAGCTGTGCAACTTGCTCATTTATTTGATAAGAAGTTTTTTAGCCTTTATGGCTCGCTAGTTAATATTTTCAATGATCAAGATCCTAAGTTCATAGGGCATTTTTGGCATGAGGTGTTCAAGAAATTAGACACAAAGCTGAGTATGAGCTCATATGATCATCTTGAGACTGATGTAGATAGTGAGAGCATGTGAATCAGACCATGAAGAATATGCTACGTGCATGTCTTTATGAAATAGTCTGATTGGGAAGATTATCTTCCATTAGTATAGTATGCTTGCAAAGCATTCTACTACTAAAATGAGCTCTTTTATGCTAATGTATGGCTATTAGGCTAGATCCCCATGGATGCTTTGCTTAGAGAGAGTTCGAACTAAAAGCAATCAACTAGGGTCTTGGGAGAAGATGGGTTTACTTGAGAATCCAAAAAGACTCTCAAGTAATGTAGACTGGAAAAGGAAAAGTCTATAAGTTATCTTTGAGATTTGTTGGGCCTTATTTGATTCTGAAAAATGTAGCAAGATTGTGGATGGGGTATATGTGCATCCTATCTTTCATGTTAATAGATTTAAAGAGGTGTAGGGTGTAGGAGACAACTTGGTTTTTGACTAGGAGCTCGTGAGACTTAAGGATCTAACTATTTATGTTCCCCACCACAAGCAAGTGGGGCTATTGTGAAACATAGGAATCACATCCTTTGGAATAGGATTATTCCTGAGTGGTTGATGAGATGGAGAGATTGTACGGATGAAGACAACACTTAGGAGAAGTCTTCCTCTCATTAGCAAGGGGACCGTGATAGGACATAACAAGGCTACTAATTAGAGGCTGACCAAACATGGTTCTTAATGTAGTGTGAACAAGTTATAGGCCTATATAATGGGATTTGCAGCTCATTTGTGTGGGAGCTATTGGGGTCCAAGATGCAGCAGCACCAATGCGCGCGCATGCACACACACACACACACACATTGTGGAGATGCAGAGAAGCATAAGAGGGAAGATAGCACATAACTCAATGTAGATTACTTTTGATAATGAAATGTGTGTAAGAATTTATGCCATATCACGGATAAGCCATCTCTCGCGTTTCACGGCTTAAGAACTTGCACTTTCACGATTTATGCCATATCACGGATAAGCCATCTCACGCATTAACACCTTCTAGACGATCTTCAATCGCCATTATGTATTGTTAAGCTTATTACTTTTACTATTCTTTTGGCTAAATTAATGTAACAACTGCTCCATGAGTACATATCCATACTCATGCACTGGAGACTATCTGCACCAAAGCCTCACCATCGACAATGTCCAGGTACATCTCTAGATGGGGGAGTCATGGTGGGTGAAAGCCTGGTTAATGGTACAACCCATCGCCTGGAGTTTTCCTTCAAATTACAAACCTCTCCAAATGATGCTACCATCTTCACAAATCAATGATCTTCAATCCTTAGTAAAGATATCTATATAAGCCTCACAAGTCGACGTAATTCTTTCAATCCTCACCAATAAGTGGCTACTTAAACACATAGAGCAGTTCAATAAGAGTCTACATGACTCAATTCTTGTACTCCATGTATATTTGCTTCATAAGAATACTTAAATATACATAAAAAAATAAAAAGCACATGGGCAGAAGAAAGCAGGAATAGGTCCTACACTCGACAATATTTGATAAGAATCCTGCCACACAAAGGGACATCATTGAAGGTCAATTTCTTCAAATGATGAATGTCGCTTCAATGAATCAAATGAGGAACTGAGAATCACCATTTCATTCTGATGATTAAGTCTATGTTCCTCCGGATCCTTCCCTCTCTTCTCTCCCATTATTAACACCTCTTAGCATCCCCACTAACACAAATCACATGTAACATTGCTTATGATTGCTAAAAACAGAGTGAGGAAAAATCCCAAAAAAATTGCTCACACAAATATGCAATCATTCGCAAAAAATCCCACCTCCATCCTGTTAGGAATTCCCAATAAACCACTAACCTCTTCATTCACTCACTACCTTACCTCTTCATTCATTCAATATCTTTTCTTATTCCTTCCAGAGAAACAAAGACCATTGAGCGTCAATCAACATCAAAGTCATCAACAAAGCTTGTCCATTCCCCCCCCCACACACAAAGGTCTTTAACGCGATCACCAGGATGCAATCGCCATCAGGAAGGGGGGGATGTTAACCTAATTCTAGGGTTAACAAGATCTACTGCCATTATCTTACATCAAGAAGTCACCATAGATACACCAAAGGGTCATACATTAAAGATATGAAGCAATAGTGTCCAAAGCTATAACTTGGACGGGCGCGGAATGGTGTGACAAAGTATTTATGGGCGATTCCTGCTTCAAGAGTGTGTGGTAGTAAGATACGATGAAGTCCTAAGTGATGTACTTCATGGATATATTATGAGAGTAGTCATTATAATAGCATTAGGCCTTTTATGAGCCTAAAGTGCCGGGTCGGCCACAATTTAAGTGTGTGAACACTTATGGCCATGTATATAAGTGAATTTCTCTTATAATACAACATACTCTCCCATTGTGCAATTGAGTCTTGCTCTTGCTAATCTCTCTCCCTAATGCATGCTAGTGAGTGTGTGTGAGTGAAGTGAGTGTGAGAGGACCGTAGTGCAATGTGGCAGTGTGACAACGCTTTCGGGAGGCACGATGGAATTTCTTCTCAACAAGGAGTTGTAGAGCTTGGAGACCTCAAGGGTTACGAGCTCGGCCATTAGAAAGACCCTCACACAACAGTTACGTTTCACTAGGTAATCTCTTTTTGGATGTGTTTCAAGGAGGGCTCGGGTGAGCCTTAACAGTAGGTCAGGCGGGTAAACTATATTAACCTATGGAGTGGTTATTAACATGGTGAAAATCACAAAGGGAAATTTTTGTAGTGTTATGTTAGTTAGTTTGATGATGTATTTAATCAATCAAAAAAGTACTTTGTAATATTTCTCAGTATAAGAGCTTCTATATCTTAATTTTTATGAGCCCATGAATGTGGCACTGTAGAAAGTGTGATTTCCTTTGATGAACCTTGTCTCATATCTAGAATGCATATTCTTGAGAAGTATATTATAAATAACTCGTTTAAGTGATGTAACATGTAAGCCAGAGTATATTAAATAGATGAAATTTTCGAATAAGTCCATGGGTGTTGTTTGTGTCTTTACATTGTGTTTTCTCAACCATAAATTTTCTCCATTAATCATATAATATAGGGCTATCCATTAATCATATAATATAGGGCTATCCATGGATTGGAATTAGTAGTTATACAATACCCTCCTTGGTACTATTATCGTTGTGGAGGGCTAGAGTCGATGTAGTGTGAACAAACTCGCTTCATTGTATAATAGTAATTTGCAAGCACGTGAATGCTACGTTTGTAGTAGAGCCTGACAGAACCTTTGTATCTGTAACATTGAGGTTCATGTGGCCCATTGGTTCGAATTTTATGGCGTATAGTATATGATAGTACTGTATATGTGACCCTTTGAATATTCATGTATGCTAGCTGTAGAGAAGCAAGATTCTAGTAGCATGGTATATAACTACATTTTAATGATGAAATGTTGGTCTATAATAGTGTCTATAATACTTCAACTACTTGGTTTTCTCCCTTATCCTTACTATTAACCTCACTTCATATATGGAGGAAAACTTGAGCATTAAATTTGTGCTTATAATCTCTCTCTCAAGTTCACAGCATCATTTTTTCTAGAGTAAGCTTATTTTTGTGAGATTTCGTCACTCGATGAATCTCAAGATCTCTCCCCTTTTGATCAAGGTATGGATGAAACCTTTATTTTGATCATTACTAATCTCATAATGCTTAATCTAATCTCATGTTTTAGCTTGGTTTGGTTTCTTTTCTTTATAAAGAAAATCCTTAGTAGGCATTTTCTTCAAGTCTTTAAGATAGTAATAATTGATTTTTGGTAGAATATTAGGAATACCAACCTCTAGACTCATATCCATTGAGTCACATCTCTAGACTCATGGCTTATGTCTCCAGGGTCATGTATGTATGTTGACTCATGTGTTGCCTCCTATCTTTTTTTACGGGACTATGGGTTCACGTCTCCTAACTTGAGAGCTTGTTTGGTTTGATTTTTGGTGTTTGTTTTAAGGTTTATTGGACTTGATGGGGGTGACTAAGGGTCCTAATCTTAGTTAATGATTGTTATGCAAGTAACTAAGTATTGTTTGACTGTTTTTTAATTGGTTTTGCATGCTTATAAGCTACCAACTAAAATAATGTATAAAAAAATATGAAATGAATAAAAATTAGCTATCCCACTCTAATCCACACCTGATGGAGCTTTATACTCGTGTTCTTAGAGTGGATTCCACTCCTAATCACAATTACTAAGCTATTTCTTGGGTTAATGCAATGAAATCTAAGCCTTGTGAACTCCAAAATCACAAATACTAAGCTATTTCTTGGCTTAATGCAAGGAAATATAAGCCTTAATACTCGTGTTCTTGGAGTGGATTCCACTCCTAATCACAATTACTAAGCTATTTCTTGGCTTAATGCAATGAAATCTAAGCCTTGTGGACTCCAAAAATCATGCAAAATCACTAAGAACCTAGAGTTTTCTCCTTCCAAGATATGAAAATAGAATTTCCTAATGTAATTAAACTTCAAATCAAAATAAAAAATTAGAAAGCTAACACATTTAAGGCTCCAAATGTGTATATTTTTCGGAATGTGATATTCTAATCAACACCAAGAAATATTGGGTGATCCCAATAGGACGGATGAATGGAACTAAGCCCTAGTTGGGAAGGGATGGATGGATGGAGAACTCTCTTTGCCTAGATGGAGGCAGATAGAGATGGTTCTTTGTGATGGTTGTATCTCCCAAAAAGGCGAGGGAAGACATACACTATTTTTTATCCCCACCCTAGCTTAGATGTTCCACATTATATATGGCCAAAGGCCCAGTGTTGTAATAAAAGCTGGCTATATAAGACTTGTATATGTAATGAGAACATGTTTTGTGCACCCCATAAGAATGGACACGCGAGCAAAGTCCTAATTAGCAACATACCAGCTACTCATCTCATCAAATACAACATCCCTGCTTACCCTCAATTCACGTGTAGTAGGATTATAACATCTATATCCCTTTTTCTCAAGGGAATACCCAATAAACACACATTTTTTTATTTTTGGATCCAGCTTGGTATGTAACTCATCTGGCACATGCACATATGCAATACATCCAAAAACTTTCAAGTGAGACAAATCAGGTTTCTTGCCAGTAAACTTCTCCTCTAGGGTTACATCATGTATGGCTGCAGTAGGAGTCCTATTCATGATATAAATTGCTGTAGACACAGCCTCAACCCAATAGCTATGTGGCATATTCTTCTCAGTCATCAATGCTCGTGCTATCTTTGTAATGTGCCTATTTTTCTGCTCAGAAACTCTATTTTGCTACGGAGTGTATCTACATGTAAATTGTCTCTGAATGCCATTCATTCTCAAGAATTTAGAGAACTCATTAGAGAAGTATTCTCCCCCTCCATCTGACCTTAGGCACTTCACATGCTTTCCTGTGTGTTTTTCAGCCATAACTCTGAAATTCTGAAAATGAGTGAACACTTCACTCTTCTCCTTCATGAAGTACACCCACACTTTCCTCATGTGGTCATCAATGAATGTTACGTAGTACCTGCAGCCACCCATAGACATAGTCTTCGCAGGACCCTATACAACTGAATGCACAACATCTAGTACATTCCTACTCACATTTATGTCATGTAGAAATACATGTTTTGTTTGCTTTCCAAATTGACATGCTTCACAAACTTTTTGCATACCTTCAACTTTAAACTTAGGCAGCCCTATCACAATTTGTTTAGTCTGCATAGACTTCATTCTTTGCACATGGACATGCCCAATTCTCTTATGCCAAATGTCTGTATCTGCAACAACTCCTGAACCATTTGCAAACTTGCAACACTCACTTTAGGCATATTTACATTCAATGTAAACATTCTGCCCACTCTGTTGCCTTTTGCAACCAACCTGCACTTATCTCTAAAGTCTTCTATATAAATGTGAACACGCTAAGAGGAGTGGATAGATGTGGACTAGTTAGTGTAGTCCAGCTGTAGAATCTCTAGCGACGATATGTCGATGCCAACTATCAAACTTGCTAGTGATATAAATGTCGAACGGTCATACAGGCGCCTCGTGAATGTTAGCTCATGTTGAGCTTAACATCTCAACACTCTAGAAGACCAATCACTCCTTAGAATGGCTGAAAACCATAAAAATTTTATAAAACTTTAAAACTTTAAAAAAATAAAAAAACCAAGAAAAAACATAAAAAGGAACCTGAGTAAGTGATTCTGGTGTTGGAGCAAGTGCTAATGCATTTACGTTTAGGTCAAAGCATTGCGACTTCAACATTTGAGCTTAAAACTTTATCATATACACCAACCCTAAGGAGTGGGATAGGTCCAAGAGTCAATCTAACCACCCTAGTAGCTCCAAATTCCAGTTCGGAGACCAAGAATCCTTCATAGTGGAGGATACTAAATCAAGAATGTAGGACATTATTCAGTGTCCAAATTTAGAAATGACCAAATGAGACTGCAGAGTGTTCATAGGAGAGTCATGGAAAGAAGCCAAAAGGCGCTAAGCAGCTAGTAGACCACTGGGTGAGAGAAGGGCCATGAGCAAACATGTTGGAGGCCAAACTAGTAAACTAGGTTGAGTGAAGCATACGTTTTACAATGCTAAGCTTCCATACATGGCTTTCATACAACTAAGCAAGTCCTAGTCTTCATTGATGAAAAAGGGATACTCTTGGAGAGATAGCCAATGTTATCCTTACGTCGATTTGTGCTTGACCTCTCGAGACAACCCGTGAGTGGTATTGTTGAGACTAGTGGAAACCAAGAGTTCTATCTAGACTCCCTCGAGATGATGTATATCTCGACAAGGGACATCGAGAAGGTTAGACCTATTGTCATGGCTATTGAGATAACACCTAGAATATTTCAAGAAGTGGCTAGAGTTTAGACAAAGCCGATAAAGACTTAGCTCCCTAATGTAATTGATAAATTATTCTTAAGGTGGCATATAGTTGACAATAAAGGAATGATGATGTATGAGGATGCCTCACATAACCTCTACACAATCACTACTACTCTCGGGGACTTGCATGGATATTTTTGATTCCGTGAAGCATCCATAGTTAGAAAGTTTTACTTGCTTGCTTAGATCACATGATGTATGTTGACGAAGAAGGTAACATCTATACCCCAAGACTTGTCGAAATATAGAGAGGTCTAGCTAGGGGAATTGCACCTCCCATAGCCTGCTAGGGTGAAAGGATAGTAGGAGGAAGAGAAGGGAGGATCTCTCAAGAGAAATCACTTTAAGAAGAGATACTCCAGTGGAGGAGCAAGAATTCTCATTCTATCGCTACAGACAAGACACCAACTTTCGGATTCCTTCCTTATTAAACCAAATGAGGGAAGAAAGGACGAGGAAAAATAGTACCACCCAAAGAGAGGTAGTAACTCTCAAAAGAGCAAGGGTAACCACTCCCTTAAAACCCATAGTACCTGATAAAATGCAAGCAAAGTGATGAGCTATGGTGGATCAAATGCAAGAATCAACATCATTAGCATGTAATTAAGATGATGATTAAGATGAGATTAGTGAGCAATTACGCTAATAGGATACTGTAGGCATGGATACTCAAAAACTAGCAAATTCTCATTAGGCCAATGCCTCAATTTATAGGTTGTACATCCACAAGATGCCAAGTATCTAATCCCACTGATTTCTCCTTGATTTGTGCCACCTCCCCTATATCTGGGGGCACCTTTTCCTATAATCTTTTCGCACCCCTATATTCACTCATGCTACCCTTGGTTCTCTCATCAATAGATACCTCTCACCTTTTCACTGCTACCCACTTAATTACAGACTCCCTTTTATAGTCTCTTGCTAAGGGCTTCTTCCCACACACACCCATTCACTTGTATATTTCAACACCTCCCCTCAAGTGAATAATTCTAGCACACCTGGACCCTATACCAAGTTTCCCTCTTACTTGGTAGCCCGCGAGTGACCAATGCCTCAAGTCCCTAACTCATAGTCCTTGACACTCTCTCTATGTGTCCAAGGCTACTACAAGTGCCCGTGACCTTGACTAAAGTGCTCACACATACATCTACCACATGGCCTACATCATCGGTGGCTCAGAGGTGGTTTTACTCTGTTGGGGCAGGTTACATTGGGTTGTGGGGTTTCTCTCTCTTTCTCTCTCAGAAAAGATGTCCTGACTCCTCTTCCTTAAGAGTCTCCATGAAGTTTTCCGATGTCAATCCTTCTTCATTGGGTTTGCTGTAACGGTCTCTAGCCATATGTTCTGGCTTCCCACACTTGTGGAAAGTGAAGGTCCTTTCTCCTCCCCTGCCTCTTCCTCATCCTCATCCTCAGGATGAGAATCCTCCTAGGGTGTAGAATGCTCTTTCGTCTCCAGTTGTTGGGTCCAACCCTTTCTTCTCTTTGATCTTGGTCTCTTGCTCTAGTAGAGCTCCTTCTATCTCATGCAGCTTCAATTCTGGTACATTCTTTAAGGTTGCCACAATGTTCTCATATTCTCCTTTGTCCACACTCTTCAGAAGCATTGCTAGTGCCTCATCATCCTCTACCTTCTTACGAATGGCTGCGAGTTGTTGCTTAATGCTTTTGTATTTATTTAAGTGTGTGGTTAGAGGTTCACTTTCTTTCATGTCAAGTTTGTAGAATTGCATTAGCAGATTTATCTTTGAATTTTTTGCTTGAATTATTGAGTTCATCCCATGCATCTTTAGCTCGTTGTATCTCTGTAATGTGGTGAATGATTTCATCATTTAAGCTGAGTGCAATAAGTCCTAATGCTTTCTCATTCTTGTTCTTCCACTCATTCTCCCCATGCTCCTCTGGACATTCATCTCTTCCCTCAACTAGCCCCCACAGATTTTTCCTCATGAGCAAGTACATGGTCTTTGTTTGCCATGTATGGAACTGCTCTCCATTAAATTTAGCTATTTCTTGTGCATTGCTCATGATGATGTGAAGGGGGTCTTACTTACCTCTTGATCCAATTCAAGGTTCAAGGGTAGTGTCTACCCTTTTACAACTCAAATCTGATGTTTAATGATGATTACAACAAGTTTATCAGCATGAATTCACCAAAAATTACATAAAGCCAAGGGTGACTGATCTCTGTACTAAATGGTTGGGATATCAAACCATCTCCGAATTGTAATCTGAAGTAATAGGGATCTCTATCAGATACCCAATGGTAAATTTGAACCATCAATGCACCAAAAAATAGTGATTAGTGTGTATTAATCACTGATTAGTGAAATAATCCCCTATTTTGTGTGCAAAAAATAGAGTGTGCGGGGAGGCCAGATCTGGTGCCTTAGAGTTCAAATGAGCTCAAATCCTTTCAAAGGCATCAATAGCAGTTTTTTTAGTAGAGGATCAAGCCAAGAAACAAAAGATTTGACCAAACATTGAATGCTTAATCTCTGTTTTACCAAAGTCACTTGCAGATTTGATGCAGAGCTTGATGCCACTTCTTCTTGAAGAATTTCACAAATCTGAGATCACCAGCATGTAGATAATCCTTGGAAACCCCTAGGGCTAAGAGGAATTAGCTTAATTCCATTGGAGGGAGAGAAGATCTGCACTTTACTTAGATTTTTGCCTGCAAATCGGCGAAAAAAGGGGGGCAAGCGCGGTAGCGATTCGACGAGCTGAGGTGATGGGATGGAGCGCCAGGGAGCTGCCTAGATGAGGCTAGAAGACCTTTTCCTAATTTTAAGGCTAGAGGGAGAGGGAGCTCCTCCACCAGCTGGGGGTGCAGAGAATGGTTGAAAAGAGGCTAAAAGTTTGATTATCTCCTAATTATGATTAATAGGGTGACTAGCAAGATAATTAGGCTCATAAATTGGATGAATCCTAAGCTTGGCTCTGATACCATGATAAAATGCAAGCAAAGTGATAATCTATGGTGGATCAAGTGTGCAAGAATCAACATCATTAGCATGTAATTAAGATGATGAGATGATTAAGATGAGATTAGCAATTAAGCTAATAGGATAATGTAGCCATGGATACTCAAAAACCAGCAAATTCTCATTAGGCCAATGCCTCAATTTATAGGTTGTATATCCACAAGATGCCAAGCATCTAATCCCACTGATTTCTCCTTGATTTGTGTCACCTCCCCTGGGGGGGCACCTCTTCCTAGAATCTTTCCACACCTCTATATTCACTCATGCTACCCTTGATTCTCTCATCAGTAGATACCTCTCACCTTTTCACTACTACCCACTTAATTGTAGACTCCCTTTTACAGTCTCTTGCTAAGGGCTTGCTCTCGCACACACCCATTCACTTGCATATTTCAAGAGTACCATCTCAAGGAGCATAGGAAATTGATAGACTACATAGTCATGAAGGGAGAGCTATGAGCCTACCAATAGTTAATGGAATACTAGTAGTGGGGATACCCTATGCCGCATATGGCCAATGTGCTCCCAGAACAATTACAGAAGTTGTGCATTAATTGGAGTACTAGCCTGGGATACATGGTGGGACCACCCTATGCACCAATACCTTCTAGAGCCAAACCAAGATATAGTGCCGATGGCTCTAGAACCAATAGAGTCTATAGACTTAGAGCACGAGCTCGTGTTCCTGTGACAAAACGAGAAGAGTGATAGATGCCATTCCCATGGTAGTCAGACCACCTAGAGGAATGAGAGATGAATATGATTATAGCCATTCGAGTATTAGAGCCTAACACATATCTAAGCTAGTGTCAAAGTTTGACGGATTTGGGGATCCCTATTGCAACCTAGCTGCATTTATATAAATCTACATGGCTGAGAGAGTAATCAATTATAGAACTAGGTTCAATGCCATCAGATTGACTTTAGAAGGTAACTCTCTATTGTGGTTTCAAATGCCAGAAGAGTCACAAAAAAGTGGACTATGGAGGATTTGGTGCTAGCATTTACCACGAGCTTCTAGAAGATTAGTGTCAAGCAAAGCTTTATTACATAGTTGTATCGATTTAAGCAGCTTAAACATGAGTCAGTGAGTGAGCGATTGTATCAACCGCCTTATGGACTTGAATAGCAGATGCCATGCTGAGGAAAAACCAAGCCAAACTAAGCTAATCTCATTGTTTGTAGAGGGTTTGAGAAGCAAACAATTTCATGATGCATTGTGTGCTAGAAAGTACACAGCACTAGTGGAGTGTCGCCTGGACAATGATAGATTTTGATGATAACTTTATAGGCAATTCCTTGTTGTTGAGGAAAAAATATGGCCAAACTAGGCTAATCTCATTGTTCTTTGAGGGTTTGAGAACCAAACAATTGCATGATGCATTGTGTGCTAGAAGGTACATAACACTAGTGGAGTGTTGCCTAGATAATGATAGATTTTTATTGTAACTTTATAGGCATCCCTTTACAGAAAGTAGAAGGTAAGACTCATTGGTCAAAATGGATCCATTGTGTCAATATAAACGACACTAGGAAAGTGAAAGAGAGATCAAAGGGCTAGAAGACATGTGGAAAGCCTCTCTTAGGGAGACATGCCATCCGCATTGAGCTCCAAGATGGGAAATGACTTGGTGTGTAGTTTGTAGAAGCAACCACATGGTGCAAGAGCACTCTGTCTTGAGAGCAAGGGGAACTAGTGGTGTGGGTATTGCAGGAGGTATGAAAATCTTGAATCATCTGATTGCTACCATGCACAATGAATGGCAAGAATGACAGAAGTGCTCACATTACTGGCACCTCCTTAGCCACCATTAGCTTACTAGCTCCACCTATAGCTGGACCAAATGCTACTCATGTAGTAATGAACCCTATGTTGGCAAGAAACCTATATAGAACATTAGACGTACCTCCTCCGGTGTTACCACCATAGCCAACACCACCAAGAACCATGCTGGATGAGGCTAGTAGATATAGAACACATTTCAGATGAGGCTAGTAGATATAGAACACATTTCAGATGAACCCCCTAGCACGTCGGAATTCTATATTGACTATCTAGACTTAATCTTGAGAAGCCCACCTAGAAGTGAATATCTGAATATCATTCAGGACAACCAGGACCAATGATGTGGGATACACAATATTTGACTAACCTAATGTAAATAGCATTGATGGGAGTTTATAGACCATGGGACATTAACGCCCCAAGGAGAGCCCCTCTTACTTACTTTGGATGTTAAGGTCCCCATAGACTAGTTGAATGTCCCATGAAGGTAAATCCAAAAGTGGAACCAATAAATCCGCCACCTTTGGGTAGATGGTGTACCAGATGTGGTATAGATCACTTTGTTTTAGTAGTAAATGTCTTCACAAGCCTACCACTCCAAATCCAACACCGCAATCACCTTTAGCAAGTTTTGGTATAGTCAGTGTCATATGCAAGTCTTCTTCAAAAGAAGAAGAGGAAGTAGGATTAGGACTAGGGCATAGGCCCAACAAAAGCAGGATTAGGACTAGGGCATAGGCCCAACAAAAGAAAGATTAGGCTAACCTCAGTCTATAACCTAAGCACCAAAAACTTCCAAGAGCATTAAAAATAAGAAATGAGGCAATGACCGTAGCAAGGGAAAAGTTACAATGGCCTCCTTAGAGACAACAAAAGTACCTAATCAAGCAGGGACCTCAAAAAATCGTAGTGGTAATGAGACAAGGGAAAGGGACCCAAAGAACATCCAAGTTATGCTGAGATTATGAATGTTCTGGATTCAATAAGCCAAAAAACCTTGGATGAAGAGAAGGGATTAAACGGTCCCGATGGACCAATCCGGACAAAGAGCATCCCATAATTCCAAGAGAAAACTAGAAGAGCCTTACAAGCTCATAGAGAGGAATGAATAACTTTGGGGTTAAAACCAATTCATGATCCAAGCTATATAGAAATAGAAATTATCCGTGAACTACCAGTTCAATTCACTCTCCATGAAAAATAAGGCAAGGAAAGTAAAGTTAGATCGATCATAATGGACCAAAAGGATGAGATTCTTGAAATGGCTAAGAAAGCTGTGGAAGGTAAGAAGAAATTTAGAGAGCTAGAAGAATCCCTTCCCAATTACAAGCTTACCCTAACCCTAGAGAGGAAATCTCAAGGTGGAACGACATCATGCAGAAGTTGGTGCAGTGGATCTAACAAGAAATAGAAGAACCCCTTACCAAGAAGTTACAAGCTTATCCTAACCCAAGAGAGGGAATCTCAAGGTTGAACAGCATGCAAGAGGTGGTGGAGCAGACCTAGCTAGAAATCAAAGGGTTGGCAGGACCAATTTGTAGGTTCCCCTAGAGAACCCTTGTTACAACACTGTTCGAGCCTGTTAAAGAGGAATTGCATGAGGGGAGAGTCTCAATTAAGGAACCAAAATTACCTACAAAAATTCTTGAGCCTTGCCAAGGAGCTAAAAAACAAAAACAAAAACATTGGAAGAGCTCCAAGAGCTTGCTAAATCAGAGAATATGAGGTTGCTCCATAAGAATATCATGAAACAAAGGCTCGATTAGAGAGGCAATATGCCCTGGCAGTAGAACCCCTAATGGAATGATACACTAAGAGACTACCTTTAGAATGGGCATGGGTGTGCCACAAAAATCTAAGCCTAGCTCAGGGAACCTCTTCAAGAATAGCTATTGATTTGCGAGGTTTTGGCATCAAACTTCGTAGGTAAGGATGAGGTTGAAGGAGTAGATGCTCTAATGGAGTCGGTTGTAGATGCAAATGGTATGTCATTACGTAGAAGGGCTTTTGTGGTGGAAGAGGCTTGTAACTTTTTGCGTTTCGCATCATAGAAATCCATTAAAGTTGGATCCTCTTCCTTACAGTATGGTATTGTCAACTTTTTGTTGTTGACCACCATGATGACTCTATCGCTAGCAAAGCACAGTGGGTGGTGCTTGGGCAGCAATAGTCTAGTAATGCCCCAAGATTAAATCTAATTCCAACACATACTCAACCACAAAAAAAATTGCAAGTAAGGGGGTTAGTTTCAATATACATTGTATGTTCAAAGTACCCCAAACATGGCATGTTCAAGTCTTGTGTAAAGGGAATTCTTTCAAGATGTGCCGTGAGTGTTGGTTGACCCAACAAATCCCATAGCTCGAGGGTCATGAGATTGCGTTCTCGTGTTGGATAAAGCTAAGCTTGAGCTGTGGTGACTTTATTTGAAATTGCCAATCCAACCAAAATCCTAGGGATCTTTTCAGTAAGATATGTTGGAAGTTCCAGTTCCTCCAAGGTCTCTTCCTCCCGTAATAGCAATTGTACAATGCCTGCAAAAGTGTTCAAGGTGACTGTTTGCATGGATTCATCTATTGAATACAATGATTCACATATCCAAGTTCCACCAAGAATGACATCATACTCAAGGGAATCTAAGGTAACATGGAATGAAAATTCCATATCGCCATCGATTGTTTGAGTAGTGTAGTTAAAGTAACCTGGAACTTCAATGTCTTGTCCATTGGCTCCTCTTGCAAGACTATTGTTTATAGGGATGAGTTTAGGTTGTCCCATTGACACCCAAGTGTCTATTGTCATGATGTCATGACTAGCGTGAGGGCTAATCAATGCGTGTTTGCACTTAACATCATTGCCTGTGTAGAAGGGAAATCCAACCATACCACGATAGAATCTTCCAAAGGAACCATGGATGTTTCAGTTTTTGTTTCAACTTCAGATCTTGTTTCTGTTTCATATTCCCATTCACCTTCATTCTCATTTTGGCTCTCAATTTTTTCAAGAGTACCGAATGTGTACACTAGCACACTTGGCCCTCTGACAATTCTTAACGAGGTCTATTTGGAAACTTGTGAATCCTCACAGTCCTGTTCTATGGAGTTCTTTATGTCTTGGTATAACTCATGTTGAGCCCTTAAAGGTGCAAGTGCTAATGTTATGCTGGCTTCACCCCATGAGAGAAGAGCATTCCTCCAAATCAGGTTTTGAGAGACTATTTTAATTTTGTAAGGGAATTATCAAATTTCTCCGAGCTTTCTCCAGCACATAATTCGTGCAATCTATCTCAGATAACTCTTCTCTGTAGAGAGTATGTCTTCCTCTTGAAAGGGGAAGTGGTACTCCTCTGGGCTTTGTATTTTGGTTGCTTTTTCAGGATTGGCATTATGAGGCTTAATCACAACCGGTGATTCTGTAAGACATTCAACCAAGCTAAGCATGCTCTCCTAATCTTGCTTTTTGAATTACGCATATGTCATGTGATCATTATTATCAATTTGGGGTGGTTGGGTGGGTTCTAGTTTCTTGATTGGTCTATGTGGTGCACTGAGTGAAGAGTCATAACTTGTTTCATCCTCACTTAGTGATGTACTAGAACTTGTTTCATTTTTTAACTTACTTTGGATCGCCAGTTTTTCATTATGTTTGCCCATGCGACAAGATCAAATTTTCTTTTGGGTTTTTGTCTCCTGTGTTGCACATGTGGGTTTTGTGGTTTGTGTGGTAGCATTTGAGGTGAATGCTTCTACATTATATATAGCTTTTGGCTCTTTTGGGTTTACGTCCCCTTTTGGGTTTATGTCCTTCATAGGCTCCTTTTCCCTGTCCTTTAATTCAACCTTGGTTTCGATAGTTTGTTGTCCCTTCTCTTTCTTGGTTTTAGAAGGTTTTGCTTTTTCTTTTGGGTTCTACTTTAAAGCATGTTCTTCTACCCATGTTGAGGTATTATCTTTTGTGTTCTTTTTTACTATTCCTCGTGCCTTGGCTTGTAAGCGTGTGAGCACATTCAAGGACACCATGGACAATTGGCCATTTTGTACACTTACGATGTTAAGAGTTGTATTTTGTGAGACAAGTTGCATTGAAGCAACTCGTCTTGGGAAATCTTGGAACATGTGATCAATGCCACATCGTTCACACATGGGTCACAAGGTGTGAGTGACTATGGGCATGGAAGTATTTCAAATCGTGCAATCTGCCACCTTGTGAGGTCCACGACAATAGAAACACTGAAGTGTTCGATTAACTGCTTCTTGAGCAGTTTCTACCCTTTGGACTGTTTCTGTTTGCTGCACGGGAGATGAAGGTTTTGAGTCAATTGTGAATGAAGTGGGACACTTTTTGGTATCATGATCAAAGGTTTTACAATATATGCAGTATAGAAAAACATGTGCCTTGTATGCACAATGAGGATTGGGATGGTCGTAGTGATTACACTCAACACAAGGCATTTCGTTCCTCACTTATAGAGGCATTAAGGATGTTTGGTTTTGAAGGTTCTCATCCTCTGTTAGAGATGTCGATTGAAAGTTTCTAAGCAAGGCTGTATAGAATTCAGGGAATGACAATTTCGATATCGATCTTTCTTTAGCGATTGCTTCATTTGGTTTAGATGAGGAACACCTTGTAAGCATGATCATCTTCCAGCATGTTATCATCTAAATGTATTGCTTCCTTACAACATTGATCAAATGTTTCTGGATTGGATACATTGATCAAGTTGTGTAAGCTGCTATTATTTAAGCCCATCATAAAACCTCTCTTCAATTGAATATCTTTTAATTTTTTCCATGACTCGCATCGTGACTCCAAGAGTTTTAACCGAAGAATAAAATCTCTAATGGATTCATTTGGTTGACGCTCAATTGAGTATAGTTATTTTGCTGCACTCCACCGATCACTTTGTATGGAAAAGCCATGTATAAAGGCTGAATTCAAGGTTTTGAAGTTGGTCTTGATCACAGGCACAATGTGGTGAACCATTGACTAGCTTTTCCCTCTAAGCATAGGTTTAACACATGTACCTTGGTAGGGTAGTTGGGATTTTCAAAGGCTTCACATCTCTGTTCAAACATTTGAATGAATTGAACAGGGTCTGATGTTTCGTCGTATTTGCCCATAATTTTAGAAATCTGTATGGCTGTATTTTTGTATGAGTCACTGAGAGGACTGAGGTCGTATGTGAGTGCTCTTGTTGGGAGAGACTCGCTGAGTCCTTGGGCTACCCCCCTTCCTAGACTAGTCAGTATGTCCAAGGTGTGGGCATTCAGGAAAGGGTTGGTACCTATAGAATTCGTGGGAACGTTAGGTAAGGTACCAAAGCCTGGTGGGATCGAAATGACATGGGGTATAAAACCCGATGACACGCTTGTTATAGGCATGGTCAATCATATTGGGTGGGGCATTTGCGGCATAGATCTCAATGGCTTGAAGGTGTCAGCCACCATTGGGTTCAGTCCTTGTGTGATCCCTGGCAATCTCTCTATCCTGGCCATGTCTGATTGCGTTAATGCTCCTTAATGAGCAAACATAGTTTTTATTTTTGATTTTTTTTGCTTTTTATATTCTCACAGTCCGTTACAACCTCAAGAGGCCTGGCATTCTCTTCGTTGGTTCAAACAGGTGTCCGTTCGTCCTAATTAGCTAGGCAGTATATGCACGCGAACGACCTGAGATAATATTTTGGAAAAAGCGTATGCTAATAGCTTCCCAGATGGAAGAGGAGGTCCTAAAAACTATTTTCCATCATTGCCTCAAAACGAAAAAAAAATTCAAGAATTTTTTCATGTTCCGTAACACATTTTTTAGGGCGTTCCAAAAGGAATTTTGAAAAACTCTGTATGAGAGAGTTGTAGTATTTTTGGAGTACTGCAACTTTTTTTCCCTAAGTCGTTTGTGATTTTGTCATTTAGACTCTCAAAAAGTAGCCTTGAATACGGCTCCTCGTCATTTTCGCGCTGTTTTTTGTGATTTTTCGTGGTTTTGGGCTATTTTTTTCCTCGATTTTCGGGTCACATTTGAGGCTGCTGGTCGGAGGCCAAAATGATCGATTTTCACTTCGAACGGCCAAGTCCAAAGTTGAAGAGCTCAATGTCAGCTTTCCGATAAGCCCTAGAGTGTCTTCATCAAAAATACGGTTTAAGAGATACGGGCCTCCAAACAGGGGTGTTTTCCAAAGTGTTTTTTCGTTTCACGTCATGAACGGTCTCATGCCGTGAACCCTTATCGGTTCACGCTGTGAAGCGGACTTCGCAGAAAAGTTAAATTCGTTTTTTTGGGTCATGTGAACGAAGGGTCTCACGTCGTGAAACTGGACTTCACGGAAAAGTTAAATTCGTTTTTTTTCCCCAGCGCAAGCTCCTAGGGCATAAACCCTTAGGCCATGAAATTGCAGAAATGGTTCACAACGTGAACCATTTTTTGAAAATTTTTTTTGAAGTCGTGGTGGGAAATACAAATTTCCTTTTAGGGGAGGGGGGATATTTTTTGAATTTAAAATTAAGAAGATATGGGCATTTTCTCAAAAAGGTAAGTGGGAATCAAAAAAAATTAACCTTTTTATGACACCCTTTTCACCCTTCATAAATGACCCCCAAAATGGACAATTTGACAACTCATGAGCATCTACTCATTGAATGCTCATTAGCCTTAATGAGTTATGTAAAAAAGTGATTAAGAATTAATCCTTTCATAATCTTTCCTTCTTTTACACTAATCAAGGACTCTAATTAACCACTAATCAAGGACTCTAATTAACCACTAATCTCTAATTAATTCGTACAATTGAGCACATCATTGGATAGAGTAAGGGAATGCTAATCTTTGTGCATCAATAGATGTGTAAATTAATCTAAAATAGAGGATTAATTAGACTCTTAATTATCATCTCCTCTTTTATGGTAAAATTAAGCAAAGAGAGTTAAATTTCTCCAATTAATGAAAAAAATGATGTAATTAGGTGTTTTGATGCATCTAGTTGCTCTCAAAACACTCAAAAACATCAATTTTGCCTACTCATATGATCAATTTAGATCCCAATTAATACATTTTCTTAAAAAAATTACCTCTTGAACAAGATTAATCACCTTTAATGACAAAAACCAGTCCATTCAGATAAATTAGTCAAATTCAAGGGTTATTTTATGTTTTAAAGAATTTTTTTGAAAGATTACGCTACTACTAATGCTTGCTAACACTCTAATCGAAATAATTTCAACAATAAATACACAATTAAACTAAAATTAATGATCTTAGTTTTATGCTTAACACTAAAGAGAGCTAACATTCACTAAAAATTGCATTCTGGTGTTAAATACCTTGCAAATTCAAATATTTACATCTCGGAGAGTCAAATATTTGGTACTGAACACCTTGCAAATTCAAATATTTATATCTTTTAGAGTCAAATATTTATATGTTGGAGAGTCAAGATTATTATATTAAGTGTTTACGAAACTGGAAGTATCATTTGGCATAACCACAAGAAAATAAGAAGTGCACATCAGCCTCAAGGGGAGCAAAAAACACTTGGAGATGATTTTGGTATTCAGGGATATGTTCTCTCCTTGGAGAGAGCAAACATAGCTAAATTTTTAGGAGGACAAGTTGACGCATGAACATGTTATCATTTTGATTCAGTTCCATAATGCATGATTACACGTAGTATATGTTCTTGCATACAAGGAAATAGCTTCCTTTGTCCACTCGTCCCTGAAAATCTAAGCGATCACGTGAGGGCTTCTCTAAAATGCACACTGTATATGGTTTCCCTTGAGGTTTTGATCCTTCTATTGGAATATGAAAGACTTCCCAAAGCCCTAGTTTCACCACAATTTCCTCCACTACCTGTGCATCAAGAGAGGGAGTCTTGTTGATGTAACCTTCAACCTTCCAAGAGATGCTTGGTTCAATACTTTGGGAGTTGTCCGATATGCGGTTGTGTGCACCTTCACTTTTGTGTTGTTTGCTATTATGGGCTACCTTTTCAGATGCATTAGAGGGTGTCAATGATTTCCTCCTTATCTCAATGACAAAAGCTCCTCTTGTTAGATATACAACCTCATCCACTTGTGCCAAGGTCTACGTGCAGCACAATTGGCCAATGGGGCAGGAACATGGGTGATATTGCAGTCAGGTCTCCAATTGTTCTTGTCACATCATTATTGTAGAAGCACATCATTTATGATCTACTCCCTCATTGATGGTTTCGTGAGTGAGGAGAAGGAGCATGGTGCTAGCACTCCTTTTGCACAGTTTGAGAGGATGCAGCCACATTTCCCTTCACATTGGACCCACCCTAGACACTTGAGCCAATTGTTCTTTGGAGTTCCAGAATGTCTTGTGAATATCGTGCTTTATAACATATAATGGGTCAAGTCCCAGGAGTTCAACTTTCCCATTTGAATCTTCCTCCAAGTGCCTTTGTTATGCTGTCTAAGTGAAGTTTCCTTGGTCTCCGCTTTGGGCATCAATTTATGGGACTTACATTATAGCTAGGGTGGTGGTTAGCATCATCTTCCACTACATCCTTTTGGGTAGTTTTTCTTTTGCATCTCTTCGTCTCCTTATTCCCTTCTAGTGTTTCTTGTTGCATTATTTGCACAACTTACAAGGGTCAAGGGGTCTGTTATGCGACGGCCCTCATCATAATATCTTAAACACGTGCATCATAGAGAGAGATCTCGTACACCTTTTTCCCTTTCTAGCAAGCCAAGTACCATGCTTGCCTTTTGACAAAATGGTAGTTGGTCTAGATACTAGTTCAATTAGATCACCCTCATCCTACACAATGGAACATCAATGTTAAGTCTATTGTTCATTTCATGTAGAGACGAGAAAAGGTGTTATTACCCACTACCATTGGGATGCCACCCCAGTTGGTTGAATCGAGCTCCCCATCAACTAAGACACGAGTCTATGTTTAGGATGTCAATACACCAAACAGCTCCACTCCGCCACCATTTTCAAATCCTCCTACTCTAGGCAAGTGCTTCTTTCTTACTCGTTAACTTCCTCCACTCCTTGCACATTACGTTGTGTGTTGCTTTATTTTCTCACACAACATACTTCATTGTGTGGTGGTTAAGACTGTGCGAAATGAAAATGACAAGAACACTCCCTGTCTTGCCACCACTAAACCCTAGTTGAACTACATTCCAAGTGGCTTGGGCCTCATTTTCCATAGAGTCTCGAAAATCCTCTCAAAAACCTATTTATCTCATCACTTCATTGAGTAATTGCTAGAATTTCACTTGTGCACCTGTATCTTCAACCTAATGATCAGAGTAGTCCACATAAGCAAAACCCATGGAACCAAAACTCACCCCAAAAAAAGCTCGCCACTAAATGCTCACCAAAAAAAGATCCCCACACACAATATTGCTAATGCTTTACATTTTTTTATGTGTTTTTCTTTAAGATTGAAATTTATCTCTCATTTTCATTTTATATATTATCATTACCAAATGACAATCAAATATGATTGTCTTTAAATAATGTGAGTCCGAAATGGCTTTTTCAAGGAATTGCCCAACATGAGGAAAAACAATCCAATATGATTCTCTTCAACTAATGTGAGTCAAAATTGGATTTTCCAAGGGATTAGCCACTAGTATACATAAAATCCAACATGAGGATCTTCAAGACTATCTTATACCTAGATTAATAAAATAGAAATTAAGAAAGACCTTATACCCAACAAATAGATCTTATGTAAATAAAAATTGAGAGCTCACATAAAAAGTCAAGATAATGACAATCATTTGTGGACTGAGGTAGTGCCAAGGGCCATAGCTACTCATGAGAAAGTCATGACCACGATATCTACCTTGTCTGCTTGGATTATGAGGATCACACCAAGAAGAAGCATAAGCGCATCTCAAGTAAAGAGGATCAGCACGCTCTTGTGGAATGGGAAAGATGTAGGTCAGGGGATATCCTTAAAGGGCTTAAAGCTAGAAGTGGCTAAAATATGTCAAACTTGAGTCACTCCACTTACAAATGGAGTGCTAGGTAAAAGTTGGTGGGATGGGTTCCTTAAACATGATAGAAAAGCATGCATGACATTTCCATATCCCCTTTCTTATATGAAACCTTTTCTATGTTGTATGCAAAAAGATGTCCATTGAGGTTTATCTTATTTTGTTCCCTTGACAAAGAAACTCTGCTCCTACTCATGCGGCCACCATCCTCAAGCATGCATGGCACTGCCATATCCCCTTTCTTATATGAAACCTTTTCTATGTTGTATGCAAGAAGATGTCCCTTGAGCTTTATCTTTATTTTGTTCCCTTCACAAAGAAAGCAACTCTGGTCTTACTCATGCGGCCACCATGAGGAGGTGTACTATATGCATGCCCCATGTTTTTTTGGTTAATCTTGTGTGCTCCACACTAGCAACTCTTTTGTTTTTCAATTTAATTGTTATAAATAGTGTTTTATGAATACCCAATTTGATTGCACATAGGATTATGAAGATTTTTCCTTTACCATGATTGATGGTGGCAAGAGAGAGTGATTCTTCACATAAGACCTCTCTTTGGATATTTTTGTTTGAGGCCTTATCACACCTACATTATCTTTTGTTAGGTCCTTTGACCCTTTGATAATGTAGCAGCTCCTCTAAGCTCTTAGGAGCTCTTACGAGACCTTACAAATTTCATGGGCTTTCATAATCACAATGAGTCGCTAACAAGCTTGCTTGAAATTATATGAGCTCTTACATAATATTATGACCTCATGTAAGAGCTCATATAATTTCTTGACAAAGAAAACGAGACTATTGGATTTCTTGGAAGACAATTTTAAGACCTTATAAATGAGCGCCTAGGGATAGGGTCCTCGACCTAAGGAGTTGTCCTCTCTAGCATTGAATCACCTTGCACCTTTTCCCTTACACCACGCCATAAAACATTTGAATAGAGAGGCACCTTCATGAGCCCCTAATTATTTAAACAAGTCCACAACTACCAAAGCAATCTATATTACTATTCTTTTGAAGTACCCTATACATTAGCATGTGTCAGCCTGTTAAGAGATCCAATTCAAATATGATAGCATCCAAAGCATTATCATCCTTTAGTACTTAAGGATGATCATCCTTAAGTACTTTAGTACTTTAGTACTTTAGTACTAAAGGATGATCATCCTTTAGTACTTAAGGATGATCATCCTTAAGTACTTTAGTACTTAAGAAAACTAAGGTAAGTACTTTAGTACTTACCTTAGTTTTCTTTTAAATTATTAGGATCTAAACTCATGTACCTACCTTTGTAAAAGTACTTAAGGACTTACCTTAGTTTTCTTTTAAATTATTAGGATCTAAACTCATGTACCTACCTTTGTAAAAGTCATATACATAATCCTACTTTCTCATCATCTCATCATAGTATTAAACTATTGCCTCTACATTTTAGGATGTGTCTCTTTACAATCATTCACCTCTATTCAAGCACATAGTTATATTGAATACCTTTATTCTCCACGCTAAAATTGGAGTTGATCCATACCTTTAGTCTCTTCCTGTCACTATCACTCTCTACCTTCTTAGTCATCCTCTCTCTCTATCTATCCATACCTTTAGACTCTTCCTCTCACTATCTCTCTCTACCTTCTTACTCATCCTCTCTCTCTCCATCTATCTTAACCCTCACCCTCCCCTATCCTCACACGCACACATGACCCACTCTCTCTCTCTCTCTCTCTCTCTCTCTCTCTCTCTCTCTCTCTCTCTCTCTCTCTCTCTCTCTATGTATGTATCTATCTATCTTAAACCTCACCCTCTCCTATCCTCACACACACATGACCCTCTCTCTCTCTCTCTCTCTCTCTCTCTCTCTCTCTCTCTCTCTCTCTCTCATGGGTACACACAACCTCTCACTATCCCTATACCCTATTGCTCATCCTCCCTCTCTTTCTCATTTCTTCTTCTTCTTCTTCTTCTTCTTCTTCTTCTCTCTCTCTCTCTCTCTCTCTCTCTCTCACACACGTTTGCTTACACCTTTCTCTCTTCTCTCTCTCAAATATATATCTCTATGTATCTCTTCCCTCACTCTTCCTCACACACACTCTCTATCCCCCCTCTCTATATCTATACTTAGCTATACCTCCATGTCTCATTTCCTCCTCTACTCTCACTCTCTCACCCTTCCTCACACATATACACACACTCTATCTATCCCCCCCCCCGCTCTCTATCTCTATAGCTCTATAATACCTCCTCCATCTCTCTCAATATATTTTTCTCTTTCTCACATTGTCGACTTTATGTGCGTGTCTCTCTCTCATAGACACACATACACATGGACACTATAACTTCCTCTCACTACCTCTCTACCATCTTTCTTATCCTCTATCTCTTTAATCTCATTCTCTTTGCTCTCTTTCTCTCAATATCTCTAATTATCTCTCTCTCTCTCTCTCTCTCTCTCTCTCTCTCTCTCTCTCTCTCTCTCTCTCTCTCCCCTATTTATATTGATTGATTGCTTTTTTAATACGAATATACTTGATTTATTTTATGGAGTTGAAAATCTTTAGTTAGAGACCATTTGTTTACTATGATCATATAAATATATATTGAGTTCTCTATATACGTGCTACTACTTTTTCTATATAGAGATTAGTGGTTTACTAGAGGAAAGTTAAAATCCCTATGTAGATATTATAATTTGCTACATAGAGAGCATTTTTTTACTAGATGCTAGGTAGGTTTTCTATATGGTTATTATCAATTACTATATAGAAACTTTGCAATGCTATATAGAAACTACAATTTGCTATATAGACGGAACTTATTTTGCTAGACTTGAAAGATGAATTTTCTATATAGTCATTCACAATCCCTATATAGATAACACTTCTTTACTAGATGTAAAGTCATT
The DNA here is from genome assembly GCF_041138505.1 of Cibotium barometz. Taxonomy (NCBI): domain Eukaryota; kingdom Viridiplantae; phylum Streptophyta; class Polypodiopsida; order Cyatheales; family Cibotiaceae; genus Cibotium; species Cibotium barometz. The sequence continues at coordinate 18,790,895 of NC_141081.1, forward strand.
TTCCTATGTGGATATTATCATTTGCAATATAGGAACCACATATTTACTAGATAGATATTGAAATTTGCTAGAATAATATATACCTAGATTAGATGATAAAAAGTAAGTTGATATCTAGCAAATTTTGTCGAACTTACTATAACTTTACTATATAGGTTTGTGTCAAAAGTCCCTTGTATAGGCTCCCCTGCAACAACCTTGATTGCATTTATAACATATATAAAGCAAAGCTGTAGGTCTAATGCTCATATAACCCTTAGGTTTACCCATATAAAGCAAAGCTGTAGGTCTAATGCTCATATACTCATTCAAGTAAATGGTTGGTCTTCAACTAGTTTTGATATTCTTTTGGAGAGGATTCGATCTTACTCTTGTTGTACATTGGGGACTGCTTACTCATCCTTGGATTTCATATGCAGGATGTTGGGGCTTGAGAAATATTGATCGACTCCTTGAGAGCCTTTGTTGAATCCTTGTGCATGGCCCAGAGTGATATATATATATATATATATATATATATATTCCACCTTTTCCTTATTGTGCATATATTTTCCACCTTTTGCTTATTGTATGTCTATCCCCAGCTTGGGGGCTACCTTGTAATATTCTTTGTACAAAGTTTCTTCTTATTTTAGCAAAGATTTGAATAATAGATAAAACCATTTTGATCCTGATAGGCCTCTATTTAATTAATTGCTTCTTACAATTTGTACCTTGAGAATTATCATGGATGAGAAGAGACTTGTGAAGTTGATTATCATGTGTTCACTTATTATTTAGACCCTAATTATACACACACACACACACATACGAGCCAAGTAGTGTGGATCTCCCCCCCCCCCTCTACATTGAAACCACCACTTATAGATAAAGTTAGCAAGAGATAGTGGAGAGCCTATACATTGAAGCACTACATAGATGATGATGTAAGTCTCCAAATCCAAAATTTAGAGGAGATTGTTTCCAAGAGGGTTAGGCCCCTTCAACCTATAGAGAATTCCCATGTTAATGAATGATTATGGTGATATATATATGGCTCTACAAGAGAGACAGCCTATTAATGTGCTTCCCTATAGCGAATGTATTTAAAAAGAGTGCAAGAGGATATCTAATGCACTAGCTAGCCAAATCTCCCTAACACACAAAAGATTTTGGGCACCCCTCACCCCTTTTACATTAGGATATAGCTTGATTAATTTCACACAACTATAATTTAGAAATGAAAGGGCACTCATGGTAGCTTTCCCTATATATTGAGGCATCCTAAGGGCTCTCTAGACTCCACACAAGAACTCAAGCACTAATAAAATTAGTTCCTATATGGTCAGCCTCATCTAGGCAAGCTCACATTTACATTTTATGCTTTTAAGTTTCCAAGCATGTACCCATTAATAGGGTTACTACTTCCCTTGTTGCCTCGCAAAAAAGATCACCTTTAGTAAACATTTCATAAGAGAAGCTATGAGTACAAGGCTCTAGTTTATCCAACTAACACATCAAAAAACTTGTGGAGTTGTTAAGGTAGTGAAGTGTTAAATAAAAACAAGGACATAATATCACTCAAGGATTTTGTGCATGGAAATTGAAAAATAAGGACAAATCATTTTCTCAATACCTATTTATCAAAATAAGAAAATGCCAAAATTAATTTATAATGATAAATTTATTGCTACTCACTAAAAAAGGATAACCTGGTTATCAATATCTTGGTTTTAACAAGAAAAATATTTTTAAAATGTTAACTACATAAATGGAAACATCAAAAAGTTTTAAAGTTCAAACTTGATGCTAACACAATTCAAGTGTAAGCACAAGCTGAGTAGATCTAATGAATGCTCAAAACGTGATCTAATGAATGCTCAAAACTTTGAAATTAAAATAACGTAAAGAGAGAGATGATAATGAGGATAATAAATACTTCATTCGAGATGTTTACTAAAGATACATGGACTATTTCAAAAATATGAACGATGACAACATTAATGATAATTAATCACAAAAAAATAGAATGCCTAGGCATAAACATTTTCATAGGAACATTTTAAAGTGTATTATATGAAAAGCCAAAATGTGTAAAATCTATTGAGTTCAAAATGTAAGACTACAATTGAGTATGTTTGTTTTCAAATTTTTTTCTTATTGTCTTAACCCCATCAGAAACTAATGTGTCCGTTATTTTCTCCCTTAATCGTTCAAATATTTTGTATAACATGCATCCTCAACACATTATGCACTTGAACTCTACTCACAATTAGTAAAGAATAGAGAAAAAGTCAAAAATTAGCTAGAAAGAACGCCGAATCAAAGTTATAACCTACTAGCTTGGAAAACTTCTCATCTTGGGCCACACTATTCAACCTTGAGGAAATAACATGATGAATGTGATGTGTCAAGTCTCTTTGAAAGAGAATTTAATATAAGGGAAAATTAAGAGGACACTTTTAAGACCCCTCTAATGTCTACATTTTGGAGTAATGGCAAAAACAAGGAGAAGCGTATCACTTAGACTATGTGTAAAGTCCTTTCTTGAATCTCCCTAAACACAACTAAAAAACCAAGGTTAGTCTTAAACCAAATCAAGAGTAACAGGGCTAGCTCATCTCCTAACCATGACCATCATTCACCAATCTCCCTTGAGCAAAGACTAGAGCTCCCTACACAATCCCATAGGCCCATACATCCCATACCACCGAAGCCTGCCCATAGGCCATTGACACACAAACCGTTAATGGTGCACCCGCACAACTACGTCTCATAATAACCCAAACTCTCACTTATATAGTGATAACTATGCCATAAATAGCTAACCCACTATAAAAGGCCATTAAGCTTGTTTTATCAATCCAAGAATCCTAGCCAAGTTTCAACCTGTTGATCCCTAATCTCGAGCCCCCCTAACTCGACTAAGTTAGTTTCTTGATCCATAGATTAGTGTCTAGGCACATAACACTATGTATCACCGTCAAAAAGCAAGCGGGGTTGCGGGTGCGGTGGAGGTGGAGGTGGAGGTGGAGGGAGGTAGGAGCGTGTTCATCCCACATTGAGAGTGGGTGGGTGGGTGAATGGGGGCCACATTGATAGCAAACGTGATGCTAAAGATATGGTGCTATAAAACAAGGTTCTCTAATCGTGCTACTCTACAAAGAGGAGAGAGAAACAACCCAACCATGCACTAAAGACCAAGCCATCCCACCTTCGGATTTCAAGGTCTATGATACAAAAGATGAAGCAACATCGACGAATATCGTAGTGCAACCACTGCAAGTTGAGTAACTCACACACCTATGAGGCATGTTGAAGACGCCATGTGATAATCCAAAAATACAAATCTCTATACAATGATAATCCAAAAATACAAAGGCCAAATTTTAATCCATTCTTCTTTTATTGTAAATATGTCTTACCAAAAATATGTGGTTTTCTTTACGTAGTATTTTACCTTGGCGTGAAGAGTAAACCCCATTCATAGCATACTTTTATTTACCTTGGTGTGAAGAGTAAATCCCATTCACAGCGTACTTTTACCCTTACTTAGAGCCCTCGTAATGAAGCAACAGAAAGCATAAACGCCTTGTTGAGGTGATTTAAGCCTAGCCATGTCTAAGTGAGATCATTCACAGGGCGCATTTGATCCAAAGAACAGATTCATCCCTCTCTCATAATTCTGCAATTTTCTTTATATGATATTTAGAAGAATTACCTCGTAGGCATATATTCCCCAAACCATGCATATCTATAGCCCCAAAATTCAATCTTACAATGAACCTCTCTCTCTCTCTCTCACTCACTCACTCTCACAATCACTCTTAACACACACACACACGCACACACGCAGGCACACACCCCTCAAAACAACCTACGTATTGTTCATGCCATAAAATAGATCAACATCAATAAGAATTCAATGATCTAGACATTGACTTGACTTGACTTTCACTCACAAAAATGTGCCTCGCTTGCAGATGTAGACATTGATAGGTGGACTCACAAATATTGCAATGCACAAAAAAGATGCCACATATTAATCTACTGCCAATTCAAAATCCTAAATTTGGTTTTTATACAGTTACATTGACGTTGACATTTATGTTAGTGAATATGCAAGCGATATGGCTCATCCTTTTTTCTGTCCACTGCCTTAATTTTGCTTGAAGGATTCTATGGGTCTGAGCAAACAATCTCCAGTCGGTTGCTTCGTTGTGAATTATTCCATCTTAAGGATTAGAAACTCTTGGCTCCATTGGCCCCGATAGCAACGAAGTAGTGCAGCCATAAATCCACATTCTCCATGAAGCATGGTTTATAATAGCATAATATACATACGGCAAAACGTGCATGCCATAAGTATTGGTCCACCAATATTTACATTACAAGAGAATAGTGGCATCAAACGGGAACCGATTCTTAGCTGCTATAAGGCCTCGTTGATCGGCCCCTGTAGGGTTTAGGATAAGGTTCGGGATAGGGGGTGGAGCCAGGTCTTATTCGAGGCATGTGCCTAAAAGATTGAAAATGCAATGGTGGCCCATCCCTTACTCCATCCCACTGTTCATCGAATTCGCCAATAGGTTGTGAATCTAGTGGGCCAATGTCCTGCTTCCAAGAAGTTGCAACTTTTATGAGTAATTTGTAATGGAATACAAAAGTGGAAATGAGTACTTTGTCATTAGAAGCAACACTAAACAAATATCTAATATCCAAAAAAGATCCTCTATTTTTGAACAAACAAGTTTCACAGCTAAAACCATCTCAGTTTTAAGTCAATTTACGTTACACATGCCCCACACTCGGAACTAAATAACTAATTACACTAGCATTTACCCAACCACTAGCATATACATAATAACGCTTGTAATTGTTGGGGTAAAGGCATTATGCCCACCCTTATAGTGTGTACAAGCCCATAAGTTATAGTACATAGTACACTTAGTACTTTTAATGTACTAAGTGCACTATGTGTACTAGTGCAATATACATGTGTGATAGGGGAGTCACACACTCACTTGGTGAGTTGACTTATCCCCACAACTCTCTCTCTCTCTCTCTCTCCCTTGCTTCTCTGTGTATGTCTCCCATGAATGAACTCTAAACCTAATTGCTGTTTTCTCCCCTTCAATTGGTATCAGAGCTTTGGTCCCTCCCTCTTCTCCTTGATGGCTCCTGCTGAGCTGGTGCCCATTTGAATCTCTCTCCTGTGCTGGTGCCCATTTGAATCACTTGCCTTAAGCAGTGCTGCTCTCCCAGGCGCAGGTGGAGAAGAAGGCGAATGGTGGCCCATGCAGGTCAAGCAAGCTGCAGCTACTCACTAGCGCAGTTCAGAGGCATCCCGGCAGTAGTGCAGCAGCAGGAGCCCGTCGACTTCAGGCGTGTAGGCTGGCTCTAGGCGAGCGAAGAAGCCAAGGACACAAAGAACGTACGCTCACAAGGCGTGGCGCTGGAATCGACGGGCAAAGCAACGGGCAGCAAAAAGAGTCAAGGACACGTGCATCGCTTCCCTGTAGCGCCGTGTAACGCTGGCCACAAGGCGGATAGAGCAGTCGACTCCAAGTCGTCAGCTTGGCGCTAGGCGAAACAGGTGAATACACAAGGCCGCCGTGGTTCTTGTTTTGGCTGCACCCGTCGGGACTCTTGACTTTTCGCCATAACATACACACGCGTTTCGCTTGAGCGTCACCGCCAGCTTAAGCTGGCCACTCTTCGCGGCAGTACAAGCCGGCTACCAGGCGCCGGCGTAAGGGGGGCTCGAGAGAAGGTGACGTGGACAAGGGCTGCCCAGCATACGCGTATCAGCTACAGCACAGCAGGCGCTTCTCCATCAACGCATCAGCATCAGCATCAATAGCAGCACTCTTTCTGCAGCAACATCAGCAAGATTTGCCCCCCTCTCCTGCAACAGCATCTGCAATCAAAATTCAGCCTGCAAATTGAGAAAAATCAGAAATCAAGGTATTTGCCTCAATTTTTTTTTCTTGGGATTTGCAATTGAGCAGGTGCAATCATTAATTGAGCAGATACAGGTGCCGAATTGTTCAATTTTTGAGCAAAATTGGCAAAATTGGGTGACATTGGTCACAATCAGGATAAATTTGCAGGAAATTAGTCAAATCAGGATCAATTTGCAGGAAATTGGTCAAATCAGGATCAATTTGCAGGAAATTGGATGTCGAAATTTGGGGCTTTTGATGTAATTGTGCAATTAAGCACTCATACATGCTGTATGATGTGAAAAATCGCACATTTGGGAAAAATTGCAGCAAATTGCAGTGCAAATCAAGGGGCTTTTGTGCCAATTTGGTTGATTTGCATGTAGGCGATCGCATTTGATGCCGTGGATAATGTGCTGATGCCTTACAAGCACTCAATGTGCCTGTAAATCAAGGGGCTTTCATGTATTGGATGTATACGTGGCCAGGGGGAAGCATCGTGAACACTCTGGATGCCTTCATGTGCGCCAATGTACCATGCATGATCAGAAATTGATCTCAAATCAAGGGGCTTTTCAAGTTTGTATGCTTGTTGAGCTTGGCAAAGCAGCAGGCAAGACATTTATGCCTTGAATCCTCAAAAATCAGCTTGCAGTCAAGGGGCTTTTGCCCAATTTCTGTTCGGGACTGTTTTATGCAGTGTTCGAGACTGTAAAAGTCTGATTTTTACTCATTTGGACAGCCAGGAGAGCATTTATTGCTACTGTACCTGCTGGTACAGATTTGGCACATCTTTGTGCATGTTTTGACATGGCTGTACACTGTTTTGAGTGATCAAAAGGTTCAAATTCAGCTGCTGAAATTGCCGGTACAGGTTTGGTACATCATTGGTGAGCACTTGGTACTGCTGTACAGTACTTTGGAAGGGCAAAAGAGCACATTCAAGGTGCTGTCCAAAATCTGCAGCAACCAGATTTTGGTGTTTTCATCACATACAGTGGGAGATAAGTTGCATTCTTGCTTCCGCAGTGGGAGATAAAGCTTGGGAGAAAAACTGTGAGCACTTTGTGTGCTTTTGGTGCAGTGTTTGCACATTTGCAGGGAGTCAGGCATTGACAGGTTGCATTTTGCTATGGCAACCACAGGTGACAGCTCTTCATTGCTTCACATCAAGAAGCTCGAAGGCTCGCATAATTATGATATTTGGCAAACCCAGTGCTACAATGTGTTGCTCCAGAAAAAGCAGCACAAGCCTATCAAAGAAAGGGGTGTGATGCCCGCTTCTCTTACTGCTGAAGAGTGGGAAGATATGGATGAGCTGGCAAGATCTACTATCATGTTGTCTGTGTCAGACTCATTACTTTTCAGCATTCGTGAAGAGAAGACAGCTTGGGGAATGTGGCAGAGATTGCAGGACTTGTATGCCCAACAAAGTGCCTCAAGCAAAGTGTATTGGTTGAAGAAACTCATAGGTCTTCAGATGAAGGAAGGGGCATCTATGACAGCCCATCTAAATGAGTTTAATGGTATTGTCAGCCAGGTCATTAATCAAAAATTGGCAATGGACGATGAGTTCAGAGCCACTTTTTTGTTATGCACTTTGCCAGAGAGTTGGGACACATTTAGGACAGCCACTAGCAATTCGAATGCTATGCTGTCATATGCAGATGTTGAGGGTGCTCTTCTTCAAGAAGAGATGAACAGGAAAAACAACTCTGTTGGAAAGTCCAATGCAATGAATGCACGTGGGAGATCCCAGCAAAGGGGAAAAAGCCAAGAAAGGGGAAGGAGCAAGTCTCGCTCCAAAAAGGATTTGGAATGCCATTATTGTGGCAAGAAGGGACACATCAAAAAGCAATGCTACAAATGGAAAAATGATCAAAAAGAAAAGGGAAAAGGCAAAGACAAAGAGAAGGATGAAGCCAAAGATGTAAAGCCAAAGGGCAAAAGTGGAGTCAAGATCGAAGAAATCAATGTGTCACATGCAGGTGGCAGTGAGGATGAGGTCCTATTTACGTCTTCACTTGATGCCCATTCACTTCTTACAGGTGGTCATGGTATGCACTCATGGATCATTGATTCAGGTGCCTCCTTTCATGTCACAGGTTGCAGAGACTTGTTTGTCAGGTATACTGATGGCAATGAAGGAGTGGTTTATTTGGGTGATAACCATGCATGCGAAATTCTTGGCAGAGGTGATGTGAGGCTTGTATTTTCCGATGGCTCACAGCTTTTGCTCCATGATGTCAGGCATGTGCCTGAGATCAAGAAGAACCTGCTTTCTACTGGACAGCTTGATGATGCTGATTATGTTACCACATTTGGTAGTGGAAAGTGGAAGATTAGTAAGGGCTCACTGGTTGTTGCCAGAGGCTCTAAGGTGGACACTCTTTACTTTATGCATGCAGGTGTTTGTCACCATGCTAATGTAAATGCAACCGAGCTGCCGGAAATCTCTATGTGGCATAGCCGGTTGGGACACATGAGTGTCAAGGGAATGGAGCAATTGTCTCGTTTGGGTTACTTGCCTTCTCTAAAGTTTTCAAGTTTTCAGTTTTGTGAGCATTGTATATATGGTAGGCAACTACAGTGCCCCCACAAGAAAGCTCTTGGACAGAAAGATGCTCAGTTAGAGCTTGTGCATACAGATGTATGTGAGATGCCTCAGCTTTCTTTGGGAGGGGCAAAATATTTTGTGTCTTTTATTGATGATGCCACACGCAAGGTGTGGGTCTATCCTCTTCGTTTGAAGAGTGATACATTCTCAGTGTTTCAGAAGTTTGTTGCTCATGTTGAGAATCAAACTGGCAAAACACTGAAGGCTCTGCGTTCCGACAATGGTGGAGAGTATACGTCCAAACAGTTTCAGGACTTTTGTGATGCTAAAGGCATCAAGAGGGAGCTCTCTACTCCTTATGATCCTCCACAAAACGGGACAGCAGAGAGGATGAACAGGACCATACAGGAGAAGGTCCGTTCTATGTTGTCACATGCTGCATTACCTCATGGTTTTTGGGCTGAAGCTGTTATGACAGCCGTTCATCTTATAAACAGGTCACCTAACACGAGGCTTGGTGGGAAAGTGCCAGAAGAAGTATGGACAGGGAAGCCTCCGTCATACAAGCACTTGAGAGTGTTTGGTTGCGTTGCGTACGTGCACATACGCAGGGAAATGCGCACCAAACTTGATCCTAAGTCTCACAAATGCATATTCCTAGGATATGGTGACAGAGGTGAAATGGGGTATAGACTTTGGGATCCCATGAATAGAAAGATCATACGCAGCAATGATGTCATTTTTGATGAAACATGCATGTATAAGGAGCCTGCAAGGCAACAGGAGCCTGGCAGAGTCATCTTTGATGATGATGGACATCATGGACAACAACAAAGGGCTGTAAATCAGCCATTACAGCAGGAAAACCAGCCCTTAAATGGTGCTGAAAATGGTCCAAATGGACAGCCAGAGATGGCAGAAGATATCCCTATGGATATACCACAGTTAGAGGATATACCGGGCATGATATTTCAGCCTTATGGCATGGAACAGGAGCCACCAATGGGTGATATGCAGGCTGGACAGCAACCTGCAAATGATGGTCATTGGGTACGGAGGTCCACTAGACCCTCCAGAGCCCCTGACAGGTTTGTTCCAGGGGTTGACTATTTGATGCTCACTGACTGTGGGGAGCCCTCATGTTATAAAGAGGCTTTACAGAGGGCAGACAAGGCTTTATGGGAGTGTGCCATGAAGTCAGAGATGGATTCTCTGCATAAAAATGGAACATGGAAGTTGGTGCCTTTGCCTGCAGGCAAGAAGGTTTTGCCATGCAAGTGGGTATACAGGCTCAAAGTTGCATCAGATGCTAAGCCAAGATACAAAGCCAGGTTAGTGGCTAAGGGCTTCAAGCAGGAATATGGTGTGGACTTTGATGAGATCTTCTCTCCAGTGGTCAAAATGACCACACTTAGAGCTGTGTTGGCTTTGGTTGCACATGATGATCTGGACTTGATTCAGATGGATGTGAAGACTGCTTTTCTTCACGGTGATCTCCATGAGGAGATATATATGCAGCAGCCAGAGGGTTATGCAGTAAGTGGAAAGGAGAAGCTTGTATGCAAGCTGAAAAAGAGTCTTTATGGGCTCAAACAGGCACCAAGAGAATGGTATCATAAATTTGATACATTCATGAAATCCCAGAAATTCAGGAGAAGTGACATAGATCACTGCTTGTACACCAAGAAAGCTTTGGATGGCAGTCTATTGATCCTCATCTTGTATGTTGATGATATGTTGATTGCCGGGAAATCTCGTAAAGAGATGGATGCATTGAAAAAGAGGCTGCATGAAACCTTTGATATGAAGGATTTGGGTGATGCAAATCACATCTTGGGTATGCGGATACTTCGGGACAGAAATCAGCATGTGTTGTATTTGTCTCAGAAGGAATACATTGGCAAAGTCTTGCAGAGGTTCAATATGGACGGGGGGAAGAAAGCTAGTACTCCTTTGCCTCCATATGTGAAACTCAGTGCTATGGACAGCCCACAGTCGGATAGAGACAGGGCTGATATGGCCAAGATTCCGTATGCTTCAGCTTGTGGCAGTCTCATGTATGCCATGGTTGCTACTAGGCCGGACATTGCATTTGCAGTGGGAGTGGTTTCTAGATACATGGCCAACCCTGGCAAGAAGCATTGGGAAGCAGTGAAAGGTGTCATGAGATACCTGAAGGGCACACAGGATTTGTGCATTTGTTTTGGCAAACAGGATGCATTAGTGCATGGTTACACGGATTCGGATTATGCCGGTCATCCAGATAACCGGAAGTCTACTACCGGTTATGTATTTACATTCACAGGAGGTGCTGTGTCATGGATATCCAGGATGCAGAAGTGCACTGCCTTATCTACTACAGAGGCCGAGTATATTGCAGCCACAGAGGCTTGCAAGGAGGCATTATGGCTATCTTGGTTAGTGGTTGATTTGGGTTATACAGGGGATATTCCATTGTTGCATTGTGACAGTCAGAGTGCCATTCAGTTGGCAAAGAACCCTGTCTTTCATGCAAAGACGAAGCATGTGGATGTGAAGTATCACTTCATCAGAGAGGTGATAGAGAACAAGCAAATTCAGCTTGTTAAGATTCATACGGATGACAACCCGGCTGATCTGTTGACGAAGAGTTTGCCTCCGGAGCGGTTTGCTCATTGCAGACACTTGATGGGCATTGGATGAGGCCATTTTCAGCCTTGATATGGCCTTGTATATTATCATGTACATGCTGATTTTTTTTCTTTTACTTAAGGGCACTTTGCCTTTAAGTGGGAGGTTGTTGGGGTAAAGGCATTATGCCCACCCTTATAGTGTGTACAAGCCCATAAGTTATAGTACATAGTACACTTAGTACTTTTAATGTACTAAGTGCACTATGTGTACTAGTGCAATATACATGTGTGATAGGGGAGTCACACACTCACTTGGTGAGTTGACTTATCCCCACAACTCTCTCTCTCTCTCTCTCTCCCTTGCTTCTCTGTGTATGTCTCCCATGAATGAACTCTAACCCTAATTGCTGTTTTCTCCCCTTCAGTAATTTCATCAATACAAAAAGCCAAAGGGAGTTGAGCCATGCCAAAGTGCTCGTATTTATCCATGTATATCAATGTTCATATTCATAAACTCTTAACACGCTCACATTTGACCTGAATGTACTTGATTGCTCATATATGCCTATAGAAGATAATGTCCTATGCAGGATCAAAGCGCAAAACTGAAAGCTCCGAACACCTCGTCTGAGTCACTTCATGCATGTTTATTTAGAAAAATGCAAGCAAATAATTTCATGAACTTGAAAGACGTACTGTTAGAGCTCCACCTCGTGTTCCGGTGTCCAAAAATATGATCCTCTCACCTTAGTCTTGGCAGTTCGTTATGCAAAGCCAGTTCTGGATCTCAATTCTCCAAATCGGAGACCCTCCAATAAGGGACAATATTCCTATCTCAGTAGCAGCTTTTCTGGCTCTCATGAGTTTTTCAGGCCTCAGTATTTTCAACATCAAAATCCTCGTGGACCTTCTCCAAATCAAAATCAAGATGGGCGACATTATCAGGTAACAATGACAAGTGATTGTTTTCTCGATCACAACAGCAATCGTCACATTGGTGATACCTCCACGCAAACTGATAACTTTCAACATCGGATATCCGGTTCAACCAACTCAAAAGATGCTTCGACACCTGGTCTCAATACCACCTGTTTCGGAAACCATAAATGGTTCGTGCACCTGAAGCGTTCCAATGCTCGACAACACACTAATGTGGAACCTTCAACTTTAGAATTCGAGTCGGAAGTTCAATGCTCACATAATTTAAAAGGCAAGCATGTAGTAGCTCATGGAATTCATGTTCGTACTAGCCTTGCTTCAGAGACTTTCCCAAAGATTTCAAAGTTACCACCTTCTCCTTAGACACCAGTGGATACAAATGAAGATTCTTCTAGCACGACTTTAGAAGAACAAATGGGTGAAATTGAAAAGTTCTTGGATTCATTATCTCAAGACTACTAATTGAATCCTATGAAGAAACAAAGACTGACCTAGCACCTTTAGAGCCAACGACACAACAAAGAGTGGTTAACGTACTGTTGGATAATGTTCTCAACAATGGTGAACCTATTGTCGATGATTTTGTAGCTTCATTGGACACTCCACTACTTTCAGCATGGAACTTCTTACAGATGGCGTTCATATATCTATGAGAAATTTTATGATCAACAGCAGGGCAACTAGCCAACCAGCATCTCCAGATAATATATAAGCATGAAGTCATTCTCAGCAAGTCATCAAGTCGTTCCAGCATTAGTAAAGTAGCATTAAGTAGAAGATATGTAGAAAGGAGCCAGAAGGTCACCCCCTTGTGGCTGACCAAGGGTCAACCATGTACAAGCATAAAGCAGCCTTTTGTATCATATAAAATAAAGAAAAACCCTGACACAAATCTCTCTCTTCTTCTCTCTTCTCTGTCTTAATCATGTGTAAATCAGGCTTCAGCATCTTGTTCTTAATCAGGCTTAGGGCTGTGGATCAGTACAACAAAGGCTTCTACACATGCAACAAATTCAGCCCTATTTTGTAATCATCTTCACTGCAGCAATCAAAGCAAATACTGCTTCGGAAGGGGGCCCTTCGGTCGGTATTTGCAACCCCATCTAGTGTAAAGAATACTTTTCTCTCTCTCTCCATCTATTTTCTCTCCTTCTCTAGCAAGTTTACTCGCTTATTGTCCTTCGTACTCACAAGTCCAAATTCGTTCAAGCTTCCACATGTTACATTGAGTACACATCAAGCAGAGGATCTCAATGGTGGGCAAAGGCCTTCTAGTGAGCATCATGTCCCCCTATAACATGCACTTGCTTTGTGGAAGCTTTTTAATATCGATGCTTAATACTTGCTGAACACTGAACTGATAGAGATGGCACAAAGAACACCAGATTGGGTCCCAATTACCCGATCAAGGGCCCCCACCGTTGCCAATGTATTTGCTTGTTTTGCAAGAGTAAATGAATGTACAATGACCACTTACTGCTGTCCACAGGCTGTGCACAGAGAACACCTGTGTTTGGACTGTAAGGGGCTGAGATGGACTGATTCTAGGGGCAAATTGAAGGTGCCCATAATGGTGCATTTTGCTACCTTGTTGCGTTACTTGCCAGGCAATGTGCCGTACTGGCCACTCAAGAATTTGTCTCACCTTGTCTGGGTCTCTACATATATACCATCCTAAGTGATGATATGACCCAAATAAAGGAGCTCTATTTTAAAAAAATCACACTTGGAGTCCTTTGCATAAAGCTTCTCTTACCTCAATATCTGCAAGACAGTCCTAAAATGCCGCACATGCTCATGCAATGACTTACTATAAAGGAGTATGTCATCGAGGAACACCACGACAAACTTTCCCAGATATGGATGAAGTAAATCATTCATCATCTGTTGGAAAGTGGTTGGAGCGTTGGTCAAACCAAATGGCAAGACCAAATCCTCATCTGATGATACCCTAACCTCAAGTCGATGTTTGTGAAGTACTTCGCTCCCCAAAGCCGATCCACGAGATCATCCATGTGGGGCAATGGATAACCGTTCTTAACTGTGAGCTTGTTAAGCCCTTTGTAATCTACACAGAAGCGCACGAGCCATCCTTTTTCTTGGACAAAAGCACGGGTGCCCTCCATGGAGACCTACTTGGCCATACAAACCCCCGTTCGAGACAGTCCCTTAAATGCCTTTGCATCTCGTCCTCCTTGATATGACTATGTTGGCGTTGGATTTCGTCGCCTCCCTCCCTCCTCGCTGCCATGTCAGCAGCTGTCCTTTGCAACTATATCCCACATTGTGGGTTTCGGCCTTCACAGCCCTCCTATAGGGGGCACTTCGCCCCATGGTCTCCCTCGTCCCCCACTTATGGTGGACAACGGGATCGGGGGTGGGGAGACCATCTTTGGCCAGGCTATGCCTCCGTTCTCTCCGCGTTGCTGGCAGTTCTCCCAGGTGGCTCTTTCGCATTCCTTTCATGGTATCAGAGCCTGTTCGGCTCTTGGGCTCCGTCTCGGATTCACTCCTGCTTGGCATCGTTTGGGCATCTCATTCTGGTAGGTGTTGGCATTGGATTTCACCGCTTGCCTATCTCCTCGCTGCCACATCAACAATTGCTCTTCGCAGCTATATCCCACATAGTGGGTTTCGGCCTTCACAGCCCTCCTATATGGGGCACTTCGTGAAATGGTCTCCCTCATCCCCAACTTATGGTCGACAACGAGATCAAGGATACGGAGACCATCTTTGGCCAGGCTAGGCCTCCGTCCTCTCCGCGTTGCTCGCGGTTCTCCTGGGCGGCTCTTCCGCATTTCTTTCAGACTAAACCGATAACGTTGTTTCGCATATGGCCAACTACAAAGCAATAACTCAATATCATGATCTACATTCCTCTCAGGAGCAAACCATCAAGTAAATCACCTGGAAACACGTCTATGTATTCATATTTAATATCCTTAACACACAAGATTCATCAGATTCTATGATGGAATCGTCAATGTAACAAAACCTATTACAATTAACACACAAGATCTACATTCCTCTCAGGTGCAAACCATCAAGTAAATCACTTGGAAACACGTCTATGTATTCATATTTAATATCCTTAACACACAAGATTCATCAGATTCTATGATGGAATCGTCAATGTAACAAAACCTATTACAATTAGAAGAGCCCACCCCCATGAATCAAGAATCTTGTAAAGAGATATTGCACTTAAAAAGACTTAAACGACACAGATACACATCATACTCAAAATATTTTAACTGTTCATTCATATCAATAGCTGATACAATAGGAATATCCTTCCTCTAAGGAGATACAAAATGGGAATCCTTAATCACAATGGGATAATCGTTATGTACAAAAGTAATGACATGGTTTTCATAACTTATTTGTAAGGTAGGGTTCTTATCCTTGAGCCAAGATATTCCCAAAATTACATCAACCCGATCCAAGGTCTTTAGGTGGAAGTGAAGGTTCTTACGATAGTCACCCATGCGCATATCTAGGTTCAAAACTGTCTTGTCCCAAATCTCTAGTGCCATGCCCAGTGCAAAGTTCACTTGGTACCTGTGGTCACTTGCCTGTGAGCCTTAGGGTTAGGGTTATACAGGCCTAAGCTAAGGAGGGTTAAAAATGTCCATCATGGCTAGTGTGTGTGCACAGAGAGAGAGAGAGAGAGAGAGAGAGAGAGAGAGAGAGAGAGAAATGATAAATGAAATGAAATGATATATTAACGTCTTCAAAAGGCCAAAATGACCTATGAGACCAAAAAGGTTACAACAATTGGTGGATCTGATACAATGTCTGTGTAAGGAAAGCTAAAAACAATTAAACAACTAACTGAAACTGAAACAACTATGAGGAAAAAGCTCTCAAGAGAATGTGTTGCATGATTGAATACTCTATTGATTTGATATGTAAAAGCTTACACCAAGTACGTGCTTTTATAGGCTGAATGCCTTATCTTTCTCAACACTCTACTCATGGGGCGGTGACACTTGGCTAAACCAAGGGCTGTTCACACATAGACATAAGCGGGTACACAAACAAGGGTACACGTACACAACTCGTACTACACACACACACACACACACACAGTCTTTGAAATACCCAACAAACCCCCCTTCGGAGCAATGGCAAAGTGACTTGAGACAACCTTCAATAGTCATAGTGATTTGGGTTCAACACTACACTCTAATGCTCCATCTAAGACATGTTTCTTGCTATAGACTCAGAGGCAGTAAAGCGTGGTTCAGATGTGTTACATGCGCTGAGGTTGATCGTGGTAACGCACAACAGGGCCTTCTTTATACCTTTATGTGGCAAGATCTTTAACATCCAATACACAAAGTAGAGAGAGAAAAGAGAATAGAAGAGAAGTAGACGACATAGTATTGGGTCCCAATTTACCCACTGAATATTACTTATATTTGCATGCAAGAGTATTTGCTTATATCACTTCTTTGAGAACCTTATATCACTTCTTTGGAGAACTGCTGTACAATCCTTGAGAACAAGCTATATGGCTGCCCAACGCAACAAGGAAGACCGTACGTCAGCTGAGTATCCACCAATCCAAGGGCTCTGCAGAAGACTCTTCAGGGCCACTTATGCAAGTCCAGATAGCTATATGACTGCACATATGCGGGCTGAGAATGGAAGAGGAGCTTCAATAATTAGCCTGGAGAGAGTAGGATGCTGTGTGCTGATTTACGGCTGAAATCTGCTTTAGAGACCTTGCTGAATTCTGAATGATTAATGCTGAATTTAGGCGACTGCTTATATATGATTCCCTGATGCTGGTCGGTTCATACCAGTAGCTGTCAGCCAGCAGACTTGGACAAAAAATACTGTTTAGCAACATTAAATGCTGCGCTTTTTTTCTTTTTGCTGCCCGTAGGCCTGGCCGACTGATTGCACACTGGCCGACCTGATGCTGAAGTGTTTGATGCTGGCCGACTGATGCTTCTTTGCATCTTATACTGGCCGACTGCCTATATAGGGCATCTACAGGCTGCAGACTAGCTGCATATGCCCCCTATGACCTGGATATTGCCCCTTATGGGCTGGCCCATAGACCTATCAATGCAACTACATGCAACTTATGCTATGGATTTGACTTCTAAATGCCCTATCTAATGAATTCTCCAAGTGGGTTAAGAGGACTGAGTCAAGACTGACCTCTATGGCTCAAGGACTGACCTACGTAGTTCATGCCTGACTGTCCCTGGACTGAGGGCTCACAATGGGATCACGGCGTACGACAAATATTCCTAGATAAAGGTATTACTGCTATACAAATATTGCGCCGATGATGATACCAGTGTGTCACTGTGTACCCCAACCCCAATGCAGGGTGCACATGATATTCCCTCCTGATTAACTTAGCAGCAGGTTCAGGGCTTCCAAGTAATCCGCCAATAATTGGGGGTACTCTTGAAAGAACTCTTCATCCAGCCATACTGCTTAATGGGTTCCTCGGTACTTGAACTTCATATAAAATTGTCGTATTCTTCGACCGGAACCATGCTTCCATCTGTGGAGGAGAATTTGTTCTAGCTCTATGACTTCTGCCACGTCAATCGTATTTGTTTGTTGCTTTTCAAATACATCCTGCAATGTTGGACCTACATATTGCTTCAACCAAGAAACATGAAAGACATTGTGCATAGTCCAACTTTCCGACAACTTCAACTTTAAAGAGACATCACCAACTTTTGAATGATGGGAAACAGGCCGAAACTTCGGAATGAAAGCTTGGGACAACGCTTGCCCACTTGCTTTAGCCATTGCTTCATGATGCAGAGATATACCCAATCCCCTTCCTTAAAGCTGACAACTCGCATGGATTTGTTGGCTTGCCACGTATAAGCTTCCTGAGCTTTGGCAAGGTGCTCCTTAAATAATTCAATTATCTCCGAAAATGTTTTGGTTGTCTTGTTGGCCTCTAGAGACGGTGATACATGTCTCGTCAAAAGAGATGAGAACCGGCAACCAAATTCTTCCTCATACGGCGTTCGACCAATACTCGATGAGTGAGTATCATTTAGAATTGCTTGAACCAATGAAAGATATTGTTTCCATTTCGACTGCTGGTCATGGCAGTATGATTTGAGAACATCAAAGGCCAATTGATTATATATTTATGTTTGGCCATCTGTATGTGGATGGAATGCACTAGACAGCTCCAACTTACTCCCAAAGTTGTCAAACAACGCTCTCAAAAAATGGGACGTGAACTTAGGACCTCTCTCTAATGTGATTGTCCATGACAAACCACCAATGGGATACCAATACTGAATGAACAAGTGAGCTATGTCCTCGGCTGTGGATGTTTGCTTGCATGGAATGAGCATGTAAAACTTTCTGAATCTATCCACAACAATCATACACTATGTTTTGAGATCTAGCTGAAGCAGAAAGAGAGCTTACGAAGTCCATACTGATGTCATGAAAAGGTCTCTCTAGAATAGACATAGGCTGAAGTAACCCTGCCTGTTTCGTATGTGGAACTTTCACCTTTTGACATTAGAGTTCTGAGCACCGAACAAAGTGTCTAGAGTGTTCCACGCCTCTAAAGAGGTATCTTTTCCATCTATATGATGGATATAGGTGTCACTTAAACCCAAGGCAATAATTGCTAAAGCCTTTTCATCTGTACTTGTCCACATGGCCTTTTCTTCCCTCATGTTAGGCATTTTCTCCTTTCCATTAGTTATATACCTAGATGAATCTAGGAACATGCCCAAATTCAACTATTAGGAACGTGCATGTTATATACTCATGGTAGTCAACCCACAATACTATATATATATACCTAGATGAATCCAGGAACATGCCCAAATTCACCTTTTAGGAATGTGTATGTTATATACTCATGGTAGTCAACCCACAAGACTATATAACTATCAACTCCATTATGCATAGTATGGACTAGATACTATGACATCCCCACTAACGTCATCCGTGCCCAATAGTGGGTGTAGAACTCTGTATCAAGATATGCTGTCACACACACACTCCACACACACATAAGAGCATATATTCACACAAAGGCCATCGTACTGAGTTTCTATCAAACCTCCAGAGATGCAGGGCATGTTAGAAGCATAGTTACCGCGGAACGGCGTTCCGCCTTCCCGGAACGCCGGTACGCCGCTCCGAAGCGCAAGGCGTGCCCGGAACGTGGAAACGGGAGCCGGAACGGAGCGCTTGCCGGAGAACGTGGCGGAACGCGTGGCGGAATGCGTGTCGGAACGCTAGGGCGGAACGCACGTTCCGGGCGTTCCGGAAAAGTGTACTTTCGCTAAGTCGCCGGCGGTCGTTTTTTTCCAGCGTACGGCTCTTTTTCGCTTCTGCGCCTGCTTCGTTGGCTGCGCCTGCTGCTTGAGTGCTCTCCCTACCACTCCACCCTTCCTCTTGGCTGCCCCCTTGGCTGCCCCACACTCTCCATTCCACCTACTACCCCACCCTTCCTCTTGGCTGCCCCACACTCTCCCTACCTTGAGCCTTGGCTGCCCCACAGTGCACACTCTCCCTACCTCCTCTTGGCCCCTCCTCTAGGCTCTTGGGCCTTGGCAAGTTGGCCCCTTCTTTTGCTCGGGTGGCACTCGTGACTCGAGTCTTGAGCACTCAGCAGGTAAGATTTAAAATTTACGCAATGAACATTGGATTTTGGAGATTCTAGTTTGCTGCGTTTTTTTCCACTTTGTGGACACTTTACTTATGTCTCATGCAAGGGCATTTTGCATGTTTTTTTAATTTTCAGCCATTTATCAATTTCAATGGCACCTCCTCGTGGCATAGATGCAGAAAACAGATCCCCTTGGTGGAATGAGGTGGATCTTGTGTCCAGATATGATAGTGCAAGAGGAGGAGGGTCACGCAAGTGGAAGTGCCGCTTTTGTGGATCCATTAAGACTGGAGGCACGGATCATGTGCGAGCCCATTTGTTGGGGGTTAGAGGCAAAGGCATTTCTGTTTGCCCTACAGTGTCAGGAGCAGATATCATACGATTGCAGGCACTTGCAGATAGACTTGATCCAGCAGGGAGTCGGCCCTCTGTTCTTGATCCTCGAGGTACATCATCATCAGCTACACCTGCAGGCGTGGGCATCTTCAGCGAGTGCATCTACCCCATTATTTGGGGCTGCTCCACAGCCATCCGCACATGGAACAAATGCTTCCCAGACCCAGGCTTCACGAGGTCCAGTGCAGGCTAGTCTTGTGGCATCATGGCACCTTGGGAGGAGGGCACAAGTAGATGCATCAGTGGCACGGTTTTTTTATGCTGCAGATGTTCCTTTGGTAAAGGCCCGCAACCCATACTTTGCAGATATGGTGAAGGAGATTGCTTCTTTCGGACCTGGCTATGCTCCACCTTCATCCGAGGCATTGCGCACTACACTTCTAGCCACAGAGAGGACAGCCATAGAGGATGCCTTGGGACCCATTCAGGATGTATGGCGTAGATGTGGCGTCACTATCATGGGTGATGGTTGGAGTGACACTAGGAGCCGCTCCATTCAGGGTATCCTTGCCTACTCCAGAGGATGTAGCTTTTTTATTAAAGCTATTGACAATTCAGAGGCGGGCAAAACTGCAGAGAGATTGGCAAATATTTGGAGTGAAGCCATTGAGTACGTGGGTCCCAATAATGTCATCCAGTTTGTTTCTGATGGAGAGAACTCAAACAGGGCAGCAGGGAGGATCATTGAGGATAGGTACCCACATATTTGCTTCACTCCTTGCATGTCACATGGGCTCAACAATCTCCTCAAAGATATTGGTAAGATGCAGTGGGTGGAGCCTTCTATTGAAATGGGCAATCACATTGTTTCATTTATCACTCGCCACCACTACATTTTGGTTGTATTTCGACAGAGATCCCCAAAGGATCTCTTAAAGTATTCAGATACACGCTTTGCATATAATTTCCTTATGCTAAAGCGTCTTTTTGAAGTGAAGAATCATTTGAGGCAGCTTGTAGTTTGTGAGGAGTGGGATGCATGGCGAGAGCGTACCTCAGTGGCAGGTATTCGATGCAGGTCCATTGTTCTTGATGACACTTTTTGGGACACTATTGAGGTATTGTTGCAGGTTGTGCGGCCAATCATTCTTATGTTGAGGCTTCTTGATGGAGATGAGCCTTGCATTGGCAAGGTGTATGAGGGGATGGACAGGATGATTGAGAGAATCCTATCTCTACAGACTTTGGATGGGGGTAGGAGACAGGAGCTATCTCGTCTTGCGACAGGCAGGTGGACAGAGTATCACTCGGCATTAGAGGCTGCTGCATTTGTGGTGGATCCAGAATTTCAAGGCAAAGGACAAGAGACAGATGCAAAGGTTGTGCAGGGTTGGGAGGATATCTTGAGGAAGCTTGTACCCAGTGCAGATGATAGGAGGAGGGTTCGTGAAGACCTTTCCTTCTATCGACAAAAGAGAGGCCTCTTCGCTTTGCAGGATGCACAGAATGATAGGTTCAAGATATCCAGTGCACGGTGGTGGGAGGATTATGGGGCAGATACACCACTGCTGCAAAGATTGGCCATTCGAGTGCTTAGCCAGGGTGCTAGCTCCTCGCCATGTGAGCGCTTATGGAGCAGTTTTGCGAACATTGCAAGCAAGAAGAGGAACAGGCTTGGTGTCCAGAAGGCAAATGACCTTGTATTTGTTAATGCAAACTTGCGTTTGCTTAACAAGTTCAGGGCTGAGTGTACTCCAGAGCCATTTATTGGATTTTGCCTTGATCTTGATGACAATGATGGTGAGGATCAGCCAGAGGGAGAGGATGATGTGGAGCAGCATGAGGATGAGCAGATTGAGGGACAGCCTGGACAGGAGGATGAGATCCCACTTGCTGATGACTAGTCTTTGACTCACCAGTTACCTTGGCCCTTGAGGCTAGTTTTGTACTTGTCATGCGATGTACTTTCTTTTTCAGTTTCTATATATCCACATGCGATGTACTTTCTTTTCAGTTTCTATTTGGAGTCTGGACTCTTCAAATTTTTAATGTTTAAGACTTTAAAGTTTAATCTTGGATATTTAAAATGTTTTGTCATTTTAGTCCTAAATGCCGACATGTCATATGATGTGGCGTTCCGCGACGTTCCCGATCCGCTCCCGTTCCCGTTCCCGCTCCTGTTCCAGCATCCAACGTTCCCGGAACGTTCCCGTTCCGTGGTAACTATGGTTAGAAGTCATCTCCTGTCTTTATTGAGACACCAGGGCCTCTGTTGTGGGTGTCCCCGCCCTCGTAGGTGTTTTTCTCATTTTTCCTCACTCCCCGTATTTTTTCCCATTTTTCTATGGCTTGGGTGGCTACCCTGTGGTGGTTGGAGCTCAAAGAGTCTCGCCGACTGCTCCATCAGGTCCACGACTTCACCTATGAGCTGGCCGACTGGGTGCCTTCAGCAAGTCGTGGAGGTTTAGGGCCTGTCGGTTGCTTCTGATGCAGGCCGACTGTGGTATGGGGGCCATATAAAATGGCCCCATTGCTCCCTTGTCATATCATCTTGTATCATTCCGCGATCTTGTGTATATAGAGCAGAGTTACACGCCTATCTCTCTCCTTCTCTTGTGCTGTCTATTTTCTGCACTCTACTTGCTCTTGTGGTCTCAGATTTGGTTATCATCTCCGCTGCGTATTCTGACATGGTATCAGAGCCCTAGGCTCTTGATAGATCTTGGGAGTTGTGTGAGCAAGAGGGGGACTGTTGCGTTGCTGATTGGTGGATTGTTCGGGACTGTTCGGAAAGAGAAGAAGCAAGAGGATGGCGGGCTGATTTGCACAGCCACTTGCATGTGTAAGTTTTTTTTACCCACCCACCCACCCTTTTCAGTTACATCCCCGCAATGGCAAATTTGTTAGAGATGGCTGAGAAGCATGTGAAGATCCCAACTCTCCCCACGTTCCCGAAGGACCGTCAATTGGACGGGAACAATTACGGCATATGGAAGGTTATGATGGAATCTGTGTAGGAGTCATATGACCTTGCTGATTTCATCGTTGTCGGGGTTCCACGGCCGGAAGCAGAGGCAGGGGAGTTACAGTCAACCACAAAGGACCGCGAGGCACAAGCACAGTTGTGGGATCGTGTCAACGCCAGGGTCCGTTCATTTATCTTCCTCAACTGCACACCGCAGGTAATCAATCATGGAAAGCATATGACGCTAGCCAGAGGCATATGGCAGCACTTGGCTTCTCTTTATTACAAGGTATCGCCCATGAAGAGGATTTCCTTGGAAGTACAGATGCAGGTTATGAACCCTGCAAAGTCGTCGACGATGCCGAAGCATATTAACAAGCTGCAAGCCCTTCAGCAGGAAGTCCAGCAGGAAGTCCTTCAGGTTGGGAAGGAGAGATCATCAAAAGATATGGCCATCACTTTGCTGTCCCACTTGCCTTCTCAGTATTCCGCATTCTACTCTTCTTTGATTACGAGGAGCTTGTGCCCATGGTCTTGGACCAGGAGGAACGATTCACGAACCCTCTTCATAGCGGAGGTTCGGAGGGCTTAACTGGCCAACGGTCAAAAGGCCGAAATAACAACAAGGGCAAAGGGAAGGCTTCACCGGAGAAGTCTTCTAAGAAGAAGCCTGACACGGATCGAGAGAAACTAAAGGCCAACAGGTCCTGCAATGATTGTGGCGAGAAAGACCACTATTGGAGGAAGTGTCCTAAGCGGACTGCGAAGAGTGTTGATTCTTCAACCTTAGCTGCAAAGACTATAGCATTTGTGCACTTAGAGATGATGGATTCAGATGCTGCATCGTCTTCGAGCGAGGAGGCACTTGGCTTCACCGCAAAGGATACCCGAGAGTGGATTCTTGATAGTGGTGCTTCCAGGCACATGACTCCTTCCCGAGACTTCTTTTTGAATTTAAAACGGCAATCAGGTCACATCTTCATTGGCCACAACTCCACCATTCCAATACACCGCGAGGGCCGGATGGAGATTATTCCGGATGGCAAGGGGGGTAAGCATTCCTCCCGTGTTCTTTACGTCCTTGCTCCATCTTCTATCAATGCATGAAGTATGTAAGACTGGCTTTAGGATGGAATTTGAGGAGCATTCAGTTGCTCTACGGGACCGTGAGACTCGCCAGGTTGTTTGGGAAGGCGGTGTGGAGAATGGTATCAACAAGCTCTCCGCACTCTCCTCATTGACAGGTTCTCAGGTCGGAGATCTGTGCACTTTCAGTTTGGCCACTTAAATGTGGATGCACTGTGACGAGCTTTTCGGGACCAGATGGTGGTTGGCTTGCTAGATGTTGGCAACAGGCAAGGGCGTTGCAGTTCTTGCATGCGTGGTAAGCAGCATACGGAATCCTTTCCGAAGCAGGCTTCTAGGCAGGCTTCAAAACCATTGGAGTTGATTCACACTGACTTGTGTGGACCTTAGCAGACACCATCATTGGGAGGTTCTCTATATTTCATGCTGCTTGTTGATGACTGTACCAGATTCACGTGAGTCTAATTTCTTTCATAGAAGGACCAAGCTTTTGCACGGTTCAAGGATTGGCACGTGATGGTGGAGAAAGAGTCTGGATTGCAGGTAAAGACTCTCAGGGCTGACAAAGGAGGTGAATTCTATTCGAATGCTTTCATCAGATTTTGTGCAGATCATGGCATCAAGAGGGAACTGGCCAATACAGGATCGCCTTCAAAGAATGGAGTTGTAGAACGCAAAAACAGGACTGTGGTGGTGATGGCGAGGTCCATGCTAGAGCATCGTGATCTTCCTCATCAACTTTGGGGAGAGGCTGTGGCGACGGCTATCCATACCCTCAACCGGTCTCCAACGACTTCAGTACCTAATATGACTCTGTTTGAGGCATACTTTGGCAAGAAACCTGATGTCTCCCACTTCCGTGTTTTTGGGAGCGATGCGTATGTACATATTCCGAAGAAGCAGAGGGGGAAGCTTGACTTGTCAGCCGGGATGTGGTCTTTGATGAGCATGTTCCAGTATCCACTTCGGGAGTCAGGTGTCACAAAGCTTCCCTCCGAGTGGACCACAGGGGACGGCCCTCGAAGATCGCACAGAGTCCGCGACAAAAGCCATTCAACGAAGCTTCTTCAGGTAAACTATACTTTGATGTCTCGTATCATGCGGGACAAGGAGCCCACTTCCGTTAAGGAAGCCCTTTCAAAGGATCCTTGGAGGAAAGCCATACAGGTGGAACTTGATGCCATCGAGAAGAACAACACATGGGAGTTGGTACCGAGGGCGTCGAAACGGTCAGTCATTGGTGTCAAATGGGTCTTTAAGACCAAATATGCGTCAGATGGGTCGGTGGACAAACACAAAGCCAGACTCGTGGCTAAAGGTTATGCTCAACGGCCAGGTATCGACTACGAGGATACCTTTGCACCGACAGCAAGGATGACCACGATTCGGACCGGTCTTGCCCTTGCTTCTTCTCAGAGGTGGCCTGTGTATCAAATGGATGTAAAATCTGCGTTCCTTAATGGTGACCTGGAGGAGGAGGTGTATGTTGAGCAACCTCCAGGCTTTGTTGTTCCAAGATCAGAAGGGATGGTTTACAGGTTACGTAAGGCCTTGTATGGTCTTAAACAGGCTCCCAGGGCTTGGAATCAAAACATTGATTCCTTCTTTGTTCGGACTAGTATTCAGAGATCAGTTGCAGATCCCAACCTATATCTCTTTCGGGAACGCGGCATGGTTACGATTATCATCCTTTATGTGGATGATCTCATTCTCACCGGCGGTCATGTGGAGCACATCGGCGTGACGAAGGCTACCTTGTCAAAGGAGTTTGAGATGACCGATCTAGGCTTACTCCACTTCTTTTTGGGATTGGAGATCTGGCAGACCCAGAGGGGTTTTTTCATCTCTCGGCAGCAATATGTTCATGAGTTGCTTGAAACCTTTGGGATGGAGAACTGCAAGCCTATTACTTCGCCGATGGACCCGAATACAAAGTTAACTGTTAATGATCCTTGTGAGCCAGTTGATGCCTCTCAGTATCGGAAGCTGGTTGGTTCATTGATCTGGTTGCTAAACACTAGATTGAACTTGAGCTTCTCCGTGGGGCTGTTGAGCTCTTTTATGCAGACACCATTGAAGTCTCATTGGGACGCAGGATTGCAGATCTTGCGGTATCTGCAGAGTACGAAGGATCTAGGACTCTTCTACACAGGAGAGGATGGAGTCAAACTCCAAGGTTGGAGTGACTCAGATTGGGGAGGAGATCCAGACACGAGAAGATCCACTTCAGGTTACAGTTTTACCCTCGGCTCAGGAGCAGTTTCTTGGAGCAGTAAGAGGCAGCCAACTATTGCCTTATCTTCGACAGAGGCAGAGTACCGGGCTGGTTGTGGTGCTGCTTGTGAGCTTGTGTGGCTGCGGAGGCTACTAGGCGAGATTGGGTTTCCACAAAAAGGAGCCCACAATCATCCAATGTGATAACCAGAGTTGTATAGCTATTGCTCGGAACCCGGTCTTCCATGCCCGGATCAAGCACAAAGAGATACAGTACCACTTTGTACGTGAGAAGATCTTGGCTAGTGACATCTTGCTACTTTATTGTTCAATGCGGCGGACCTCTTCACGAAGTCTCTACCTCATGCTATGCTCAGGCAGCACTCCAGCTCCCTAGGATTGGTTTCACAACCAGGAGCTGAGAGGGGATGTTAGAAGTCATCTCCTGTCTTTATTGAGACACCAGGGCCTCTGTTGTGGATGTGCCCGCCCTCGTAGGTGTTTTTCTCATTTTTCCTCACTCCCTATATTTTTTTCCCATTTTTCTATGGCTTGGGTGGCTGCCCTATGGTGGCTGGAGCTCACAGATTCTGGCCGACTGCTACATCAGGTCCATGACTTCACCTATGAGCTCACCGACTCATTATAGCTGGCCGATTGGGTGCCTTCAGCAAGTCGTGGAGGTTTAGGGCCTGTCGGCTGCTTCTAATGCAGGCCGACTGTAGTATGGGGGCCATATAACCCCATTGCTCCCTTGTCATATCATCTTGTATCATTCCGAGATCTTGTGTATATAGAGCAGAGTTACACGCCTGTCTCTCTCCTTCTCTTGTGCTGTCTATTTTGTGCACTCTACTTGCTCTTGTGGTCTCAGATTTGGTTATAATCTCCACTGCGTATTCTGACAAGGCAGACTCAGCCATAATGAAGCCTAGCACTAAGGGAAGTAGCAAATAGAAAGAATTAGTACAGCAAATAAGTAGTTGATAGGGCAAATGCACCGCCAAAGATAGAAAGAATAAGCACAATATCAACTAGCCGCAACTTGGACGAAAAATTCACAATGTGAAATCTGCATGTCCGCTAATACGGCTGAATTATATATCTAGATGAATCCAGGAACATGCCCAAATTCACCTTTTAGGAACGTGCATGTTATATACTCATGATATATAACTATCAACTCCATTATGCATAGTATGGACTAGATACTACGACATCATCAGTGCCCAATAGTGGGTGTAGAACTCTGTATCAAGATATGCTCTCACACACGCACTCCACAGACACACACACACACACACACACACACACACACACACACATAAGAGCATATATTCACAAAGCCCTTTTTTCATAAGTGTGAACTTACTTTGGTTTGCCAAGTGTGAAAACCGTGCCCCTCAAATTTATCGCCCTTAATGGAGTTTGCCATGGTCTAGGTAGGTCTTACATCTTGGACGATTAGCCCGATGGCAGTTTCTAAACCCTTACACATAAGAGCATATGTTCCAAAGCCCTTTTGTCATAAGTGTGAACTTTACTTTGGTTTGCCAAGTGTGGAAACCATGCCCCTCAAATTTATCGCCCTTGATGGAGTTTGCCATGGTCTAGGTAGGTCTTACATCTTGGACAATTAGCCCAATGGCAGTTTCTAAACCCTTACAAATAGAATTAAGGACTTCTAAAAGATCCCTACACCATACAAGTGCATATGAATAGAAAGAAATTTTGAAAAACCCATTTTCTTTGCATAGCCATAATTGTAAGGTTTCTTCTCGTCTTTGGATTTTCTAATATGCTTCTTTGGCTTAACATATTTTGAAATGGATGATTCACAGTCACAGAGTATCTTGACAACCTCTTATTAGCTTGGATTTAAGGATTAGACAATGATTAGTAGCTTGATTAGTGAGAAAAGCTCACTATTTTGATAGCAGAGAATGATGAGCCCTTGGAGCATAAAATTGAGAGCCATTATCAAAACAAAATTGAAAACGTGTCAAGACACACTCAAAACTCTGATTTAACTAAAGTTTTTAAGTCCCTAATCACAACATTAGAAAGATTAATGAAGCCTATAAGCCCTTTGAGCAAAACTGCCCTATGTGAGAGTGCGCAGAGCTGTGGGGGCTTCTAGAGACCATAATACTTCAAATGGAGCATGCCATCGTGTTCGCCGTGCTCAAAAACCCCCAAGGCTACATGGAATTAGCCGGAAATGGCAAGTAGCTGCCGATTAGTTGAAACTGCAAGCGCCTCTTTGTTGACGAATTCGCGCGGCCAGGCGGTGATTTCTAGGAATTGAAGCTATGGAGTTGATCGCCTATGAGCTAGGAAGAGCCTCCAAAAGGAATTCTGTGAGGAGGTTGAGTATGTTGGCTGTAGCAAACGGTTCTTCAACTGTGGTTATACAGGAAGAGTAGCCATGGCTAGTATATTGAATAATATGTGATTAATCTTAAGCATAGGGCTCCTCTAGATTATTCTGCACGAAACTGGGGATGATTACAAGCTTGAGGCTTGAAAGAAAGTGGCAATCTAGATTCAGCCTCATTAGCCCAGGATTAAGAAAAGCATGAGAGATTAGCCTCATTAATACGATCTTCTCCCATAACCTTGCTCTTGTTAGATGCTTTTGCATCAACTTGCTTCCCATCACCATGTGGAGGTCGAGAAAAAGTGTTACCAAATCTGAAATTTCCTATTCCACCTCTTCCATAGACGGTTGGAAATCTAGAAGTACCCATGTGATGAGCAACTCCACTTGAAGATTTGCCCAAAGTTGAAGTGCCAATATCAGCCCTAACTCCATGCCTTGATCCACTAGCATGTGTATATTTTGCCTCATAGATCTCCGCAAGAAGCATGGCCTCCTTGATGGTGTCGAGTCTTTGAGCATCCACATCAACCTTGATGTTGTTTTGCAGCCCTTTGATAAACTTCCTCAATTTGTTTGTACTCCTCACTCAAACCTTCCACATGAAGTGAAAACTTCATAAACTTCTTGTCACGTGCACACCCATCAGGTGTACAAGTGGCATGGCATCATCAGGCATATAATCAGGATATTCATTCAGGCATATATCAGTATGAGCATCATATGGGGGTGTTTCATCACCAACATCAACATTCCAATCATCATGAGCATTGTAAGGCATTCGTGAGCATCAGCCTACAGCATTGCATCAGCCGACAGCATCTATAAACCAGCCGACTGACATTTTTATGGTATTTATGGCATTTTATGGCAGTCGTGAGCATATTCAGCCGGCATCGAAGGGTGGACCTCAGCATTGGAGCAAGGAACAGTCCTCAAAATCAGCATTCAGCCTATTCCTCTCATCCCGAGAAGGATAGTCATCTAGGATAGCATCATAGATCTATTCAGATCTCCTTGTAACCCATTCATCTAATACAGCTGCATTGCATTGCATTGACACTATCTGGCTTTTTCTAAGCATCATTAAGTGCAGTTTAGTTAGACTAAGGTTGTGTTTACGACGGTCAAAGACCTCACATGTCACATTGGTATCAGAGCGTTACAGGGTAACCAACCTTAGATCATTTTCATTCCATCAGTCATTCAGTCACACATCATGTTAATCGCTTCCGCATAGTTAAACCCAGTTCTCAAAATCTTGCAGGCCACCCTTAGGGATTTTCCCTTGGGTATGCATTAGTAACCCATCCATCTGACCACGGGAGCATTTTCCGAGATCATTGAGTCAGTCAAGGACCGCTTGACCAAAGTTCAGGAAGCATATAGTAGACAGGCAAATAAGTCTAGACGAGATGTCCACTTCAAGGAAGGGGATTGGGTCTATTTGCGTATCATGAAACAGAGATTGAAACAAGTGGGCAAACGTTGTCCCAAGCTTTCATTCCGTAGTTTTGGCCCTTTTCCAATAGTTAAGAAGTTAAGTGATGTCTCCATGAAGTTAAAGTTGCCTGCCAGTTGGACAATGCATGATGTTTTCCATGTTTCTTGGCTAAAACCATATGTTGGTCCAGAAGTGTTTGTTGTTTCAGATGAACAGCAGCCAGACGTGGTAGACGAGACAGAAGTTATTGAGCCTGAGCACATCCTTCTTCATCGATGGAAGCATGGTTCTGGTCGACGGATTCGTCAGTTCTATACGAAATTTTGAGATCGAGACACCCACGAAGCGGTATGGCTCGACGAGGAGTTCTTCCAGGAGTACCCCCAGTTATTGGCCGACTACTTGGAAGCCATGAACATGCCGCCAAGCTAATCAGGAGGGAATGTCACATGCACTCTGCACTCAGTGCATGGTGACAAGATGGCTCATCATCAGAAGTGCAACAGTTGTACAGTATTAGAACCCAATAGGATGATATTTGTCGTACGCCGTGACCCATTGTACATCCTCAGTCCAGGATAAGTCAGGCACAAGCTACGTAGGTCATTCCTCAGCCTTAGCGGGTCAATCTCCACCTTAGAGCCTCTGGCAACAACCAGTGAGCCCTTACTAATCTTCAACTTTCCACTACCAAATGTGGTAACATAACCAGCATCATCAAGCTGTCCAGTAGAAAACAGGTTCTTCTTGATCTCAGGCACATGCCTGACATCATGGAGCATAAGCTGTGAGCCATCTTAAAACACAAGCCTCACATCACCTCTGCCAAGAATCTTGCATGCATGGTTGTCACCCAAATAAACTACTCCTTCATTGCCAGCAGTATACCTGACAAACAAGTCTCTGCAACCTGTGACATGAAAGGAGGCACCTGAATCAATGATCCATGAGTGCATACCATGACCATCTCCTGCATGGAGTGAATGGGCATCAAGTGAAGACATGAATAGGACTTCATCCTCACTGTCACCTGCATGTGACACATTGACTTCTTCAATCTTGACTCCACTTTTGCCCTTTGGCTTTGCATCTTTGGCTTCATCTTTGTCTTTGTCTTTTCCTTTGCCCTTTTCCTTTTGATCATTCTTCCATTTGTAGCATTGCTTTTTGAAATGTCCCTTCTTGCCACAATAATGGCATTCCAAGTCCTTTTTGGAGTGGGACTTGCTCCTTCCCTGTTCTTGGCTTTTACCCCTTAGCTGGGATCTCCCACGTGCATTCATTGCATTTGACTTTCCAACAGAGTTGTTCTTCCTGTTCATCTCCTCTTGAAGGAGAGCACCCTCCACATCTGCATATGACAGCATAGCATTTGAATTGCTAGTGGCTGTCTTGAATGTGTCCCAACTCTCTGGCAAAGTGCATAAGAGAAAGGTGGCTTTGAACTCATCATCCATTGCCAACTTTTGATTGATGACCTGGCTGTAAACTCATTTAGATGGGCTGTCATAGACGCCCCTTCCTTCATTTGAAGACCTATGAGTTTCTTCAACCAATACACTTTGCTTGAGGCACTTTGCTGGGCATACAAGTCCTGCAATCTTTGCCACATTCCCCAAGCTGTCTTCTCTTCACGTATGCTAAAAAGTAAAGAGTCTGACACAGACAACATGATGGTGGATCTTGCCAGTTCATCCATATCTTCCCATTCTTCAGCAGTAAGAGAAGTGAGCATTACAACCCTTTCTTTGATGGGCTTGTGCTGCTTCTTCTGGAGCAACACATTATAGCACTGGGTTTGCCAAATGTCATAATTATGTGAGCCTTCAAGCTTCTTGACGTGAAGCAATGAAGAGCTCTCACCTGTGGTTGCCATAGCAATATGCAACCTTTGACACAGTCAATGCCTGACTCCCTGCAAGATGTGCAAACACTGCACCAAAGCACACAAAGTGCTCTCAGTTGTTCTCCCAAAGTTTATCTCCCACTGCGGAAGCACGAATGCAACTCTCCTCCCACTTAATGTGATAAAATCACCAAAATCTGGTTGCTGCAGATTTATGACAGCACCTTAGATGTGCTCTGTTCCCCTTCCAAAATACTGTACAACAGTACTAAGTGCTCACCAATGATGTACCAAATCTGTACCGGCAAGTACAACAGCTGAAAATGAGCCTTTTCCTCACTCAAATCAATGTACAGCCATGCCAAAACTTGTACAAAGTTTACCAAATCTGTACCAACAAGTACAGTAGCAATAAATGCTTTCCTGGCTGTCCAAATGAGTGAAAATCAGACCTTGACAGTCCCCACCACTGCATACAACAGTCCCGGACAGAAATTGAGCAAAAGCCCCTTGACTGCAAGTGGATTTCTAAGGGTTCAAGGCATAAAAGTCTTCCCTGCTGCTTTGCCAAGCTCAACAAGCACAAAATCTTGAAAAGCCCCTTGATTCAAGATCAATTTTTGATCATGAATGGTACATTAATGCACATGAAAGGCATCCAGAGCCTTCACAATGCTTCTCCCTGGCCACATATACATCCAATACATAAAAGCCCCTTGATTTACTGGCACATTGAGTGCTTGACAGGCATCAACACATTGCCCAAAGCATCAAAT
The DNA here is from genome assembly GCF_041138505.1 of Cibotium barometz. NCBI lineage: Eukaryota > Viridiplantae > Streptophyta > Polypodiopsida > Cyatheales > Cibotiaceae > Cibotium > Cibotium barometz. Next base: position 18,823,601 of record NC_141081.1, read on the forward strand.
GCCAGTGCCTGCATGCAAATCAACCCAATTGGCACAAAAGCCCTTTGATTTGCACTCCAATTTCCTGCAATTTAGCCCCGAATGTGAGATTGCTCACATCATACAGCATGTATGAATGCCCAATGGCACAATTACATCAAAAGCCCCAAATGATAACACCCAATTTCCTGCCAATTGACCCGGAATGTGACCAATGTCACCCAATGTTGCCAATTGTGCTCAAATCTGAGCCATTAGGACCTGTACCTGCTCAATTGATGATAATGGACATGCAAATCCCAAAATTGAAGCAAATACCTCTGAAATTTTTTGATTTCTTTGCAGAAAAGGGAGGGGGGGCGGTCGTATTTGCTGGCTCGTGTGCTGATGCTCTGCAGGTACGGATGCTGTATTCGTGCAGGTGGGCGGTAGCGGAGGAGCTCTGCAGCGATCACGCCATGGCGGCCTAATCAGCGGCGTCGGGTTTCTTGCAGGGCTCATGCGTGCTCCAGGTGGAGCGCGGGTGCGCGCAGGGATGAAACCGCAGGCTAGCGGCGAGACGGGGACAGAACTGTAGGCTGGCGGAGCTTCGCTCTAGGCGCCTCACATGCAGCGAGCGCTGCCCCCAGCGAGTCGGGAAGAAGGCGACGGGCTTGAGGGTGGCTCGCCAAGTGGAGTCGCCCATGTAGCCGATGCGGGCGGAGTCTGGGAAAGTGATCTTCACAACGCGCTCCACGTCCTTCACATACTCCTCAAGGGCCAGGGCTCCGATCTGGACGGACACATCCAGCTGCCTCCTCGCCTTGAAGGGCACCAGCTGCGCAACCCACCTCGGCTTCCGCTATATTGACGAAAATAGGGAGGCACCTGCTCTCACCGAAGAGGACCCAGGTGAAACACATGTAGAAGAAGAGTACCCTAGCCTTGGAACCAAAGCTCTGATACCAGTTGAAGGGAGCTAAAGAAGCTCAGCTGAAACAGTTAGGGTTTCATGTGGGAGACACACACAGAGAAGAAGGGAGAGAGAGAGAGAGAGAGAGACGTATGGGGATAAGTCAACTCACAAAGTATGAGTGTGTGACTCCCCTATCACACATGTATATTTGCTCTAGTACACATAGTACACTTAGTACAGTAAAAGTACTAAGTGTACTATGTACCATAAAACTTATGGGCTTGTACACACTATAAGGGTGGGCATAATGCCTTTACCCCAACAGAAACTTCTATGACGGCCCATGGAGCCCATGCAGATAGGGCTGCCCCGTTGGATAGGGGGAAAAGAAAAAGAGAAGACCATGAGCCTCATGCCAGAAAGCTCAATGAATTTAAAGCAGGTGACAAATCTGTTAAGTTTGATGTTTTTCATGGAGAACATGATGCTTCTAAAGTGTTAGCATTTGTGGCACAGTTCGACATTGCTTTTAGTGATGAAGACTTCACTGAAAAGTCTAAAGTACGCCATGCTAGCATGTTTTTGAAAGAGACTGCTGCTCATTGGTGGATCACTGAAAAGATCACCAAGGATCCCATTTGCACCTGGAAGGAATTTAAGGATAGATTCTATGCTCAGTTTTTGCCACCAAATGCGGAGCAAACTCTCACCCAAAAGTGGGACAGGCTCGAGCAAAGAGATAATGAAAGCGTGCAACAATATGTTAACAAGTTCTGGAAAGTGTTGCTAGAAGTAACTCCCTTTATGCAAATCACTGAGGATGAAAGAAAGAGGAAGTTTCGCTCTGGACTGCAACCAGCATATCGTTCGGGCATTTAATTGCACCCGAAACATACTTTGCAACAGCTCACAGCTTCTGCTCTTGCTACGGAGCAATTGGTGCTCAAGATTAAACAGGATCAAGGGTTCAAAGGGGAAAGACAAGGCTGTCCCAAATCTGCAAAAGGGTGGACAGCCACCTAAAAAGAACTTCCAGGAGACCCACAAGGGTGGTAAAGCTAAAAATACCACATCTAAAGATCAGGGCCCAAGGAAGAACAAATTCGGCTTAACCCCGGAGCAAAGAGAGCAATATGCCAAGGATGGAAAATGCTTTTCTTGTGGTAGCAAAGACCCACATGTTTCGACAATGCCCAGATCGCAAACTAAAGCACGAGGACAAGCAAACCAAGGCTAATGTACATGCAGTTCCTGATGTGCAAGGAAATACAAGTCATGATGTAAAAGAGCGGATGGTATGCAAGGCTTTGGGGCAAATCCCGGTGTTTCAGGGCCTTTGAGGGGAGACTGGAGCCACCAGCAGAGACTGTTCGGGGGATTTGGCAGGAGTTGATCCACACCTTGCGGGGATAGTACGACCGCATTCGGGGCGACTCGGATGAGGCGATCTTGCGGCGCCAGGCCTTTCACACCACCTGGCGCAGCGGCCCCTTCTATACCCTTCACGCGGGGTCCCCCCCTGGCACTACAAGCCACCTGTTTGGCTCTTCCCCCCTCCTATTGTATGATATAGCCATTCAGTTCTTTGTACTGATACTTGTACTTTTCAGCACCTAGGGAGAGTCTCCCTGGCTTGCCTGCTTTGTTCTCTACTCTGTTTTTCTTGTGAGCAGGAGAGGATCTTTTGTAGCCCTACGGGCGTTTTTTATAACTAATGAAAGGATCTTTTCTCGGGGGGGGGAAAAAAAGGCTTGGGAACAAATCAAGGATCAGCCCGCCTTATTCATGTTTGATGACTGTGCAACCGATAACTTCATCTCTATGCAAACGGCAGCTACTTTGGGTATTGAGGTTGAGAACATGGGACCTCAGATTGAAGCCGAAGCTGCATTTATTGGTAAAGAGGTGCTAGTTACCCCATTGATAGAGAAGTTGCGCATCCATATCCAGGGCTACCTTGATAATGAACATTTCCTAGTTGCTCCACTAAATGGATGTGATGTCTTGTTGGGCAAGCCATGGCATCATAGGCTTGAGCCCCGCAAAGAGTACAAGACTAATATGATTTCTTTTATGCATAAAGGCCGCATGCATTTTATTGATGCTGGCAAAGAAGGGGATTCCATCCCACTTGTATCACACATCCAAATTAATAAGGCAATGAAAAAGAGTCTTTCTGTGTACTTGGTTTTTGTTAGTGATAGCCTTGTGCCAAATCATCAAAATGTGGATGCTATGTCTAATGATAGGCTGAATTTTCTTCATGCATTCAACGACTATTTTGCTGATACTTTGCCAAGAGAATTACCTCCCCAAAGGCCCGAAGATCATCGCATAGATCTTGTGCCAGGTAGTTCTCCACCCAACAAACCCGCATATCGAGTGAGTGCTGCACAACAAGAAGAAATCATGAAGCACACCTTATTGCTCTCCTGTACTCCTTGTTCAAAAGGACAGATCATTCCGTATGTGTGTGGACTATAAAGCTTTAAACAAGCTTACCATCAAGAACAGATTCCCAATTCCGCGAATTGATGATATTTTGGATAAGCTTGATGGTTCGGCTTGTTTTAGCCGACTTGACCTGAAGAGTGGTTATCACCAGATACGAGTGGTGCCACAAGATGTCCATAAAACTGCATTCAGGACAGCCTTCGGATTATATGAATTTTTGGTAATGCCTTTTGGTCTCACCAATGCTCCTGCTACGTTTAATCAAATGATGGATAGGATATTCCGACCCCATCACAAATTCACAAGAGTATTCTTTGATGATATCTTGGTTTTCTCCAAGAATGAGCAGGAACACAGAACTCATTTGGTCACAGTGTTCGAAGAGTTGCGGAAGCATAAACTTTTCATTAATGCCAAGAAAAGTGAGTTCTTCCTTTCAGAGATTCATTATCTGGGTCATATTGTATCCAAAGATGGAGTTACAATGGATCCTGCAAAGATAGAGACCATTCGAAATTGGCCCGAATTGCAAAACGTACATCAAGTACGTAGTTTTCTGGGATTATGTTCGTATAAAAGGCGTTTCATAAGGCATTTTGCTATGATAGCCTCCTCTACATGATCTCACCAAGAAGACTTGCACAAGTCATTCGTAGTTGAATGTGATGCTTGTGGTGATTGTATAGGAGTTGTCCTAAATCAAGAAGGGCATGCAGTTGCATACGAGAGCCGTCGTTTGCATGATGCTGAGCTTCATATGGATATCTATGAGAAAGAGCTCTTGGCTGTAATTCACGTCTTAAAGATATGGAAACATTATCGTCTTGGGGCTGAATTTGTAGTCAAGACAGATCATCAAAGCTTGAGATATTTTCTAGCTCAAACAAAGCTTTCCGAGAAGCAGATGAGAATGGCAAACTTTCTTTCCATGTTTCATTTTCAGATTGTGCATACTCCAGGAAAGAAAAATGTGGTGGCCGATGCATTATCCAGGAGGCCTTATGTAGCTGCAGTCTCACTGGCCTCTCATGGGAACTTATCTGCTATGAGAGATTTGTACCATTTGGATGCTGATTTTTGCCATATATGGACTGATTTGATGGCTGGTCATTCACATGCCTCTTATGCTATCAACGAGGGTTATCTTATGAAGGATAATTGCCTTTGTGTGGTGAAGGATAATTGCCTTTGTGTGGTGAAGGATTTGCGTCCAAAGGTTATGGACGAATGTCACGCTCCACCTTATGCTGGTCATAGAGGTATTATGCCTACTACACGCATGATTCAGAGATATTTCTTTTGGCCAAGCATGCGTAAAGACATTGAGGCTTATGTACGTGCATGTATTACTTGTCAAAAGGTGAAATTTGATAGGCAAAAACCTCCAGGTTTGCTTTAGCCATTGCCTATTCCCTCGCAACCTTGGGAAAGTATTACTATGGATTTTATTATGGATTTGCCTAGATCCCAGCAGGGGAATGATGCTATTTGGACCATTGTGGACAGATTTAGCAAGCAAGCTCATTGCTTGCCCGTCAAGAAAACCATTAAAGCTGATCATATGGTAAAGCTTTTTCTTGCTAATATTTTCAAGCATCATGGTATACCTAAATCCATTGTTGGGGATAGAGATCCCAAGACTACAAGCCTCTTTTGGAGGGCTTTATTTGATAGTATGGGTACTAAACTTGAGTTTTCATCAGCTTATCATCCCCAAACGGATGGCCAAAGTGAAGCTACAAATTCAGCCGTGTTGGATTTATTGAAGTGTTATGTGGCAGATCAAAAGACTGCATGGGAGAAGTATCTTCCACTCGTTGAGTTTGCCTATAGCAATACAATCCATGCCTCCACGGGAAAGGCTCCGTTTGAGATTATCTATGGCAGAGTGGTATTGCCACCCATCCTTCGTACAAAGGATGAGATTTTGCAGCTGATGAATATGTTCGTGGTTTGGATGTAGCCTTTGGTCAAGTGCGGACAGCCATTGCAAGGTCTCAAGATAAGCATAAAATGGCTGCTGACAAGCATAGAAGGGACATGCAAGTCAAAGAAGGTGATTGGGTTTTGTTGAAATTTGAGAAGGCTAGGCTTCGGAAAAGGCCAGGACGAGAAGGATCATATCCTAAGCTTTCTCCTCGCTATTATGGACCCTTCAAGGTGATTCAGAAGATCAATGAAGTGTCCTACAGGCTTGCTTTACCTAGTCACTGGAAGATTCACAATGCTTTTCATGTGAGTCTATTTCGGAAATATGTGGGGCCAGACCTTGATGAGCCTGTCACAAAAGATTCGCCAGAGATTGAAGAGCTTGAGGAGATCCTCCAGCCAGAACAGATTGTTTTTCACAAGGAGAGAAAGCTACCTACAAGAAAGCTTTCCAGGCGATACCTTGTGAAGTTTAAGAATTATTTGCCTGTTGATGCCAAGTGGATAAATGAGGACTATTTTGTTGATTACCCACAGTTGTTGCAGGCATATCTTGAGGCTTTTCAGTTGAGGACAACTCTTTAGAAGCCCGGGGGGATGTCACCAATTGGCCGACCATTTGGTCCATCTCCAGTTTTTGTGTCTCGTTCACTTGAGGCCAGGCCGGTGTCTCATGTGAAGAGGCCAGTATTTTGCTGACATGGACAGGAGCCAGACTGGTGCAACCCGTGTATGACCTGGACTGTGTTCGATCCATGGAATTGTCACGCCATGGAAGAGCCAGTATTCGTGCCGGGTCTTACCTATGGGACTTTCACTCCATAGGGAAGCTCGTGCCTGGAACTGTGTCTTACCTATGAGACTGTCACTCCATAGGAAGACCAGGATTTATGTTTTACGTCGTGCCATTTTTGTGCCGACAGATATTTTGTACTTGTTCCATGAACGGGAGATATATCCATGATACTATTTGCACATGCACTCATGTTTTGCATGTTTGAAACTGTTCGCATGACTTGTATTTTGTGTTTGCCTGCTTGACATGTCACTTACTGAGCGGGGACACCTGCCAGTGAGTCGTGAAGTCTGCTCTGTCTTCTGACGAGTTTTGGTGCATGTGAACAAGTGGTAAGTATATTGCACATGTTAGTTTAATACTTTAATCTCTAACCTTTTGATTTATAAGGTTATATGTTCACATACACTTAAAAGTGGGCACCCACTTTGGGCACCCACTTAGGGGCCAAGGTGGGTAAGTTGTGTGTGTGTGGGAGTGGGTGCATGGTCACCTACCCACACCCCCTTAGAACTGGCCGCCCACATGCAAACGTGGGTAGCCAGCCACAACACAATAGTGCAACTCCCTCTCTAATTTTTATAAAAAAAATAAGCCACCACCTCCATCGAACACAGAACCGGCGATCGTTTCTACAGGCTGCGCATGCTCCTCCGCTTCAGGCAGTTCCTTCAGCCTACTACTCCTCGTGGCATCCAGGCGCTTACTGAACTCCTGCGCATGTTTTCCCAGGCTGCGTTCCTGTATAACCTGGCGGCCATCTTCTCAAGCTACGCCACCCACCACAGCAGGCGGCTGTGCGTTCATCGCTAGCAGCTGTACTTTTATAGTCAGGCGGTTGTGCACTGCTACCTGACAGCTGCAGCTCCTAAAGTTGGTGGCTGCGCATGTCCTCCCCAACAACCTGCATTTCTGCCTCACAGGCGGCTGTCCCTCTCATGCCGGCAGCGTTCCAGCTTCAGCAGGCGGCTGCCCACTGTGTGTGTCCTCTTCCGCTAACTGAGCACTACAGGCCGACGGCTGCAGGCTGCCATGCCTTTTCCACTATAGCCTGGCAACCATACAGGCTGTGTGTGTGTCACCACCATACAAGTTGCAATGCCTTCACAGCAGGCCCCTGTGTATCTATCTACAGCGGCTGCTCCTCTTCTCCTTTGTAGGCGGTTATACCTCCTTTCCATAGGCGGTGTTTTCCTTCTTCAAGTGGCTACATCTGGTGTCCCTCTCAAGCAGCTGCACACAGACACCATGGGTATTGGACTTCCTTCCGCCATCCACAAGTAAGTGAATTTTCAGATTTAAGTAAGGTACTTTGTGATAAATCTGATAAAGGATTCTCTCCACGGCAACACCCGTTCGGTTCCAGGTAGTCCAAGCTCTTGGAGAACCTCGGTCCAAAGGTGCTGAGATCGGAAGAGCCATGCGTTAGTACGGGAGCGCCTATTTGTGCGTGGTCTTGGAACACCAGTTGGGCGCTCTCCACGGAGTCCAATGAAAGCAGAGGACCGTAGAGATTGGACCACGCTAGTGGTCGTTCTGCTTCGAATATCTACTTCGAGCCTATTTGTTTGGTACTGTATTCATTTGTACATGGACATCATTTGGTTCTTGGAACCCATGGAGCATTGTATTTGTTAAATACTCCCAATAAATATATCATATATTGAGGGGGAGGTCGGCCCGTTCCGACCCCAGTGCTGGTGTCCATCTACCTCATTTCATTTCATTTCGATTTCAAGTTGTTATTAAGTTGTCCATTTCAAATTGTGATATTAAGTTGTGCTATTACGCGTGTGGGTGTCCAACGGAGTCTTTCCCACTTGACGGGATCGGTTTCACAAGCTAATTGGCGAGCTAAGTTAGGGATAGACTAACGGGCGGGCACCCAAGTATGGACGGGCAGACGCCCAAGTGTGGATGCCCGATGACCGGCCAAGAGCCTATAAAAGGGTGGCCAAGGTTAGTCATTAGTCATATAGAGTCTCGCGTGACTTTGTGAGAGCTCTATGGTCAGGAGCCTAGATCTAGTGCAGACGTGCACCTGCTGCATGCAGCCCAGGCCGGCAGCAATCTCGAAGCCCGCGAGGGTAGCTTCGTGGCGGTATGGGACGTCACGAGGTAGATATTGGTCAATACGTCCATCTAGTTCGCTCAGCTCGTGGCTCGGTTGGGACAGCCATGAATGGGAGAGACAATTAGGGTTAGAGATTCATGTGGGAGACATACACAGAGAGAAGAAGGGAGAGAGAGAGAGTTGTGGGGATAAGTCAACTCACCAAGATGAGTGTGTGACTCCTCTATCACACATGTATATTGCACTAGTACACATAGTGCACTTAGTACATTAAAAAGTACTAAGTGTACTATGTACTATAACTTATGGGCTTGCACACACTATAAGGGTGGGCATTATGCCTTTACCCCAACAACCTCCCACTTAAAGACAAAGTGCCCTTAAATGAAGGAAAAGAAAAATCAGCATTTACATGATAATATACAAGGCCATATCAAGGCTGAAACTGGCCTCATCCAATGCCCATCAAGTGTTTGCAATGAGCAAACCGCTCCGGAGGCAAACTCTTTGTCAACAGATCAGCCGGGTTGTCATCCGTATGAATCTTAACAAGCTGAATTTGCTTGTTCTCTATCACCTCTCTGATGAAGTGATACTTCACATCCACATGCTTCGTCTTTGCATGAAAGACAGGGTTCTTTGCCAATTGGATGGCACTCTGACTGTCACAATGCAACAATGGAATATCCCCTGTATAACCCAAATCAACCACTAACCGAGATAGCCATAATGCCTCCTTGCAAGCCTCTGTGGCTGCAATATACTCGGCCTCTGTAGTAGATAAGGCAATGCACTTCTGCATCCTGGATATCCATGACACAACACCTCCTGTGAATGTAAACACATAACCGGTAGTAGACTTCCGGTTATCTGGATGACCGGCATAATCCGAATCCGTGTAACCATGCACTAATGCATCCTGTTTGCCAAAGCAAATGCACATATCCTGTGTGCCCTTCAGGTATCTCATGACACCTTTCACTGCTTCCCAATGCTTCTTGCCAGGGTTGGCCATGTATCTAGAAACCACTCCCACTGCAAATGCAATGTCCGGCCTAGTAGCAACCATGGTATACATGAGACTGCCACAAGCTGAAGCATACGGAATCTTGGCCATATCAGCCCTGCCACTATCTGACTGTGGGCTGTCCATAGCACTGAGTTTCACATATGGAGGCAAAGGAGTACTAGTCTTCTTCCCCCCGTCCATATTGAACCTCTGCAAAACTTTGCCAATGTATTCCTTCTGAGACAAATACAACACATGCTGATTTCTGTCCCGAAGTATCCGCATACCCAAAATGTGATTTGCATCACCCAAATCCTTCATATCAAAGGTTTGATGCAGCCTCTGCTTCAAGGCATCCATCTCTTTACGAGATTTCCCGGCAATCAACATATCATCAACATACAAGATGAGGATCAATAGACTGCCATCCAAAGCTTTCTTGGTGTATAAGCAGTGATCTATGTCACTTCTCCTGAATTTCTGGGATTTCATGAATGTATCAAATTTATGATACCATTCCCTTGGGTGCCTGTTTGAGCCCATAAAGACTCTTTTTCAGCTTGCATACAAGCTTCTCCTTTCCACTTACTGGATAACCCTCTGGCTGTTGCACATATATCTCCTCATGGAGATCACCGTGAAGAAAAGCAGTCTTCACATCCATCTGAATCAAGTCCAGATCATCATGTGCAACCAAAGCTAACACAGCTTTAAGTGTGGTCATTTTGACCACTGGAGAGAAGATCTCCTCAAAGTCCACACCATATTCCTGCTTGAAGCCCTTAGCCACTAACCTGGCTTTGTATCTTGGCTTAGCATCTGTGCAACTTTGAGCCTGTAAACCCATTTGCATGGCAAAACCTTCTTGCCTGCAGGCAAATGCACCAACTTCCATGTACCATTTTTGTGCAGAGAATCCATCTCTCACTTCATGGCACGCTCCCAAAGAGCCTTGTCTGCCCTTTGTAAAGCCTCCTTATAACATGAGGGCTCCCCACAGTCAGTGAGCATCAAGTAGTCAACCCCTAGAACAAACCTGTCAGGGGCCCTGGAGGGTCTTGTGGACCTCCGTACCCAATGACCATCATTTGCAGCTTGCTGTCCAGCCTGCATATCACCCATTGGTGGCTCCTGTTCCATGCCATAAGGCTGAAAAATCATGCCCGGTATCTCCTCTAACTGTGGCATATCCATAGGGATATCTTCTGCCATGTCTCGCTGTCCATTTGGACCATTTTCAGCACCATTTAAGGACTGGTTTTGCTGCTGTAATGGCTGATTTACAGCCCTTGGTTGTTGTCCATGATGTCCATCATCATCAAAGATGACTCTGCCAGGCTCCTGTTGCCTTGCAGGCTCCTTATACATGCATGTTTCATCAAAAATGACATCATTGCTGCGTATAATCTTTCTATTCACGGGATCCCAAAGTCTATACCCCATTTCACCTTTGTCACCATATCCTAGGAATATGCATTTGTGAGACTTAGGATCAAGTTTGGTGTGCATTTCCCTGCGTATGTGCACGTACGCAACGCAACCAAACACTCTCAAGTGCTTGTATGACGGAGGCTTCCCTGTCCATACTTCTTCTGGCACTTTCCCACCAAGCCTCGTGTTAGGTGACCTGTTTATAAGATGAACAGCTGTCATAACAGCTTCAGCCCAAAAACCATGAGGTAATGCAGCATGTGACAACATAGAACGGACCTTCTCCTGAATGGTCATGTTCATCCTCTCTGCTGTCCCGTTTTGTGGAGGATCATAAGGAGTAGAGAGCTCCCTCTTGATGCCTTTAGCATCACAAAAGTCCTGAAACTGTTTGGACATATACTCTCCACCATTGTCGGAACGCAAAGCCTTCAGTGTTTTGCCAGTTTGATTCTCAACAAGAGCAACAAACTTCTCAAACACTGAGAATATATCACTCTTCAAACGAAGAGGATAAACCCACACCTTGCGTGTGGCATCATCAATAAAAGACACAAAATATTTTGCCCCTCCCAAAGAAAGCTGAGGCATCTCACATACATCTGTATGCACAAGCTCTAACTGAGCATCTTTCTGTCCAAGAGCTTACTTGTGGGGGCACTGCAGTTGCCTGCCATACATACAATGCTCACAAAACTGAAAACTTGAAAACTTTAGAGAAGGCAAGTAATCCAAACGAGACAATTGCTCCATTCCTTTGACACTCATGTGTCCCAACCGGCTATGCCACATAGAGATTTCCGGCAACTCGGTTGCATTTACATTAGCATGGTGACAAACACCTGCATGCATGAAGTAAAGAGTGTCCACCTTAGAGCCTCTGGCAACAACCAGTGAGCCCTTACTAATCTTCCACTTTCCACGACCAAATGTGGTAACATAATCAGCATCATCAAGCTGTCCAGTAGAAAGCACGTTCTTCTTGATCTCAGGCACATGCCTGACATCATGGAGCATAAGCTGTGAGCCATCTGAAAACACAAGCCTCACATCACCTCTGCCAAGAATCTTGCATGCATGGTTGTCACCCAAATAAACTACTCCTTCATTGCCAGCAGTATACCTGACAAACAAGTCTCTGCAACCTGTGACATGAAAGGAGGCACCTGAATCAATGATCCATGAGTGCATACCATGACCATCTCCTGTAAGAAGTGAATGGGCATCAAGTGAAGACGTGAAAAGGACCTCATCCTCACTGTCACCTGCATGTGACACATTGATTTCTTCAATCTTGACTCCACTTTTGCCCTTTGGCTTTACATCTTTGTCTTTGTCTTTGCCTTTTCCCTTTTCCTTTTGATCATTTTTCCATTTGTAGCATTGCTTTTTGATGTGTCCCTTCTTGCCACAATAATGGCATTCCAAGTTCTTTTTGGAGCGGGACTTACTCCTTCCCCGTTCTTGGCTTTTACCCCTTTGCTGGGATCTCCCACGTGCATTCATTGCATTGGACTTTCCAACAGAGTTGTTCTTCCTGTTCATCTCTTCTTGAAGAAGAGCACCCTCAACATCTGCATATGACAGCATAGCATTCAAATTGCTAGTGGCTGTCCTGAATGTGTCCCAACTCTCTGGCAAAGTGCATAAGAGAAAAGTGGCTTTGAACTCATCGTCCATTGCCAACTTTTGATTTATAACTTGGCTGACAATACCATTAAACTCATTTAGATGGGCTGTCATAGACGCCCCTTCCTTCATCTGAAGACCTATGAGTTTCTTCAACCAATACACTTTGCTTGAGACACTTTGCTGGGCATACAAGTCCTGCAATCTTTGCCACATTCCCCAAGCTGTCTTCTCTTCACGAATGCTGAAAAGTAAAGTGTCTGACACAGACAACATGATGGTAGATCTTGCCAACTCATCCATATCTTCCCACTCTTCAGCAGTAAGAGAAGCGGGCATTACACCCCTTTCTTTGATAGGCTTGTGCTGCTTTTTCTGGAGCAACACATTATAGCACTGGGTTTGCCAAATATCATAGTTATGTGAGCCTTCAAGCTTCTTGATGTGAAGCAATGAAGAGCTCTCACCTATGGTTGCCATAGCAATATGCAATCTGTCAATGCCTGACTCCCTACAAAATGTGCAAACACTGCACCAAAAGCACACAAAGTGCTCACAGTTGTTCTCCCAAGCTTTATCTCCCACTGCGGAAGCAAGAATGCAACTTTTCTCCCACTGTATGTGATAAAATCACCAAAATCTGGTTGCTGCAGATTTAGGACAGCACCTTAAATGTGCTATGTTGCCCTTCCAAAGTACTGTACAGCAGTACTAAGTGCTCACCAATGATGTACCAAACCTGTACCGGCAAGTACAGCAGCTGAAATTGAACCTTTTCCTCACTCAAATCAGTGTACAGCCATGCCAAAACTTGTACAAAGTTGTATCAAATCTGTACCAGCAAGTACAGTAGCAATAAATGCTCTCCTGGCTGTCCTAACGAGTGAAAATCAGACTTTTACAGTCCCGAACACTGCATACAACAGTTCCAAACAGAAATTGGGCAAAAGCCCCTTGACTGCAAGCTGATTTCTGAGGATTCAAGGCATAAAAGTCTTGCCTGCTGCTTTGCCAAGCTCAACAAGCATAAAACCTTGAAAAGCCCCTTGATTTAAGATCAATTTCTGATCATACATGGTACATTAACACACATGAAGGCATCCAGCGTCTTCACAGTGCTTCCCCCTGGCCACATATACATCCAGTACATAAAAGCCCCTTGATTTACAGGCACATTGAGTGCTTGACAGGCATCAACACGTTGCCCAAAGCATCAAATGCGAGTGCCTGCATGCAAATCAATCCAATCGGCACAAAAGCCCCTTGATTTGCACTGCAATTTGCTGCAATTTTGCCCGAATGTGCGATTTGTCACATCATACAGCATGTATGAATGCCCAATTGCACAAATACATCAAAAGCCCCAAATTTTGACATCCAATTTCCTGCAAATTGATCCTGATTGTGACCAATGTCACCCAATTTTGCCAATTTTGCTCAAAAATTGAGCAATTTGGCACCTGTTACCTGCTCAATTGATGATTGTACCTGCACAATTGCAAATCCCCAAAAAAAATTGAAGCATGTACCTTTGAAATCAGCTGATTTCTCTTTTCGTTGCAGGAAAGAGGGTGATGAATTTGCTGCTGCTGTATTGATGCAGGTCTTGCAGGTTGTGTGGAGCGTGAAATAATTCAACTGCGAAGGTGGTGAAGCTATGGCCGCTACAACTGCTGCAACATCTCTAGCAGCTTCATTTCTGGAGTCTTCAACGCAGGAGCTGTCGTCTACCTCCAAGTCTTTCGGTGTGGGCTGCTCGCTTCTCAGCGTACAGAGTATTCGTGCAGGTGGCCTATATTAGCAACAGATACTACTGCCACGTTGCCACGTTTTCTTTGGGAAAAAAAAAACGGGGAGAGAGAGAGAGTTGTGGGGATAAGTCAACTCACCAAGATGAGTGTGTGACTCCCCTATCACACATGTATATTGCACTAGTACACATAGTGCACTTAGTACATTAAAAAGTACTAAGTGTACTATGTACTATAACTTATGGACTTGTACACACTATAAGGGTGGGCATTATGCCTTTACCCCAACAAGCCAAGTCTTGTGGGCTTGCCCACGGCTGTCGAGTTTGGGAGGTGAGTCAAGCTTGCACCCCCTTCACGTTTGTTCGTTTGTTTGTAGGTTTTGAGTCTTGTACCAGGAGCGTTCTACGAGGAGATCCTATGGGGATTTGACAGTATGTGTTCATCTTCGATTTCTAGAACATAATCCAAAATATCTAAAACTAGAAAATCACAGTCCACAAACTTCTTGAGCCAAGAAAAATGGAAAGTTGGATGAATGCTACCCCAAGAAGGCGGTAACTTATAACTGAGAGATGAGTTCTTCTTAATAATACAAAAGGGTCCATAATATCTTGGGCGAAGCTTTGGGAAGACTGATTTCACTGTCTTGTATCGATGAGGGGCAATATATAATAATACCAAGTCTCCTCCTTGAAATTCAATGTGACGACGATGCTTATTAGCTGTGCGTTGATATTGCTCTTGGACGCTGACCATCTTATCCTTAATCTGTAATAGAATATCTTGCATTTCCTGAATGAGTTGGTCTGCTAAAGCCACTTTATGTTGAAGAACCAAGTTAGCAGGAACAAGGGGAGTATGGCCATAAGCTACTTCAAAAGGTGTCATTCCAATAGCTGAATGATAAGAATTATTATAAGCGAATTCCACCAAAGGTAAATATTCTTCTCATGAAGCTAATCGAGACTGAACACAATGACGCAGCATTTCTTCCAGAATCTGATTAACTCGTTTCGTTTGTGCATCTGTTTGTGGATGATAAGCAGAGCTAAAGAGTAAATTTGTACCAAGAGACTTAATATCGAAGTCCAAAAATGTCCTGTAAACTTTGGATCTCGATCAGAAACTATAGATTTGGGCAATCCATGAAGTTTGAAGATATACTGTATGAACAGTACTACAATATCTAAAGCCTAGGCTGCTTTCTTGCACGGAATGAAATGTGCCATTTTAGAAAATCTGTCAACCACCACAAGAATCTGTGTATTGCCTTTAGAAGAAGGTGGCAATGAAGTGATAAAATCCAAAACTAATACTTTCCCAATGATAAAATCCAAACTAATACTTTCGCAAAGTTGATTGGGAACTGGAAGTGGTTGAAGAAGACCAACTGGAACTTGTCTACTAGCTTTCATACGTTGGCACGAGAGACATGCTGTAACAAACTTAATAACATCTTGCTTCATTTGAGGCCAATGGTATGTAGCTATCAAAAGACGATGTCTTGTTGATGCCTGGGTGTGAAGCATAAGTGACCTCGTGATGTTCTTTCACCAATACTCTTCGAACATGAGTATCATGAGGTACACAAATACAATCATGATAATATAATAAACCGTCCACTATTGTATATGCTCCATAAATCTTCAAGTCGGAAGGAGTTGTATTCTGAGAATTGAGAATTCGAAATGCATTTCCAAAATCACGATCCTTTGAATAATGGTCCTTGAAACTTTGAGGTATATCCATTTCAACTGTAGAAATAGCCAAGACCAAAGCTGGCGGCATACGACTAAGAGCATCCGCAACCACATTGGTAAGACCAAAAACATACTCAATTGTCATATGAAAATTGGCTAAGAATTCGACCCAACGCACTTGCCTAGCATTCATAACTGGCTGCGTGAAGATATATTTCAAAGAATGATGATCTGTTTTCACCACTAAATCCGCGCCAAGGAGATAATGTTTCCATGCACCATAGGCATGAACAATAGCCAAAAATTCCTTGTCATATATCGGGTATCTTACTTGAATTGCAGAGTGATTATGACTATCAAACGCAATAGCACGTCCTTGTTGCATCAAGACGGCACCAGTGGCAATATCAGAAGCATCCGTGTAAACATCAAAGGGGAGAGTAGGGTCAAGAATAGCCATGATAGGAGTTGTTGTCAAAGTTGTCTTTAAATTTTCAGAAGCTTGTGTTGCGGCTTCAGTCCACTTGAATGCAAGAACAAACTTTAGAAGTTCTGTGAGAGGAGCAGCCATTTCAGAAAATCGATGAACCTTTGTGTGATAGAAGTTGGCAAGTCCCAAGGAAGAACGAACATCATGGATGTTTGTGGGAGTTGGCCAATTGACAATAACCTGTATTTTCTTTGGATCCACGGAAATACCGTCTGCTAAAACATGATGTCCAAGGTACTCCAAGGATGTCTTGAAGAATTCACTTTTGCTTGGATAATATAAAGAGCATTATCACGAAGCACCTGGAAAACGATCTTCAGATGTGCCTTGTGTTCTTCCATATTACGACTAAACACCAGGATGTCGTCAAGATAGATAATGACTAACTGGTCCAGAAAAGGACGAAAAAGCTCATTCATCAAACTCATAAATGTTGTAAGGACATTGGTTAACCCGAATGACATGACCAGGTACTCATAATGACCATATTTAGTGCGAAAAGCTGTCTTATATTCATCACCTTCGCGAATGCGAATCTGATGATATCCAAACTTAAGATCAATTTTGGAGAAGACCTTTGCATGAAGCAATTAATCAAACAATTCATCAATGCGAATCTGATGATATCCAGACTTAAGATCAATTTTGGAGAAGACCTTTGCATGAAGCAATTAATCAAACAATTCATCAATGCGCGGAAGAGGATACTTATTCTTGACAGTCAACTTATTAAGGGCACGATAGTGGATGCAAAGGCGCATAGACTTATCCTTCTTTTTCACCAAAAGTTCTAGAGCTCCAAAAGGGCTTTTGCTTGGTCGAATATGTCCTTTCTCCAAAAGTTTAGTAAGTTGTCGCCGTATCTCCTAAGATTCTGTAAAAGAAACTCGATATGGAGCACGAGTAGGTGGAGCACTGCCCAAGAAATAGCATGGTCGACTGGTCGCCGAGGCGCCTCGGGACTTCAGTGAGTGTGAACTTGGAAGCAATCATAATTTATAAGTGACTTTTGGGCGCCCAAACTTTAATGAAGTGGAAACGCACTCACTTATAAATATTGGCTAAGTCCTAAGGGCTATTTGAGCCTAGATTGGGTAATACTTACCACCTGTTCACATGCCACACAACCATGTAAGCAGACAGTTTCACACGCACGGTTCACGAGCGGGCGTCCCCTTACCCAGAACTACACATTGGTCAAGCAAGCATGAAAACAGCATGCAATTTCATTTGCAGGCAAGCACATAAAGATGCTATGCAATGCAGCATTGGCATGAGCAATTTCCGTTCATGAAACCATATAAGACCAGGCGTTTCCAGGCAAGTATACGCAATACCAGACCCAGTGGAAAGCCAATCCTCCAGGCGTTTCCAGGCATGTACACAAAGGCACAAGTCCCAGCGGAAAGCCAAGTCCTCCAGGCGTTTCCGGGCATATACACAAAGACACAAGTCCCAGCGGAAAGCCAAGTCCTCCAGATATTCCGGGCATGATAACATCAAGTCCCAACGGAATATCCAACTATACAGCATAACACGTGTCAATCACCTGCATAGGCATATTCCATAAGCCATGGACACTAATCCCATATATACATAGTGTGAAAGCAAGAGTGAACCATTCGGGTGGCCAAATGGTGACATTCCCCCCGCTTCTAAACAATTGTCCGCAACTGAAATGCATCCAAATATGTCTGAAGCACACGCGGGCAATCTTTGAAGAACTCTTCATCTACCCATTTAGCATCAATGGGAAGATAGTTCTTAAACTTCACAAGGTAACGCCTCACAACTTTGCCTACAGCAAGCTTGCGTTCCTTGTGATACACAATCTGCTCTCGTTGCAAGATCTCCTCAAGCTCATTCACTTGTGGTGGATCCTCAATGACCATTTCACTGGGCTCCGGCCCTACATACTTTCAAAGGAGACTCACATGAAAAGCATTGTGTATGTGCCAATGACTAGGTAATGCCAATCTGAAAGCCACTTCATTGATCTTCTCGATCACTCGAAAAGGTCCATAGTACCTGGTTGCAAGCTTAGGATATGCACCCTCTTTGCCAGGCCTCTTTGCAAGTCTTGCTTTCTCAAATTTCAGCAATACCCAATCATTCTCTTTAACATCCAATTGCCTTCTATGCTTGTCAGCAGCCTTTTTATGCTTGTCTTGTGACCTTGCAATGGCTGTCCGCACCTGAGCAAAAGCAATATCCAAGTCTCTTACATACTCATCAGCTGCAAATATCTCATCCTTCGTGCGAAGGATGGGTGGCAAAACCACCTTACCATAAACAATCTCAAACGGGGCCTTTCCCGTAGATGCATGCACCGTGTTGTTGTATGCAAATTCCACAAGCGGTAAGTACTTCTCCCAAGAAGACTTCTGATCCGCCACATAACATTTCGAGAGATCCAACACGGCTGAATTTGCAGCCTCACTTTGCCCATCCGTTTGAGGGTGATAAGCTGATGAGAAGTCCAATTTGGTGCCCATATTATCAAATAAGGCCCGCCAAAAGAGACTTGTAGTCCTGGGATCTCTATCCTCCACAATGGACTTCGGCATTCCATGATGTTTGAACACTTGTGCAAGATATATTTTAACCATATGCTCAGCTTTGATGGTCTTTTTGACCGGCAAGAAATGAGCTTGCTTGCTAAACCTGTCCACAATTGTCCAAATTGCATCATTACCCTGTTGGGTGCGTGGCAAGTCCATAATGAAATCCATTGTAATACTTTCCCATGGCTGCGTGGGAATAGGCAATGGCTGACCTATCATGTGAAGTGTTGCCTTGCACATCCGGAACCATATGCACATTAGGTTTCGGTACATTAGCATTTTTAGCTTTGTTCTTCTTATTTGGGCATGCTCTTGCCATGTGCTCAATGCTGCCACAAGTAAAGCATTTGCCTTCACGCATATATTGCTCCTTCTTCTCAGCACTAAGACCAAAGTTTGCCGGCTTATAAGGGCACTTTTTAGCAAACTTATTTTCAGCTTTTGTGTTGGGTCTTATGCTGTGTATGCACCCAGAGGAGTGCTAGTGATCATCAGTAGGTTACTGGGGCACTTTTTACTTCAGTTAGTGGAGGTTTTTTCCCCCAGTTTAGTTCAGTTTCACTTATATGCAGTTTATAAGTGTTTTGGTCCACCCGGCACATTTATGGCCGGACATGTGAACACTTATCTTTTAGGGTCACTATCATGTGGCTATTGTACTTGACTTTTTGATCATTGAGATATACTGAAGTCGTGTTCACTCCTCTCTTGTTTTCCACGCTTGCTTGAACCTGTGTAAACCCTAACCCTAACCCTCCATTGTCTTCAATTGGTATCAGAGCATTGAAGCTTTGCATTGCCCTGCCCGTACACTTGTTGTTGCTGCCCGTACATCATCCGTACATCCAGTCAAGCGCCGCCTACAACTTCTGCACCTGGTCACCTTCAGTCGGGTACTGCACGTCACCTTCAGTCGGGTACTGCACGTCGCCT
This sequence comes from Cibotium barometz, assembly GCF_041138505.1. Taxonomy (NCBI): domain Eukaryota; kingdom Viridiplantae; phylum Streptophyta; class Polypodiopsida; order Cyatheales; family Cibotiaceae; genus Cibotium; species Cibotium barometz. The sequence continues at coordinate 18,843,238 of NC_141081.1, forward strand.
TCAATCAGGTACTACAACAGGCGTCGCCTACAGTTACGTACGTGTACCAGCTCCGTACAGTAAGCGTACGTGTACCAGCCCCGTACAGTAAGCGCTGCCAGCAAATCGCCGCCTGCTGGTATCCGCCTGCAACCTGTCAAGCGCAGCCTTCAGCCCGTACACCTCGCACGCGTATGCTTCTGCTTTCGTACATGCTTCCGTACAGCACCTCGACTGAGTTGCTGAGTACCTGCACAATACAGAAGTGGTAAGCATTACATATTTTGAATACTGGGCATTTTTATTTTCTCTGTGAAAATATACAGGCACAACAGGCAGATTTTCTAGCAAGGAAATATACAGGTTTTTTTGCACAGTTTGGGTGCAGCAAATTTGGGCATTTTTGGGGCATTTTGGCATTGTGTACGCCATTTGCTGCTCTACTCAGTCATTGGTGCATTGAGCTGCACATTCAGAGAATTGAGAGTGCAGGCAGATTTGGGTGAACTGTATTCAGTGGAGTACAGTTATTATCAGGGTTTCTGCTATTGGGTTTTTTTTTGGTAAACAGGTACAACATTGTGCGTAAAGCATAATGGCAAATCAACAGCAAAGTGATGTATTCACATATTTGTCTAAGGAAGACAAATTGGATGGCACGAACTACTCCTTGTGGAGTTTTATGCTGAAAAATGTGCTTGTGGCAAAAGGTCTTTGGGATTTCGTTAGTGGTGATGAACCACGTCCAGGTCCATTGGCTCCAGAGACTCCTCACCAAGGGGGTGCTCGTGGACGAGGACAACAGGTACAGGCTCCAGGACAGCCATTGCCTGTTCAGAGAACAAATGCTCAAAAGACATGGGATCCCAGGGATGCACAAGCTTTGTCACTCATTGCATTGTCAGTACAGAGGTCCATTATACCTCATATTCGTTCAGCTGGCTCTTCACACAATGCATGGGTGACTTTGGAGCAGATGTATGCGGCTCGTAATGAGGCTAGGATCTCATTTTTGAAAAGAGAGCTGGAAAATCAGAAAATGAATGAAGGAGATGATATGTCTAGCCACTTAAACAAGCTGCAGGATTTGAGAGAGCAACTCATCAATGTGGATGAGATTATTCCTGAGACACAGCTTGTGTCCACCATCTTGCACTCTTTGCCAAGATCTTACTTGGCTTTTCATACCTCTTTGAACCTCAGCATGAGGAATGCTGTTGAACCCCTCAAGTATCAGGAACTTGTTGCTCTCTTACTACAAGAGGAGCAAATGAGGAAGAATATGAATATGAACACAAATGCTGAACAAGCATTTACTATACAGGTCAAAAGGGGAAAGGAAAAACTCAGCCAAAGAGTGCAAATCAGAACTCAGGTGATGGTGGTTCTTCACAAGATACCAAGAAAGGTGATGGACAGCCCAAGAAGAAGGGCAAATGTCATTACTGTAAGAAGCCAGGTCACTACATCACGGAATGTAGGAAGAGGATTGCCAAAGAGAAGGCAAAGGAAGCTGGGATGTCAGTTAATGATGCTTCTAAAGCTCCTCCAGAGACTGCTTCTTTTGTTGAGGACAGGGATTACTGTTTTCATACATGCAGCTATGATGCCTCTTGGTCTTCACAGGCACTCAGTTTGACAGAGCATGCATGTACTTGGTATTTTGATAGTGGTGCCTCAAAGCATATCACATCTCGCAGGGATTTGTTTAGTCATGTTGGCCATGCCCCTGTTGGCAAAACTGTTCAGTGTGCCAACAATGCTTCATATCCAGTTCGTGGCATTGGGGAGATTCAGCTCACAGCCATTGATGGCTCCATTCTCCGCCTTACAGATGCCTTATATGTACCAGGGATAAAGAAGAATTTGTTGTCCATTTCTTCTTTAGCACATTGTGGAATGCAAGTCCACTTTGATGATGATAAATGCATGGTCAGAGACAAAGCTAATGCCTTGACCTTGATGCTTACTGGTACACTATGTCATGGACTTTATCAGTTGGATGCATTTCAGCCAGTGGTTCAGTCTGCTTATCATGCATTCACTCTTACTCCAGCTATGGTTGATGCGGAGTTATGACATGCTCGCATGGGGCATGTAAATTTTGGTAGTCTTATGCTTATGCAGCGACATAATATGTTTACAGATCTACCTCTCATGGAGAAGCCTCCAGATCACATTTGTGAAGGATGTATTTTGGGAAAAATGCACAGGTTTTCCTTCCCACGTGATCAGGCTCTAAGAGCAACTGCAAAGTTGCAACTTATACACAGTGATCTTTGTGGTCCCATGCAGACGAAGTCATTAGGTGGTTGCTTCTATTTTGCAACATTTATTGATGACTTCTCTCGTATATGTTGGGTCTATCCTTTGACACAGAAATCACAGGTATATGATGCATTTTTGGCCTTTGTAGCACTTGCTGAGACAGAGTCAGGATGCAAGGTAAAGACTCTCCGTTCTGACCGAGGGGGGGAATATATGTCACATATGCTGAATTCCTTTCTTGGGAGTAGAGGTATAAAACATCAGTATACTACTCCTTACACTCCACAGCAGAATGGGGTTGCAGAAAGGAAGAATCGGTCACTCATGGAGATGGCCAGATGTATGCTAAAGGCAAAAAGACTACCACATATCTTTTGGGTGGAAGCAGTAATGTGTGCTTGTCATATTTTGAATCGATGTCCCACAAAGGCATTGGTTTCTATTACTCCTTTTGAGGCTTGGCATGGCCGCAAGCCTTCTGTATCGCATTTTCGTATCTTTGGGTGTCTTGCATATGCACACATACCCAAAGAGTTGAGGAGGAAGCTGGATGATAAAGCCACAAAATGCATTTTTGTTGGGTATAGCCGTGAGAGCAAGGGCTACAGGTTATATGACCCACTATCCAGGGAGATATTCATCAGTCGGGATGTGATTTTTGATGAAAAATCAGAAATATCCATGGCTGGTTATGAGGCAAATCAGGCTGAAAATGATGTGTTTGAAGGTCTACTACCCATGGAGTTTCATTCCACAGTTGGTGATCCAACTCATGAGGGTACTGGACAGCCAGCAAATGATGTAGGTGGTGCAGAAATTCAGCAGCCAAATGAGCCAGAAGCTGAACCAAATATGGGACAGCAGGCACCACAGGTCAGACATATACCTAGATGGTATTTGAGGACATTACAGGACAGCCATTTAGAGGGTCCTCTTGCTGGTCGTACTCGTAGGGAAACAAGGACCAATGAGCATGCACACATCATGGATTTGAATCTGGTTATGGCAGCCAGTTTACAGGATGATGATGAGCCTGATTCATTTGTGGATGCACGAGATAATGTGCATTGGAACAAAGCCATGCAAGATGAGATTGATTCTATTAAAAAGAATCAAACATGGGATTTGGTTGATCTGCCCAAAGGCAAGAAAGCCATTGGTACTATTGACAGGTACAAAGCCCGTCTAGTTGCAAAGGGCTATGCACAGAAGAAGGGCATTGATTATGAGGAGACATTTGCTCCTACATCCCGTATGTCGACACTTAGGTGTGTCATTGCATTGGCTGCACATCGTGGTTGGGTTGTTCACCAGTTGGACATAAAGACTGCATTCCTACATGGGGACCTCGAGGAGGAAGTTTATGTATTTCAGCCCATGGGATTTGCAGAACATGGTCATGAGGGGAAAGTATGCAGGCTGAAAAAGGCCTTGTATGGTTTGAAACAAGCTCCACGAGCTTGGTATGCAAAAATAGATGCTTTTCTACTCACTCAGGGATTTGTGAACAGTCCATCAGAGGCCACTCTGTATGTAAAGAAAGAAGAGACAGATCTGCTGGTCATCAGTCTTTATGTGGATGATCTCTTGCTCATGGGATCAAATGATGACAAAATTGCAGCTTTTAAGGAGATACTGCAATAGACATTTGACATGTCTGACTTGGGCCTTGTACATTACTATTTGGGCATACAGTTTGTGCAGGATAACAGAGGCATTGGGTTGTTGCAATCACGCTATGTTGCTAAACTTCTGGAGAAGTTTAAATTTCAGGATTGCAAGCCTATTAGTACTCCTATGGAGCCTGGGATGAAACTGTCACTACAAGATGACAGTGTTTCCTTTGATGCCACTACATATGCTCAGGCTGTTGGGTGCCTCATTTACTTGTGTAATACAAGGCCAGATATTCAGTATGCAGTCTCTCAGTTGAGCAGATTCATGCACAGCCCACGGTTGTCACATTGGCAAGCTGTGAAGCGTGTATTCCGTTATTTGCAGGGTACCTTGTCTCTTGGGTTGCTTTATCCTGAGGGGGGTGACATGCAGTTACATGCTTACAGTGATTCAGATTGGGCTGGTGATTTTGATACCAGACATTCCACTAGTGGAAATTGTTTCTTCCTTGGCGCTTCATGCATTTCTTGGCTAAGCAAGAAACAGACCACAGTGGCCACTTCGTCTTGTGAGGCAGAGTACAGAGCAGCCTACACTACTACTGTTGAGTGTGTTTGGCTGCGTCGTCTTATGACTGATATGGATATTTCAGTGGAGGAGCCTACACCTATCTATATTGATAGTCAGAGTGCCATTGCTGTGGCCAGGAATCCTGTGTTTCATGCGCGCACGAAACACATTGAGATTCACTATCATTTTGTTCGGGAGAGACTCCAGGCAGGAGATATCAGTCTGATCTACTGTCCTACAGATCAGAATGTGGCAGACATCTTCACCAAGACATTACCACGTCCGAAATTTGAAGCATTCCGCAATGCTTTGAATTTGTTTCCTTTTGGTGGATGATATCAGTGATCACATATCACTCCAGGGGGGTTTGTTGGGTCTTATGCTGTGTATGCACCCAGAGGAGTGCTAGTGATCATCAGTAGGTTACTGGGGCACTTTTTACTTCAGTTAGTGGAGGTTTTTTCCCCAGTTTAGTTCAGTTTCACTTATATGCAGTTTATAAGTGTTTTGGTCCACCCGGCACATTTATGGCCGGACATGTGAACACTTATCTTTTAGGGTCACTATCATGTGGCTATTGTACTTGACTTTTTGATCATTGAGATATACTGAAGTCGTGTTCACTCCTCTCTTGTTTTCCACGCTTGCTTGAACCTGTGTAAACCCTAACCCTCCATTGTCTTCATTTTGGATCTAATTTGGCTTGGTTTTGGTCCCTTTTAGGTGGCTGTCCATCATTTTGCAGTTTTTGGACAGCCCTCTCTTTGCCTTGAAATGAGGGTTTAGCCTTATTGGATCGACTCAATTTGAGTTCCAATTGCTCGGTGGCGGTGGCGGCTGCGATTAATTGGTGTAAGGTATGACCAGGATACATTTGTAATCCCGCTTTGTACACGGGTTGCAATCCCGATTGAAACCTTCTATTCCTTTCCGCCTCGGTGACATGCATAAATGGAGACACCTCCAAAAGCACTTTTCAAAACTTTTGTACATATGCATTTACCGATTCCCCCTCATTTTGCTTTACCAAATCCCACTTCATTGTTATCTCATTCAATGCATTGGGAGGCAAGAATTGAGCATAGAACCTCTCCTTGAACTCTTTCCATGATCTAACAGGATTCGGTGAGAGCTTCTCCGTGAGCCACCAATGGGCAGCAGTGCCTTTCATGAACATGCTTACATGCCGGATCATGGATTTTTGAGTGAAATCCTCATCACTGAAAGCAATATCAAACTGGGCAATAAAAGCAAGTGCCTTTGATGCATCATAATCTCCATGATATGTGTCAAACTTCACAGATTTGTCTCCGGCTTTGAAGTCACGAGACTTTGATGCATGTGTGTGCATCTCAACATGTTTTCCCCCATGTTTGTCCATTGGGACAGCTCCTGTGTGACAAGCATCATTTTTGGACCAAAAGGTGATGCATAAGGCATAGATACATGTGCCCTGTAAGCATGAGGCATAGCTGGCCCCTCAACATGCATTGATACATTTTCAGCCATAACTTCTCCCTCACGAGCACACTCGAAGGCATGAGTGGCATGAGAGATACGCGGAATACCTGCACCAACAGAAAATTGCAGCCCATGTTGCATGTGTTGTGCATGTACATTTTCAGCCGGCAATGGCATTTGACATACATTTTGACCACTGCCATAAACATTGTATCCTTCACGGGCTACATGAGGTATTCCTGCATGGCGTGAAGTCACTGATTGTTCCTCTCCCATCGCATGGAGGTTCATCCTCTTAGACATAAGTTCTTGTTCGGGTACTTGTGGGGATTCCAAGACATGTGGGATGGTTGCCTTTTCTACATAGACATCCTCGGTACGAGCCAAGTATGCACGTGTTGCATCCCTTGGTTGCATGTGCAACTCTTGAGCAATCATTGCCATTGCATGATCCATATAAGATTCAGCTTTCTTGGTCTTCAAACGGTCATGTACCAATGGATCCTCGCGACGATAGAGATTCAATTCTTCTTGTTGTGCATGGAGAAGAGCCTGCATACGAGTAAGTTCAGCTCTCAAAACTATGGACTCTTCTTCTTGCATCTTCTCTTTGCCATGGGGTGGCTGTCCCACATATTCATGTTCCCTATTGTGCACCACATGAGTTTGCTCATCCTGTAAAGCATTGGAGGCATGTATTTCATTGTCCCTGCCTCTTGTATTACCATCTCCAACATTCATTGTATGGCTGTCCATAATGTTCTAAGTGTAGAGATAGCTAGTGTTCACGGTAATCGTCTCTCACGATAGAAGTGAAAGAGAACCGTATGCTCTGATACCAATGTAACTGATACCAATGTAACTTGGTTGAACACAATGCTAATCAATACACTTAAATACACTAAGATTTGAAGGACACTTGCTCAAATACAAGAAGTAAAATTGCTGAATTTGACAAGAGACACACAATGAGCCGGAACAGCCGACCCCTCCCTTGAGTAAATTGTATTACTATTGGAGAAATTCAATACATAGTTTCACGGGCATCCATTGCCAAATCCTCCATGCCAATGCATATGAAATTCAGCATTTAGAAAACAATGGTATGTCGATGTAGATCACCAAGGAGCTGCCTTGATGCCCGGCCCGACTTCAGTGCCCATATTCTCTACCATTGGCTCTATGTTCTACCAAGCAAGGTAGCAATATCTTCAAGAGCACATAGGACAAGAGAAATACTACACAGGGCGGCTAAACAAGGAGTCCTGCCCTTCTACTGAGTAAGTAATGACAATACATTGTCCAATTACCTTACCAGTCTTCATAGAAGTTGTTGCAAGCGGAAGCCTTCGCGTTGGAAGCTTTAGAAGTGTTGATATCTTCGATTTGCCGCAATCCTTCGCGACAAAAGTCTTCAAGAGGATGAAGGGAACCTTGGGAAAGCTTCCCCTATGGTTCAACTTGAGAAAGGAAGGCTGAAATTAGGGTTTTCAGCAAAAAGACCAGAACTTACAGCAAAAATGAGAGCTGTTTTGCTGAATTTCAGTCATTGGGAGTGAGTAGGAGAGTGATTAGCACTTGGAAACACTCTTGGAAGCTTGGAAAACACCCTAGCAAGTTGGGTATGGCTATGGAGAGCTTGGAAATGGAGAGAAATGGTGGAAAAACAGAGTTTTCAGCCTCCAAAAATCCTCATGAAGAGAAAACACGAATTTCTCTTAATAAGAAAGTGAATTGGGGTCCAATCAGGTGAAGGGACATGGGGAGATGCCCATTTATGAGAAAAAGGGGAGGATCAGGTCCTGGACATTGAGTCTTGTCCGCCTCGGGACTTCAGTGAGTGTGAACTTGGAAGCGGTCATAATTTATAAGTGACTTTTGGACGCCCAAACTTTAATGAAGTGGGAACACACTCGCTTATAAATATTGGCGAAGTCCTAAGGGCTATTTGAGCCTAGATTGGGTAATACTTACCACCTGTTCACATGCCACACAACCATGTTAGCAGACAATTTCACACGCACGGTTCACGGGCGGGCGTCCCCTTACCCGGAACTACACATTGGTCAAGCAAGCATGAAAACAGCATGCAATTTCATTTTCAAGCAAGCATGAAAACAGCATGCAATTTCATTTGCAGGCAAGCACATAAAGATGCTATGCAATGCAGCATTGGCATGAGCAATTTCCGTTCATGAAACCATATAAGACCAGGCGTTTCCAGGCAAGTATACGCAATACCAGACCCAGTGGAAAGCCAATCCTCCAGGCGTTTCCGGGCATGTACACAAAGGCACAAGTCCCAGCGGAAAGCCAAGTCCTCCAGGCGTTTCCGGGCATGTACACAAAGGCACAAGTCCCAGCGGAAAGCCAAGTCCTCCAGATATTCCGGGCATGATAACATCAAGTCCCAGCGGAATATCATATCCAACTATACAGCATGACACGTGTCAATCACCTGCATAGGCATATTCCATAAGCCATGGACACTAATCCAATATGTACATAGTGTGAAAGCAAGAGTGAACCATTCGGGTGGCCAAATGGTGACAGGGTTGGTGTAGAAGGTTGGTCTCTGATTCCTTGGAGTGCCACAAGAATATCATTTTGAATTCTATGGAATGGCTTACGAAGGACCTGCTCGAATTTTTTCCACGTTGTAACCGATTTTCCGACGTGTTGTCATCGTTGCCACCACAATAAAGCAATGTCTTTGAGGAGGGATACTGCAAAAGTCACCTTTTTGGATTCAAAAAGATTCATGGTTTCAGAGTATAACCACAGTTTATAGAGCCATTGGTAGATGCGCTTATTGCACTGACCACCATAGGATTCAGGGGGTTTAATTTCCAATTTCTTTGTTTTACTGGCTTGTAAAAGACAATAAAGAGTTTTAAGGTCCTCGCCTTCTACCTCGGAAGGAATGACGTCTGCGTCCGCTAGTACTGTTGCTGAAGCATCTGTTGGTACGGAACTCGTGTAGGAGTGGCGATCCGTGTGGAGCTGCTGGATCTGCGAAGCCAAGGATGCCATAGACTCCTCGAGTTGCTGTTGGAACTGCTGCTGACGTTGCTGCAAAGCAGGCTGCCATTCCGGACCAACCTGTGGCACTCGAAAGATCACCATGGTTTGACAACAACTCTTGTCATGGCTATTCCTAACCCTACTCTCCCCTTTGATGTTTACACGGATGCTTCTAATATTGCCACTAGTGCCGTCTTGATGCAACAAGGACGTGCTATTGCGTTTGACAGTCATAAGCACTCTGCAATTCAAGTAAGATACCCGGTATATGACAAGGAATTTTTGGCTATTGTTCATGCCTATGGTGCATGGAAACATTATCTCCTTGGTGCGGATTCAGTGGTGAAAACAAATCATCATTCTTTGAAATATATCTTCACGCAGCCATTTATGAATGCTAGGCAAGCGCGTTGGGTCGAATTGTTAGCCAATTTTGAATGGGAGAGAGAATTAGGGTTAGAGTTCATGTAGAAGACATACACAGAGAAAACAAGGGAGAGAGAGAGAGTTGTGGGGATAAGTCAACTCACCAAGTGTGAGTGTGTGACTCCCCTATCACACATGTATATTGCACTAGTACACAGTGTGCACTTAGTACATTAAAAGTACCAAGTGTACTATGTACTATAACTTATGGGCTTGTACACACTGTAAGGGTGGGCACAGTGCCTTTACCCCAACAACTTTCATATGACAATTGAGTATGTTCTTGGTCTTACCAATGATTAAAAGTACTAAGTGTACTATGTACTATAACTTATGGGCTTGTACACACTATAAGGGTGGGCATAGTGCCTTTATCCCAACAATTTTCATATGACAATTGAGTATGTTCTTGGTCTTACCAATGTGGTTGCGGATGCCCTTAGTCGTATACCGCCATCTTCGGTCTTAGCTGTTTCTACAGTTTAAATGGATATACCTCAAAGTTTCAAGGACCGTTATTCAAAGGATCGTGATTTTGGAAATGCATTTCGAATTCTCAATTCTCAAAATGCAACTCCTTCTGACTTAAGGATTTATGAAGCATATATACTAGTGGATGGTTTATTATATTATCAAGATCGTATTTGTGTACCTCATGATACTCATGTTCGAAGAGTATCGATGAAAGAACATCACGAGGTCACTTATGTTGCACACCCAGGCATCAACAAGACATATCGTCTTTTGACAGCTACATACTATTGGCTCAAATGAAGCAAGATGTTATTAAGTTTGTTACAGCATGTCTCTCGTGCCAACGTATGAAAGCTAGCAGACAAGTTCCAGTTGGTCTTCTTCAACCACTTCCAGTTCCCAATGAACGTTGAAAAGTATTAGTTTGGATTTTATCACTTCATTGCCACGTTCTTCTAAAGGCAATACACAAATTCTAGTGGTGATTGACAGATTTTCTAAAATGGCACATTTCATTCCGTGCAAGAAAGCAGCCTAGGCTTAGATATTGTAGTACTGTTCATACAATATATCTTCAAACTTCATGGATTGCCAAAATCTATAGTTTCTGATTGAGATCCAAAGTTTACAAGACATTTTTGGACTTCGATATTCAAGTCTCTTGGTACAAATTTACTCTTTAGCTCTACTTATCATCCACACACAGATGCACAAACGAAACGAGTTAATCAGATTCTAGAAGAAATGCTGCGTCACTATGTTCAGTCTCGATTAGCTTCATGAGAAGAATATTTATCTTTGGTGGAATTTGCTTATAATAATCTTATCATTCAGCTATTGGAATGACACCTTTTCAAGCAGCTTATGGCCATACTCTCCTTGTTCCTGCCAACTTGGTTCTTCAACATAAAGTGGCTTTAGCAGACCAACTCATTTAGGAAATGCAAGATATTCTATTACAGATTAAGAATAAGATGGTCAGCGTCCAACAACAATATCAACGCTCAGCTAATAAGCGTCATCGTCACATTGAATTTCAAGAAGGAGACTTGATATTATTATATATTGCCCCTCATCGATACAAGATAGTGAAATCAGTCTTCCCAAAGCTTCGCCCAAGATATTATGAACTCTTTCATATTATTAAGAAGAACTCATCTCTCAGTTATAAGTTGGAGTTACCACCTTCTTGGGGTAGAATTCATCCCAACTTTCCATATTTCTTGGCTCAAGAAGTTTGTGGACGGTGATTTTCCAGTTTTAGATATTTTGGATTATGTTCCAAAAATCGAAGATGAACGCATACTCTTAATTCCAGAGACAATTCTTAATGTCAAACAGAAAGAAACACGACATAAGCTCACTACAGAATTTTTGGTTAAATGGAGAGATCTTGATGATTCCGACTCTACTTGGCAAAGTGATGAAGACTTACAAGAATATCCAGAACTTCTTCGAGAATTCTTTCAAAGAGTCCCATCTCTTCTTAACCGGAGTCTTATTTTAAGTGGGAGGGAATGTCACGATTGTGACTAACTCTCTGAATCTCTCCTTAATTACTCCTTAATCTCTTATTAACTGAAAAGACACCTGTGAAGGGTCACACCCTTACACATGGGTCACTATCAAAGGACATGTCTTCATTAAAAGACAGACCTCTAAGTCCAAAGAACATAACCATTGATTCAAGAGCCACACCCCTTCCCAGGGATGTGTCTCTTCACTTGTACCCTTTCGGCCTCTATTTAAGAAAGGCCCCTATCTCAATGCAAACAACTCAGTCTTTTCCTGTAGTATTTGTCTTATGTTCATTAATTAAGTCTTAATCATGTTAATAACCCTAAAATCAATCCTAACCCTAACCCTAAAATCAGCCCGCCCAAACCCTAAAATTGGGTGTAGCAAGTGTTGAATGGAAGAGCACGAGAGAATGCCCTATCAAATTCAAGCCCCAACTCCTAATTTTTCCTGATTAAGTTTGGGCTAGCCATATGCAGGACACTCTTGATTCAAAGAAACAAAAACAAAAAAAACCTTCAATCAAGAGACTTACCTCTTCAAGCGGCACCCCTTCATGAACAGGCAATACACATGGGTCACTATCAAAGAACATGTCTATTCATTAAAAGACACACCCCTAAGTCCAAAGGACATAACCATTGATTCAAGAGCCACACCCCTTCCCAGGGACTTGTACCCTTTCGGCCTCTATTTAAGAAAGGCCCCTGTCTCAATGCAAACAACTCAGTCTTTTCTTACAATATTTATCTTATGTTCATTAATTAAGTCTTATTCATGTTAATAAAGCTATAAAAGCTTTACAAGACCTGGAACAATAATAGACCAACACTTCAAATACCAGACGGAGCATGAAGACATATACAATATAAAAACACCACACTGAGGCGGAATGGCCGCCCCCAGTAGGAACTTCTTTATTCTGAGAGAAGCTTTTACAATAAACAAGGTGCGGGTGCATGCAACAGTACGGAGCCAAAAACAGCCCCGAACTCCGCACCAAATCAGCCCTAAAGAGCTCTCAAAAACTGTCCCAAACTTATCCAAAACAGCCCTAGAAACAATCCCACATCTGCCCATGACAAGGCCAGAAGAGAGAGAGAGAGAGAGAGAGAGAGAGAGAGAGAGAGAGACAAAAAGCCTGATAAAGACGAATCGGCTAGCTAGTAGATGATCAGAAGCAAACCGGCCAGCTCTGTTTCAGCCCACAAAGGAGTCGACCAGCCTTATCGGGCTCTGGGAGAAGGCGACCAGCCATGTGGCTACTCTGGAAGAAGTCGACCAGCCCTGGAGAAGTCGGCCTACTGAAAATAGCCCTCCTACCTTGCTTTAATAGAGTCGACCAGCTATATTTGAAGTGCTTTTCCCTTTATGCCCAAAATAGGTGAACTTGCTCAAAAATATCGACTTTATGCTTTTCTTGGCTTGATGCACAAGTTTCAGTCCAAAATATCAACTTTTTGTGCTTTTTCCCGGGCTTGTAGACCAAGTTTGCTCTAGGTGCCTCTTTCTGTCCACATATCCATGATCGAAATAATAATATGTCCAGCCCGTCTTTAATGATATGTGAACACACCGACTTATAAATATTATAAGTCACTTTGATGAATAAAATCCCATGCTGCTTTTGCTGTGTGGCCATCTTTAAGGCCAAACTTTGCTAGTAGATGCTCCAACTTTCTTCTAAAATCGCCGTTGACACCTTGGTTCCGCTCAGTGTGTGAAACACTGGTCAAGACTGGTGAAGGGACCAAATGGTGACGTGATAAATATGAGACTGGAGAAATTGAAGGGCCTCCTTCAGAGTTCTAGAGCCGTGGCATTACACTAGAGGCCACCCAACCTCGCATCCATTCATGCAACCCAACATTGCATCCATACCATAGTTTTTCCATACGGCAACCATACGTCAAACGCATACGGGTATGGAAGTACGAAAAAAGTACGGTTCACACTCCCAAGAAATTCCATACGTTGGATACCATACGGCACCCTAAATTTAAGGAAAAACATGCTACATATGACACAAAAAACCAAAGAAACTTGAAATTGCAAAGATTTTGGGATTAGAAAAAACATAAATGATGTAGAGCCAGAATCCAAACTCCGGACTTTATATTATTGTAACTTGTTTACATCATACATGTATGATCAATGATGTATCATGTAACATGTTACATAAGTAGGGACTAGGGAGTGTGGAGTGGGCAAATGCCAAAACCTCACTTGTAGGCATAGTTTTTTCATACGGCAACCATACGACATAGGTGTATGAGTCTGGAACTATGAAATAAGTAAGGTTCAAACCTTGGAGAAATTCCATACGTGGGATTTCATACTTGATTCTTAAATTAAAGGGTAGACATGCCATTTTCAAAGAAGTGAACCATGAGAGACTTAAAGTATGTGAAAGCCATGATAGATGGTCTATCATAGTTTTCACAAATTGACCATGTTTCATCCGTCATTACTTTCACACATTGACAACTAATCTCTATGTCTAGAGAAGATGCAAAACATTTTCTTTTTTGGCTGAAGTATGAAAAGTTTTTCCATACGTGACCATACGCATACGGGTATGGAAGTATGGAATATTTTCCATACAAGTATGAAAAAAACTATGATCCATACCATCACAACCTGAGGTCAATCTTATCAATGCGACAAGGAAATGTTAATTTTCAAAGGTACGCAAGTCGCAAGACCCTCTGCTTCCTTATGATGGCAACGGCTACTTGTGCCGTCATCCACAACAATCACGGCAATTATGGCAGAAGAGGAGCCCTAATGCTGGCCAAGATACAGGGCACCCAACTTCCCATCTCTGTTCCCAAAAACGATAATCCAAGTACGATAACTAGCTGTGTAGCATACAGTGCAATGAAGAGAAGAAATCATTCCATCGTGGGGGTTGCCTCTGCTCAGAACCTCAAGGATAGTAGACCTCAGCTGCCATTACAATCTTTGCAGCTTTCATTGTGATTGTGAATGGGTTAGCTGGATAACCTAATTGAACTATGTCCATCTTCCAAAGAGCCAGCTCACTTAGATCAAGTGTACAAGCAGCCTGGGGCAAAAGGCTTGAAAGAAAAGCTATGAAATTGCAATATTTGATCAGGAGACTACAACACACACACACAGAGCAAGAAACAAGAGAGTCTACCTGGTTGTACATCCTGGTGTTGGGGAACTGGGGCGATGGCTGCAGGTCATAGCCATCATCCATCACTTCAAACTTCTCAGGCCCATCCTTCTCCGTCCAGAGGTCCTCAGCGCCTTGCTTGTGGAAGCGGGCCGCAAGCTTCGTGATCTGCTCATTTGAGGAGACATAGTTGGGGGGCCGGACTCTGGACATTTTCTGCCAGGGCATTTCCAGAACGGGGGATGCTGCGATGAGCTCGGCTCTGCGCCTGGCCTCATAGATGTGCTTCTCCCGCATCAGCCTGGCCTTCTCGATCTGCCTGGTCTTCTTCAGCTGCATCCGCTTCCACTGCCATTTGGTGACCCCGCCCGGATAGGTGCGAGGGCCCCCGCCCATGAAATGGACCGGTGCGCTGCTGCCGCCACTGCGAAGTGACGGACGGTAAGGCAGACCCACTTCCAAGGGCGGAGTCTCGCACGCCCGGCGAACAGGCATAGTCAGAGATGAGGGCATATAGATTGCCATCGAACGGCTTCCCGTCATCCAAATTGATGCAGAGCTCAGAAGTTCCGCCATGGCCGCCTCTTCGAAACTCTGCAGAAAAACAGGGATATGGACATACCAACTTATAGGATGGGCGGCCTTGTTTGAAACCGGCTAGGGACCAGTGGTTATGTGGCCCAGTGATACACAAGGAAGCATTCTTTGAGGTGACGTGTTCTTAGGAGCTTCTAATCAAGCATTCTGAGGTGACGTGTTGATGCCAATCTCTCTCAATATGTGTCCACAATATTTTTTTCATAGGGTTGATTAATTAATTGTGATAGTGGTGCAAGAAGGTCGAAATCTCCGAGGTTTTGTTTAAAGTGGAAAAGTATTTTTTAATGTATATATATTGCAACGGAGATGTTGGAGGCCGACGCCCATGCCCTTCTATTTTTGGGAGGCATGTGTAAAAATGTTGACAGTTGTCATGTCTCCATGCATCTTTCGTTCTTGGCTTGTTATTTCTCTATCTGTTTTGCCATGTCTGTGTGTAGTCTCTAATTCGCACATCCTTGATGGGACACTGATGCTCTCTCTCTCTCCCGCACTATCTGTGTTTGCATGCAAAACGTCAAATATCCACAAGGTGGACGACCTTTTATTAAGGGAATCTGTATAAAAGGCCGTGCAGCACAGGCTATTCACCTCCTTTCAGAGGATGAGCTCGCACCTTCTCCTGTCCACCTTTCAGAGGATGAACTCAAGATCACCTCCTTCTCCTGCCCATCGCTTGTACAGACCAGTAAGTGATTATGAGCGTAGTAGAGGAAGCATAGGAGGCGCTGATGGGCGGAGGCAGTGAGGAGCGGTGGCGCTTAGGAGGCGTGTGGCACGGGGATGGAGGAGTAAAATTTTCGTCCTAAGGTTTTTGTTGTGGGTTGTGGACGTGGGTGAGGGTTACCTAAGCCCTTGTGTTAAATAATGCCACATCAATGGCATTATTTAATGCACGAACAATAAAAGTCTCAATATGCACGAACAATAAAAGTCTCATTGTTTAATATGGGTCTCAAATTTTGTTTGGACCTTAGGGTACAATAGCCTAGACCAAGGTCACCTATATAGTGCCTGGCCATTTCACACTAGCTCCTAATCAATATTCCCATGCCTGCTCAAGGGACCCAATTCCATGTGCCTAGGCCCATACCCATATATGTGCATGTGCATATATAATTGCTTCATTAGAAACAATCCCCTCCTACAAAGGCTATATACAAAAGCCAAAAATCCAATCCAAAACTCAATGTAAATGTCATGGAAGACCAACACATGAATCATATAACCCCCCCAAGGTCAAATGGAAAGGATAAGGGACTCTCGTCGATGATGAAACTAACGATGCAACTACCTAGATCAAACGGAAGTCGAAGCCATGTGAAATTCAAGACAACAGCTCTCCACCTGCCTGGGTTAAATGGAAAGTGTAGAGAACCAATGTCAACGATGAAGCTAGCTATGCCTCCACCTGGATCAAAAGGAAATCCGAACCGTGCAAACTCCAAGACAATGGCTCCGTGGTAATCTCGATCAAATAGAGAAGGTAAGGAACCACCGTCGAGATGAAGCTAGCCGCATATCCTCCAAGATCAAACAGATATACAAGGTACACATCTCGGACCTCCAAAGCCAATGTAGAGGTAGCTCTTAGGGGTCGTATAGTGAAAGATCAAATATGAGGGAAAGCTATCAAGCCCATCCTCCCAACAATCAGAGTGTGAATCTAACGCTGAAGAGATCAACCAAATGAGCTCAAAACTCTTGGCTAGAATATGTCAAATAGTCCTAACACAAAAGAAACATCATACAATGTGGACCAAGAATATGACATGTTATAGGTGCATCTAAATGTCGAACCACATAATCATCCACCATACATATCAAGTGGCATGGAATGCACCCAAAAAGAAAATGTCATAGCTCTAAAGAACATAGGATCATGTTGACACCCGTGGAGACCAAATGAACACAACTCGAGGTCGGCATTATGCAAGATCAAATGTGAACCAATACCCTCGTCCCATCATGTAGTGCCACTCAAACAATGGACAGCATGATCCACTGCATCTATGTGTATATAAACATGATCGTAATTGTGCAACATACCCTCTACTAGGTAAATCTCTCAAATAACTGGATCTAGGAAAAACCCAGAGTCAAATGAGAAACTCTCTAGATCCATAAGCATCAACCTGCGTCTCTTACAAGGCCTCACCTCAATAAAGTCCACACTACTCTCATACAAGATGCATGATTGTTGTAATATGTGTACTACATCCACACGAACGCTACCAAGTAGGCTACAAGAACTAGGAGTAGTGGTAGTGAGCAAATCCTAAATGTCCCCACATGTGAAAGTCCTAGAAGAATAGCATGTTGTGTCTAGCACAAGGAAGTATCACTAAACTTGTGTGCTATACTAGATATATCACTATACGAATGCACACCATCCTTTAAAATGCTCCCATTATCAACTAATGTATCCCCACCACGATCAACTAATGTACCCTCATCTCTTAATGTATCTTCATGATCCATAGGAAGGAAGATAGGCATAAAAGTATCAATGCTCGATGTGCTCACTACCATCTCTATCTCGAGACCATGCCCACATGATCTAACTCATCCTGTACATATGTGGTAATAGCATAATGTGCATATGTATCACTATGATCATATTCATGTGTGCCATTATGATCATGTGCATGTGTGTCATCATGGGCATGTGTACCAATATCATCATAAAGTGTGTGTGCGGTACATCATCATGTGTATGTGTATGAGATACATCATCATAGGTATATCGGTGTGATACATCATCATCATCATCTGAATTTGTGTCGGTGTAGTCCACGTCCTCAAGGACATAATCATAATGGCTCAAGAGTGTAGGACACTCATGTAAGACGCCAAATAAAGACTCATTCCATGTGAACAATACTAAACCATTCGTGTGAAGGAAGTCAAGCAATAATACAATGAAATGCTCGTGCATGGACCATCTAGTACAAACATCCACCTCATCAAACAAATGTCTTAACGAGTGACTAAGCATTATTCCCTCAAGCTCAAAAGACCACCCGTAGCATGAATAGGCTACCTCGTCTCATAACATGAAGTCGATTGTGTAAATGTGGCAAAAGAAATATAATTCGGACATGAAATGGTAGCTTGCAATAACGACCATAGAGCCATGAAGATAATGCACAAGCATCCCTCCTAAGATTAGGATTTGAAATAGTAACATAATGATGTCGATGACGATGATGGGGTGTAGAGTGTCGATCAAATGAAGGGGAAAAATAGTAGGAAAAACCAATAACTATGTGTGAACAATCTCCACAAAGTACCCCCCAATGTGTGAACACTCCTCAAAACGTAAAAAATGTGAAAACACACTCACAAAGCATTGAGCGTGTGTACAACCCCAAATAAAGCGCTAATGCACTTGAATAATGCCAATTGAAACTCCACACAAGCCTTTTGATCACACAAAATGTAATCACATGTGAACAAACTCATAATCACACTCAAGTGTATGTACGTCCCAAGATGTATGTAGGCGTGTGAACGAACTCATAATCACACTCAAGTGTATGTACGTCCCAAGATGTATGTAGGCGTGTGAAACACAATGCGTGAACAAACCCCACAAGTAATCTCTCACAACACACAAGGTGTGTGAACATCGCGTGTAACCATGGCCACTAGCCAAAACAAAAGGTAGATCAATGGTCCGATGCTTGAATTGGCAAGTAAATCTGTGTGAAAGCAAAAATAAAAATAAAAATGAAAGGCATATGAGGATGGGGTTGTGGGGAAAAGATGTGTAGAGTGGGAAAAGGGGAAAGGGAATGTTGAGTGTGAAAAGGGGAAAGGGGATGTTGAGTATGAACCCTAAGTCTTAATGCCAACTTTTAACTTAAACAACTTAATTTTTTCAACTGCTAGCAAGCCACCACAGCGCTAAAAGCTATACCAACACTCATATGTGTTATCTTTCATCGATGAGCATTTGAACATGAGACGTGCGTCTCAGTGCCCTGTAGTCTCTCAGTGAAAGATCTATCTTCATGTCCCTTAATTGCTTCATCATGAGAGCTCCATGAGCTCAGTGATACTAGCAAGTCACCAAAGCCTTTCCATTGCTTGAAGGCAACTACTGCCACGCGCTTTGCTCTGCAATTTTTGTGTCCTCTAGAGTTTCAATGACACTGATACAATGATATGCACAAGCAACTTGCTTGTGCTAATGATATGCACAAGCAGCTTGCTCGTGCTAATGATGATGAGACAGCCTTACTGCTTCTTCTTCTGAGAAAAAAAAAATCCTGCACTTAAGAATAAGCCAGTTACCCCTAAGGAGGCAATGCACTTGTAAAAGTCCACAATACTAAAGTAACCCACCACTATCACCCTTCACCTAGACTTCTAGTTCTTGATGGTCTATTCACAACAGCCCATTCTGCAATGGTCCCTTGGTGTCACAACTTGGATTTGGACCAAAAAACAAGTATTAGTCATTGTTAATTGCCCATCTTTATCAAGAAACTATTTCAAATGTTGTAATTTTACACAAGTCTTCAATGAATCTTGATCTCAACACCAAGTGCACACTTATCTTGCTTGTTTTAGTGAGAGATTTTGCAAAGCTCAGTGATACTTTTGAAGGTCAAATCAATTTACAAGAGACCTTCCCTACTCTTGAAGTCTTATATGCAGGTCAAGAGACCCTGTGGTGTATGGAGCACACTAGTTTCACCAGTGGACTAGGTTCAATTCCTAGTAGGGCTCATATTGAAATGGTTGCTAACAGCTTGGTTAAAATACTTGTATTTTTCTGTCCCTTCAATCTTCTAGTAACTTTTCATCAAAGCTTTATAAGATTTATCCTTTTCTTAATCAATAAACTGTCTAACTACTTCATCAACATTACTTTCTAATCATAAGATCATCACTAATGTATTATTGTTAATACTTTCTTAGTCAATAAGGTGTTCCAACTGTCTTAAATCAAGTCACATTATCAATTGTTATCATAATCTTGCATTAAGATGTACTAATCTTGCTTACTTGTATTAAGTTAGGTAAAAACACTATAGTATTACGTATCTTGTGTCAAACTTTGTAATATTTCTTGTTTTTTTGCAATTTCAACAATTATCTCTTAAAGAAACATAATTCTTGCAAGAAATGATCAAGATTAAAAAAGTTTCAATCAAGAATCACTAACTGCTTAAGTTTGTACCAAGATTTGTTGATTTTTGCACTTAATCTTGCAAACTTTACAATTTTGCATCAACATTCTTGAAATTTGACCCTACATAGGAAGCGTTGTATAAACCTACAATTAAATTGTAAACTACATAGTAATCTGCATGAATTTCCTCAATAGGACTATAATCTATATATTGAACCGCTTCATAACTATTAATTGCACTGAAATATACATAGAATCTTTAATCTGCACCAATTCTTGATAAGAATTTCACTAAAATCTGCACAACCACCTTCAATATCCTCCAAAACTACCAAGATTACCCAGAAACTAGGCAAATATAGAGGGAAACTAAGGTTTATGAATAGATTTGATGAAAAGAAGCACTAATCAATGAAATTTAGCAAGAAAAGCACTTTGTGGGAGTAGCACTTAAACATGGAAAGACTACCATGAATCAACCATGAAAGCTTGGGCATAAGCTCTAAGAAGGCAAGATGTCTATATTAAAGGATAAAGTGATAAAAGGGTACAATATCCTAGACCAAGGTCACTTATACAGTGTTGGCCATTTCACACTAGCTAATCAATATGCCCATGCCACAAATCTATGATAAAGGGACCCAAGGTTCATGTGCCTAGGCCCATACCCATACATGTGCATGTGCATGTGCATATATAATTGCTTCATTACATTTACTATTATTATGTTGTAAGTTTTATTATAAAAAGTGTTCCATTGCTATTATTCTGTCAATTTACATCACATTTGCATCATTTTTTTCACCTTTCCTTTTTGATTCATCAAGAAATTTAATAATTTAGCTCGTGGAAATTGCATGTTAGAGGAAAGAGTTTGAGAGTCCCTAGGTGATGTCTTCAAATCACGCGCTATGCAAGTGATGGCATTATCTAGTGTTTGTGAGTAGTGTGCTTTCAAATTTTCAACCAAGCCCAAAAAAAGAGATAATTTTGCTCGTACCTTCAAAGTGGAGTAGCCTTGTAATGGTTTCTTGGCTAGCTCACTTCCATTTAACTTTTTAATTAATCCAACAAATCAATTAAATATTATTTGACAGATTTTGAAAAAGCATGATTATTAACCACTTTATCGGTGGTTAACTCAATGAATAACTCTAATGGGCCCCATCAATATTTTTTTAATGCAATTGGATTTTTACAAGTGGTGGTGGACATTATTAATTTATCCATTTAACATCACTTTGTAAATCAACAAGCTCGAGTAGTTTTTTACCACTTATTGTATGTCTATTATTTTTTTTTACTTAAATGAGCTCACAATGATGTAAATAAGGGATGATCGAGCTAATAGGTGCAATGCCAGCATTAAGTTCTCATGTGCACTAGTAGTCTCTCACACACTAGTTTAGTGATTTACACAATGTTCACCTGTGTCGAGTGCCCAGCCCCTAATAAGTTTATATAAAAGGTAACTCAAGTAATAAGAATAGGATTTTTCCCTATTAGTGATTTACACAATGTTCACCTGTGCCGAGTGCCCAGCCCCTAATAAGTTTATATAAAAGGGATGATCGAGCTAATAGGCGCAATGCTAGCATTAAGTTCTCATGTGCACTAGTAGTCTCTCACACACTAGTTTAGTGATTTACACAATGTTCACCTGTGCCGAGTGCCCAGCCCCTAATAAGTTTATATAAAAGGTAACTCAAGTAATAAGAATAGGATTTTTCCCTATTAGTTCTCAGCCACTAATAAGTTTGTATGAATGGTAACTCAAGTAATGAGAATAGGAATTTTCCCTTGTGAGATTTGAGAACTCTTGTGTGCTTGCAGCCTTGCTTTCTCTACACCTTATCCTTTGCTTATGTGAGTGAGAAAGAGCTTGTGTGCCTTACACGTTATCGATTTTCACCACCATAGCTACCAAGCTATGAGGAGGAAGTTCTGGAAGCAATACATTCAACCATTGGTGTGACAAAGGGAGCTACCTTTGAGTGCTAATTCCTAAGTGGTTAGGTAGCCACCCTTGGGAAGCCACAAACGGGCGTACCAAGCATCCCCATGATAAAAGATAAGCTCTTCTTTCCTCTGTGTTGAGCTATATTGTCAAAGAGTACATCTCATTGTGACTTGAGATTTGTGTAAGAAAAAGGGTAAAAATTGGCACCGCTACCACAAAGGAATAGTTGCCTTAGCCCTTGTGGCATTTTGAATGTTGCTTCAAGCTCCATTTTTTTGTGTCTTGATGTTGCATTGTTGTAGCATTACAATGTCGGTGTAAACAAAGGAAAGTTAGTGGATAAGGGTGTTTCATCCATAGATTTGGATAGTGTTTCATCCATAGATTTGGATAGTGTCTTTTGTGTTATTTGATTTAATTTGTTATTCATAAATGGTTTCTTTGTTCGATTTAGGTATTTGCGAAAACAGGCATAGCAAGCATATAATGTTTCTTTGACGTCCACATCATAAAATTGTTGAAAACTAGTAGGCTAGTATATCTGTATTATCTTGTTTGATAATGTCAAAAGCTAGAGTCTTCTCATAGTTTTTAGCTGAATCTTTATGAAGTTTTTAAGCATTTTTACCTTAGAGCCTTTCCATGACTCACTCTAGAGTCCATAGGGTTGATCCATTTAGGACAAGCCTTTCCAACTAAGGACTACCCATCAATTCACATTCCAATTTGGTGAGTATGTGCATGTAGGAAATCTAGAAAAGAAAGTAGCTTAGGAAGCCTATTTTCCATGCTTGCTTTCAAAATTCTCCCCTTTTGACTTTTCTCAAATCTATGGTCACTGTCAACAATTGACCTAGTCCTATACTAAGTTTGCCTTAATCTGCCATATTTGGGTTTTTATCATTTTTGGTACCCTTGGCTAGCTATATTTCCATGCTTGGGTAAAAATAGTTGGCAGGAGTGAGAGAGAGAAAATTGAGAAACCAACATCGTTATCCATTAGGTTTTTGACAAGCCCCTTGTCCAATTTTAGAGTCAATCAAACATAGTTTGTCCCCAAAATGGAGTGGACCAAAAACCCTCTATACTCACATGTTATTGGCTAAAAATTAGCATAACTTTGGAAGGTTTTCAAGCATTTCTAGACCTGGCTATATCTCCTATCTTGTTGATAAGGATTCAAACAAATTAGGCTCCTTACACATACCTCAGCATGGTCTAGCCAAAATCTAGAGTTGTTATAGAGTGTAAGAGATTTTCCCTAGCAAGGAAACCCTTTAGGTTTCCACGCATGCCTCTACAACTCTCCCATTTAGTCATTTTCCAAGTTGACTAATAATGGGCGCTACGGATAACCTATGGTACCCACATACCAAGTTTGGTCCCATTTTGATATCTTAGGGTCACTTACCTTTTTTTAGTAGGTCCTTACTAAAATTAATTGTTTTTTATTCAGAGACTGGAGTTGAAGAATCCATAGTGTTATAAATACTCCCAGCATCAAGATTGGAGCCATTTGGGAGAGATTTGGATCATTTATGAGCGTTTTTAGGTCTATTTAAAAGAAAAAGATTGATTTTTTTCCTGTATTTTAGGGCCCATAAAAAAAGGCTATTTTTTTGGTATAGAATTCAAAGATCATTAAGAAAAGAGCATTGACTGGTAAAAGCTCATAGCTCGTTAATCTATTTGAGACAAAGAATTACACTATTTAAAACCATACATCACAAACTCTAGAGTAGAGAAATGGACTAACTAAACTGAGCTAGACTAGAAGCCCTCAAGGTTTCCATGCCTCGTTCTAGTCCTCTCCCCTTTTACGTGTTCTTAGATTTGAGCATACACGTGTGTTATCAGTAGCTTGGACTACCTACACACCAATTTTGAGCCAATTCCAACATAAATGGCATAAAATATTGGCTATTTTTAGCAAGTTTTGTCCTCATCCTATTTAAATTGGTGAATTTATGGAGAGATTAGATTCGGAGCTAACCTATAAATATATCTCATCAAGACCTAGAGCCCATACTTTTGATATTTCTAACACTTTATGAAGGTAGCCCCCTAGCATGACAATTTTTGAGATAGTGCTTAGAAAAGAAAGTTCTTGGACCAAAACAACTTTTTCCTACCTAAAGAAGCTAGGGATCTTGGTTTTTTGACTATCTCAAGTTATCCAGAGCCCGCAGGCATACACTATCCCACTAGAGGTGGATAATAAAGAACTTGTGCAAGAGCTAGAAGTTTGGAAGAGAAAGTTACAAAACCTAAAGGTAGAAGGCAGAGTAGGAAAAGGGGGGCAAAGGCAAAGAGCCAGTACTATGGACCAACACTGTAATGAACACAATCCATGGACATAATTTGTGTTAGTAAACTGAGAGAACATGTGATGGGCTACCACCAGGCAAACAAAGTGACTGCACTCAAGACCTACATTGAAGAGCTAGAAGGGTAATGGATGAATTCAAGAAATAGAAAAAGAAGGATATGGAGGCCATAAAAGAACTCGAGAAGGAGGCAAGCACTAAGCTAGGGAGACCAACACTCCAATGGACACAATCCGTGTGTTAATAAACCGAGAGAACACGTGATGGCCCACCACCAAGCAAACAAAGGGATTGCACTCAAGGCCCACATTATAGAGCTAGAAGGGTTGATGGAGGAATTCAAGGAATAGAGGAAGAAGGATAAGCATGCCATAAAAGAACTCGAGAAGGCGGCAAGCACTAAGCTAGGGAGAACCCACGGAGGAGCTAAAGAACAAAACTCTATAGATGAGCTTAATGAAGCCCTTAAATCCTCTAAAATGGACTTGGAAAATTACATAATGGGATCCAGGAAAAGGAGGAAAGGTATGTAAAGTTCTTATAAGCCAAGGAGGCTACACTTCTAGACTTTAGAGTTGGGACTTAAGATAGAACAAGGCTAGGAAAGTGTTAGTATAGGATTAAATCCAAATGTTGTACGAGCTCTAGAAAGCTAAAGAAGACTCACAAAAGGAAATGAAGAAGGCATGCTAGTTCCTAAGGGACCTAGCAGACCACACTATGCATGGCCAGACTCACCCTCTTGGCACAATTGACTCTGATAATTCATGGAACGACTAGATCAGGACCTGACACAATAGCCTCAAGCAGAGAGCAAAACAATGTTGGGACTAGCAAGTACCATGCCCAAAGAAACCTGAGCATATATTTAGTGCATATTGAATATAATGTATAGCATGTGTATATAATCAGACATTGACAACATTCTCATGTGTAGATTAGCATGTAGATAGTTATCATAAATTGACAACATGTTGACGTTGTGATAAGGTTTTATCTTATCTTTGATTTGTTTAGATTATTATACACATATAGATACTCTTTTGTAATAATGAATTAAAATACATGAAGATTAAAAATGACTACTATTATAAATCATGGTAAGGAATACATTAAAATACTATATAATTTTAAACATATTGAAAATGCATATTTCTTTTATATTATACATATATTTCCATAGCTCTAGAAATCAAATAAATCTCTTTAAAAAAAATGCAACATTTATTGGTCTTCTTATACCCTCTAAGATTACTAGTGATGCTTCTTTTGCTGGGTCAAATGAAATGTGTGTGATTGATATCACCCTTAGAATTGATCCAAGGTTTTAATACATTGTCCTTTAAAAGTTCAAGAACTTCTTAATTACACATCTCACATCCTACCATTGTAAACAATACAAATTTTATTGTATTTTTGCACACCCTCCTTCCAACACACACACACGCGTGTACACATACATACCCCTAACACATAATGAGTCCACATAATTGAAGATTCTCAAAATATTAAAAGAATCATGTGTACATTTACCAATAAACCTAAAAATATTATACACTTTAGCTCTAGATAAGATTAAAATAACATGATGTAGTAGCAAGAATTATACCAAATCATCTAATGAGATGGTGAAGCATGAAGACCATATAGTGTGTAGTTAACTTTGTTAACTGAGATTTTGTGCATTTCAATGTATTTTTGGAATGTATCGAGCCCCATTTTAGCTCTACAACACAAGCACTCCATAAAGGATTGATTTTGACTATGTATGCCCAATTCTAGTTCCATGCAAAGTTGTGGAAGAAATTTAGTTACAGAAGAGTCTATGCAGAGAATCAGTGATTTATTGTTAGATGTATGTTTTTTGTGCGACTGTTCTATATACCGCTGCATTATAACATGTGTATTGTAATGCAATATTAAAGATTGTAAGTTTGCTATAAGTGAAAAAGTATTCGATAAGTTGTTATAGGTAAAGATGTTTAACAATCTAACCTAGATTGTGAGCGATAACCTAGACAAGAATAACTTCCAAGCATGGAAGTTCAAGATGACCAATTTCCTTATGGGAAAATGATATTGGGAGTTTATCACACATGTGATGAAAAGGGGCCAAATATTGGTGAAGAAAATCCCATCTCTTAACAAGTGCAGGCATATAAAGTATGGCATGAAAGAGCCTGAAAAGTATTGTATTGGTTATCTCTGTCAGTGTGACAGATTCTATGATTGTGCATATACAAGATGCACAACACCTTAGTGAAGGTGTACAGCACAAACAAGCTTGAAAAAGTTGCATAATGTGACTAGAGGAAAGCTGAGTATAGATGATTACTCACTGAAGAAGGTTAAAGGGCTTGTAGATGCCCTTGCTTTTATTGGATCACTGGGTAGATAATGATGATATGGTTTTGGTAACCTTAAATGGTCTTGGAAAGGAATACAACCAATTTTATACCTCCATTTAAGTTCAAGGGAAGGGAACTCCAATGGAGTTTGAGAGAATACAACCAGTTTTAGACCTCCATTGGAGTTCAAGAGAACTTTCTTGATTTTTAGGAATTGATTACTCTCCTCATCCGTGAATGAATATTGGGGGAGGTTCATACTCTAGAAATTCACATGATCACACCTTCTACTTAGATATAGGTAGAGGTAGAGGCAGATCATCATCTCGAGGCTTAGGTGTAGGCTGTTTTGGAAATAAAAAACATGGACAACAAACAACAATAACATGAATCTAATGTACAAATACGTAAAAAGGGCCACTCTAGAGGTAAGGGGAGCCAGAGAGGCTGAGGTGGTTGGCAAAGATATTAGAATACAAATATCATAGAGTGCTATTACTATGGCAAACCAAGGCACCAAACAAGGGCACATTGGCAAGGGCTGCTATTATTGTGGCAAACCAAGGCACATTGCAAAGGACTGTTATAAAAAGTAGAATGATATCAAAAGTGAAAAGTTGTAGAGCAAGGCAATTATGCACGATCAAGTAAATAGCATGATGAAAAAGGTGAGCAACTATTTGTGATACAACATATAGTTCCATGATAGGAAACAGGTCATGATTGAGAGATATTTGGTATGTTGATTTTGGCACCTCTAACCACATAACCAATCATGGTAAGAGGTTTAGAGTCATGTAGAAAATGAAAAAACTAGGATATGTGGAAAACAAGTGATAATATTGTGCACCCCATTGGCATGTTGGGTCCAGGTCATCTTGTGGAGCATAGGAGAGGGTCCTCTTAATAAGGAAAACAATGAATGTATGTTGGTTATAGCATAGGATTTTTCATGTAAAAATGTTGACTGTATGGGGCTGATATTGGATGTTAATCTTTATGAGATAAAATGCTAATTATGGAGTGGTCATAGCATATGAAAACACACCATATGATGAGCTGATAAGCAAGACTAAAATATAGCTATAAGGTGACTGTAGGTCCTACATCAAGTTTATGCATATGAGAAGGCACCTACATGGGCTACCATGTTGTTAAGTACTGTTAATATGATAAAACACAACATGTATGTGTGCTATATTTAGCTTCACAAGTGGGCTAAGAGAGATGCATCATGATGGGAAAACTTAGAAACCCAAAAAAATGTAAACCCTAAAAATGTAGGAGTCCTAAAAAATAAAAACCCTAAAAATAGAGAAGGGGAGAAGGTGTAGCATGGGGATGGAATGGAGCCTAGCTCTGATATGATGTTGGAAACATGGCCAGGTCCATGAGGGAGTGGGACTAGAAGGAGAGA
This sequence comes from Cibotium barometz, assembly GCF_041138505.1. NCBI lineage: Eukaryota > Viridiplantae > Streptophyta > Polypodiopsida > Cyatheales > Cibotiaceae > Cibotium > Cibotium barometz. Next base: position 18,871,512 of record NC_141081.1, read on the forward strand.
TAGGGAGTGGGACTAGAAGGAGAGATGGTATGTGGAAGCATAAACATGGATATGGAAGAGAGAGAGAGAGAGAGAGAGAGAGAGAGAGAGAGAGAGAGAGAGAGAGAGAGAGAGATTACACATGAACATAATGATTGTATTATGAATGATAATACTCACACCATATATAGTATATTTATAAGCACTAAGTCCTTTATCTTTTGACCTAATCCTTAATAAGGGGTGTTTACAGCTAAGAGGGTGTTCATACCAAAATAACATAGACATAATCCACACCACTGCTGAGGCTTAGATAATTTTAACATGAAGTGAAAACAAAATTGGATAAAAAGGTAGAGAAATGCAATTTTCATTGGTTATACTTTGGAACAAAAAGGTTATAGATATTATATTCCTACCACTCGTGAGATGCAAGTAAGCAAAGTTGTTGTCTTTAATGAGATGAGTAGCTGGTATGCACCCGTGAAGGCAATTAAAGATATAGATGTAAGAAGTAATGATGTTGTCCCACATGTAGAGCAGCAACAATCATAGGTGCTTAGTGGACATGGAGAGTCCTCTAGTAATGGATCTAATGTTATTCCATGGTCAAGCAAGTTGAGGATAGATGTAGGCACATGTATCATGCAAAGGGAAAGAAAAGGTAGATCAAGCTTTTGTGCTTGATGTGTCAATAGGTCACTCATATGTGGATAGTGATTGTAGTAGTGGCTCTGAGCAGAGCCTTGATAAAGAGCTTAGCATTTCATCAGTGGGTTACCCTTGATGCAAGGAGAACCAAGGCTATTTTGAGGACACCTGGCAATGATCTAAGTGTACACATGACTACAAGGGTTAAATACCCTATGAGAGGTTGAGATGTGATAGATATACAACCCATCATTAATCTTACATGGTTAAAGTAATATAGGAGCTGGAGCCCACTTGTTTTGAATAGGCACTTGGAAATAAAAAGTGGGAAGATGTCATAGATCATGGATAAGGAGATGTCAGCATATTGGATATAAATGCAACATGGGAGTTAGTACCTTTGCCTAAAGAAAAGAAGGTAATTAGATGTAAGTGGGTGTATAAGGTCAACCATAACTTAAATGGACCAGGAGCAAATATAAGAAGGTAAGATTGGTTGGGTTATACGTAGACCTATGGCATTGACTATGAGGAGACATTTAGCATGGTTATGACAATGAAAATCGTGAGAGTTGTCATTTCTATAGCTATAGCAAAGGGTTGGTCTTTACATTAGATGGATGTAAAGAATGATTTCTTGTATGGTGAGTTATAAGAGGTATACATGATGTAGCCACCGAATTCCTAATGTAAAGGAATTAATGGAGATTTTTATTTAAATTTTAAGAGAAAATTTAGTTAAATTTATCTTTTTGCATAGATAAGTTTAAATGATAAAGAGGAATTTCCACCATATTGAAATTCAAATATTTAAATGAGAAAAGTGGAATTTTTACCTCAATGGAATTAATGGACATTTTTATGTAATTTTTAAGAAGAATTTTAAATAGATTTAATTTATGGTAAAAAAGGAATTCCCAGGATAATTGGATTAATTTATGTGGATGTTTTGATTATCATTGGTGATGGTGATGGTGATACACATGATGTCAGGATGCTTTTGAAGCAGAAGTTTGAGATAAAGGATTTGGGTGAGCCACAATATTTATTGGGTATCGAGGTGGTGAGATCACCTCATGGCATTTTATTATTATAGAGGCAATATGGCTTGGACATCTTGTCGAGGTATATTATGTAAGCCTATTTCAGTGCCATTGGAGCAGAACACTAAGCTTTCCATGGATACAGGTAAGCTTTTGGAGGACCCTATTATGCACAGGTGTATAGTGAGTAGATTGATCACAACATGACTATTACTAGACCAGACTTGGGCTATGCTGTTAGACTTGTGAGTCAATTTATGCAGGCCCCTAGGAAGCCACACTTGGATGGGTTCTCATGTACAAAAGTTCACAGTCAATTATGGAGTTTTCTTTGGCTGGTACTATGGCTTGGACAAGTTGTCCAAGTATAGTGTAACAAGGTGTAAGCCTATTTCAGTGCCATTGGAGTAGAACACAAAGCTTTCCACCACAGATAGAAGTGAGCTTTTGGAGGATCCCACTATGTACAGGTGAATAGTTGGTAGCTTGATCTATTACTAGGCCAAACTTGAGCTATGTTGTTTAACTTATGAGTAAGTTTCTAGAAGTCCCTAGGAAGCCACACTTGGATGGGTTCTCAGGTACATAAAGTCCATATTTGATTATAGACTTTTCAATAAGACTAACATAGAGATATAACTACATGGGTGCATAAATGTTGATTGGGCTGGTAGAGTGTTGTAGACAGGAGATCTACCAATGGCTTTATGTCATTTATTATGATAACATAAGTAGAATACAACTGGGTCTACCCAGTCTAGCATGTTAGGATAAAGCACATTGAGGTGTATTATCACTTTGTGAGGGAGAAGTTTCTAGCAGGTGGTGATGTGGATTTGGTATATTTTAGCAAAGAGGATTATGTGGTTGATATCTAAGCACTAGGTATAGAGAAGCTCCATAGTTTTAGGAGCTTAGTGTGTGGACTTGAGCTCAAGAGGGAGTGTTGAGATATCAAGCTCAACTAGTGATGCGTACATTGATAACCTGCCTAGGTGATTGATTTCGCGCTTATGCCACTAGCACAGTTGGTAAGATTATGGTTGATATGCCGCCAATGGATGATAGGCTATGTGACAACCACATTTTCATTACTAGAGTATGGCATAGTTATAGCGCCAGATTTATAGTCAAGTTCACACTATGGAGGACTGACCTTGTATGTTTTAATAGTATGTACTCTTACTTTCCCTTATAGTATGTACTCTTATCTTTATGATATACTAGATTGAGAAAAGAAAAAGATATAAGAAAATTCAACCATCCATCTATCTCATGTGTCTTGCTCTCTCTTGTGTGTGTTTACTTTGCAAGGAACTTAAGCTCTCTCTCGTGTGTGTGTTTTCTTGCAAGCTATTCAAGCTCTCTCTCTCTCCCCCACATTCTCTTTAGTTCATATCAGCCTAGGGTGAGGTTGTGATTGTGTTAAATTGGAGTCAAAGCGTAGGTCATATTCTTTTGAAGCTTGTGTGAGAGCTCTAGTTGATGAGGTTAGTTGTAGCAAATGCATGTGTTGATGAGTGCCATGAGTGTGAGATGTGAAAAAAAATGTGATTCCCATAGTGAAATATAGCAAATGCATGAGTGCCATGAGTGTGAGATGTGAAAAAAAAAATGTGATTCCCAGAGTGAAATATGCAAGAGACATGCATGGGCAATGGGTGGAAGGTGTGGCATATGTGTTTACTTTTCCAAACTTGTATATTTCTCCGACTCAACTTCTTTCCTCGACATTTACTTAACATCATTTTTCTTGGGGGATCAAGATCATGAGAGATTGAGGCATGGTAATGGACTTTGTCCATAACTACAGTAAAGGGATTTGGCACTATCAAGCATTGGAGATAGAGACAATCTGGATCAATGGTTGGTGTGGTCAAAGAAGAGGCCACAAAAGGTCCCTGTTAATTTGAGGAGGATCTAGCGATGGGTCATAATGGTCCCCCTATATCTAGAAATGTATCTGGATGTCAAAAGATGAGGCTTAATATAGGTACTTAAGCTAGTGGTGCCTATTCTTGCATGATGTGTCTACTAGATGGGATCCCGTGTGTATTGCAAGTCTCATGTATGACCATTGGCTAAAGGTATGCCCTTATAGAAGCTCCTTCCATAAAACATCTAACACACTCCTTTCTTTGACTCTTACCTTTATGATTTATTTGAATCTTACACATAGTTAGGGATAGGAAATTGAGGGTTGAGCCTGGTTGACAAGGTGGTTATGAGGATGGGTCGTCCATAAGAATGGAAGAATTTAGGACAACCAAAATGGCATGTATTGCAAGGAACTGTGGATGGCTTGCTATAGACATAGTTGAATGGAGCCAATTATTGAGGCTGTTTTTGAAGTGTTGATGAATATTTGGCCCTCTTTCTTGAAGAATGGTGAGTCAGTGGAAGCATTACAGAGCTTTCATAGCTTAAGGGTGAAATTTTGGATTATAGACCACTGCAGTGACCTTGGCATATGGCCTTGCTTTGACATGCTGGAGCATCTCTATTTGGCTTGATTAGCCTTGGAGGAAGATGTGGAGCCACATTAATTAAATCACCACTTTGTGTGAAGATCTCCATTTGGGTGCATGATGGATCCGAAGGCTCCATTTTGGATGCCCATTTGGCTTGGGCAAGATGCAAGATTCTCTGGCTAACACCTTCATTGTGAGATCCCTCTACCCCCTCCGCGGGTCGGACTCCCGGTAGCTGAAACAGCGGAAGCAGCCTCCTCATACGCGGGGCAGGGTTTCTCACTCGGGACCTCGCCCTCGAATGTCCGGGCATGAGACTAGGCTGGTGGTCACTCCAAAAACCAAAACCGGGAAAAATTCCCATGCCCGAAAAAAGCGGGGGCGATTTCGCCTTTATGAATTTTTTTAATTTTTTTTTTTGTAACGTAATCAATTCTAAGCTATCCTTCAACTGAATAAACCAGATAGAAGGAAACTATCACTGATATAATTTGATCATTTTAGTAAATTCAACGCTTTTTTCCTGATCCAGGTCAGGCACAGCCGTTGATCCACTTATTGAAAAATTTATCAAGGAATTGTCTAATTACTCGAATCTTAGTGTAATCCTAAGATTTTACAGTTTGATCATTAAAACTCCACTGATTCCAGCCTAACCCCATCCGGCCCATGGGTTAGCCACCACCCTACCACTAGAATCGGTGGAACCAAACAAGTACTCACCCACCCATAATTGAATTACCTTTCTTAACTTTAGCTTTAGAAAACAGATACGCACACACTCCTCTTTATTAAAACTTTAATAAAAACAACCCTTGATAAACAATTTACGGTTTATACATGTCATACTTCAAAATTTTCATTGAGTCCTTATTTCTCAACAAAACGGTATCACTCTGGACTCTCCGTTGAGACCAGCAAGTCAACAACGAGATCCAGTGATAGATTATAAAAACATAGGTCCATCATATAATATCTTCCTCGACATACGCATGGATGTCCTCGGCATCGTGAGCCCGTGCATCACCTAGTCAGAACCCTCCAGGATCCTCCTTAGGTGTCCTGGCACTTCACTCAGGGACCGCTTCGTCGGCCCTCGTCCATCGTATCAAAAGCGTACCATTTTAACCATACCGAGGCTGGTCAAGTCCTCGACAGGTTTTGCCGCGTGAGCTGTCCCTCGAACACTCCCCACCAGCTATTGCAACCGAACCTCCCTTAGATAAACATATATGCCAAATGCTCCCTCCAGCATTCTGGCGTAAGACAGTCTTTTAAGAAGGCAGAGTTTCTATGCAAGTTTATAGTTTTGATTTTTGTTTGAATACCATAAGTATATCGTAAATCCCTATCTCAATACTTCTAGATCCAATTTTCAATTCCAAACAGAATTCTTCAAATTTTGTTAACTTGATCCTTAGATCAAAGTCACACAAGTCTTAACTTAGTTTCAGATTCGGTGGGTGATTGAATACATTTTCCCTGAACTGGGCACATCGTCATTGATTGAAACTGACGAAGGAATTAGGTCTTGGTCAATAGTCTGAGTCAGAGTTTAGGTCTGAAAGGTTCTTTCTAAAATTATCTTCTCGAAAGGTACTATCTCAGTTTCTCTTTTTCTAAAATTTCTTTCGACAAATATTTATTTACAAATTCAAAAACATAGATTTCTTGAGGAATATTTATTTATATCGATCTCCGATTAAAATTTATCTTTTATGCATACCTCTATACATTAAAATTAATTATGATAAAAATAATAATTTTATAATAAAAATATATCTTTATGCATACTCCTATGCATGAAAATAAAAATGATAAAAGTAACACTTTTGATATAAAAATTTATCATTATGCATACTCCTATGCATGAAAATAAAAATGATAAAAGTAACACTTTTGATATAAAAATTTATCATTATGCATACTCCTATGCATGAAAATAAAAATGATAAAAGTAACACTTTTGATATAAAAATTTATCTTTATGCATACTCCTATGCATGAAAATAAAAATGATAAAAGTAACACTTTTGATATAAAAATTTATCTTTATGCATACTCCTATGCATGAAAATAAAAATGATAAAAGTAACACTTTTGATATAAAAATTTATCATTATGCATACTCCTATGCATGAAAATAAAAATGATAAAAGTAACACTTTTGATATAAAAATTTATCATTATGCATACTCCTATGCATGAAAATAAAAATGATAAAAGTAACACTTTTGATATAAAATTTATCATTATGCATACTCCTATGCATGAAAATAAAAATAATAAAAGTAACACTTTTGATATAAAAATTTATCATTATGCATACTCCTACGCATGAAAATAAAAATGATAAAAGTAACACTTTTGATATAAAAATTTATCTTTATGCATACTCCTATGCATAAAAATAATACTTGGAATATAGAAACCTAAAGATTAAAGAAGAATTTTATTTCACTAATTTCAACAAATTTCGCCATAACCTCCTTTGTATGGCTGACCATTTTTCAACTTTCTAAGTCTAAAAAAATAGCTAGAAGTATTAGATTTATCCTAAAGTAAACAATTTCTCTTAATTAAAATATCATAAAAAAAACTTGACAATTTATCATTAACCAATTACCAAGGATAGAGAATGGTTGGTTTTGTTAGAGAAGAGAGGGAAATGCCTTTCTGTAATGAGCCATAACATTTTTAGAGAAGACATAAAGCATAAAAATCATTTAAACCATAAAAACCATGAAATAATTGAAAAAAAAGAAGAGTCACCAACTTACTAAAGACTTTAATAGCTTTCCTTTGGCTTGAGGGTTTGAGGGTTCAACTCTTAATTGAACAAGAGTGGCCACCTACCTTTGGAAGAGGGAAATGTCAAAAACTAGTGAATTATTAATGAATTCACAGTTCTTGGCTTGGGTGGAATAGAGTAACAATGCATAAACATTATTGATTTTCAACAAAGGGGAAGGCCTCTATTTATAGGAAAAAGTGAGCTCCTAACTAAACAAACTGATTCTAGAATTTTCCAATTCAGTTTGGTCAATTTTTGACCATTTTTAGGTCAGTTGAGCTAACTTTTTGCAACTAGACTTGAATTAGGAGAGAGAAGAGATGAAATATCTGAATTTATGATGATTTAAAACAAAATTAATCATGTGAAGTAGGCGCCTCATTAAATGCTCTCCCCCTTCCTTACATATGTGTCAAAATGGCATCATTATACGCAAATTATCTCATATTTTGATATTACTCATAGTTTTTTTAAACTAATAAACCTTGTATATATTCAACTCTTCACCTTATGTGAGCATTGAAGGGACTCCCCTTCCTTACATATGTGTCAAAATAGAATCATTATACCCAAAATATCTCATATTTTTAATATTACTCATAGTTTTTTACTAATAAACCTTGTACATATTCAACTCTTCACCTTATGTGAGCATTTACTCATTTTTGGGTATTTCCTTTTACAAATTGGATTTATCTCCTCCTCACACATGGATTGATCCTATTGGCCCACAGAAACCTTAATTGGACCATAGTCTATAAATTTCTGAAAATCTAGACCCTTAGGCTAAGGTCCTTTATACCCAATTCCAATAAATTCTAGTTGCACATTGGAAGTTCTTTTTGAATTTCTGTTTCAGGGGAACTTATTTTAATAAGATGAGATATTTTTCTATATTAAAAATCTAAATATTCTCTCTCTAGAATATTTTCTCTCTCTAGGCTAAAACAGTTAGAAACAAGATCCTTTATATTTCTAAGGAGGGATTTGATTACACGGGAAGATGCTGGACATCTTGAGAGGCTGGGGAGGAATCTTACATTCATGAAGTCTTGGGATGTCATGCATCGATGGAAGGCTAGTGGCCTTTGTGATTGCACAGATGCTAGAATTGTGATTCATGGCTGGAAAGAGGGTTAGACTAAGCAAGATCAAGACTCAATGAAGAAGACAAAACAAGACAAGCAAATCGATGACAAGCATGCAAACTCTTGCCATGGGGCATTGATGCAGCTTGCTGCACAAATGGGATCTTATATTGGAGTGTCTAGATCAAGGTGCGATTGAGACTATTGGGTGTGATTGGTGAGGGACATGAATGTGTGGATTGATGCTAGATGGGGACCACAAAATGGTGCATGTTGTCCGGTTCTATGTACATAAGTACCAGTGGAAAAATATTGATGTTAAAGAGGGTGGAATACAAACTGAAAACTTGCAAGGGTATATTTCTAAGTGGAAGCTCATTTGGGTTTTGACTTCACTAGATTTTCTTTTGGACTTGTGGGTTATTTAGCATTTGGACTATCCAGACAATGTACCTACAAGTGAGCCCATCTATATCATCTCTGCCCTCTATAGGGAGCGCTCTACCTACTCACTCTAGGGAGCCAAAATAAGTAGTAGAAGTAGAAGGGTTTAGAAATTTATTGCACTCTACATGTTTGTCAATGTAGATGGTTGATAGACCACTTGCCAAATTGTGATTTATGGCTGGAAAGAGAGTTGGACTTAGCAGGATCAAGACTCACTAAAGAAGACAAAATAAGACAAGCGGAATACAAAAATAAGACAAGTGGATCAACGACAAGCATGAAAAATGTTGGCAAGGGAAGGTATTGATGTAGCTTGCACGAATGGGATCCGATGTTAAGTGTCTAGATCAAAGTGCTATTGAGACTATTGGGTGCAACCAGCGAGAGGCATGGATGCATAGATTGGTGTCAGTGGGGCGGATGGACCACAAGGTGGGATGGACTGTCCAGGTCTATGTACATGAGTGCCCATTGCAAAATGATGTATGTGAAGAGGAGTGAATGCAAACTCGACACTTGCAAGGGTATTTTTTATAAGTGGAAGCTCATTTAGGTCTGGACTTAGTAGGATTTTCTTTTAGACTTGTGGGTTGTTTAGCATTTGGGCTATTCGGGCGGTGTATCTACAAAGCAAACCCATTTGTACAAGTTCTACCCTCCATGGGGACCACTCTACCCACTTGGTGGGGAGCCAAAATAATCTAGAAAAAGAAGGGTTTGGAAATTTATTGCACTGATATCGCTTAGTTGGATCGCTTATCGGTTAGTGGTTGGGGAGGTACGATGATGTTTGATAGCTTGAGATGATGTTTGATAGCTTGAGATGGGTTTGTGAGCCATGTCAAATTAGGGATGGTTTGGCAATCTTGATAGTTGTAGTGTGCCTCTTTGGATCAGAGGGGATTGATGGAAAATAATTCTTGCTTATGCTTTATTGTCTTCTCTTTTAGGGTTGCTTTTTTTGGAGCTACTAGTTGGTCCTTTACTGACTTCATTTGCTTTGCTGGCTCTTCTACCTAGTCTTCTACCTTTCCGATTACATGTGGTACCTTGCTGGTTTCTCTTGCAGTTTTCCAATGTCCTCGCCTACATGTTTTCTTTGTTGTGTGTTTGGCATTAGTTTCTCTTCATGATTCTCTTCTCAAAAGGGAGCTGTATGAGGTGTGTGTATGCAACGGTAGGACGGGAAAAAGGTGAGTGGGTGGGGGGAAAATTTTTTCCAAAAAAGTGAGGGATAGGTGTATGAGCATATGCATATGTGACATTGGGGGGGTGCATGCATGTGTATACACTACCGTGTGTGTGCACATACATGCAATTATTTGTGTAGAAAGTATGCATGTGTGGGTTTTGTGTTTTTAGATTTTGCATGTGCATGCTTGCATCAATAAAAGTGTGTGCAAGTGCATGCAAGTGTGGGTGAATGCATATGTGGTGGGGGTGTGTGTACATGAGGGCTTTTACATTTTTGGGAGTATGCACATGCATTTTGAGCATTTTATACAAGCGAATAAGGTGATGACAGTAGTGAGTAACTATTTATGATACAGTTGTTCACTATGGCAAACTAGGGTACATGGCAAAAGATTACTATAAGAAGCAGAATGATATCAAAATTGAAAAGTAATAGCATACATCATCAAGTAAACAAAGTGATGACATAAGTGGCCAACTGTTTATAATACAATACATCCTTAGTTCCACAACAAGAAACATGTCAGGATTTGGAGATATTTGGTATATCGATTCTGGCGTCTCTAACCACATGATGAGTCGTAGTGAGTGTTTTAGATATGTGTAGAAAATGAAAAAACCAAGATGTGAAAACATAGGATGATACTATACACCCCATTATGCATTTTGATAAAATGCCATTATCTAATGTATGATGGCAAAATGACGTACTTGGCAGATGTACTTCATATTCCTAATATTATAAAAAACTTGGTTTTTGTTGGGTAGATGTTGAGGAGGGTCTACTAGTGAGGTTTAATCCTCAACAAGCATGTTTTTGTGAAAGACTTCAAAAATCATTACCGCTTAGTTGCAAAGGGTAACAAAAATGTCAAGATGTTTACTTTGGATATTAACATGCTTGAGGTTAAAGCAACCATGAAGTCTATACATGCCCAAAACATTGTTGCAATTTGCTGAAGTTTAAGGTTGATGGTATGCATAAAGTATATGAATCATGCCAGCTTGATAATCATGCCAAACATACTAGATGTTATATATTCGAATGTATGGGGATTGACCAAAATTGTAACAATTACAGGTTAGAGGTATTATGTTACATTCATTGATGATCACACTAGAAAAGTGTGGGTTTATTTCATGAAGGAGAAAAGTCCAATGTTTGCTCACTTTTAAAGATTTAAAGCCTTAGTAAAGAAGAAATGTATGCAAATAAAATGCATGTGTGATCAAATGGTGGGAGAGAGTATTTTTCCAATGAGTTCATTGATTTCTTAAGAAAGAAGGAAATCAAAACAATTTACATGTAGGTACACTCCGCAAATAGAATGGTGTTGCAAAAAGGAAAAAAAGCCACATTACAGAAGTGGCACATGCCTTGATGTTTGAAAAGAATACGCCAGGTTATTTTTGGGTAGAATTGCTATTTATATCATGAATAGGACCCCCACTCTAGTTGTTCATGGCATGATACCTGAACATAAGTTTACAGGTATAAAAATAGATGGGCCCTACTTAAAAGGGTTTGGATGTATTACATATGTGCATGTTCCAGACGACGATGTGAGAGCCAAAGCTAGGTCCAGGGATAAAGAAATCCATATTCATTGGCTATGCTTTGGAGCACAAAGGTTTTAGATGTTATAACCTTACTACTCATCGTGAGATGCAAGTAAGCACAAATGTTGTCTTTGATGAGATGAGTAGCTAGTATGCACAAAGGTAACTGAAGATGTAAATGTAAGAAGAAGTAATGATGTTGTCCCACATGTAGAACATCAGTCCACATGTGGTTATAGTGAACCTAGAGAGTCCTCTAGCAATGGATCTAGCGTTAGTCCATGGTCAGAAAGATTGAAGACATATGTAGTTACACATGTATCACGTAAAGGGAAGGAATATGTATATCAACCTTTTATGCCTAATCTGTCAGTATGTCACTCATATTTGGATGGTGTCTTTAGTGCTCCTCGAGAGCAGAGCCTTGATGAGGAGCTTGGCATCCCATTAGTGGTTACTCCTAGTACAAGCAGAACTAGGGCTATTTTAAGGACACCTATATATAGGTCTATGAGCGTTAGATACCGTATTTGGTACGACATTGAGGTCTGCGTACATGGTTGAAGCAATATAGGAGTTGGAGCCCACTTGTTTTGAGCAAACACTTGGAAATAAAATTAGAAGATGCTATAGATGAGGAGATGGTAGCATTGGATGCAAATGCAACATGCCTTCGCCTAAAGAAAAGAAGGCAAATGGATGTAACTAGAAGGCAAATGGATGTAACTAGATGCAAATGGATATAACTGGATGTAACTAGATACAAATGGATGTAACTAGATGTAACTAGATGTAAATGTAACATGCCTTTTCCTTCTTTTTCTTTGCCTAAGGAAAAGAAGGCAATTGATGGTGTATAAGGTCAAGCATAAGTCGGATGGATTAGTGAGTAGGTATAAGGCAAGATTGGTTTCCAAGGGTTATACACAGACCTATGGCATGGCATTGACTATGAGAAGACATTTAGCATAGTTCCCAGAATGGTAACTGTGAGAGCTATCATTGTGGCAACCATGAGAGCTATCATTGCTATGGTTTGCGAAGGGTTGGTCTTTACATTAGATAGATGTAAATAATCTCTAAAAGTGAGCAAACACCTCACTTTTCTCCTTCATGAAATAAACCCACACTTTCCTAGTGTGGTCATCAATGAATGTAACAACATAGTACCTGCTACCTGCAATTGTTGCAGTCTTGGTCGGTCCCCATACATCTGAATGTATGACATCCAATGGCCTTGCATTGACATGCTTTTAATGTGGGAAAGCATGTTTGGCTTGCTTACCAAGTTGGCATGCTTCACATACCTTATGCATACCGTCAACCTTAAAATTTGGCAAACCTGCAACAATATTTTGGGCCTACATAGACTTTAGTTGCTGTACATTCACATGACCAATGCACTTGTGCCATATGTCAATATCTACAATGACACCTGTTCCATGTGCAAACATGGTTGCCTTTATCTCAGACATGTTCACATCCAAAGTAAACATCCTGCCATTTTTCTTACCCTTTGCAACCAAGCGACAATTATTTTTGAAGTCTTCCACAAAACATCCTGGAGGATTAAACCTCACTTGCAGACCCTGCTCAACCATCTATCCAACAGAAACCAGGTTCTTTGTTATATTCAGAACATGAAGTATATCAGCCAAGTACTTCATTTTTCCATCCTGCATAGACAATGGCACTTTGCCAACATGCACAATGGGATGCATAGTATCATCACCTGTTTCTACATAACCTGGTTTTTCCATTTTCTATATATCTCTAAACCAATCAGCATGACTGGTCATGTGGTTAGAGGCACTAGAATCCACATACCAGATATCTTGAGATCCTGACACATCCCCTGTTATAGAACTAAGCATGGCTGCATCACAAATAGCTGCTCACTTCTGTCTCATCACCTTCATGTTTGCTAGATGATGCATAGTTGCCTTGGTGTAACTTCCCACTTTTAATGTCATTCTGCTTTTTGTAGCAGTCCTTTTCCATGTGTCCTTGTTTGCCACAATAATAGCACTCTATGCTATTCGAATTTTGATTTCTTTGCCAACCACCTTGGCCTCTTTGGTTCTCCCTGCCTCTAGACTGACCTCTTTCACCTGTGTATGATTGCTGCTGTGAATCATTGGACTGTTGTTGTCCAGAGTTCTCATTTCCTTGTCAGCCACACCACTTTGGCCTCGACCACGGCCTCTACCTCTGCCTCTACCTGAATTAGAGTAGAAGGCATGTTTTGATGTGTTCTTACTTTGTGAAGAAGAATCCTCACCTAAATCCTTTTCTTCTATGATCAGCATAGATATCAAGTCCCAAAAGTTAGGAATATTCTCCCAAACTGCAATGGAGGTCTTGAATGGCTTGTACTCTTTGCCAAGCCCATTCAGACAAGCACTCACCAAATCATCATCCTCCACTGATACATTGATAGATCCAAGGGATTCAACAATGCCCTTGATCTTTAAGGCATATTTATTGATGGACATACTTTTCTTTTCCATAGTATGCAACTCTTGCTTTAACTGCAACTTCCTTGCCTTTGTGTTAGTCTGGAACATCTGAACCAGATTCTGCCATGCACAACTGATGGAGTGTTTGCATCCTGTATGTGTCCTATCATAGGGTCTATGACACTAATTGAAAGCTAGTACATGATTTTTCTTGTACCCTGATTCCAATCCTTGAATGCCTACAAACAGACAACTTCTGTATACAACCTATAATATAGCAGTATCTCCTGTAACTGCCAACAGCTGTACTTCAGCATAACCTATGTGTCGCCAAATGTGATCAGAGTACATGTACATACACCCAGTATCAACAATACATGTGTAAACCCTATCTGCACTTCCAAAATGCACTATGGCACTACAATAACCAGATTTCGAGCAGAAAGAGTTCTCTACCAGAACTTCCAGAACTTCCATAAAATTATCGAAAATACCTTGCAGTGATGAAACGAGACCCGTAACGTGCCCTAAACGTGAATCTGGCCAAAAAAACAACATCCAGTAGTATACCTATCCTATAGCTCCGCTCCCACGAAGATGATTCCTCAATCAGAGATGTGTAGCTCCCAGAGCTACTGAGGGGTGTTGTTACCTAAACCAAGAAGGGGAAAGAGATGATGGTACTCTTGTGTAGTACCGCTTCCTTCCTTGCTTCTTCTTGCCTCTTGCTTGCCTCCTTAGCTCTCACACAAACCAGGCTCTGATACCATAAAGAGAATGGAGAGGGAGAGCTTCAAACCCTAGCAAGCAAACACACACACACAAGAGAGAGCAAGACACAAGAGAGAGATGGATAGCTGAATTTTCTTCTATCTTCTTCTTCTCTACTCAACCAACATAACATAAAGATAAGAGTATACATTATATGGGTTAGTACTCAACTACTACAATCAACTACTACAATATACAAGGGCCGGCGGTCCATAATGTGAACTTGACTAAATGAGCTGGCGCTATAACTATGCCACTATCTAGTAATCCAAAATGGCTGTCACACAGCCTGTCATCCCATTGGCCACATATCACCCATAATCTCACCAACCATGCTAGTGATGTAAATGCAAAAGCTATCACCCAGACGGGTCATCAATGTCCACCGTAGCACTAGTTGAGCTCGATATCTCAACATTATAGTGATTTGAAACCTCACTTGGACAGAAGACAAAGACCACCCCCCAAATATCATCCTTAACAACCTTGCAAGGAGATCACTAATACGAAGTGGGTGCCCAATAGTACCCTAGCTAGGCAAGGAAAGTATAATGCTCGAGCAAAGACCTAGTAGCCACAATTTTGAAACCTCATCAATGAAGACAAGGTCACTCCCTAAATGTCATCCTCAACAACCTTATAGTAGGGAGGTCACTAAGGAGTTGTGGTACCCAATAGTACCCTATCTAGCCAAGGAAAGTAAGATGCCACCATTTTTCTAGAAGCTAACCCATCACATAAATATGCCAAGCGAGAGCCTATACAAAAGAGTTTTACCCATAAATCAAGCACTACTAGGTCCTTGTCAAAATGTTAAAAGCTCAAGGATTATATGATAAGAATCCTTCCATTTTGGGTCCCGGGGACCTTACGGAACTATACCCCGATCTCCAAAGTTAAAGAGAGTTAGGGAGTGGGCCTTGAACCGTAGTTCGATTCCATTAAGCAACATTGCGTTGGGTCCCAGCTTGTGGCTCATAGAAGCACAAGGCTTCTATGAAGGGAACCCCTATATTTGGGTTTTAAGGTCAAGAAAACATGCACCATAAGCCTCTACAACAATGCCATCAAACACCTGACCAAAGATGGAGTAAAGACCAAAATCCATGTGGGTTTTGAAGTCAAGAAAACCCACACCATAATCCTCCATAACCATGTTATCAAACGTCAAACCAAAGATGGAGTGGAGACCAAAATTTATGCCTCCACGCCAACCCCAAAGCTTAAGGAATGGAAAGTAGGGGCTTCCCCCTTGATTCATGTGTTGACACTACCTTTAGAGAAGTCAAAAGAATATGTGGACACACCACATGTAGTAAGACACAAAACCTTGCCCACCATGTGCAGTGGTGTCATCTAACCTTGTTCCCACCATCAAAGAAGAGTTACCCATGGTGCTATATCCCAAGGAAAGTTATGTATATGATGCATAGTTGCCTTACTGCAACTTTCCACTTTTGATATCATTCTGCTTTTTATAATAATCCTTTGTTTTCCATGCTCCCTAGTTTGCCACAATAATAGCACTCTATGCTATTTATATTTTGATTTCTTTTCCAACCACCTTAGCCTCTCTAGCTCCCCCTACCTCTTCTATTTGTTTATACATTAGATTCTTGCTGTGATTGATGCCATTAATTTTTTATTTCCAAAACGGCCTCAATCTCTGCCTCTAGATGATGATCTACCTCCACCTCTACTGCATCTCAATAAAAGGCGTGCTCATGTGAATTTCCAGAGGATGAACCTTCCCCAATGTTCATCTCGTCATGGATTAGGAGAGCAATCACCTCCTGAAAATCAAGAAAGATCTCTTGAAGTCCAATAGAGGTCTGAAATTGGTTGTATTCCTTGCCAAGACCACTAAAGGTCATCGGCACCATATCATCGTCATCTACTAGTGATCCAATAGAAGCAAGGTCATCTGCAAGTGATCCAATAGAAGCAAGGTCATCTACTAGTGATCCAATAGAAGCAAGGTCATTTACAAGCCCTTAAACCTTCACTAAGTAATCATTTATACTCAACTTCCTTCTAGTCACATTATGAAGCTCCTTCTGCATCTTCTAAGATTGAGTGTTTATACTATACATCTTTACCAAGGTGTCCCAAGCCTCCTTAAACATTTATGCATTCTCTATGTACACAATCATAGAGTCTATTGTGGTATTATATGGTAGTGATGTGTGTGAACACACTTAGGACTGCTGGGGCACTTTTTCCCTCACTAGGAGGTTTTTTCCCCCGTGTGTATGTACACCCTCTTATCTACTCATTTTGGGGTGTGTACTTATCTTTTGTATTTGGCACACATTTGTTCATTCTTATCTAGTGAGTTTGTATGCTCTCAAGCTTCTCTATCTTGTGTGTGTGCATTGTTGTAACCCTAACCCTAATTCTAAATTGGTATCAGAGCTAGCTTCCTTGACACTTGATTTAGTAGTCTGCATTCCTCCTTACGCCCATGTTTTTCTGTTTCCAATTGAGATACCCTCTTAGAAGAAGGAGGTATATACTGTAGTGTACTGTATACAAAATATACATCATCGTTTTCAGGGTCTGCGGTGTGTTTTGGGCATCGCAAGTTTTTTGTAGACGTTCTGGAGAGGCATCATTTTGGATTGGTTCTACCCGATTTTGGGTGTTTGGGCTGTGTAACGGTAAAGATTTGGTGTGCAACAGAATCTACAGTGTCTTCAACAACATCGACCATCATACTTTCACTAGTAACACTATTCTCTACTCTGTGTTATTTTTCATACACTTTACAGGTGATTCAGTCAGTTGGCAGCCATCCAGGGTTGCATTCAATGAATACTGAGTACTTGTAGTGTGTTGAAAGATTTTGCATTTGGTAGAAAGTCATGGTTGGCAGTAGTGATGTATTCAACATGTTGTCTGCTAAAAACAAACTTGATGGGACTAACTACCCATTGTGGTCCTATATGATGAGACATGTACTGGTTACTAAATGCCTTTTGAATGTGGTCAATGGTAGTGAAACTCGTCCTATTTCACAACTACCAGTGCAACCAGGTGTTGCAGTACATCTGAAGTAGAATCTGATACAGATGTGGCTCCTCCACATGCACCACCAGTACCTCCCATTGCTGCTCAAACGAGATGGGATGAAAGAGATGCACAAGCACATGCATTGCTTACACTTTTTGTGAAGCGAAGCATTATTCCTCATATTAGGTCACGTAAGACTTCCAAACAAGCATGGGATGCACTTGTTGCATTATTATAGGTGCGCAATGAAGCACGTGTTTCATATCTGCGTGAATAGTTGGAGTCTGAGCACATGAATGAGGGAGACTCAATGGACAACTTCTTGACCAAGATCAAAGATTTTAAGGAGACGCTTGCTAGTGTGGATGAAATAATCGTGATAGTACATTGGTGCCTATAGTTCTCAATGCATTGCTGAATTCTTATCAGAGTTTTGCCTCTACCCTTAGACTTATGATGAAGGGAAATCTAAATGCCCTTACATTTGATGAGCGGGTTTCAGTACTCTTGCAAGAAGAGCAGTCTAGGCAAAACATATCTAATATGCAAGTTGGTGACCAAGCTTTTATTGCCAATTAGAAAGGCAAAGGTAAAGCTTCTTCACATGGTGGCTATAAGCCAAAATCAAAATCCTCAGGTAAGGATGTAGAGAAAGAAGGTGATAAGCCTAAAAAGAAGGGCAAGTGTCACTATTGCAGGAAACCAGGGCACTACATACATGAGTGCAAGAAAAGACTAGAGAAGGAGAAAAGAAAGAATCGGGCATGGCTGTGGGCTGCACCAAGTGTAGAGAAGAAGGAATCTGCAAGTTTTGCTGAAGATGATTGGGCATGGATTCTGCATTACAGTTATAACCCTTCTGTTCATGATGTATGCATGTCAGTGTGGCAGAATCGGATGCTTAGTACTTTTACAGTGGTGCTAGTAAGCACATTACTTCACAAAAAAATTTGTTCTCATCTCTGAAATCTGTCCCAAGTGCAAGAACCGTCACATGTGCAAATGGTTCCTCATATCCTATCAAAGGAGTTGGTAAAGTTGTGCTCACTGCTGCAAATGGGGGCGCATTTACTCTTTCAAAAGTTGTATATGTGCCAGGCATTAAGAAGAACTTGTTGTCAGTTTCAACCTTAGCCTTGCCAGGCTTGACGGTGAAATTTGTGGATGACAGATGTACAACTCAAGATAGAAATGATGGTTATTCTATCATTGCCTCAAGTACCTTGTTTCATGGCCTATACAATGTAGCATTATATGGTAGTGATGTGTGTGAACACACTTAGGACACTACTGGGTCGTTTTTTCCTCACTAGGAGGTTTTTTCCCCCGTGCGTATGTACACCCTCTTATCTACTCATTTTGGGATGTGTACTTATCTTTTGTATCTGGCACACATTTGTTCATACTATTCTAGTGAGTTTGTGTGCTCTCAAGCTTCTCTATCTTGTGTGTACATTGTTGAAACCCTAACCTTGATTCTAACAATTGGTATCACGGCTAGCTTCCTTGACACTTGATCTAGTAGTCTGTCTCCCTCCTCACGACCCTATTTTCTGTCTCCAATTGAGATACCCTCTTAGGAGAATAAGGTGTATACTATAGTGTTCTGTGTACAAAGTATACAAAGTTTTCGGGGTCTGCAATGTGATTCGGGCGCGTTTTGGGCACCGTAAGGTTTTTGCAGATGTTCTGGAGAGGTATCATTTTGGATTGGTTTTGCTTGATTTTGGGTGTTTGGGCCGTGTAGTAGCAAAGATTTGGTGTGCAGTAGCATCTACAGTGTCTACAACAACATCGACCATCATACTTTTACCACCATCCAGGATTGCATCCAGTGAATACTAAGTACTTATAGTGTGTTGAAAGATTTTGCATTTGGTAGAAAGTTGTGGCTGGCAGTAGTGATGTATTCAACATGTTGCTGCTGAGGACAACTTGATTTGGGACTAATTACCCACTGTGGTCCTATATGATGAGGCATGTACTGGTTGTTAAAGGCCTTTGGAATGTGGTCAGTGGTAGTGAAACTCGTCCTGTTTCACAACTACCAATGCAACTAGGTGCTGCAAGGTACATCTGAAGTAGAATCTGATATAGATGTGGCTCCTCCACATGCACCATCAGTACCTCCCACTGCTGCTCAAATGAGATGGGATGGAAGAGATGCACAGGCACATGCATTGCTTGCACTTTCTATGAAGCGAAGCATTATTCCTCATATTCGATCATGTAAGACTTCAAAACAGACATCGGATGCACTTGCTGCATTATGTACCAGGTGCACAATGAAGCACGTGTTGCATATCTGCGCGCAAATAGTTGGAGTCTAAGCACATGAATGAGGGAGACTCAATGGATAGCTTCTTAACTAAGATCAAAGATTTTAAGGAGCAGCTTGCTAGTGTGGATGAGATATATCCTGATAGTACATTGGTGCCCATAGTTCTCAATGCATTGCTGGATTCTTATCAGAGTTTTGCCTCTACCCTTAGACTCATTGATGAAGGGAAATCCAAATGCCCTTACATTTGATGAGATGGTTTCAGTACTCTTGCAAGAAGAGCAGTCTAGGCAAAACAAATCTAATATGTGAGTTGGTGACCAAGCTTTTGTTTTGCCAATCAGAAAGACAAAGGTAAAGCTTCTTCACATGGTGGCTATAAGCCAAAATCAGAATCCTCAAGTAAGGATGCAAAGAAAGAAGGTGATAAACCTAAAAAGAAGGGCAAGTGTCACTATTGCAGGAAACCAGGGCACTACATACATGAGTACAAGAAAAGGCTAGAGAAGGAGAAAAAGGAAGAATCGAGCATGGCTATGCTGATGCATCTGCACCAAGTGCAGAGCAGAAGGAATCTGCAAGTTTTGCTCAAGATGATTGGGCATGGACTGTACATTGCAATTATACCCTTCTTTTCATGATGTATGCATGTCAGTGTGGCAGAATCGGATACTTGATACTTTGACAGTGGTGCTAGTAAGCACATTACTTCACAAAAAGGTTTGTTCTCATCTTTGGAATCTGTCCTAAGTGCAAGAACCGTCACATGTGCAAATGGTTCTATATCCTGTCAAACGAGTTGGTAGAGTTGTGCTCACTGATGCAAATGAGGGCGCATTTACTCTTTTGAAAGTTTTATATGTGCCAGGCATTAAGAAGAACTTACTGTTAGTTTCAGTCTTAGCCTTGTCAGGCTTGATGGTGAAATTTTTGGATGATAGATGTACAGTTCATGATAGAAATGATGGTTATTCTATCATTGCCTCAGGTACCTTGTTTCATGGCCTATATAAGATGGATGTATTTGAGAAGTTGCAGCATGATGCTTGCTGAGTCTTTATGACTAGTGCTATGAGTGATGCATAATTATGGCATGCACAATTTGGCCATTTGAATTATGGCAGTTTGTTACGTTCAAAGGCATGATATGGTTTCTGAGTTGCCAACTTTTGAGACCACTACTAGACATGTATGTGAGGGGTGTATTCTTGGTAAAATGCATTGGGCATCATTTCCAAAGGATAGATCTGTGAGAGCTGCTAAGAAATTATAGTTTATACATAGTGATGTATGTGGTCCTATGAGGACACCATCTATTGGGGGTATCTCTACTTTGTCATTTTTATTGATGATTACTCTAGATATAGCTGGGTGTATTCATTAAAGCAGAAGTCAAAGGTTTTTATGTGCTTTAAGTACTTCGTATCCATGGCTGAAAATGCATGTGAATGTAAAGTTGGAACCCTTCATTCAGATCGAGGGGGGGAGTATATGTCCAAGGAATTTCATGCATATATGGCTAAAAAAGGCATAAGGCATCAATGTACAGTGCCATACACACCTCAACAAAATGGTGTGACTGAGAGGAAGAATAGGTCTCTCATGGAAATGGCACGATGTATGGTGAAAGCCCAAGATTTACCTCATGGGTTTTGGTTAGAGACAATTATGTGCGCAAACTATGTGTTGAACAAATGCCCTACCAAGGCTTTGCAGTCTAAAACTCCTTATGGAGCTTGGCATGGTAGAAAGCCTTCTGTGGCTCATTTGCATGTTTTTGGTTGTCTTGCTTATGCTTTTGTGCCTGAGCAACAACACAGTAATTTTGATGATAAGGTAGTTAAATGCATATTTGTGGGATACAGTTCAGAAAGTTAGACTCTACCATCCGGCCTTAAAGCGGATTTTGGTAAGTAGAGTAGTTGTTTTTGTCGAAAACTCAGTTCAGCCCATGCTTTCATGCAAAAAACAACAAAATGTATGCTCACAGGACATGTTTGATATCGCTCCTACCTTTGTTTAATGGAGGGTAGCCATATGTAGAGCAATTGAATGCTCAACCAAGTGCTGAAATTCAACCTTTGCAGGTGCAAAATCAATCTACAAATCAGCCTTTTGATGAGGAAATTATTGAGGATGTAGTGATGAGGAGAGAGCATCCATAGAAGAATCTAGGCGTATACCAAAATGGCTTGTGTAGACATTGAGGTATAGCAAGTTGGCACCTCCTTTACCTAGCAGAACTCGTGCAGGTTCTCATCATGAACACTATCCTCATGTGGATCATGTTCTCATTTCTACTTTATGTAATAAGGAGGAACCTATTTCCTTTGAGGAAGCATAGGATGATGATCATTGGATGCATGCTATGTAGGATGAGTATAACTCTATACTCAAGAATAACACCTGGTATTTAATAGATCTACCTCATGGGCAAGAAGGCCATTGGTACTAAGTGGGTTTACAAGTTAAAATACAAAGCAGATGGTAGCATTGATCGCTACAAGGCTAGACTTGTTGCAAAGGGGTATGCCTAACAAAAGGACGTTAATTATGATGAGACCTTTGCACCCACATCTCGTATGACTACCATTAGGTGTCTCACTACTTTGGCAGCT
Organism: Cibotium barometz; assembly: GCF_041138505.1. Lineage (NCBI taxonomy): Eukaryota > Viridiplantae > Streptophyta > Polypodiopsida > Cyatheales > Cibotiaceae > Cibotium > Cibotium barometz. Next base: position 18,893,880 of record NC_141081.1, read on the forward strand.
ACATCATGGGTAGAATGTACATCAGTTGGACATTAAGACTGCATTCTTGAAAGGCTCTTTATGGCCTTAAGTAGGCTCCTAGAGCATGGTATGAGAAGATTCATGCATACTTGGTTGCAAATGATTTTTGTAAGAGTCCAACAGAGAGTGCCCTCTATGTGAAGAGAAGTAAGGAAACATTTTTGGTCATCGTTCCATACGTTGATGACATGCTGCTCACGGGACCTAATATAGATCAGATTTTAGCCTTTAAGGTTGATTTGCAGTCATCGTTTGAGATGTCAGATTTGGGACCCTTGCATTATTATTTGGGGATTCAGTTTATGCAGCGCAATGATGGCATTGTTATGCTACAGTCTAAATATATACAGAAGCGATTGAAGAGGTTTAATCTTGAAGACTGTAAACATGTGGCTACACCTATGGAGACAAGTACTCAACTTAGTCTTCAAGATACAGGAGACTCTTTTGATGCTAGTTTGTATCAGCAGGCTGTTGGATCCCTTGTTTATGTGTGTAGCGCGAGGCCATATATACAGTATGCAGTCTCACAGTTGAGCAGATTTATGCATAGCCCAGGTACCAAGCATTGGCAAGCTGTTAAGCGAGTTTTTCACTATTTACAGGGCACTTAGTATTTAAGATTATTTTATCCAAAGGGGGATGAGTCACAGTTGCATGCTTTCAGTGATTCATATTGGGCTGGATGTTATGACACACGAGTGTCCACTAGTGGGTTTTGCTTTCGTCTTGGTGATTTATGTATATCATGGCTCAGCAAGAAGCAGTCTACAGTGGCTACTTCCAACTGTGAAGCTGAGCACAGGACACCTTTTATAGCTACAGTTGAGTGTGTATGGCTCAGACGTCTTATGGCTAATTTGGGTGTTGAACAGTTGTCTAGCACTATGATTTTCATTGACAGCCAAAGCGCATTAGCAGTTGCGAGGAACCCAGTGTTTCATTCTCGCACTAAGCACATTGAGGTGCATTACCACTATGTCAGGGAAAGACTCTGTACCAAAGAGATCAGCTTGGTCTATGTGCCTACACATGACAACATGGCCGATTTATTCACGAAGGCTCTTCCTTGTGAAAAATTTGAAGCTTTTCGTAAAGCTTTGGTCTTATTGCCTTTCTAGGATTGATCGACCATACCCTATACATGTTCACATCATCACTCGAGGGGGGATTTGTAGCATTATATGGTAGTGATGTGTGTGAACACAGTTAGGACCGTCGGGGATACTTTTTTCCTCACTAAGAAGTTTTTTCTCCCGTGCGTATGTACACCCTCTCATCTACTCATTTTGGGATGTGTACTTATCTTTTGTATTTGGCACACATTTGTTCATTCTTATCTAGTGAGTTTGTGTGCTCTCAAGCTTCTCTATCTTGTGTGTGTGCATTGTTGCAATTCTAACCCAAATTCCAACATCTATCACACTCACATAATGCTTTATATGCCTGCACTTGTTGTGGGATGGGAGTTCCTTCAGCAATCTCTAGCTTCTTTTCATCACTGTGATGAACTCCTAATATCATTTCCCATAAGGAAATTATGCATCATGAACTTCCATGCTTTGAGATATTCCTGTCCAGCTTCTTGCTAACAATCTGGGATAGGATGTTAGACATCTTTATCTATAGCAGCTTCTTGCTCATAATCTAGGATAGGCTGTCATGCATCTTTATCTATAGCAGCTTCTTGCTCACAATTTGAGATAGGCTATCAGACATCTTTATCTACAAATAGTTCTTGTAAATACTTATGCACTTACAATAAACTTGCAATCTTTAACACAGTGATATTGCACACCTATTATACGACAATTGCATATGAAACAGTCACATAAATATATGTCCAATAACCACCTGCAAATCTCAAATTCTCTGCACACACTCTTCAAATTTTTGCTACAACTTTGCATTGAACCGAAATTAAGCATACACAGTCAAAATCAACACTTTCACAGAGTGCTTGCTGCAAAAAACTTACAGAGCCAAAATGAGACTCAAAACATGCCCAAACGTGCTAAGGCAATGACTTCTCTATCGGCCTGTAAGTTGTCTCATAGCTAAAGGTGTTACTCTAAATCCGAGAGAGAGAGAGAGAGAGAGAGAGAGAGAGAGAGAGAGAGGGGGGATAAAATACCCACACAGAGAGGATAAAATACCCTTACCCGTGTACTGCTTCCTTGTTTGCCTTATTCTTGCCTCTTGTTTTCCTTCTCAGCTCTCACCGGGAGCTTTGATACCATAAAGAGAATGTGGGAAAGAGAGAGAGTATGAGTTTCTTGCAAGAAAGCGCACACACACACACACACATACACACACACACAAGAGAGAGATGGATGGCTTAATTTCCTTCATCATCTTCTTCTCTCACTCTTGTATATCATAAAGATAACAATACATACTATAAGGGAAAGTGCTCTCCTACTAAAACATACAAGGTCAGTCTATAGTGTGAGCTGGTACTATAACTATACCATACTCTAGTAATCCAAATGTGGCTACTGTTACACAACCTATCATCCACTAGCAACATATTAACCATAATTTCACTAATCGTGCCAACAACGTAAGTATGGAAGCTATCACCTAGGTAGGTCATCAATGTCTATGGCACTAGTTGAGCTCAATATCTTAACAGTATCAATGGCTAGCCATGCAACTAGGTGGTCTTTTTGGAACAACTCTAGCTCAAGGCGAGCAGGTTCCATCACTGGCTCTATTTCAAATGCGTCTAGCACAAAAAGGAATGTGATTTTAGTACCATTCAATTGTGCAAACCTTATCTCAAGCTTCTGTGAAAGAGTGTCCATGGTCACAAAACGTGAATCAATCCTCAACTTCATCATCTAACATCTTGTTACAAGCTCTACAAACATTGATTGATGTGAATTCTATGTTGCATGCTCTATAGACATTGACTAAAGCGGTCCGAACGGTTGTGTCAAACTAGCAAGAATGCCTTGACCCACTACATAAATCTTTCATGACTCAAGTCTATTTTCAAGGATTAGTTGCCCCTTTGTGTATATGAATGTGTTTGGTTTCCCAATTGTGGAGGAACTAATCTTACATCTCTCATATAAGAAGGCCTTCCAAGGATCATGGTGTATGATCCTCTTCTCTAAAATTTCATCTCCATGAATGTGTGTGGTGGTAGCTTAGCCCAAAAGTCTTAACCAGTCATGGTTCCTGTGGCATTGGCAATGAGCACAAATATTGTTGCACCTAGATGGCGCGGGCAAGGCCAAGGGACCCAAGGCAAAAGTCGAAAAGAGCTCATGTAACATGGCAACACCAAGGCAAAGGGATGGCGGCCAAGGCACCTGGGTCAGCTGCAATAGAGGACCTCGAGTGCATCTATGTGCCATTTGGGTGGGTCCCCGCCTCTGCGTGCCCAAACCATTCCAAGCTGCGACTGGTGAGACTATTTTGGGTGACAATGGAGATCATGCTAAAAAGGCCACAAAATTAATTGGACTCACATATGAACAACCAACAGCAAAGCTACCTTCAGTGCCAAATCATTTCATAGATCCTGTATTGCATTGAACCTTCAAAAATATCGAAAAATTTCATTAGTATTGAGATCACCTCTAACTACAATCCACACACAAGCTTACCACCCACAATGCTTCCTTCACTGGTCAGGTAGCCTAAATTGCAGTCTGGATAGCGTACTGACAAGGATATAGGGCTACAGTTAAAATGGAGACAGCCCAATGCCACTTTGTGAGGGGAGTGTAATAGTAGAATGTTCCTTCTGATAACTTTGCATGGACCCAAAAAATAGACATTTCTGTGGTTTTGAACATGATAATACCTGAATGATACCAAGAATTTGAAACAGGTTTGTAGGGGAACAATAATCAGGACCATCTCTAGCATGGACCATCAAGACGCTCCTCTTTACTCTCAGAGCAAAACCAGGACTATCAACAGCTTTCCATGTTTCTCAAGCCACTTCTCAATAACTTTTTTGCATAAACTCAACTGTGCAAATGGATGTCAAACCGCATTTGAAACAAGCAGGAGGTTCATCTTTTATTTTAACGTAGTGGACAGTTTGGAACTTAGATAACAGAAAGTGCCGATATAATAACCCCAGTTAAGCTTTAAGTTCCAAAAATCCCCACACTTGTTTATCTTAAATACCTTTGGAGCTTGATGCCAACATAATAACTCCAGTTCAAGAGCTCCAAAATCCACACATTTTGTAATCTTAAATTCCTCGTATTCATGGACAACTAAGGCCATTGGATATCAGGCGATATAAGCAGCCTCCTCCATTACCCTTAGACAGGTTGGACTATCTACATATTGTGAAACGACCAGGAAAAGTAAAATAAAAAAGTGAAACCGAATGGAGATTTGGGCATAATCCATGTTGTACCAACCCCGATTGACCGCAGGCTAAATTGACAATCGCAACTCTAAATCCGGGGATTCATCAGTCCTGCTTTGTTGCAGGTGGCCAGGATGGTCTTTAGCTTTGTTCCAACCTAAGAAGTCAGAGAGTTCTACCTTCATTTGCAAGGGGGTACAGAAATAGTTAGCTTGATATTCCTCTGCCATTGTCATCAAACCCTCACTGCTAGCTATTCTGGACACCACAGGGAGGAATTTCCCAGCACCCTTTGCCTGGATATCAGCACAGGAAAGAGATCAAGTAAACGTGAAAACACATGTCAGCTCTGGTGCAGGCAAACATAGCACTCCAAAACATGCATTATTTTTATTACAGGATAGGCCTCTACCTGCTCAGAAAATATTTGCTGAGGCTGCAAAGTGATTACATTCTCACATGGCTTCCTCATGACAGGACCACTGCTACCATTGCCTTTTCCCAGATGCATATTCCCTAGCTTTCGAATCGAAGAACACGAGGGACCCAGTGTCAGGAATTCGCCAGAAGTTTCTACCTCCTGCATATCATAATCCAAATTTCTTTTCCTAAGGCTTAAGAAAGCAGCCCCGTTAACTAAAGTGTCAGAGAAATCAGCATTCGGTGCAGATGAAGCCATATACTTTTCTGCTGCCATCGAGCCACATTCCCTGCATGCCCTGCTCATAGACAACACCTCGAAGTTATTCTCAGTTGACATTAACCCAGGGCTTAGCAGCGGTGAAATGCTCCAACCATCCCTGCCAAAGGGCAATGAGTTCAAAGGTATCATCCAATGCATGTAGAAACTGTGGCCCTCGGATGGAGGGCCAGCATATAGAAGAATAACTTCACCATGCATTTGAAACAAACATGTTTGGAAATAGGCATACCTTGTGTTGGAGGGTGCTGGTATATCGGTGTCTCGTTCTGTCAATTCAGACTCAATTTCATCAGCAGAAGCGTTCAAGTCCACACCCTTGAAAGTCTCTATGTTATTTGCAGGCTGTTGGGTGGATGCCCAAGACCGCTTCCTGTTGAACACCTAGAAACAAAACCCATCAAAGTAAGCATATTCGTGCCGATCAAACACAAAATGCTGTGCAAATTCCAAACTCATTATGCAGTATCGTAATCCATACATAAGCAGATGACTTTTGATTCATTCCAAATGGTGCTCGAGTCATTACCTGGTCTACAGAGGACCAGGTCGGACATGGGGAAATAGTTTGGAAAGAAGAGAGCTCCCGCGTCTGGACTCCAGAAGGAGCAATGCTCACCTGCAACATTGCTCGTTAGTTTAATCCAAACTGAGATCCGTATTAAAGAAATCCCATAGGAAAACCTACCCTGGTGGAAGAAAGCTAGAGATGGTAAATGAGAACTATACTGTATACATACCACAGGCGATTCCAAACGGTTTCTTGACGGGACATGCAAGTCGAAAACCCCCGCAGAGCTATGCCGCAAACACAGATCAGTGAACGGCAACCGAACCCCTTCGTTCTGCGCATGGAGGTTTCCAGAAGAAACATGGAGGCTCCCGGTATCAAAATGGAGGTTTCTGGCAGTCACATGGGCATTTCCGGAAATCGCATGGAGGTCTCCAGCTGGGCCTTGCATTTTCTTCTCGGTGCTGCTCAGACAGGTAGCAGAGAAGAGAGCGATGGTGGAGTCCTTCTCTTTGATGAGAAGATCGTCGCGGTCTCTGTCGGAATGCTGGTTATGCCGTGGAGTTTCGGCGGAGCCCGACGCGACAAACGGCATGAAGGGCGCCGGGAGGGCTAGAGTGGCCGGGCGGAGGAGGCTAGGGGGAAGAAGGCCCTGCGCAGAAGAGGAGCTCGTGCAGCCGGAGCTGCAGAGATCGTGCACCTGCGAGAGGGGAGACACACAAGGTTCAGTTTCATCGCCTGATTGCTGCTGCTGAGAGATGAGCAGAGGCAAGGGAAAGGTCTGCCTTCTGCTCGCCATGCCTGCCATAGGTATGCAGGAATTTTGCACATTTTCGCCACTGAGCTTTGCATAGGGAAGGGAGAAGTGAGGCTCGCCAAAGCCAGAGAGAACGGCGAAAGCAGATTTGTCAGGCGTGGGTTCCATGAACTTGATCTGGCGGGTTAGGCAGAGAGCAGAGGTCTGGCTATGATGCTGCTGCTGCTGCTGTTGATGATGATGATGATGGTGGTGGTGGTGAAGGTGAAGCTGCTGCTGCTGCGGTTGCTGTTCTTGATGTTGGTGCTGGCTCTGGTGTTGTAAATGGCTATGGTGATGATGCAGAGAGACAAGACAGACCGCGTCCTGCTTGCTCTGCTCCTCCAGGCGGAGTTTCTCGAGCTGCGCCACGCCCAGCCCTCGCTGAGGCTGTTTCTTAGGGGCGTTCTTTGGCCTGTGCGGGCGCGTGCGGGGGCGAGGAGAAGAAGAGTCCGGCGGGCGTGGAGGGTTTGGATCGCGGTCTAGCATGGCGATAATGATGAAGAAGAAGAAGAACCACAGACACACACTGCGAACGAGAGGAAGCTCGAGTTCCTGGCTATGGCGGATCAGAGGAGTAGAAACAGTGCCCTTTATGTGCACAGCCCTTTTGGAACCCCTTCACATGGCGTTGCTTGGCCAACTTTCCCCACCTAAGTTGGGCCAACTTCACACCCGAGTACCCAATTACCTGCAAATTTTATTTCTTTAATTCTAAGAAATTGTAAATTTCAAATTTGCATAGAAAAATTGCAAAGAGTCATTTTTATGACTTGCTGAGGGAAACGTGTGCTCTACATCCCATCAGGTGTAGATTGTAGGTTGAGCAAACTTGAGCCTTGCTTGCACCAAAACTGCGGTTTTTTTTTTTTGTATTGCGAGGGTTATTTTGGAATTGACGGACTGCATGCGAGAGAAAGGGGCAAGTATTGAACCCAAGCTTTTGCGGTGTAGGGCAAGAGCCCTTACCGCTAGGCCATCTCCCCCACCTCTACCAAAACTGCACTTCAGCCATAATACATTATAAATGGTGTATACAAATTGTAAGCATACATCTTTAGAGTGTTAGTAACACAACTTGAGAGCGTGGCGAATTTTGATTGGCTAAATTCCCTAAATCCATGAAAAACAATGGAAAGGGGGTATGTATTTTGGAAGGGCTTGCAACAATAATTAGGCCTTCACAAATCGAGCCAAAAACTCTGCAATCATCAAATCCGTTGGCAATGGCTTAATAAAGCTATTCCGATAAACTAGAAGCTTTCTAAGCGCTTGGTGCAACTCGGGTATGTGATATATGCCCTCTTCTCAAAGCTAGTAAACCAAGGGAAGCTAGTAAGAAAGAATCTCCTCAAGGTAAAAGCTGTAAGAAAAGGTAAAAGTTGGTAAGAAAGAATCTTATGTGAAGATTCTCTTTTGTGGTAGATTTGATTTTGCTAAGATCTAAACTAATTCTAAACTTTCATTGTGCTTCTTCTTCCCTATGTGACGCGTTCCTTTTTGTTGACAAGTGAGTTCAAGGGGTTTCATGCCTTCCACTTCTAGTTAACAACTCTCTTCATGGTAGCTTCCTACATTGAGGGAAATCTTGAATATTTACCCTATCATCAAAGTATGTTTCAACCCCTTTACCCTAGCCTCCCCTACAAGTAGGATAAAAAGTATTGTGTAATGGACTGTGTTATGGTGGAATACTGGGAGAAGCGAAAAGTTTAAGTTTTTACTATGTGCATTGGAATGTATGAATCATTCGAACTCCTAAGATATAGATGCCAAGTCAAGGAATTTTCTTCTTGTGAGCGACCAACGAGATAACTTTTTTTTTAGTCGGATAAACACCTTGCCCTTTTGTCACCTTGCTCTATGTAACATATCCAAAATCAATTTGCTAAGAGTGTCAAAGAATCTTCTTTCTAAACACACATTGATTATATGACAAGACAATCTGACTCAAAATAACTGTTATTCTCCTCCTACTAATCATGGGAATACACTCCAAGTACATATTTTATTGAAGCGTGACAGACAACTAAGGTTGTCTGCACGTGCTCACAACCCTAGGGTTTTGAGATATCTACATTTCTAATCTCTTCATCCCAATGCCACACTGGAATCGTTACACAAATTGCCCCCCCCCCCTCTTTTTTCTTGTTGATGGAGAGCCATTGTTGTTGGTGGCCTCCCTTTTTTCATCTGTTAATATGCGTACCTAGCTTGTAGTTCCCTAGCACCACCATCATCTTCTGAACTTTATGTTATGTGTGTAAGGTCCCTCCCAAGCCATGTATATGTCTCTTTTAATATAGATTTCAAGAAAGAAAGAGAGTGCACTTAGAGAAGAGTGAGACAATAAGACTAGAAACATTAGAAAAGTGTTAGAATAAAAATATTAGCTCCAAAAATCCTAAAAGAAATAAGAAGACAATAATAGTTCTATTAAGAGATAAGTATCTCCAAAAATAGAAATTCGAATTTAGATGATAGGAGGTCGTATTTAGAGTACTTTTACATATTTAGAGTTCATGCATACTAAAAATGTGAAAAAGCAATGTGTTTCTAAAGATGGTGCATTTGCGGCTATATACAGACGTTTTTTGTCTATTTTACCCATGATTGCTTGTAGACCGGATGCCTTCCGGTTCTTTTGACTGGTTATACAACCATATTCTAAGTTTTTATTAGAGAGTTATGGTGACTGAAACAATTCGCTGGTTCTATCAAGGTCTCTACACAGAGAAACTGTAAGAATGCAGCTAGTAGCCACAAGGTGATTCTAGACCTTGAGATGCATATATCCCTTCATTCTTATCTAATCTCTTAGAAAAGAAAGCTAGATTGCTATAATCTTTATGAGGAAGAGACTACTACTCCATAGCTTTTCTTTTAAAGAAAGAATAGTATGCTGTAGCCCTGCACCCTGCAAGAGAAGGCTACTTTGCCATAGACCTTCGAAAGAGAGAAAAGTAAGAGTGTACGAGTAAGAGGAGATAAAGCTCGGATGATTTCAATCGTAAGAGAAGGTATTTGAAGACTCTTTATTTTCATATATCAAGTTCTGAAACTCTTAAACGAGCAAAGACAACAATAAACGATAAATTTCTATAATGTATATATAAGGTATATATATATATATATATATTGTTTTTCAATTATATATCATTCTTATGGGTTGAGGTACCGGGCCCCGGCTTCTCTATTAATTGTTAATAGTAATCTATTTGATTGATTTACGAGTTAAAGTTTGTATTCTTTTAAATAGCAGTATATGCCTTAATAAAGAATGTCTTATCGCAATCTCAAGTTGAAATGCTAAAATCTTTGTGAAAAGGATTGTTTTCTTAAGAAGGTAACATGGATTCTAGTCCTATAGTTTAGTTGAGTAAATGGATTGTTATCTTGGTTAAATTAGGGTACAAGTACAACTTCTCCCTGCCTTGACGCTGTCCTGTTCTTGTGCTTGTGTAGCTGGACGACAGAGACGTTAGTAAGGCCCGGAGTCCACCCATGGTATCCTTCATACCATTGGGAGAATGAGGTTCGTTGATTGAGGCGAGTAATTGTGATGCTGCCTAGTTCTAAGGGCCTAGGCTAGTGCGGTGAATTAGCCCACCCTAGTGCGTAGACATCCCTTTGAGGGTCGAGAGGATCGAGTGACGGAGCCTAAGAGGGCGACAGGCCAGCTTGAGTTCTCGCCAGCCACCACGGCGGTCGACGATGAGGTGTATGGTCCCGTAGGTTGCCCAGCATGTAGAGGCTGGAAGGCCGAATTCTAGATCATTGGCAATATAAAGGAAAAGAATAAGAGAGCTGGTTTGGCTTGTATGGAATTGATTTATGTATAAACCTTTTTTATAAATCTTGTCTTTGGCATTATTGTACTGTGGAAAAAGGTTATTTTAACAAACCTTGTGAAAAGGGCCTTAATTAGGGAACATGTTTATTTATGTCAAACAGTGTGGTAGGATTAATTAGAAAATAAATTGACGCGAGTTTGGTGAAAAGTGGGAGGATGGAATGCCCCGACGACACCATTCTACGGACGAGTGGATTGATTAGTCGGGTATCTTTCCAACAGATTAAGTGAAAGCCCTACGCTAGATAAATAGGTTCTCGAGTAACTCTATTCTAGGAGACTAGGCCAGCGGGGCTGTGCCTTGCATGGATGAGGAAAAAAGCGTTATCTCTAGGAATCAAGATTAGTAGTTGCCCAAATTATGATCAATTACCCTATGGGTAATTTGACTTTTAGAAGACCACGCTCCCCCTGTGGGATAGGACTAGGTCTTTCCTACAAATCGTATCCTTGAATCTTTACACGGTCAAGGTGTCGACGAGTAGGAAATTTTCTCCAAGCTAAGACTTAGTAGACTATCTTAAGTGTTTTCCCTATTTTGGAAGGGAGGAACCTTACAATATGTAAGGAGTCATATGTGAAGGACCTTAGACTACTCGAGCTCAAATACAAAGGATGCCATGTGCCCCTTTTTTCATTGGTTAACATGCATAGTTTCCCTAGCACCACTGTCATCTTCTTTATGTTATATGCAAGGAGTCATATGTGAAGGACCTTAGACTACTTGAGCTCAAATGCAAAGGATGACATGTGCCCCTCAAACAAGAAGCCTATAGCATGTGTCAAAAGGTGAAGGGTCTTAACATGAGCTTGAATGTAAAGGATATATGCAACCATAATCTAGAATCATGCTTAGTCCCAAAGCAAAGGCCTAAGCTTTAGTGTAACGATGTCTACTTTTTCTCTTCATGTAATCCTTCACAAAAAGCATGAGGTCAATACAATTACCCTAGGTTTAGTAGTGAATTTCAGTATAGGAATGTTGGATTAATATAAGGTGATAGCCAAGGTTAAGCAAACATCAAAGGCTACAATGCTCACAATCCAAATTCATCTAATGGACTCTACTAAAACACTTGCTATATTCATATACCCTATAATCTAGCCCAAACCCATTTAGTCCCTTTGAAAAATGTGATGAGCTTGAGCCTTTGTCTAGGAAGACTTCCTTATACACCTTATATATTGTATGATATACTATTGTCTACACCTTCTTAGATTTACTTGCTATATTAATACCCTATAGTTAGCCCAAACCCATTTTAATCCTTTTGATAAATGTGGTGAACCTCTGACTTCCCTATACACCTTTTGCCTAATCTAGTATTTTATACACCTTCTCAAATTTATTCTTTGAACTTATACAAGTAGCTTGGTCTCCTAAACTCCTTTATTATGTCATATAATTCTTAGATGTAGCCCCTTCTTAGCCTCCATTTTTATCAAACCCTTTCAACAACCTTCTTAAATGTAGCCCCTTCTTAACCTTTATTTTTAGCAAACCCTTTCAACAACCTTCTTAAATGTAGCCCCTTCTTAACCTCCATTTTTAGCAAACCCTTTCAACAACCTTCTTAAATGTAGCCCCTTCTTAACCTCCATTTTTAGCAAACCCTCTTAGCAACCTTTGTATATAGCCAATTGTGAAATACTCTCGTTACCTCTCATATAACAAAATCTTTTGTCTGCCTAAGTATACCATGAATTCTACCTCGTTGCCAATTTGCCTATTTATTCTTGTCTTAAACCCCTTAACTTTACCTATTTCTTTCTTCCTCTCTTCTTAACAACTATGATATCCACAAATGAGCTCTAAATTATTGCACCAAATACTTTGCCTCTCCTCATACATTCCTTGTGACTAGCCCAAACTCAATATCTAACTATATATCTATCATAGTATATATTGTCACTCACAAGTTTTTCATGGTGTTACTCTCGTCACTTCTACCTTCACCTTTTAAGGTGCATCCTCAAGACAAATCCATCTCGTTAAGTATCTATCAACTAAACATATGCCATCTTAATCCACCATGAATGTAACACCCTCTTTCTTTCACCCAAAATGAATAAAATTTCTCATACCTACTAGTATATTCTTTCTCGCGTTGCTCCGTTCCTTACACCAAAAACAAAAAACACATGAAACTTCTCTTTACCACTTTTACCCCCTCAATCCCCCCCCCCCCCCCGACGGGCACATCCCACCCCTTCCCTTCCCCTTTTCCCTCTTCTTTCACTTTATCATTCCCTCCCAAAAGATTGGAGGAGCTATCAACTCATCCAATGCTTTATACTAAAAGTTCACAATACATTCAACTTAAATAATAACAATAGTCAAAGACCAACATTCTTTTTCATGTTTTCAAGCATATTCAACTCAAATTCTAACAATAATCAAAGAGCAAAATTATTTTTTATGTACCTTTTAAGGTTATAGTGCCCAAATCTGCATATTCATGTGTTTATCCTTCCATGTTATTATTCTTAATTACCCACATTACCCACATTCACCAACCTAATTACCCACATTCAATCTTCAAAGCTCTTATGATGTCTCAAACATTTCTTGAATTTTAATTAATAAAATATGTAACATTCTCTCTTCTCATATATACATTTTTCCATTCCACAATGGCACATGGTGAAGGATTAGGGGTTGAAAAAGCTACGTGTTTAAATAACTATGAGATGATGTAAAGGACAATCATGCAAATTGATAACTCTTTTTACAAAAAAGCAAATTGATAACTTAATTACATGTATTAAATAAAAAGGGTTCAAGCACTAGATACAAGCACTAGATACAAATTATGTGATTTTTTCAAGTAGCTCACCCACATGTGATATTTAATCTTTACCACAATGCGTTCTTTTTTATAATTACCTTGTGAGTTCTAATGATAGATTCCCATTGTCATAAAGAAGGAAGCTTACATTTCTGATGTTGGCATTATGGTATAGTTGATGACCTACCTTTCTAATCATAACTTTTGAGTGGAAGCTTTGTGATTTCTTCTTAGGGGCTGCTAAGTTCTATTTATACCACAACCTAGTGTAAAGCTCATCAAGGTATCAAAAAATTCATTTGTAAGGTATTGGAAGGGGTGTCATGCTCTGAACTAACCCATCCAAGCTCAAATTCAACCTCTCACCTAACTAACCATGTTTGACATTATTGTGCATCTCTTTAGATTAGATGCAATTTTTACTTTTTGTCTTCAACCTTGTGGGCCACCCTAAATTACACACTCACTCAAATTTTACCATGTGGCTAGACATATTTCTACACAGATCTTTGTGAGCCATGCCTTACTCAAGACCATCTTTTTCCTAGCATAATAACAGGGCAAAGTAAAGCTAAGGTCATGTACATTATATAGTAATAATATTGTACTTTGTTGAACTTATTCTTTTATTCATTTTTATTTTAATCCTTGCATGTGCTTGAAAATCATAACATATGAAGTAGCATCATGTAATTTTTTTTTGTAGGCCATGTGTTAGTACAATGAAGTACAAAATTTTTACACCACTTTGTTTGTAACTCCAAATGATAAGTTGCAAGATTCTCATGCCTTATGCCACATGAAAATGTTCATTATTGTTGGTAACTTTAAAATATGTTTAAAAAATGTTGTATCCTTCAAGTCCATCATTATGCTTGCAACATGACAAATTTTCATATCCCTTTAGCATGGGAATAACATCTCAAATCTATTAAATCATAAGTGCAAACTAGATTGCATCAAGTCCATGATCGAAGTAAGAGCTACATATATATAACAAAGATGTTCAATTTTAAAAGGCATCTTATGAAAATATGATTGTGTGGGTGTTTTAAGTTATTGTTTATAGAACATATGAAATTGTGTCCCTTGTACTTCATAATAACACAAGCAATAAATATTTTCACTTTGCATGAGGTTGGACATTATATACTTATTTTCAAATGACATCATCTAGTGTTTGATGTGACGATATGTGACATCATCCACTAGCGTGTAATGTGACCATATGTGACTTTTTTGAGTTACAAATTTTACAAAACTTAAGTAGCATGAGAGCATATTGAAAAGTCCCCCAATCAACCCACTAAAAGATAAAAAGAGATTAACACCAGCATCAAATGCCAATTTATTACATTTCTTGTTCATAAATTCCAACATGGCTACTTCGACACAGAGAAACCCTTAAATTTTTATTTTTCTAAGTTGGGATTGTGTTGATATTTCAATATTTTCGAGGTATGCTTACAAATTAAAGGCTTTTATAAATGCCTCTTAGTCCTCTTTATTTTTGCAATCATTTATTATACCCATACAATTTTTTGCTTTTCTAAGTTAGGACTATGCTGATATTTCAATATTTTAGAGGTACCCATACAAATTAAAGGCTTCTATAAATGCCTCTTAGTCCTCTTTATTTTTGAAATCATTTATTATACTTTACAACATCTAGGCTTATGTGTGTATGGTACTTAATACTTTCCTCTCTCAAAGTCCTTTTTTGTATGGGTTAAGAAGATGTGCATTCCTATTAGCACTCCACTACCCCAAGCACACAAGGTGTTGTTGAATTCAAAATCTCATTTTGGATGCATATATTTTTTCCTCCTTTTCTCACTTACTTTAATCACAATAATGAGGGAAATTTAGCCATACTCTTTTTTTTTTCGTAATAGAAGATATATTGCCAAATTTACTTTACAAATGGCCACCTCCATGTGATGTACTAGCTTTCCCTCACTAATTACTCCGAACCATAGGTGTAGCTTGGAGTACCCTCATCCAATATATAGTTGTCATTCTCCACCAAATGAGCTCACCGCAAGGAAGAGACTTGCCACAATAGTAGCCCTTTTATACAACCTATGCAAATTATAATACCCACTTTTGCATCAAATATGAAGGCATTCCTAGTTAACCAGATATGCCACCAACCTGTCCACATGAAAAAATGAAAGAAAATTGAATGTATTGGGTTATCCAGCCCATTCAGAATCTTGCCAAAAATCCAGTCTTTTACCATTACGGGCCTATTTGTCTCAACGGAATCTATATGCAAGAAAAGAAATCCCACACCTTCCTTAGCGATACTCTCTCTCTCTCTCTCTCTCTCTCTCTCTCTCTCTCTCTCTCTCTCTCTCTCTCTCTCTCTCTCTCACACACACACACACACACACACACACACACACACACACACACACACACACACAAGCATAGTTTGCAAAGGTTTGGTGGTTACATATAAATGTACTAAAGTAATATCCACATTTGGCTTTGCTTTGATTTCTATGATTGAAATTTAATACATCTATATTCATACATTGACTCTCCCCCATAGCCAATAATACATTTTAACATTTTCTATTTTGCCATACAAATTTTTTTAAAAACTCTCATAGTTCATTGTGTCACTGTGATAATAATGTTTTATTTAACAATTAGGTGTCTTGTCAAATAATCTGTGGGAAATAAAAAAAGATTGGATGGCCCATTGACTTTTTGTAACAGATCTAAGTATCCACTTATAAGCAAAAAAGAAAAATGCTTACTTTGCATTTTTAGACATTTCATTATCATTAGTGTGTGATTTTTTTTTTGATAAAGTTATATGTACCAATAGAATTGACTAATACAAGAATTCAATGAATGCACCAAGTGGATTGAGTACTAGGATAGTGGCCCTCTCCTCTTATAGATACATTAAGATTCGTATACCAACCTAGGCTCCATAAAGTAGTTGAAACTTTATCCTCAAAGAAGTATGAATATTGTTTCTCTAAAATTAAACAAGTTTTTATTTTATTATTTAACTTGTTTAACATTTTTTGCCTTACGTACATGTGCTAGCAATCAACCTCTAACAAAATTCTCTATTTTAGTTTGAATTTTATAATGAGGTTGACTAGCTTGTTGACAGCTTATACTATGACGTCCTCTTCAAATACAATATTTACTTAAATGGTATCTTGAATGGAACTTGATTGGTTCTTTTCTGTCACTAGTTCAAATTTTTTTCCTTTTTTATTATTTTTGGGACAATGATTTAAACTTTTGATTCTCTCATTGTTTCTTTTGAATCATTGAATTCATGTTCCAAAAGGAGTGGTGTTTTTATTTGCAGTGCCAAGGTTTATACAAACAATTAATTCATGACACTAAGGTTTTTTGACATGTTTAACAAAAAGGATCATACCTAAAGAAGGTAAGCAAAAATGCATGGTACATAATTTCCTTCTAACTTGTGAATTTTGGATAGCATAAAATAGATTAAGTGCTCTTTTCTTGCGTGTTAAACTTTCTAATCGCTTCAAAAAGGTTGTGTCACTACTTTGCGATAAATAGCTTAAATATGGTTTCAAGGATCTATATTAACATCTAATGTTATAATACAACTATGTGATAACAAAAATAAAATTTAGCTTAAATATGGTTTCAAGGACCTATATAATGTTATAACAACTATGTGATAAGTAGTATGGCTATTCATTCCTTAAGTTGCATACCAATAATCTTTATATGATCTTATGTTAATTTCCCAACTAGTTCTTATTCTTACACATAAGGTGAAGTGCAAAAGATAAGAACTTTATAATAGGTGCTATGGCTACTTATTTTAAAAAATTTAGTATGCTTTCCTACCACCCCATGCATGAAAGTAAGCTTGCCAAAATTATATTAGATGCAATGATGGATATGTTATTAATTAGTCTCAAATAGTTTTCTGTCTTTTTTGATTTACACCAATTTGATAGCATTCAAAATTCATCGTGAGAGAGAGAGAGAGAGAGAGAGAGAGAGAGAGAGAGAGAGAAAGTTATATTAATAACTATAGAAGGTAAAAGTGACTCGTGTGAGACCAAGACATTATACAAAGACCATTAAGGTCTTAAGTAAATATCCCGTCCAACAAATAAATTCTTAAAGCAAAAGAAAAGTCACACTAATCTAATCCTTTAGTGTATCTACAATCCCATACATTAGATACATTCACCTTAATATTCCTTTATAAATCGAGGTTCGGGTTTGGATTTTGGATATGGCTTGGTAAAGTCTTCAATGAGGGCTCTGCCCATGCAGTATTGCATATTGCCCACTTTCCTTCTTTTGCAAGCTACTCTTTGTCGACTTTTGTTTGAGTTACATTGGAATCAATTCTTTAGAGATCCATATCTTTGTGTCTTTGGATACTTTTGATTGTTTGAGAACCTTGAACTTTTGGGCTTTGGTGGGGCAATCGCTTATTGCATGGTAACCTTATCATGAAATGGTGGCACGACAATGATCCCAATCTATCATTAGTGCGTTTTTTGTTAATTGGTAATCTAGGAATCCCTCCTCTTTTCCATCCATGTGCCACCCTTTAGATAAACTACCCATGCAGATCTGAAAAGGCCTTCGATTGCCTTAATTCCTTTTCCTCGAAAGAAAAGCGTGACTTTACTTTTCCTAAAGTGAAAGAAAAGTCACACTAATCTAATCCTTTAGTGTATCTACAATCCCATACATTAGATACATTCACCTTAATATTCCTCTATAAATTGAGATTCGGGTTTGGATTTTGGATATGGCTTGGTAAAGTCTTCAATGAGACGGCTCCGCCCATGTGGTATTGCATATTGCCCACTTTCCTTCTTTGCGAGTTGCTCTTTGTCGATTTTTGCTTGCGTTACATTGGAATCAATTCTTTAGAGATCCATATCTTTGTGTCTTTGGATACTTTTGATTGTTTGAGAACCTCAAACTTATGGGCTTTGGTGGGACAATTGCCTATTGCATGGTTACCTTATCATGAAATGGTGGCATGACAATGATCCCAATCTATCATTGGTGCGCTTTTGGTTAATTGGTAATCTAGGAATCCCTCCTCTTTTCCATCCATGTGTCACCCTTCAGATAAACTACCCATGCAGATCTGAAAAGGCATTCAATCGCCTTAATTCCTTTTCCTCGACTTTGGTTGTGACTTGCTTCCACAAATCATATATGTGTATGTATGTATGTATGTATGTATGTATATATATATATATATATATATATATATATATATATATATATATACATACATACATATATGCTTCCACAAATCATATATGTGTATGTATGTATGTATGTATGTATGTATGTATGTATGTATGTATGTATATATACATACATACATACATACATATATATATATATATATATATATATACATACATACATATATGCTTCCACAAATCATATATGTGTATGTATGTATGTATGTATGTATGTATGTATATATATATATATATATATATATATATAGAGAGAGAGAGAGAGAGAGAGAGAGAGAGAGAGAGATTGTTAAGGCTAGTATTGGACCAAGTAGTAAAACTCTTGATTTACAAGATGAAAATAAATCTCAAGAGTCTACAAACTTGTCTGAGTGTGGCACACATGCATCCCCTTGAGGTTGAGGGCTCGAGAGCAGGGTTGCCCTTTGACAGGCAACCCTTGTCCGTCGAATTTGACGGAAAGGGATGAGAACTGCAAGTTTTTCACAATGTACATGTATTTTCGGACGGCTAAAAATTATTTTCGCATGTTTTGAACGTCCAAAATTCTCGAGAAAGTGCATGAGACCCATCAAAAATCAAGCGTGCTCAAGAGCATTTTGGCTAAAGAGGACGAGTCAGCCTCCTAGGGGAAACCTTAAGTTGAACCTTGGGTTGTTTTAGAGAAGGGGGTTACACACACACCAAGGACGGGCATACAATAACATTACGTGATACATTATTTTTTTTAAAAAAGGCATTTCTTTAAACTTTCTCAGTTTTTTCAATCAAAAAGAAGACTAGGTCCGCAAGTAGTCAAATGATGAGAAGACTCGGGAGATTTCGCCCACCACCATCTGGATTTTCTAGAGATTCATTTATTATTTTCAATGGTTGGCTAGCTGCTTAGCACGTGCGAGGAGAAGTTTGAGTTCCGTCACTCGTGCGGGTAAAGTTGGCGGTTGCTGTCTGCCCGGAGAACAACTTGCTCGGTTAGATCTGAGTTCTAACTTAAAAAAATGATAAATTTCTTTGGGTGTTTTTTTTTGTTTTTTTGTTTTTGTTTTGACTTCTTGCCGCCAATTTTCTAACTTCTTGAACATTTATCCACACCCGTGCCACGTGGAAAAAAGATTCATGGAGTATTCTCAATGCATAGACTTGTTAAAAGAAAAAAGAGGGGAGAGAGTGTGTGTGTGTGTGTGTGAGAGAGAGAGAGAGAGAGAGAGAGTGTGTGTGTGTGTGTGTGTGTGTGAGAGAGAGAGAGAGAGAGAGAGAGAGAGAGGGTGATGGGTGATGGATAGTGGTGGTGGTCAGTGTCAGAAATACATTTCTTTTTTAACCATGAAAAAAAGAATAACCTTCAAGCTCCACCGGATGACCTTCGGTTTTTATTGAAAAAATATATAGGTTAACCAATTTTATAACTAAAATTTCATGATTCTAAACCTTTACATTCAAGGCTAAGCAAATTTACAAATGGCTTTTCTCAATTTGAGCCTCAACAACTATTTTTTTCTAACACTAGTGGTGGTGATGGAGGGCAAATGCAAGTGAGGGCGTGGAATCTTTTCAACCCTTACAAATACAATCATTTGTAGGTCACATGTCCTATTTTTGCTTGTTTTTGCGTGGAGGGCAAATGCAAGTGAGGGCGTGGAATCTTTTCAACCCTTACAAATACAATCATTTGTAGGTCACATGTCCTATTTTTGCTTGTTTTTGGGCATTTCAACCACAAACACTCCCAAAGTTTATAAAATATTGTCAACATCACATATAAAATGTCAATTGGCAAACTCCTATCACAATTACGGGTCAAAAAATTAATCCCCAACGTGCTTAAAGGGATGTATGTGATTTGGAATTGTTAAGCACAAGTAACTGTGTTCAATGAGGCGGTGCACTCTAATGAGAAACTTCCTAAAGTCTTGCTCTACAATATTGGAGAGGTCAAACACTTGCAAGATGCTAATCTCTTGTATAGGGGTGATAAGGAATATGGGTTATCAAAGTGTGCAATGGTAATATACTTAGTTGAATCACTCCTATGCATATTAAATGCTAAGACTACACACTCTTGTTTCTTATGGAAATATTTATTGAATAAAGTTCTCTTGAAAAGTCCTTCATAGAGGGCATACACCTAGTTCTTTGTTGGGGTATATTTTCCATTTTACACAAAGTTTTAATGGATTGTAGGACACATTAAAGTTTTGATTCAAATGTGTCCATGCATACACGCACGGAAGTTGTGGAAACCTCGTGCTAGCATTGAGAGAGAGAGAGAGAGAGAGAGAGAGAGAGAGAGAGAGAGAGAGAGAGAGAGAGAGAGAGAGAGAGAGAGAGAGAGAGAGAGAGAGAGAGAGAGAGAGAGAGAGAGTTCTTACCTATCGTTGGTTATTAAGCCATATAATCATCATTGAAAGATCAAGACATACACAAGCCTCACCTCAAACTGTAATGAAAGCCATTTGAACATGTGTCATATGCAAAGCAAGAACAATAAACACAATAAAATACTCATATTAAAAAAATAGAATATGACCTTTCATTGTTTGCAATTGTGCAAGGATGTGGCCTCATAGTTTTACAAAGAGGAATTACCTTCTCGTATGATACCACAGATAAGTAGATTAGGTTACATTGAAGGAACAATCACTAGCCACCACCGCTAAATCACTTTTTTAACCTTCCATTGTTTGTAATTGTGGAAGGATGTGTTTCACAAAGAGGAATCATCTTTTCCTATAATACCACAAATAATTAGATTAGGTTAAATTGAAGGAACAATCACTAGCCACCACCACTAATCACTTTTTTTTAAAGAGAATATGGTTTCATATATTAACAAAGTAACTTACATATAGGTTTACATAGGAAGAAGCAATTCTTCGATACATGAGATGAAACTCAAGGCCCCATACTTGATAAACCTGCCATATTTAGATAATCTTTACTATACAAATCTGTGATTTTTATGGGAATTTCTCAGTTTGGGGCTAACATAGCCAACAACCATGCATAATATCCTTAAATAAAGCAGCGTGGCTCTGCTGAAAGTCCTCAATCCCAAGACCAACACTTAGTGTAACATTAATGGCTAAGCAAGTTGCAAGATTACTATTTGCCAATCTTTTAAGAATTCAAAGTTGCATTTGATCTTGGAATACAATGCATGTATATATGTATGATGCACAAGGTGTGGAACCACAATGCGTGAGAAAAGTTTTTTAAACTTGGAGCTCATAAACCTAGTCAATGTTGGTCAATGGTCAACAATGATCAAAGGATCGCATCACACACAACTTTGAGTAAGAGCACTTACTACTTAAATATAGCAGGTTTTGGTGGGCAAAACTCAGGCAAGTCAATGGCAACGATTTACCTTTTCAACTAACAAAATTGGTTAGAATTGTATAGCTTCTCATAAATAGTAAATTGGTTCTAGACTCATGATTGTGCCCCTGATGCTAAAGGTAAGAGATCGACAAAGTTTGGGTAAGATTCAAAGCTCTAACAAGGTAGCTTATGAGCACCATTGCATATTAATGGGTGGGCAGTCAAGATGCATTCACACTATAGAATCAACATAGTTTAAGGTGTGTTAGGTGTCTACATTGACAAAAGATGGGTTGTTAACAATAAATGAGCAAACTTAATTTGTATAATGTGAAGCTGAGAAGCCTATTTGGCATTATTAGAATAGTGTATAATTTGTAGTCTTGGAAGTTCGTGATGCCACTATGATGTGCCTAAGGTGAATTGCTTTGTAGAAAATAAAGATGTAGAGAGTTAGACTAAGGTATAAGTGAGTTTTGAGCCTAGGACAAGTGTGTGAAATGGCCATAACTTATCTTATCCTTTTATATATGTGTCATTTTCTTTACTTTCTCTAGCGAGCTCTATGTATGGTCGTGTGTGAGAAGGCATGCATAGTATTTCTTGAGTGTGAAAGGAAAATCCTTCTTGCTTGCTTGAGCAGCATCCTAGAGTGGAGAGGAGTGGACTCATCTAAGAAAGTGGAGTGGTATTCTATGAGGGATGAGCTTGTGACTAGGCTATAAAACTATAAAGTGGAAGTGTAAGAGAAGAGTGGGAGTGGGAGAAGTTATGTGGGATCTGATGAAAGAGGAAAATCTCTTCCATTGTGCATACCTTGAGGGATAGGGAGAGATCTAAGAACTAGGAAACACACAAGGGAAACAAAGAAAGGAAGAAGCCATAAAATCGTAAGCTGTAGGACACTTAAGGCCTTGTCTAGCTACACCACAATAGTGTAACCCTTCATGCTAGTGGTTGCAAACCCCTGATGGAAGACATTTATGCACCCATTACAACCAAGTTAATAGATCTTTATTGTAGCAATAAATTTTAGCACTAGGCGCTAGTGATGACAGTAAAGTATGCCCTAGGATTTGTCTTTGCCCACTAGAACCATATTATTTTGAGCCAAAAATAAGTAGAATGTATATAAATTAAGGTTGAATGCTTATTAAGTGAAGAGCTATGCTCTTCACATGCCCTCTCTTTGCGTATATAGGTGAGTTTCCATACAATTTCATGCATATTATGTTCCACGCATGCCCTCTCTTTGTGTATATAGGTCCATACATTTTCATGGATATTATGGGTAGTTTGCTTCAATATATTAGCTTCTCTCCATGTTACAGGAATCTGTTCTCTTTTGAGGCTTAGTGTATGTTACGCTACTCCATTAATTTTTTTTGTAGGTTTGGTATATGTTATGCTACTCCATTAGTTCTCTTTTTGTAGGTTTGGTGTATGTTATGCTACTCCATTAGTTCTATTTTTGTAGGTTTAATGGACAAGCTTCTAGCTTCCAAAATTATCACCTCACATTAAGTTTTCCTCTCTGCATTGAGCTGCTATGCCCAGAATGAGGTCACCTAAAGGAATGTCAATTATGTGATCAACTTTTCTTAGCCATGGACAACATAACCACACATGCACACACACACACACACACACACACACACACACACACATGCATGCATGCACGAGGGTGCTCCTTTGCAAATTCAATAGGAGCAAATCCAGTCCATCTCCTTTCAACCTGTTCAAATTACATATAGACCAACACATACACACACATCTATGTAACATATGTTGCATAGATACCAACAAAGGAGACCTTGTCAAAAACAATAGCTTTCCTAGTGCTCCAAATTTCCCAAAAACAACATGCCCTGATTATGTTAAACAGTAGCCTTGTATTTTCATCAATGACAGACCATTTGCGAAGAATCCAGTCCCCCCAATAGGCCTACACTCCCAAACATTGCTCAACCCATTTGGCAATCCTGACCCAGACACCTTTGATACTTGGGCATTCCCAAAAAGCATGCTTACCATCCTCAATTGCAGATCTGCACCTGGGACAGTATCCACTAGAGATATTTTTGTGACGTAATTTAGAGCCAATAGGAAGGACCCACATGCCTATCCTCCACACAAAAACTTGAAACCTCCTTGGGATTTGACTCTCCCACAGCTGATTCCATCTCTTCCTCCAAGTATCAGAACTCCAACTCACTCTCCAAATCTTATTGCAGTATTCAACATTGCCTTCTCCTCTTCTCATCATAGAGTAGAGATCCTTGGTTTTGCCATTTACTAGCTTGACACCATTTATACAAGTCCAATCCTTGATCTAGCAAGTCTCATCTACAATAGTAGAACACCACCCCCTTTGAATTTTCTAAAAGCCTAAATCACCAAACCTCTCTCTCTTCTAGATAAATGGAGCTCCCAAGTTAGATGATCTAAAGCTTTCCACCCAACTGCAGTACAGGTCCCACAATCATTCAAATACCTTAACCCTTTATTATTTAGCTTCTTATAGCAGAAGTAATGTCACGTAACCCCAAGGGGGGATTGAATTTATATTCTTTGTAAATTTAAAAATGAATATTTGATGGTGGAGATATTCAAAGTCCTAAAAAACATTTATTTATTTTACATATGAGTCTAGATAAGCTATGAGCATTGACATAATAACATTGACTGTATCCACTTCTACATTGGTTAACTTACATCGTAAGTTTGTGTGCATTGTACCACATAAGAAATAATTTCTTTTAAGAAATAAAATAGCATTTTCTACAATGGTGTACAAAAAAGAATATTCTCTTAGGGTTTCATTTTACACATTAATAAACAAAGATGTAATTGATGATTATATAACTAAGTCTACATCTTGACATTGCCAATTTTTTAATCTTTGAAATTGCATGCACATTCTACTGTTCTATTATCTCTTATTATTAAAGAAAGCTTCAACTGCACCTTCTTCCTTAAATTTTTATCCTTTTTTTGTATAAAGCAAGTAATTACTTTCCAAATTGTATATTGACAATCTTAAATATAATTAAATTCTTAGGATTTTAGTGACATGACTTGCTCATTCCTCTGTATATTCAAAAGAGGAATTAAATTCTTAGGACTTTAGTGACATTACTAAGTTTTCTCATTCCCTTTTTAATTCAAAAGAACAAAAATAGCCTTGAACCTACATTCCTACATTATCTTCAACTTTCGTGTAATCTACCATATCATAACGATCTCAAGTTTCTCATCTTAACCACTAAAAAATAATATCTTTTTTTTTCCTTAGTGTGAGCAAGAAATTGAAACCATAACAAGGTTTTAAAGCATATTTTCCTTTGCTAGCAAAGGATAACAAGGTTTTAAAGCATATTTTCCTTTGCTAGCAAAGTGATACTACTATACCATTCATTATGGTCTAATATGTACACTCTATGAAATATGGAGAGAAGGCTCGCATAAATTTTGTAGCACTAAAGGAGGTGGCAGTATAGTGATCCAAAAAGAGTTAAGACCATCGATGATTCATATTGCACATTTTTCCTTGTACATTAGCTTAGTAACATTGAAGGAGGTTTGGATATAGTACCCCTTAACCATGATGTTTAACATAACATTGTAGGAGGATTGGATATACAAGATACACTTGTCTAACCCTCTCTTAATACCTCTTTTGTAAAAGACTACATGCTAGGGCTCCGTGCACGTCCTTATTTCCTTTGAACCCTCTCTTAATACCTCTTTTGTAAAAGACTACATGCCAGGGCTCTATGCAATGTTATGGCAATGCTATCAAAGAGGCATATATGTTTGGTTGAAAAGGGATCACATCCACTTTTTTTAACTTATTTCTTTTGAAATTTCATTGTGAACTCAATGTTACCCATCTTCATCTTTAAATAATAAAAAACAGTTTGGTTTGTAAATCTGTCATATTTTTACATTTTTAACCCTTACTTTACAGAGGCAAAGCATAAGGACTAGATGATCTTGCCATTTAGTGGTCCCAAAAGATTGAGAAATCACCACATTTAGCATCACATACTAAAGATCAAATTTGTGTATTCAATATTCTATACATGCGCACAGTATTTAGATTTATGTATTCACAATATTATATACATACACATAATATTCAAATTGATTTATTCTCACAATATTATATACATGCACTCAATATTCTTAACTAAAAAGACATTATAGAAACAAATATATATTGCATTTATTATATTTTCCTTTTCATTTTCATTTTTAGTGGGATCTAAATTCAAATCTAAAGTTCATAAGAAGAGACTAAGTTTTCAAGTAAGTTGCCTAATTAAATAGGGTTAGTTATGAGTTATTTGTTTTTCACTCTTTGAATAACTCTTTTGACTAGTAACTGGTTGGATATTTCAATTATTTAAAAAATTAGGGCTAGTTATGAGTTATTTGTTTTTCACTCTTTGAATAAGTCTTTTGACAAGTAACTAGTTGGATATTTCATATATTTAGAAAACTATAAAAGGATCCTATATTGTGTCAAGATTGGGTTGAGAGGATAGCCCAAAGCCACTTAACTAAGAGCTTGTACAAAAGAATCCTCTACTGTATCAAGATTAGGGAGAGGATAACCCAAAGCCACTCAACTTCGAGGTTTTAAGTTTATTCCTTTGTTTGATTATTTCAATTGTTGCATGGGAAACTAACACTAGAGTCACATTTTGTATGGTGTGTAACATTGGTTTTTACCTCTTTTGCCATGCTCTTGTACACCAACTTGACCATGCTCTTGTTCACCAACTTGATCATTGGCTAGAATAAAATTTCATTTCTTTACCTTTGTTGTTGATACTCCTAGATTCATCAATAAATTCTTAACCATTTTATCAAAGAATCGATTGCTCCTTCTTGGGGCTCTTAAACATGTTTTCTCAAATCAATGGCATGGCCTCCAAGTAGAAATTCCCTTGTTTTCAAGTTTTTAGTTATGCTCTTTTCACTTAAATCGAAATATTTGATATGAATGACTCCTTGTGTTTAAAGGTTCAAATCTAAGTGTGTAGCATGCCACTATTCTTTTCATAGCTTAAAATAGCTTATAAGATGCTATTAAGATCTTTGAGATATTAATTATGTGAAAAAGAGGTTCCTCACTTTACCAAGATTTTCTTCCTCAAGAAAATGCTTCCATAATAAGTAGTGACTCTCTATATCAGTGTAAGAAAATACAACTTACGCTTGCACAATCTTCACAAGACAAAGGACTTGAGATGGAGAAAAACATTGAATTACTATTTGTAAACCAAATTCCAAACTAGTGGCATTTGCCCACCCATGCGCTCTGAGACAAGGAGATTTAATGGTAATCTAGGTAGAGGTTGGGACAGAGGATCTCATACACACTAACAAATGTGCACAAAGGAGTGAAGATAGATCTAAACTTAATGATATGACAACTTAATGATATGACAAAGGAGGCTGCCAAACACATGTCTATCTATAGCACCTAGGGGTGGTCGTATCATAGGTCATCAGCCCTGATCATCCCTACGAATCAACCACATCACTAATTTGGGATCATACTAGACTAAATAGGAGACCATGGGTCTAAGCATAGACTTTAGGCCCATCTCATGTTGTCTAGGTGCTTGTTCGTGCCTCAACCCAAGGACTAGGTGTCCTAGTAAGATCTCCTTCTACCCAAGATTATGGTCAGTTGACCCACACATTCCACTTAGCATGGTGCCAAGTCTATATAAGTGGTCTCCCAACCATCTAGCCATATATGGCCAGTGTCTAAAGTCGAAATCGTTAGGTGGCCAGACATGCTCACAACATAACTACTCCTCACATAAAGGGGGCCTTACAAAATAGAGTAACTGGTCACCTATACAAGTGACAAGGGTCGAGTGTTTCTAACACCCCCCCTCAATCCATAGGTGAAGTGCCCCTTTGGTCCAACACTGAATCAATGATGAAGATATTTCTCCAATAGATCTCTTCTAAGAGACTTTGCCAGTAGCTCGACCTCTCCATCCATGATCAACTCGCAACCAAAGAGATATTTCATCTCAATGTGCTTTATGTGAGCATGGAACATTGGATTCTTTGAAGTTGCTATTAAGATATTGTAGCTCAATGTGCTTTATGTGAGCATGGAACATTGGGTTCTTTGTAGTTGTTACTGCCTTCATGTGAGCATGGAACACTTAGTTCTTTGCAGTTGTCATGAAAACGCCTTCATGTGAGCGTGGAACACTAGGTTCTTTGCAATTTCCATGTGATTGCCTTCATGTGAGCGTGGAACAATGGGTTCTTTCTAGTTGCCATACAACTTTGGTTATCACATAACAAATTTGTTTAATACTCTTGATGAGTAGCTCCTACGTCTCCTAAAATTTATCCTCAACAAGACTACTTCACATGAAGAATAGCATGCTGCTTTTTGTACTTAATCTTTGTAGAAGAAAGGGCCACTCTATTGATCTAGGAGGTACCTCCGCACCTAAGTTAAAGACAATACCTAGACATTGGTTTCATGCTATTATAATATCTTGCCCAAAATGACTCATAATATCCAATAAAGGTTTTGCCCAAGGTATAGAAGATGTTGTACTCCAGTGTATTGCCACATCCTTGCCTTCCAATGGTTCTCCCAAGGATGATTGAGAGCTTACCCAAAACATCAAGATGTTTTTGGTTGTGAA
Source organism: Cibotium barometz (assembly GCF_041138505.1). NCBI lineage: Eukaryota > Viridiplantae > Streptophyta > Polypodiopsida > Cyatheales > Cibotiaceae > Cibotium > Cibotium barometz. Next base: position 18,922,160 of record NC_141081.1, read on the forward strand.
TTCCACAAGAAGATCAAACTCCCCCACTAACTTCCTATACTCCTTCACATCCATAAGTGGAGAGGTGTCTTCCTAGACAACTTTGTATCAACCTCCATAGGAAATTGACTTACACTCAGCCATACAAAATGACTTACACTCAGCCATACAAAATGACTTACACTCAGCCATACAAAATTGACTTACGCTCAGCCATACAAAATGACTTTTCATTTCTCCTACATACTTCCATTGAGAAATGAAGATACAATTTGGCTCTCGCTAGACCTCAATCCCCAAATAAAAATGAGTAAGCCTATTATTTAAAACTCTAAGCTCAACATTTACTTTTTTTGTTGAATCTTCTTCTCATGTTTCCCTATCAAAATAAGATCATCCACATAAATGACTATGATCATGTACCTACCCTACTATAAGAGGAGGGGTTACTAAAATCCTTCTCCTTACCTTTCTTTGTTCTTGTTACTAAGAAGGCAGCATCACTATCATCTCTTACCTTCTGACGTGTCTCCTCCTGTAGGAGTATATAGCACTAAACTCCTCAAGAGTCAAAGGAGGATTCATCTTTAAACACTTAAGGATGATTCCTCCTTGAGGTGACCAAGCCATCATACTTCAGGGACAAGATCCTGATGCACCTTTATACTAGATCTTCATTGATTTGTTGATTCCAATCATTGCTACATCTAATATCACTACATTCTTGATCCACGTGATGAACTGCTTAGCTACTTCTTCATCATTTTAGAAAGTCTCTTGGAAGCTAGCTGCAAGGTTCTAAATATTTTTTCAATTCATTTAGTTTAATTTAGTAGAAGCCTATGTCTTATGGTAGTTTGTAAGATGTCGAATAATAATCATCACTAGAATCCTTATCTGTTTTGTTGTTTGGTTCCATAGAGAACCATCGAAGCCTCTATGTGGTAGTCATTGTATGATGATGAATTAGAGTCATCACCAAAATTAATGACACTGGTAATAATGGCACACACAACATCTGCATTCCTTCTCCTCCACATCAAAATAAGAGATGGATTTAGCAGTGTTATCTATGTTACTCTGTATTGGATCTCTTAGATACAACATTGGACATAGTCTTATATCCATCCTAACATTGGACATATCCTTATAACAACCCTAACATTGGACATAGCCTTACATTAACCCTAACATTCTTATATCAAACCTAATGGCTAATCCCAATGGCTATCTCCCATAACTCATAAGAGCCCAAAATAGGCCTTAACTTGAACTTCCATTGGCTCCATCTAAGAAAACAAGGCATAAGCCATGCAGATGCATTATTTGTAGGTTAAGCTAATTGTTCAGTGTTCAAAGAGATGGATTTGATGGTGTTATCTATGTTACTCTGTGTTGGATCTCTTGGATCCAACATTGGCCACCATGGCCTGATATCAACCCCAATGGCTATCTCCCACATCTCATTAGAGTCCAAAATAGACCTTACCTTGAACTTCCATAGTGTATAGTTGGCTCCATCTAAGAAAATAACATCTAAGTCATGTGGTTGCATTATTTGTAGGTTAAGCTAATCCTTGAGTGTTCAAATAGGTGACCAAGCCATCACACTTCATGGACAAGATGTTGATGCACCTTCATGCAAGATCTAATTTGATTTGTTGATCCCAATCATTGTTTACATCTGATGTCACTAGATTCTTGATCTACGTGATGAATTGCTCAGCTACTTCTTCATCATTAGAAAGTCTCTTTGAAGCTAGCTGCAAGGTTCTAAATCCTTGTCTAGTTCATTTTGTTTGGCTTAGTTGGAGCCTTTGTCTTGTGGTAGTTATAAGATGTTGAATCATAATCATGTCCAAAATCCTTATCTAATTTATTGTTTGGTTCCATAGAGAATGACCAAAGCCTTTGCTATGGTAGTCATCATATGATGCTGCATTAAAGTCATCACCATAATCATAAAATCATCACCAGAATTCTTATATGATTTGTCATTTGGTTCCATAGAGAACCACCAAAGCCTCTACTGTGGTAGTAGTCATCGCATGATGCTGAATCAGATTCATCATCAATGACGTTGGTAATAATGGTACACACAACATCTACGTTTCTTCTTCTCCACATCAAAATAAGAGATGGATTTGGTGGTTTCATCTATGTTTCTATGCATTGGATCTCTTGGATCCATTATATCAATCCCAATGGCTATCACCCCCAACTCATAAGAGCCCAAAAAAGACCCTAACTTGAACTTCCGTAGTGTGTAGTTGGCTGCATCCAAGAAAATAATGCGTAAGTTGTGTGCAGCTACGTTATTTTAGGTTAAGCAATTTCTCTAAATCTTCTACCAAAACCTTTGTACTATGATGCCATGTAAGAAAATACAACTTATTCTTGTACACAACAATTAAATCTTCACAAGGCAAATAACTTGATACAAGAGAGATGGAGAACAATAGTGAAATATTATTTGCAAACCAAATTATAAACTCATGGTGTTTGCAACCTAAGGACTAGGTGTCTCGGAAGATCTCCTTCTATTTAAGAGTGTAGTCAAAACAACCCACACTTACATGCATCCTACTTTGTATGATGCCATTTACATTAGCTGTTTCTTAACCATCCAGCCACATATGGGTCCAATGTCTAAATTAGAATTTGTTAGGTGCCCGAGAATGCTTACCACAACAGCTACTCCTCATAGAGCACCCACATAGTAATAATGACTAGCAAAATAGAGTAACCCGCACAATAAACAATACTTATAAAATAGGGCAACCCGCTATCTTTGCACAGTAACAATGACGAGGGTGGGGCATTGATTTTTAGTAATTACATGTATGAGTTCATGTAGACTTATATAGGCCAGTGCATATAGTTGATATATGTGTAGAGTATATGTAAACCATTAACATTAAGATCTTCATAACTTGGGGACCCCTTCCATGATAGTACCATGATCATATGTGCTTCTACATACTTCATTATTTAGGACGTTTTACCCATGACTAGCCATTCTTTTTAGGCAAGGTAACATGTGCATGACCTTGTGAAGGGTGGTGTGTGCCACAAATGTTATCAAGACTATAAATAAAAATATTATATTATACTCCAAACCATGAATTTATTTTAAGGGGGATGCGGCCCCATGACACCATATGTTAACCACTTTTGGTTACATGGATTCTTCAATAATGTATGCACCAATATGTTAAAAATCACATTAGCCTATATGTAAGGGCTCTTAAGATTCTCCCAAGTCATGTATGTCAAGGTCACAACATGAGGAAGCCGACTTAGACAGCTAAACACTTGTAAAAGCCTTATAATGCATGAGCATCTCGGGCCACTTACTGTCAGTAGGTAATCTATGTGAGAAAAGGATTACAAAGTATAAAAAATGATCTCTCATGTTTCTTCATTGTTCCCTTCATGAAATAGACTAGCGTTATATCTACTTTCTTACAATTCTAATCTAGGTTATGTGGGTTTGATTTCCCTTCATGAAATAGACTAGCGTTATATCTACTTTCTTACAATTCTAATCTAGGTTATGTGGGTTTGATATTTCTTAGGGTTTGGGCATGCTTTGCCATGATTGCATCACCTTGTCCTTCTCCTTCTTTCCCTAGACATGGCATAGCCATAGGTTCTTATGAGGTTTGTCATTTCAAGCCTTGTGAGAGAGTGACTACACACTTTGCTGAAGGAAGAATTACATTGGTGATAAGTGTGGGAGAAGCATGATGATGGGCATGGGTATTGGCAAGGGATTGAGCTATTTATTACACTTAAAGAAAGATCTAATAAAAATAACATGGACTAAAACACATAAGTCATCCATAGGCAATAGTCCATCCTCTTAGCCATAATGTAAATTATAGGGGCAACAAATATCCAAAAGCGCTTGGGTCACTATAAACAAAGCATAGAAACATGAAACAAAAATGTGCTAAGCTCCTTTTTGTGGATGCTTACAATGAGGAGGACCCACACAAATTTCCTTCTTGATATGAAGTTTAATACATGTGTATGGTTTATTGGTAATCCATGGATTCCACCTATATCCTAAAGAGGGATAAGCGTGCGGGCCTAGGCGTGGGCAAGGAACCATGCAACTTCTACCATTTAATGCATACTTTAGAATCACTATAGAAGTTCTTGATTATTGTTACAAGCAACAAAGGTTCTCCTCCTTGCCCTCTAGATAGGCCCCCATGTCATTAGTTCCAATATAATCCTATATTCTATGCCACCACAAAATTAGTTATGGCTTTTACAACAAACAAGAAGACATAAGGAAAAAGTGGATAGCCCTCACAATTGATAAGGAGATTGCAAAGCACTCTTCTCATGACCCTCATATTAGATCCCTAATATGAGTATAGAAGTAAAGGATTGCCACTCTCTTAGTATAGCATGGAAAAGAAACCCATGTGATGTAGGTGTGATGCATATTTCCCTCCATAAATGTACCATGGGACTTCTTGAAATTTAAGAGGACTTTGAGTTCCTAGTAAGTGGTGGATATTGTAATATATGTGGCCTCCAAAAGGAAAAGATCTTGTTAAGCGCTTCTATCCTTGGCGGCGAAGCTAGTCTAGCTATTATGAATCAAGCTAGTAAGATTATTTTTTGTAAAGTTCACATTGAAAGAGCATGAAGGTCATCATCCACAAGCTGCCACCATTTAAACTTGAATGAGAAGACCATCGATAAACCATGTCCCTTAAGGAAGACAAAAAGCATGTCACCTAAATCCACCTAAAAACCTTAAGGGAAGACAAAAATCATGTCACCTAAATCCTCCTCCAAGATTGGGGCTTTGCCTTTAGAGCACTTTGAGAATGCACACTAGCTCCAATAACAGGATTGAAAAAGTTAGGGCTTTAATTAGCTTTTTTAAAGCTTCATAATACTTTTTTAAAAGAAAAATGGATGTAAGTGTAGAGTAGGCCCTTTTGTAGTTGTGACTTATCTTTCTATGAAAGTATGAGGGGAAAGCCTCCTTGATGCCAAAAAATTTGTTCTTTCCTCAAAGTGAAATAGAAGCAAAGCATGCATGTATAATTAGCTAAAGTAATTTTAGGTCCTTGACATTAGGCACTACAACGGAATTGATATGATCTTGATATAGTAGACACTTATTCAACTATGAAAAAAAGGTGGTGGTGTAGCAATGTGGTAGCCTCAAACCACCCTTCTCCCCTTCTCCCCCTCCCCCTCCTTTCCCTTGTTGTGTGGATTCATAAATGTGGACTCATTAAAGCAAATCTTCGATTTTCTTCCCCTCATGTGATGATCTTAATAATTGTCATGTTTCCAAAAGTTGTTCTAGTAGATGTATAATTCCATTTGCGTAGGTATATTTTATGTTAGTTGGAAGATGCAATTTGAGTAATATTACGGAATAGGCAATGATGAACCATACCATTAGGGGATGACTGAAGTGCCCTTCGAAAAGGGTATTGAATGTGCACATCTTTCTCACATTGCTCTGAGCTTATGTCATGCTAAGTTGGAGGCCAAGTTTTTGTTAAAAATTATAAGTGTGTAGTTGGTAGAGCCACAATTTCCAAGGTGACCAAGCTGCAGTTAGTGCATCATTTGGCAAAGCTAACTTGGCTTCAGTGTGAGAAAGAAGGTCTAGTGTAATTGCAACTTCGAATTTTGAAAAAAAATGATTAATTTTCTTGATTTGAGATGAAGGGTTTTCACCTTTTCATAAAGTACTAGAAGGTTTTTGGCCTTTTCATAAAATACTTTATTTTGCACACTTGCTTGGCTAAGGTTTTGTATGTATTTTTCAAGGGAGGGGTCAAGATGCTAGTGTGTGCTTTATCCCGCGGACCTGGTTTTCATCTCTTAAAGGAACAAAAACATCCGTTATACTCGACGGGATCCGGGGAATCTGCAAAAGGAGAATGTCCGTCCAGCAGACTATGGTGTGAAATCAAAGCAAGACGCGCCGTTACAAAATCCTCTACAGATCGACTCTTTGCTGTTCACACCAATCCGGACGTTTGCTTTGTAATGACGTTTCCTCGTACGTTTTTACGCCTGGATAGAGACGCGAAACAAGAACTAAATATTTATTGCTCCCCCGTATCTTCATTCGTGAATCTTCGCAAATGCTGGGTCCCGCCTCGCTGGATAGCCTGAGCTCACCCTTGACGTCAACAAGTCTCCACCACTTCACGGCGGGTTGTTTTTTAGATCTTATAGCGATTTGAGGATGTCAATTAAAAAATATATATATATTTTTGGTTGGGGGCTATCTTCTCTCTTAACGAAACATTCTCTCTCTCTCTCTCTCTCTCTCTCTCTCTCTCTCTCTCCGGTAGTGTGTGTAATAAAAGAGGACCCTCGCACTACCTTTCTGCCACCCACAAGTGGGGCAGATTGGAGGGCCCTTATAAAGGCAACCCGAGTTCAAGTCCCACCATTGGTCATATATGCCCTCGTGTTGCATTCTACGGACGTTAATACCTCTCTCTCTCTCTCTCTCTCTCTCTCTCTCTCTCTTCATGAAAGATGATTTTTGACAGAACTGGGTCCACCCTTCAAAATGACAGGTTTTAAAATGCCTAGCAAAAAGCAACCTTGCTCTCCATCCATAAACTCAAGTTCATACATTGTTGCTGCTGTGCACATGGCAATATGAGCTTTGTTGCCAAGTTTTTCATGAGAAGCTCCACCTGTCCAATGAGTATCAAAAGATTGATCAATTAGGACTCTCCAGAAATTATAGCTTCTGCATAGTGATGATCAGAGGATATCTTTACTTTGTGAACTTTATTGATGACTGCTCCAGGCACACCTGGGTGTGTGTCCATTAAAGGCAAAGTCAAAGGTTTTTATATGCTTTAGACACTTTGTTTCTATAGCTAAAAATGTGTCTACATGTAAAGTTGGCACCCTTTATACATATGGGGGGACTTGGGAGTATATGTCAAATATGGCTGAAAGAGACACAAAACATCAATACACAGTACCTTATACACCTTAACAAAATGGTGTGGCTAAGAGGAAGAATAGATCTCTAATGGAGATGGCACGTTACATGGTTAAAGGCCAGGATTTGTCTCATATCTTCTAGTTAGAGGCAGTTATGTGTGCCACTTAAATGCTAAACAGGTGCCCTACCAAGGTCTTGACAATTACCCCTTATGAAGTTTGGAATGGTAGGAAGCCTTTTGTGGCTCATTTGCGTGTCTGAGCAACGACGCAATAAGTTGGATGATAAAGTAGTAAAATGTATTTTTGTGATAAAACTCAAAAAGCAACTCAAAGAGCAAAGGATATAAATTCTACCACCTGGCCCCACAAAGCGAATTTTGGTGAGTAGAGATGTCTTGGTTGAAAACTTAGTTCAGCCCATGCTTTTATGCAAAAAAAACATCAAAATGTATGTTCACAGGTAATCTTTGATACACACTTCTACCTTTGTACAATGTCGGGTGGACAGCCTATGTGGAGCAAACAAATGCTAAAAAAATGCTGTAAATCGGCTCGCACTAGTTGAAAATCAGCTCAAATTTTAGCCCATAGATTAGTCTATTGATGAGGGAATTGCGGATGCAATGGATGGGGCAGCCATACATACATCCAAGAGTATGTCAAAATGGCTAGTGTAGACATCGTGGGAGAGTAAATTAACTACTCCTTTACCTAGCATGACACACGTAAGTTCTTAACATGCATCTTATTCTTTTGTGGATCATGCTCTCATTGCTTGTATATGCAATGAAGAGGAACATGTTTCCTTTGAGGAAGCACATGAAAATGAGCCATGCATCTTATTCTTTTGTGGATCATGCTCTCATTGTAGTATATGTAATAAAGAGGAACCTGTTTCCTTTGAGGAAGCACATGAAAATGATAATCGGATGCAGGCTATGCAAGATGAGTATGAGTCAATCCTAAAAAATGACACTTGGTATTTAGTAGATTTGGCTTATGGTAAAAAGGCCATTGGTATGAAGTGGGTTTATAAGCTTAAGCATAAAGCTGATGGTAGTGTTGACCACTTTACAAGGTAAGGCTTGTTGCTCAAGAGAAGGGTGTAGATTATTGATGAGACGTTTACACCCACATCCATTGGCAATAGTACATCATGGTTGGAATGTACATCAGTTGGATATCAAGACTTCTTTCTTAAATAGTGATTAACTGGCATGAAGAGGTTTATGTATCTCAGCCTCATGGTTTTGTTTAGAAGGGGCAAGAATCTAAAGTATACATGTTAAGAAAAGCTCTATATGGCCTTAAGTAGGCTCCCAAGTCAGGGCACGAGAAGATAAACGCATACTTGGATACAAATAGTTTTAACAACAGTTCAACTGAGAGTACCCTTTATGTAAAGAGAAGTAAAGATTGTTTTTTGGTCATCGTTTTATATGTTGATGACATGCTAGCAGCTCATGGGCCCTAATGAGGAGAAGATTTTAGCCTTTTAAGGCTGAATTACATGTGTCATTTGAGATGACAGATTTGAGCTGAATTATATGTGTCCTTTGAGATGATGGATTTGGCCTGAATTATATGTGTCCTTTGAGATGATGGATTTGGGCTTGTTGCATTATTATTTAGGCATACAGTTTATGTAGCATGATGATGGTATTGTGATATGGCAGTCAAAGTACATATGCCGAGGCTACTTATATGGTTTGGTCTTAAAGACTACATGTAAGCCTGTTGTTACACCAGTAGAGATCAATGCTAGGCTTAGTCTCCAGGATACATGTGAACCATTTAATGAATCACTTTATCAACATGCTATTGGATACCTCATCTATCTATATAATATACGAGGACAAACATTTAGCTTGGGATCTCCCAATAGAGCAAGTTAATGCACAGTCCCGAAAGTAAGCATTGGAAAGCTACCAAGCAAGTATTTAGATACTTATAGGGCAGTCCCTTGGCTTATTCTATGCTAAGGGGGGTGATGTTGTTTAGCTGCATGCTTTTAGTGATTCAGATTGGACTGGATGTTATGACACGACGCGAGTGTCCACTAGTGGCTTTTGGTTTCACCTTGTTGATTCATGTATATCATGGCTTAGCAAGAAGACAGTGGCCACTTTGAGCTGCTGTGAAGCTGAGTAAAGGGTAGCTTTTATAGCGATTGTGGAGTATGTATGGCTCAAACACCTTTTGGCATAGGCTAATAATGGGCTGGGGTACTTTTTCCCTCTTTAGGAGGTTTTTTCCTTAGAGTGTAACTCTTATGAGTATGTGTATGTGACCTTATTATGTCACGTCACTTGTACTTCACTCATTCTTATCAATCTACTTTGAGTGTTGTGCTTCCATCTATCTCTTCTTGCTTGCTGTATCTATGTGTGTATTCCCCACTCCAACACCTTCAGGGGCCAAGAAGTTATGGATTTCGATGGGTTGTGAGTTGAGTGCCCCCCTCGAAACTCTTAATATATGTACACACATTGACTAGTGGTGACCATTACTCCAAATTTTGATCCAATCAAGCAAGTCCTAACCTAGATCCATGGTAGTTTTATTCATTATGAATGTAACTACTTGAGCCATATATACAATGTGATTAATAATTCAATCCCTAATTTTAGCTCTATGGAAGAAAGACCATTCATTCCCCTTCCAATCCACTCAATTAGAATAGAACTCGATGAAATCATATTCTACATATGAACTGAACAAATAAATCTTAGCAAGCATGGATAAGAAAAATAAGGTAGCTCATGCCCTAGAAGGTACCGTATACCATATCCTATCAGGGCCTCAATGATAGAATGGGAAAAATTTTATGCCAATGGTAGGGAAGGGCACATTATGGGAAAATGTAGGAGTGAGCACAAAAAATCCACAATTGCATAACCTATTGGAAATCCACTTGGTCAAATTTATGATAGCTCACAACTACCGCAGGTGGAGGAAGTAACTCCCAGTCCATACATGGGGGGGCTACATAAAATAGAGATAGATGATAAAAACCCCAAAATAGAAGATTTTGGAATCTTGCATGAATGGAGAAAGGAAATTTTGGCAATCCAGGAGTATGGCCACATTTATTAATGTGTGTCACCGCCCGCCGCCCTAGGTGAACTCACTCTACAATGAAAAGAAGGTACACCCCAATAGAATTTGTAGTAAAGTAAAAGAAGGATTCATATATTTGCTACAATTTTCCACTATTTGAGCCAACTAGATCTGATAACATAGAGCCAACCAGATCTGATAACATAGAGCAACAACAGCATCAATATCTCCTACTATGGATAAGAGCATTGGAGAAAAATACTAGATCCTATAGTTGTGGCATCTTATAGATTCATGAAATTGATTATGGTACTCCTTGATAAAAAGAAAGAAGCAGTGGAAATTATGACAAATAAATACTTTGCTTTGACATGAATAGGGGTCCCAAGAAAGAACATATAATGTACTACTATGCATGGAACATTCGAAGACATGATAGATACAACATTCTAGACCCACATCCGTATTTTAAGTGAACCCTTCACAATATTGAATCCCTTCACAATAATTACAAGTTTAAGCTTGCGACAGAGCCTTTAGGCCATAATAGAGTTCTGAGGATGAGATCTACATCAGGTAGGAGGGATGTTGACCCATTTTTGGGTTAACAAAAACACTCTATACCACACACTAGAGTTAGTGATAAATGTTATGAAAAGGCACTCTAAAAGTTGTGATTATTATGAGAAAATTTATTCATAACCAAGCTAAAATGGTTAGTTCATTAAGTTTTGGATGCCCAAGTGTGAATAAGGGCCAAATGTATAATCCTCCTTTATGCTAATTGAGCTCATGTCTTCCCTTTGCTCTTTTCTTTTGTGTATGAGAGAGAGAGAGAGAGAGAGAGAGAGAGAGAGAGAGAGAGAGAGAGAGAGAGAGACTTAAATGCTCTTAGTATATGTGCCTCTTTACACTTTTTGTGTGAGAGTATACAGAGTGAGAGAGGGCAAGGAAGTGCAACCAACCTCTTGTTGATAGCAAAGAGGGAGGCTTGGAAGATTAGATCTAGCTACTACCACTGGTGAAGCTTGGAGGTCATGGAGATCCTAATTTTGGAAGCAAGGTAAGTATCCCCATGATAGTGTTGCACACTTCCATTTCCTATTGACAGAGAGGGAGTTCATGAAGGGGTAGAAACGGGCCATAACAACAAACCTAACATTTGCATTTCGATCCTCCCCTATTATTATAGCTTAGCCTTTAGGAGTACTAGCTCCTTGTGGTTCTCTTCTACTTTGATCTCTCTCTCTCTCTCTCTCTCTCTCTCTCTCTCTCTCTCTCTCTCTCTCTCTCTCTCTCTCTCTCTCTCTCTCTCTCCGCCCCCCCTTCAAGCATCCTTGAGCCTCTAGATATCCTTGGGGCCTTGTGCAACACACATTTGTAAATAATTCAATGTTTCCCACTGAGCCCAGTGTGCATCCACCTATTCTGGAAATCTTGCTTCCATGTTGGAAGTTAGCACACAACTTCAGTTGTTGTTGCTCCTGAAAGGGGGCACCACCAACTCCCGATGGCACATTAGGAATGTGTAATGTTGTTGCTACTTTCTTGTATAAATCATCTCATCACAATGGAATCTTGTTGTAACCGTTTATACTATCCATTTGTATTGTATATAGGGATAGAGGATCAGTGAAACATGGTTGTCGGAATCCATTATAGAAGTGTATAACTTGTAAGCATTGGGAATTCTTTAATACAATCTCTTGCTTTCTCCACTCTATGTTTCCTCTCCTCTAAGTACTATGATGTGCTGAGTCTATGTGCGTGTGTGTATCAGCTTCTCTTTCAAATTTTGATTCGACTGGTGATCCTGCACTAGACTCTAATTCTGACTCACCTAAAGCATTACTAGTTTAGAATGATTCAGCCCACCGTTTGACTCTTCTGCTGTGTTGGTTTAGTCCACCAATACCATACATGTAAATCTAAAGTATAAAATTGCTCCCCCCCTAATCTAAATATATTATATTGCCATAAATCTCAAAATGAATTCAAGACCATAATGCTCAATATACGGTATTAAATGATGGTATGGATAATCTTTTCATCTTCTCATTAACTTCAAATCCATCTCATGAAACACCCTTCTAGCTTTTATAAAGGTTGCATAAACAAAACTAATGTTTGTATCTCACTCTATTTCTTCTTTCATGCACACATTTAAAACACTCTTCTCAAGATGCACAAGAAGTCACACAAGATGGATTTCAAGTCCTTATTAAAAAAACTCTCTCCCAAGATGCACAAGATGTCAAACAAGAGGAAACTAAAGAGGAAACTAGGAGAGCATTAATTAGAATGTAAAGTAGAGAGGCATGGTTTTTATATATATTTGTTCTTTTATCCTCAAAAGTAAATTTTGATATATGCAATGGAGAATTATATCCCTCCACCTGTAAGGAAGACATGCACTCTTGAGGCTTTTTGTTTGTGTTTTTATTTAAAAAACCTTTTTAGACCCGTAATTTTTGCTAAAAAGTATAAGAACAAAGAAGAAGAAGAAAAGGAAAGATGTATTAACCTGAAGATAAGACCCATAATTTTTTCTTAAAAGGCTAATTTTTTATTAACCTTAAGGTTAGACCCGTAATTTTTGCTTAAAAGGATAAGAACAATGAAAAAGAAGATAAAGAAACATGTGTGCGCACAAAAAGCCATTGCAATTGAATTAACTGCACATGGGGCTAGTATAGAATTTTATCACCAGCATCGCATCATTAAATCTCACTTAGCTAATGGGTAATTGATATATATTTGTTGCCCTCAACAAGGTCATCTCTACACTCTAGGGGTCACTAGGGTGTACATATTTGTTGCCTCCAACAAGGTGTCTCTACCCTCTTGGGGTCACTAGGGTGTCAATCTCCTTCAAGTAATGGCCAAGCTACCAATCAACTTGACATACTAAGGATTTCATCATTAAATCTATGGTCTATATACCCTCTAGGGGTCACTAGGGTGTCTGTAGAGCATGGTGTCGAAAGGTGTTAACCCAAGGTTAACTATAAGGTGCCCACCATCATCGGTTTCACACTTGTGGGCCATATAAACACTAAGTGAAGGGAGAAAAATAATCAATCATGAAGCAATGAAGAATGAACGAAGCTAAACAAACCTAAGTAGTTAAGGCCATGCAAGATATGAAGTAGATATGGACTAAGGTGACATACCCCATGTCTATATGCTTACATAAGCAAGATAGGATTAACTCTATTACATTGTGATTTTACATGAATCGCACTTCAATTTGTAACCTAAGGGATGGCCAGTCTTATGTGAAGCCAACCTAAGGAGTAAAACCATTCTCTGAGCAAGTTTTTTTGAGCAATTTAGGGAAAAGCCGAGCAAAACCTGCCAAACAATCTATAAAAAGAAAGAAACAGGTACACTTTCTAAACATGCACACACAAGCATAACATTATAGTTAACATACAATTTGAGCATGTAATTGAAGAAATGACACGAGCCCCATCACCCAAAAAAAACATTAAAAGATTGGTTTCCTCACACACTATTAAAACACAACCAGAGTAAATTTACATTTGGGCACTAATCTAAGCAAAATTTTTATATTCAAAGGGTACAAGCATGCCTCTAATATTGAGTGACGCTCTGCAAGCTCGAGTAAGCTCCATTACGGCAAAGAACTGTAATTCGAAGGATGAAGCGCTCAAGCTCCTTTAGGTGGATCCCCACTTTGAAGCACAAATCCATTTGCTTGAATAATTTGTATCTCATGTGGCTATAGACATGTCCTGTCATCCACTGACCACACCCCAGGTGTGCCAATCACATGGTTTTCATCAACATCCCAAGAGTGAGTGGGAGCTAAGTTACAGAACCAAACAAGCCCCCCACAACACTACCAGGGTATTTACAATGACCCTAGAAGCATGGTGCAGGCACTCCATCATTTTTATCTCCATCTCCCTCGTTGATGTATCTCCCACATCTTCCACTTTTCCCAAGTAATCACCCAAAACAAGTCATTTTCTTACCTGGCTCTATCCTTCAAATAGCCCACATTGTTTTGGGTGACTTTATCATGATACATGCCTCAGTTTTCCCTCCTTGTGCACCTTTTGGGACACCATGCCAATTGTTCATAGTCACATATTCAAGCATGTGGCTCCTCTAAGATCACACTTGGATCTGCACACATTGTTGATCTAGATTCCCATGCTGCATTTCAAGAGAGTTTATCCCCATCTCTTGCATTGAAGAGCTTGCTGAATCCACAAATCTTTTGCATGAAGATGTTCTTGTGGGATTCACTTAAAAATATGTAAGTCTACTAAGTGTGATCCTCTCCTTATTTGCCCTCTTTTTCCCACACTTGTCATCTTGCCCTCTATTTCCCTCTTCTCTCTTTTGTGATTATGAGCCTCCTACATGCGACATCGGCCTCTTGCTTGAACCATGATTTGGCGCTAGAAACCACCAAAAGATCCAACAAGGTAGACCCTCTCTATTCACTCTTTCATGTTTTTTATGAATCTAAAAGATAGAGGTATTTGCGATATGATGTTATATATCGAAAGCGATGTAATATGCTGGGCAATGCTTTGGTGAATATGTCACGCTTGTAATGTGCAAGGTAATGCTCTTGGCAAGGCTCTTGTGAGTATGATCTTTCTATTTCAATCTCCTATCCCATGATAATGCCAACTAGCCAGATCCTCCTTTAATCCAACATTCTCACTCTGAACATATTTTCAAAAAAACACAACCTCCTTCAGGGCATTTTTTTAAATTGAAATAGTTGCCTCCACTATGTACAAAGGGAGCTTGTGAATATTTTCTTTTAAAAAATTCCCTCAAGGAGGTTTCCCGGTGTGGCCTCCTTCAGGGCATTTTTAAAATTAAAATAGTTGCCTCTACTATGTATAGAGGAGGCAACTATTTCAATTAATAAAAAATTCCCTCAAGGAGGTTTCCCGGTATGGCCTCCTTTAGGGCATTTTTAAAATTAAAATAGTTGCCTCTACTATGTACAGAGGAGGCAACTATTTCAATTTAAAGAAACGCCCTCAAGGAGGCCATGTTAGCACGAACTCCTTTAGGGCATTTTTTTAAATTGAAATAGTGGTCTCCACTATTTCAATTGACTCATTGAGGACATTTTTTAAAATTTAAATAGTCGCCTCCACTATGCACAGACGGAAAAGGTGAGCAAGCAATTGACTATTTTGAACTTGGCCTTTTTTTTTAAATGAGTGCATGACATCACATATGGTTTGAATGGCCATGGTGAGCAAGCATATATGGTTTCAAGGGCCATGGTGAGCAAGCATATATGGTTTGAAGGAAATCTCATGCAAGAGAGTATACATATAGAGGAGACAACTATTTCAATTAAAAAAAATACCCTCAAGGAGGCCATGCTAGCATGACCTCCTTTAGGGCATTTTTTAAAATTGAAATACACACCTAGAGATATATAAAAGAGAAGAGTGGAAGCAAACAATGGTGAGAACACATAATACAACTCAAAACAAAGACAAAGATATATGTACTAGTTCATATGCCGGCCAGCTTGACAGTAGAGCAATCTCATTCACTCTGGTCGGATCTATAATTAAACACAATACTCAGTGATGCTTTGCCCTTATATTGGAAAATCTCACTTTACTTGCAACAATCCATGCTACCATACAATGGTTTCCTTCCCAAATGTAAAACATTCAACCTGCAAGCATTTGAAACTATGGTCTTCTTTGAATCTTCTCTTCAAACTCCTTGTTAATGTTATGCTAAATATTATCCCACTCGGCCATGGATCACATCATTAACCATTGTGCTCTCCCTATCACATGTCCACATGGACACAAGACACCCTTCTTTGCTACATAACCCTCCTTTCCAAAAGCTATCTTTGAACCTAAAACATTATCTCTCAAGTCCCTAACTCTTGCATAGGGAATAAGCCTGCATAGGGGAATTGGTGAACATTCGTAAACTAAAAAGCCTTATTTTTTACATTATATCTTCACCCCTATCCATGTAGATTTTCTTCTCATCACTATTCTTGTCCACACAGGAGGAACCTTAGTCTACATAACGTAGGGAACAATTTGCAAGTTAGCCTCTTTTGGGTCTAGCTCATTGTCCACCTCATGAATGCTACCTGCCATGGTTGTATCAAAATTTTGAATGTCAACTTCTTCACCCACATCCTCTTCCTCTTGAAAATCAGTCTCTGCAAACTGTACTAATCTGACCCTAACTCTCCAAGGGTAGAGACGCATGGTCTATAACTCTTGCCCCTCTTCCCCTTTGTCTACGTTTACCTCCACCTCCCTTGGAAGCCGAGCTCAAAAAAACATATAAATCCCACCATCATAATTATAAACAACAACATTATCATAATCATGGCATTGATATCAACTAATTCATGCTTGAGTGTAAGTTTTTTAGAAAAAAATTGCAAGAGTCTCCTTTGTTTTTCGAACAAAATTCCAAAATTTTCTCATCCATTTGCAGACACAATTTATATGAAAAAGGCATTAATCTAGATCTTATGGTTACCTTAAGGGATGATGATGAAAATATCATCAATTAAACCTCTTGTGGCTACTTTCTTTTATGCAACAAAGCCATTTTCTCGTAATGATGAGATTATCATCAATGCCATTTGCTCATAAGGATCATTATCATTATCACAAGCATGGCCTCCTTAGCCTTGCATAGACTTTTCACATAAAAAATTAAGGTCTGAAGAGGCCACGCTGGCATAGCTTCCTTAGGCCTTTAAAAAAAAAAAGTGCCTTTAAGGATACCTTGCAAGAGATGCCTTGCATACCCTGCATACCTGTGGTGGTCAAGGCCATGTTGACACAAAAAAAAAAGACAAAGGGAGAGGCCACGTTGGTGTGACCTCCCGTGTCCATTTTTTTGGTGCCCTTTCACCTCATATGGCATTGCCCTTACCCTCATATTCACAGGTTTTGGGGGAGAGTAGTTCATTATTTTAATAAAAAAATGCCATGAAGAAGGCCACACTGATAATGTTATAATGTTATTTACAATTCTCTCATAGCCATGGTGATGAGTAGCCCTCATGCTACATGCTTTCAAAATAATAGGGTGCTTGCTCACCTTGGCATATCCGGTGATCACTGCACTCCAAGAGCCAACATCCGAATCCTTGCTCACCTTGGCCCTATTGGAATATCTTGCAAATCAGTGTGCTCAGAGAGACAACATCCTAAAGGGGAAGCTCCATATGCAGACCCTGCAAGAGATGGCCTTCAAAATCGTATAGTGCTTGCTAACCTTGTCCATGAGAGCATTGCATAGCACAATAGTATGTGGCATATGGACTACAATCAGTGCACTCAGAGAGACAACGTCTCAAAGGGGGAGCCCCATATGCAAGCCTTGTAAAAGTTTCCCTTCAAAATAATATAGTGCTTTCTAACCTTGGCCATGAGAGCATTGCATAGGACAATAGTATGTGGCATCTATTGCTTTTACAAAAAAAAGGGCCTTAGGAGGCCACGTCGACACAGCCTCCTCATGCCTTTTTTTGGTAAAAGCAATATGTATACTCTCTTTCATGAGATTTCCTTCAAAATATATATGCTTGCTCTCACCATGGCCATTCAAACCATACGAGATGCCCTTCAAACCATATGTGATGCCATGTACTCATTTAAAAAAAAGACCAAGTTCAAAATAGTCAATTTCTTGCTCACCTTTTCCCTCTGTACATAATGGAGGTCACTGTTTTAATTTTAAAAAATACCCTCAATGAGTCAATTGAAATAGTGGATGCCAACGGGCAAGCCATAAAGTTTGTAGAGATGTTCGATAACAACCTAGCTAACTCAGGTGTTTTCGCTGTCTTTTTAGTAGGTATAAACTTGACCAATGCCCTCAATGAGTCAATTGAAATAGTGGATGCCAACGGGCAAGCCATAAAGTTTGTAGAGATGTTCGATAACAACCTAGCTAACTCAGGTGTTTTCACTGTCTTTTTAGTAGGTATAAACTTGACCATCTTGGTTAATTTGTCAACCACTACCCAAACAGAATCATTCCCTTGATTTATTTTAGGTAGGCTAGTGATAAAATCCATGGAAATACTTTTCCATTTCCATTTGGAATGAAGCAAACCTCCAACCTTGAGGGGCTCATGCTTATTGACCTGACACTTCTTGCACAGCACAAAGTCCTAGATGTCCTTAAACAAACTAGGCCAATAAAATTGTCTTCTGACTAGTGCATAGGTTTTTTGTATCTTGGGATGACTAGCACTGGGACTATCGTGACTTTCAATAAGAATTTGGGCCTGAAAATCACTAATAGCTGGTATGCAAACTCTACATTTGTAGAGCAGGTACTCATTGTCAATGGAATAGTGTCTATAATTTTACCCTTGATGAAGTTTATCACCCCCAAGCTAATTAGTATCAAATGGTTGGGAAGGGTTGTTATGGGCTACCACACCTCCAAGAGGGAACTCAATGCATTCACCTTAGGGGAGAGCAATAGAACACAACTTTCATAGGGCACTTACCAGTGCTTCGATCTTGTGTCCCTTGAGGTCTCCAAGCTCACTTGAAAAGCTCCAATCCTCCAAGCTCTACCTCCATGCTATCACCGTAGAGTCGCTCACACCACCACATAAGGCAATCACTCTCTCTCACTCCTCAATATAAGCATGCAACATACAAGTATAAAGAAGGCACAAGTGCTAGAATGCTCTCTCTCAAGACAAAAGCAAGATCTCTCAATAGCACAAAGGGGGATTGTGTCCATCCATTATGAGAAAATGCCTTATATAGAGTTGGCCCTCATTCACACTTGGGCACCCAAAACTTACTTAACTAAGGCCTTGGGTGGCCAATATCTCATAATGTACAACTTTTATAGTATCTTTGCATGACACTTATTAATGTCCTTAAATGGAGGAGCATATTTGTTAATCCAAAATGGGATTAACATCCCCCCCTACCTGATGTAGGTTCTGTCCTTAGAACTTGTTACCGAGGTCGAAAGACCTGGTTGTCAAACTCGTCGATAGAAGTTACGGCGCGACTGAACCTTTTTTAGGGTTCTTCTTAATGCAGCGTGTGATCTCTAGAACCCAATGTCGGCCATGTCTTCGAATGTGACATGCATATAGGCTGGTAGACACCTTAGGCAATGATAATATAACATCATGCCTCTGTCACTTGGTCCTTGATTCATGTCAAATTGCAGCTGATCAACACCATATCCATCATATCTTTCCTTGCGTTGATTTATCAGGACCATGAGCAATTTTAGGAATCGAACGCTAGCCACAATTGCCGGGTCCGGGATATGGTGCCATGCCTGTATCCAATTCAACATCTTCTTTCTTTGCTCTCCTATATCTATAAATGTTGCTGGCATGAAGATGGGGAAGTTATAGCATACGTGTGAATCCCATTGCTTTGCCTCTTGAAACTTCAAAGGTGTCCATCTTCTCTTCAGTGGCATGTACAAGGAATCTACTCTTTGAGTTGGTGGCACACACATATATTTATGGCTATATTCCAGGATTGTGAGGTACTCTTTTCTCCAATCTGGCTGTATTTTGAAATCCTCTAGCTTGGGGTTGGCATCATCTGTGATAATTGCTGTATAACCCCCTCTTGTGTGGACTGGATGAGTCTTCCTCCACTTGCGGAAGCAGTAAAAATTGATCATAAATGTCACAATTCTTATTTCTAACAGATCTGCCAATTGTGGATTTTCTAGCTTGGTGTGCCGTGCCACGCCACGTTGGACCATTAAGTGTGTCTACTCTAGCCAAAGGTAGTAGCTCTTCTAATTCTTCTCTAAGTGCTTGGAGAGGGTATGGTACATAGGGTTGCTTCGTTGGTGTGACATCTGAGTATGCTTCGGGGAGGATCCATCATCGAGTAGGTTCAAAGGGTGTTATTTGCATTAACACCTTGCACATGAGTTTTAGTTTGAGTAGTGGATTCTCGGCTCTTATGAATCCTTCATAATCTATAGCAGCAGACAAGGACTCAAGAATAGAATCATCAGTAAAAGATTCAATTGTGTCTTGTGGGAGAGTGTGACGTACCTCCTGAGTTGGCCGTGGTGGAGACGGGTTAGGTGCCAGTAACTCCTCGGCAGGGGCGAGAGTATTAGTGGGAAATTCTAAGGGTTGAGAAGGGAGAGTAGAAAAAATACAGTCCGCTTGAGATTTGCAGTAAGGCGGAGCATTTGAATATGGATTAAGTGATTTACTGGTGACATTAGAATATACGGGGTAAGTAGTGTTAAATGATGAACTTGATGTTTCTTCTTGACCATGGCTTGAACTTGGGGGTGGGTGGATGGGTTTGTGGAGCTTTATAAAGTTTTGTAGCTCAGTTATATCCTCCGGATTTATGTTGGGATACTTAATATGTGTTTTATCAAAAGTATAAAGCACGTTGGTTAACATGGCTTCTAGATGTTTGTAGATATTATGATATAGTTTTAGAATACCAAAAGGATGATATAAAGAGGATTCACATAGATTTAAGTGTTGGTGAGTATTATATACCTCTAGCCACCCATGGCCTATGATCCATTGATAACTTTGGGCTACAACCTCGTAGTTGGCTGTTGTTGCTGGTGTGTCATAAATATCATCTGGAACAAACAGGTCTAATTTATCGACACTGTTGTCTAGGATTTCGGAGTTCTGCATCACCCGACACCAACTACAAAGGTTGAGCACAATTGGGTGCAAGGGATAAAAGTAAATATCTTGAGGATTAGTTAGTACTATGCCCCCCCCCCCCCCCCCCCCCCCCCCGAAAAATTCCCATGATGATGGTGGGATCAACATCACTTCTATGTTTCGTTTAATGAGTGTTAGTTCTCTTAGGCTTAGATCCTTAGATAGGTTTATATCATATTGAAGTAAAGAGAGGGTTAGTGTAGAGTTTGAGGAGGGGCCCGAGGAATTACTAGCAAGTAACCTATCTCCGAGGCTCGCTCAAGGAGAAGGCGCATCTCGTCTATGGGTTCTTGTCGTTGAATTCGTTCTTGGATGGCTAGTTGGCATTCCAACTCTGGGATGCGCGAGTCCTTGGTGCTGAGAAGGTTTGAAATAGTCGTTTCTCGTACCATCTTGGCAGCATCTAGCTCTTCAAAGCGCCTTGTTGCTTCTTCTTGTGCTCGTTTGGTGGTAGCCTCTTTTCCCTGAGCCTCTATAATCATTTGAAGTCTTTCTGCAGCCAATTTTTTACTTTCTTGTAGCTGCTGTGTGACTTGCACCACCATAGCTTCTTGATGTGTAATCATCATTCTTTGTTGCATATCAGACTGATTGGTGCTGATGGTGTCATTGAGTGCTCTAATATTATCGACATTTGCTTTGTTGATCTGTTCTCTTTCTTGTTGTAGTTGGCTCACTCTGTGTTCTGCTTCCTTTAGAGTTAAGGGTAGTGTATGGAGTTCGCCTTGTTGCTCTTCTTCCTTGGCTAGGGAGGTGTGCTTGAGCTCCTGTAGCCTGCTGAGCATGGATAGCCACTTGCTCCTGGTTATGTGTGACTTCCTTCTAAAGTTGCTCTTTGGCTTGCTCCAGCTGTGCTCTTAAATTTGTATTCTCTTTAATCTTTTGCACAATTGTTTGGCTGAGAACGAGATTATTGCATTCTAGTGCTTAGTATCTGGCTTCCTACTCCTTGGTCGCCTTTAAGCTCTTTAGGATCACATCTTTATGGGTTGCTTTTGCTCTGCTTATGAGGTGCTCTTGTAATGTCTGTACTTGGTTGGTAGCCTCTTGAACCTGCTTCCATAGTGTGGCATTGCGATCATGAAGCATGTGGGTCATGAGAAGATGGCACCGCTATACATGTTGTTCTTGCTCCCAAAAAGGGAAGCACTTGTTGCTGCGGGCCCTTCTAGTTTAGTGTGTGGCAAATTCAAAAGCTCGTCTAATCCCTCCACAGTTTGTTGAAAGAATCTTTCATAATCCAAATTATGTAGGAAGGATGTTTTTGGTATCACCTCCTCATCCTCCAAACGTCTCCTTTTGCTGGGACTTGGTGTATCTTCAGCTCGTGGTCATTTTCCTATATCCGATGGCTCTTATATGTGAGTTGCATTGGGAGCGATGTAGCTTCTTCGAGTCCTTGGGGTTCTGGTTCTGGTAATGCTTCTGGTTTAGGCTCTGTTTGCAACACCGCAGGTGTGTCTGACATTGTGGAATTCTTTAGGGGAGACATATTCTTGAAGATTAATTGTGCTGCCGAACTTTGAGGAGGAGTCAGGTGCTGTACTTCCATCCTCTCTTGATGTGTTGCCTCGCTGATACTTGCTTCCTGCTACTGCTGCTGCCCTAATACTTCTTGGTGGTACGACTATTTCTTGAGCTAACTCGGCCTCAATCCTCTGTGTTTCTTCAGACATCTGGTATAATTGTCCTCATCTTTTTTTTCAGTCTTCTTTTTCCTCCTTCTCTTGATCTCCTTCATTATCTCTTTAGTCTCCAATCAACAGCCAGCCTGTCCTTCCTACATCTCTTCAGTAGTTAGTGTTGGTTGTTCTGTCTCCTCAGGAGTGCCAGTTGCATTCTTTCTTTTGGTTCTGGATCTGGTAGAGGCCTCTGAGCCACATGATTTAGTACCTGTGTCATTAGGTATGGGTTGCAGATCTTCGACTGATGGGCCTTTAGATAATTCTCCATCTCTCTGTGGATGTAGTAGGCCCAGTCATCCTCCTTTTCCTCATGCACCTTGGCTATTCTGTTTAGTGGCACCCTCTTGTACTTGTCCACAAGCTTCACTTGCATTATTAGTGACATTTCCCTACATGCTTTTTCTGTGACTTCATCCCTAATATTTTCATATTCTGCTCCATTAGAGTTGTACGAGCTCTTCTTTAGCATTGCATCTAGGGGGATCTTTTCATAGTTATGTGTATGTATTTTCACAGGTGGTGGTAGTTGTAGAGCCTCACGTATCAAGTCCTCTACAATCAACACTTGCTTCATGGTGCCATTTACTTGTCACTGTCCCCCTCTGGTGGCCTTGTCATATGTCTTGATGTACTCCGCACATAGCTCTATGTCAATGTTTCGGGGGAGACTGTGCCATCTGCCCAAGGCCCACCTTCTCCAGCTTGTCTTTGACTTAAGCATCTTTCAAAATCTGGAGGCATTCAGGACTGTGGTACTATCAGGTTACCTTTCCATGTGCAGTGTGGAGTTCTTTGCCGATTATCGTGCCATAAAATGCCTGGGCGTATTGACCCAGGTAGCTCAACTTCAGGCCCCGTGTAGATCTTTTCTTTCTGCTCACTCGGGATCCCATTGCACTAGCTTGTGTCACCGCAGGGGTCTTTGCGGCTTCCGGGTTGGATGTTATTGAAGGTCAGTCCATAGGCTGGCGGGGGCATGTGCCATCCATTGTTGTTTTTTTTTTTGGGCGATACTAAGGTTAATTTTGATGGGAAGTGTGTTAGTGGTGTGAGCAATTAACGGGGTATAAGTGTTGTGACATGACAGGGTACAAATTCTCATGATTGGGTTAAGCACCGTGAAAGTGTAGGTGTTAAGGCTTGAAAGGGAAATTTGTGAAAGTGTAGGCCGTGAAGGGTAGTCCCGTGAAATGGTGTAAACTCTTGAAAGTTAGTTCCATGAAATGGTCTATGGCCATGAAGGGTAATCCTGTGAGATGGAATTCCATGAAAGTGCAGGCTGTGAAGGGTAATCCCGTGAGATGAGGTAAACTCATGAAATTATAGGCCGTGAACTTGGGTAGTTCTGTGAAGTTCAGTCCCATGAAAGTGCAGACCATGAAATTTAGTTACGTGAAAGTGCAGGCCATGAAATTTAGTTCTGTGAAATGGTCTAAGGCCATGAAGGATAATCCCGTGAGATGGGGTAAACCTGTGAAATTGCAGGTTGTGAAGGGTAACCTCATGAGATGGGGTAAACCCATGAACTTGCAGGTTTTGAGGCGT